>NC_091286.1:681724137-682338304 GCF_032444005.1 Ranitomeya imitator
CGACCATGCACCACTTAGATGGATGAGGGAAACGAAGGGTAGAAATGCTAGAGTCACCCGTTGGTTCTTAGCCCTGCAGGACTTCAATTTCCATGTGGAACATAGGGCCGGGAAGCTGCACGGTAATGCTGATGCCCTATCAAGAATCCCTTGTCTAGTGGTAGAAAGTGCCAAGCCCCACGGCTTTAGGCAGAGGGGGAGGTATGTAGCGTGGCTAAAGGTTGTATAGTCAACATAGTGGACATTTTCTTGAGGTAATCACCCCCACTTAGGTCTTGGGAAACAGTTTGTATACCACAAAAGTGGACACCCCTCAAGGACTGATGATGTTTGTCCTTGAAATGACGTGAAAGGGGGTGCCCTAAAAATCCTTTTTGCATGTTTCTAAAGTGCTCCTTAATACGTTCCATTAAACGCCGTTTGGTACGGCCTACATATAACTTATTACAAGGACACTGAATGAGGTAAATAACCCCTTTAGAAGAACACGATATACTTTCTTTGATATGAAACTCCTGTGTGCCATCTGAGTTAAAAAATGTAATTTGACAAATTTTCTTAAAAGCGTGTAAGCATCCAAAACAACCTCCACACTGTAAAAAGCCCACATTGGAGGGGTTAGATGTCTGAGAATGCTTTTATATTATTTTTTTCAGCCGCGCATCCAGGAACGCCACCGGCCGGGGCGCTCTGGCTCTGCACGTTCACCAGTAAACTCCAGCCGCCCGTGTATTCTGAGACCCCCACCAACACCCGCAGGCCTCCACACCTACGGACAAACTGTCACCGGCCCAGGTTAAAAGTAAGTGTGCAGTGTTATAGTGCTATACCACCACCATTACTATCTTAAGGTCATTTCCAGCACTAGCTGTTTATGGGCATACCATAGGTTTTAGGTAGTCATGGCTATGTCTAGTCGGTTGTTTATGTTTTAGCGCGATAACTCACTTGTTAGTTTTTCTTCTTCCACCTCTTGGATTGTGACAGGGGTGGCACGGCACCTGTCTGGTATCAGCAGCTTTAGACCTCCGTATTCTTAGCGCCAGTGTGTTATTGCTATTTGATTTCTGTTATCTGTTATGTTGTTTATGGAGCAATAAACCCTCTGAACTTTTAATGGAACGTGCCTCCTGAGTGTCAGCCGTCGCACCTGAGTGAGTGAAACCCCTACAATACATACAACATACTACATACATGCTACATGCTACATACATACTACATACATACTACATAAAACATACTACATGCATACTACATACATACAACATACTACATACATACAACATACTACATACATATAACATGCATACTACATACATACAACATACTACATACATGCATACTACATGCATACTACATACATACTACATACATACAACATACTACATACATACAACATACTACATACATGCATACTACATGCATACTACATACATACTACATACATACAACATACTACATACTACATACATACTACATACTACACACATATAACATGCATACTACATACAACATACTACATACATACTACATACATACAACATACTACATGCATACTACATACATACTACATACATACAACATACTACGTACATGCAACATACAACATACTACACACATGCAACATACATGCAACATCCTACATACATGCAACATCCTACATACATGCAACATCCTACATACATGCAACATACATACAACATGCAACATCCTACACACATGCAACATCCTACACACATGCAACATACTACATACATGCAACATACTACATACATGCAACATACTACATACATGCAACATACTACATACATGCAACATACTACATACAACATACTACACACATGTAACATACATGCAACATCCTACATACATACAACATCCTACATACTACATACATACAACATACTACATACATGCAACATACATACAACATACTACATACATGCAACATACGTACAACATGCAACATACTACATACATACAACATACTACATACAACATACTACATACATACAACATACTACATACATGCAACATACATGCAACATCCTACATACATGCAACATCCTACATACATGCAACATCCTACATACATGCAACATCCTACACACATGCAACATCCTACACACATGCAACATACTACACACATGCAACATACTACATACATGCAACATACTACATACATGCAACATACTACATACATGCAACATACTACATACAAGCAACATACTACATACAACATACTACACACATGTAACATACATGCAACATCCTTCATACATACAACATCCTACATACATGCAACATACTACATACATGCAACATACATACAACATACTACATACATGAAACATACGTACAACATGCAACATACTACATACATGCAACATACTAGATACAACATACTACATACATACAACATACTACATACATGCAACATACATGCAACATACATGCAACATACATACAACATCCTACATACATGCAACATCCTACATACATGCAACATCCTACATACATGCAACATCCTACATACATGCAACATACATACAACATGCAACATCCTACACACATGCAACATCCTACACACATGCAACATCCTACACACATGCAACATCCTACACACATGCAACATACTACATACATGCAACATACTACATACATACAACATCTAGACATACAGTACATACAACATAGAGTACATACTCACCATCACTTGTCACTTTGATCCCCGAAGCCAGTGTCCCCTGTAAAAAATGTTAAAATAATAAACAAACACTCCCTGATCCGCAGAAATCCAATTAAAATGAGTGTTCCACAACGATCTCCCGTGGAGAGCAGCAGCATCAGCTGATGTGACCGCTCTCTAGGGGCTCCAGGAATACAATGACGGGAGGGAGGTATCCTTCCGCACTGTATTCCTTCGCCACTGTAAAAAATAGTCCCTAGTCTCACTTGTAGCACTGCTGTGTGTGAAAGTTCCCACGCAGCAATGCCATAAAGTGAGACCCTGAACTAAGGTAACCTCTCAGTGATACACAGCAGGAGCCATTGTCTCCTGTCAGTGTGTCACTGAAGGTCTATAGAGCAGTGACATCACCTGATGTCACTGTTCTATAGGGGAGATCGTCGTGGAACACTCATTATAAATTGGACTGCGTCAGACAGGTAGTATACGGTTTATTATTTTAAATTTTTTACAGGCGATCGAGTATGGCAAGTATGGTTAAATTAAGATTATTAAATTACTTTTTTCTGGCTGTGTCTTTATTTTTTTAACTCTTTTACTACTCTAGGATTAATAATGGAGAGGTGTCTTACTGACGCTTCTCCATTATTAACCCGGCTTAATGTCACCTTAGGCTAGGCTCACATTGCTTTAATGGGTTAACACTAGCGGACTCCATTACATGGCGAAATTGTCGCAATTAACGCCATGCAATGGACCGTTAGCGCACCCATTGACGGCAATGTGCTAACGGATCTCTAGCGCATCGCTAGCGCATGCTATTTTCGGCACGCGCTAGCGATGTCCCGTTAGTTTCGTACAGACCGCGGACGCTGCTTGCAGCGTCCGAGGTCCGTCCCTCGCTAGCACAGATCGGGTATCTGCGCTAGCGGGATCGCCAAACGCGATCCCTTTTGGGACATTGCGTTAGCGCAGTCCGTAGCGCTATGCGCTAAACGGACTGCCTTAACACAATGTGAACCTAGCCTTACAATAGCAAGGTGACATTAACCCCTTATTACCCCATATCCCACCGCTACTCGGGAGTGGGAAGAGAGGGGCTAAGTGCCGGAATTGGTGCATCTCACAGATGTGCCATTTCTGGGGTGGCTGGGGGCTGGTATTTTTAGCCGAGGAGGAGCCAATATCCATGGCTCCTCTCTAGGCTATGAATATCAGCCTGCAGCTGTCTGCATAGCCTTTCTGGCTATAAAATATATTCAAGAGGTAGTCACCGGGAATGGTCTTCCAACAATCTTGAAGGAGTTCCCAGAAATGCTTAGCACTTGTTGGCCCTTTTGCCTTCAGTCTGCGGTCCAGCTCACCCCAAACCATCTCGATTGGTTCAGGTCTGGTGACTGTGGAGGCCAGGTCATCTGGCGTAGCACCCCATCACTCTCCTTCTTGATCAAATAGCCCTTACACAGCCTGGAGGTGTTTGGGGTCATTGTCCTGTTGAAAAATAAATGATGTTACAACTAAACGCAAACCGGATGGAATAGCATGCCGCTGCAAGATGCTGTGGTAGCCATGCTGGTTCAGTATGCCTTCAATTTTGAATAAATCCCCAACAGTGTCACCAGCAAAGCACCCCCACACCATCACACCTCCTCCTCCATGCTTCACGGTGGGAACCAGGCATGTAGAGTCCATCCGTTCACCTTTTCTGCGTCACACAAAGACACGGTGGTTGGAACCAAAGATCTCAAATTTGGACTCATCCGACCAAAGCACAGATTTCCACTGGTCTAATGTCCATTCCTTGTGTTCTTTAGCCCAAACAAGTCTCTTCTGCTTGTTGCCTGTCCTTAGCAGTGGTTTCCTAGCAGCTCTTTTACCATGAAGGCCTGCTGCACAAAGTCTCCTCTTAACAGTTGTTGTAGAGAGGTGTCTGCTGCTAGAACTCTGTGTGGCATTGACCTGGTCTCTAATCTGAGCTGCTGTTAACCTGCGATTTCAAAAATCCGTTTTTTCAGAAATTCGCCAGATCCTGCCTGAAGGATAGATGTAGATGGATATATAGATAGTTAGGCTACTTTCACACATCAGTTTGTTTCCGTCAGGCAGGATCGGGTGAATTTTTGAAAAAACAGATCTGTTGCAAATA
This sequence comes from Ranitomeya imitator, assembly GCF_032444005.1. Classification (NCBI taxonomy): domain Eukaryota; kingdom Metazoa; phylum Chordata; class Amphibia; order Anura; family Dendrobatidae; genus Ranitomeya; species Ranitomeya imitator. The sequence goes on from NC_091286.1 coordinate 681,728,973, forward strand.
GTGAAAAACTGATGCAACTGATCGTTTGTTTTTTTTTAGAGAGAGAGAGAACGGAAAATGTGCATGATTTCAATGGAAAAAATGCATGAAACATCAGATTCGGAGGCCGGATTCATCATTTCACATCTCAGTTTCATATGTTTTTTGCTGGATCCGTCGCTGCGCGTTTTTTCGCCACACAGAAAAAACTTTCCTCTGGAAGTTTTCTCCATCCCCCGGAAACAGTTTCGTTTGACGGATCCGGCAAAAAACGGATGAAACGTGAGGCCGTCAGGCACACTCCGGCGCTAATACAACTCTACGGGAAAAAAAACGGATCCGGCGAAAAAAAAAACGGATCCGTTTTTTTTCAAAACTCTCCAGATTATGCCTGACACCAAAAACCTGATATGTGAAAGTAGCCTAACTATTCATACAGGTCCTTCTCAAAAAATTAGCATATAGTGTTAAATTTCATTATTTACCATAATGTAATGATTACAATTAAACTTTCATATATTATAGATTCATTATCCACCAACTGAAATTTGTCAGGTCTTTTATTGTTTTAATACTGATGATTTTGGCATACAATTCCTGATAACCCAAAAAACCTGTCTCAATAAATTAGCATATTTCACCCATCCAATCAAATAAAAGTGTTTTTTAATAACAAACAAAAAAACCAACAAATAATAATGTTCAGTTATGCACTCAATACTTGGTCGGGAATCCTTTGGCAGAAATGACTGCTTCAATGCGGCGTGGCATGGAGGCAATCAGCCTGTGACACTGCTGAGATGTTATGGAGGCCCAGGATGCTTCAATAGCGGCCTTAAGCTCATCCAGAGTGTTGGGTCTTGCGTCTCTCAACTTTCTCTTCACAATATCCCACAGATTCTCTATGGGGTTCAGGTCAGGAGAGTTGGCAGGCCAATTGAGCACAGTAATACCATGGTCAGTAAACCATTTACCAGTGGTTTTGGCACTGTGAGCAGGTGCCAGGTCGTGCTGAAAAATGAAATCTTCATCTCCATAAAGCATTTCAGCCGATGGAAGCATGAAGTGCTCCAAAATCTCCTGATAGCTAGCTGCATTGACCCTGCCCTTGATGAAACACAGTGGACCAACACCAGCAGCTGACATGGCACCCCACACCATCACAGACTGTGGGTACTTGACACTGGACTTCAGACATTTTGGCATTTCCTTCTCCCCAGTCTTCCTCCAGACTCTGGCACCTTGATTTCCGAATGACATGCAAAATTTGCTTTCATCAGAAAAAAGTACTTGGGACCACTTAGCAACAGTCCAGTGCTGCTTCTCTGTAGCCCAGGTCAGGCGCCTCTGCCGCTGTTTATGGTTCAAAAGTGGCTTTACCTGGGGAATGCGGCACCTGTAGCCCATTTCCTGCACACGCCTGTGCACGGTGGCTCTGGATGTTTCCACACCAGACTCAGTCCACTGCTTCCTCAGGTTCCCCAAGGTCTGGAATCGGTCCTTCTCCACAATCTTCCTCAGGGTCCGGTCTCCTCTTCTCGTTGTACAGCGTTTTCTGCCACATTGTTTCCTTCCAACAGACTTACCATTGAGGTGCCTTGATACAGCACTCTGGGAACAGCCTATTTGTTGAGAAATTTCTTTCTGGGTCTTACCCTCTTGCTTGAGGGTGTCAATGATGGCCTTCTTGACATCTGTCAGGTCGCTAGTCTTACCCATGATGGGGGTTTTGAGTAATGAACCAGGCAGGGAGTTTATAAAAGCCTCAGGTATCTTTTGCATGTGTTTAGAGTTAATTAGTTGATTCAGAAGATTAGGGTAATAGGTCGTTTAGAGAACCTTTTCTTGATATGCTAATTTATTGAGACAGGTTTTTTGGGTTATCAGGAGTTGTATGCCAAAATCATCAGTATTAAAACAATAAAAGACCTGACAAATTTCAGTTGGTGGATAATGAATCTATAATATATGAAAGTTTAATTGTAATCAGTACATTATGGTAAATAATGAAATTTAACACTATATGCTAATTTTTTGAGAAGGACCTGTATATCTATCTACAATTATCTATCTATCTATCTATCTATCTATCTATCTATCTATCTATCTATCTATCTATCTATCTATCTGTCTGTCTGTCTGGGTCTCAATCCAATTGAAAATCTTTGGTGGAAGTTGAAGAAAATGGTCGATGACAAGGCTCCAACCTGCAAAGCTGATTGGACAACAGCAATCAGAGAAAGTTGGAGCCAGATTGATGAAGAGTCCTGTGTGACCCTCATTAAGTCCAGGCCTCAGAGACTGCAAGCAGTAATAAAAGTCAGAGGTGGTGCAACAAAATACTAGTGATGTTTTGGACGTTTTTTTTGTTTGTTTTCATGATTCCATAATTTTTTCCTCAGAATTGAGTGATTCCATAATTTTTCCCCTATGCTTGGTTAAAAAAGTAACCATTACTGACTACCACATTTTTTGTTCTTGATTTCTTTTAGTGTTTCTTAAAGCCAGAAAGTTGCCATCTGAAATGACTTTAGTTTTGTTCCATGTCTGTGATCTGCTTTTTTTTTTTCTGCAAAATTAAAGGGCCACATTCACGCCCTCCAGCCGTTATAAACTAAAAGAGCCACCTTGTGCAGCAGTAATGCTGCATTCTAACAAGGTGACTCTTTTAGTTTTTGGTGCATGTATTCCCAAAATAAAGCATTTTATAACTTCTTCAAAATACCTGTCTTTAGCCAGGGAGCCAGGTCCTCACCCCTCTGCTTGAACCGCCACACTGCCATCACTCAAATCTTCAGGGTCTCCGGGCGCCGCCCCCTCCGCGCTGTTTTTGCATGAAATCCGGCGCCTGCGCTGTGTAGTAATGTCTGGTGCAGGCGCAGTGAGCTCTGGCCGTCTGACGTCCCAGCGCATGCCCAGGAATCCCAGCCCCGCACTGTGCATAATGCATAACACACTGCGGGGCTGAGATTACCAAGGTGGGTGGCCGCACAGGCTCAGTCTGCAAGCCTGGCTGGGACGTCAGACTGCCAGAGCTCACTGCGCCTGCACCAGACAGTACTACACAGCGCAGGCACCGGATTTCATGCGAAAACAGAGCGGAGGGGGCGGTGCCCGGAGCCCCTGAAGATTTGAGTGACGGCAGTGTGGCAGTTCAAGCAGGGGGGGTGAGGACCTGCCTCCCTGGATAAAAACAGGTGTTTTGAAGAAGTTATAAAACGCTTTATTTTGGGAATAAATGCACCAAAAACTAAAAGAGCCACCTTGTTAGAATGCAGCATTACTGCTGCACAAGGTGGCTCTTTTAGTTTATAACGGCTGGAGGGGGTGACAGTGGCCCTTTAAACAACTGAATGAACATCCTCCAAGGCCAGTGATTCCATAATTTTTGCCAGGGGATGTATCTGTCTGTCTATCTATGTGTGTGTAATGGAGTGTGGGTTGGACAAATGTAAAAGAGGAGGTTGGACAAGACATGACATCACAAATCTTTTTTTGTTCAATAATACATCTTTATTTAGCTTTCAAAAACGCATACAAAAACACGTAAAAAAAAACGCATCAAAAACCACGCAAAAAATGCATCTGCGTTTTCTGTCAAGAGCTACGGATTTAGTGCAGAAAAATCTGCAGGCAAATCTGCAAAGTGTGCACATAGCCTTAATGAAAGGTGGAGAGTCACATTAAATACAGGACAGCGTCCATATTGCAGCACCTGTTGTTACTCCTCATCCTTCCTCTCCTGCGTTTCACATCTCCTTCTGTCTCCCACATCCTTTTTTTTTCCGACCATATTCTGTAACGTCACGCTGACTGTCTATCGGAATCATTACTGCAATTATCTCAGCTTCAATTACGCACTGTCCAGTGCTCCAGAGCTGCATTCATAATCCTGCCAGACTTTTAGAGCTCGAGCTTTATGAGCTCGCATCTTACTGACGCTGGGACTGACACTGCTTTAAAGGGGTCCAGCGCGCAACAATATCAAAGAGGGGCACCGGAACAGGTGCCAAACTATTTATAATACTGTTCTCAGGTATCACTGTCTATACAAACTGCAAAAAAAACCATAGACATAATATTCACAGCATCAGTTTCACGCAGGTGAACATCTCTTTAATTCTGCTTCTTCCAGGGCAGGTCCTGGCGTGTACAGCTTCCTGGCTGGGGAAGTTCATTGACACGAAGGTCAGCAGGTGACTCCTTAGAAAAATGTCCATAAGAGGTCTGTGTAGCTCGGGTTTGCTGTCCACTCTCTGTGGCTACACGGGTATGAGTCTGCTGTGTTTGGCACCTTTTCACATGAAGGGCATAGTACCCCCTTGACCCTGGTATTGTCGAAGGTGTAGTCTTTTGACGGTAAAACACCCCCACCCCTTCCTTTTTCTACCCGTGGCCCACCCACTATCACTCCTATACCCAATAAAAACACGACCAGATGTAATTCTTTGGAATGATATAGGCCACAGTAGCCTTTTTATTAAACATATAACAATAAGTACATTAATAACAAAGCAATAATAACATTTTAAAGGCTAGAAGGAGTCCTTGGAGCCCCAAGAATCTGGTGATTGATAACCCATACCGTGAACGTACATAACACTAACTTTACTCCCAGCCGTTCAAATCCCTGGCTCAGGAGCACCAAAAACCCAAAAGAGGGTTCACTGTTCACGGTAAAAATTCCAGGAGATCCAGCCACCCCTGCCGGAACTCCCCAACCACCATTCACCAGATTCAAAAGATATTAACACCAAAACAGAGGAGCCATATGCCAAAATGGATCCCCAAAACCAATTTTTACCAACTCCCAGGACTCCCCACAGCCGCCACAACGAGAGGCCCTTTGTACCCCTCAAAGGCCCAAGACCCCACCACTCCGAAAAAATATGGCCCGCTCAATGCCCTCCTGAATACCGAGGGCCCAAAAAGCCATTCCCACCGTGTTCAAATGGACTCCATCAGCCAACCAAAAGGCCCCTTCCCCTTTTTCCAGCTCGAAATGCCGCACCGCAACACCTCCATTCCTGACCACAAAACCAGACACCGCCCGATTAACCTTTATCCGTGCTTTATTCAACTTATCCAATGACCTCATGTTCCTCCAATGTTTTTGCAGCACGATTTCTGACCAAACAATGGTCAAACCGGGGTACAGGACCCATAAACGCAGACAGTCCTGCTTGATATCTTTTATCAAGTCCCTAAAGGGTCGGGCCCCCAAGTCATTACCCCCGACGTGCAAAACTAAAATATTAGAAGCCCTGTCCAACTGAACACTGTTATTAATCTCTTTTAAAACTCTATGCCATACCATCCCCCTAAAACCCAACCAACGAATTACCGCCACCTCGCGATCAAAACCCAATTGTCTCCCCTCGTTCCGCACGTCGGCACGCTGCGCTCCCCAATGGACGTACGAATGGCCAAAGATCCACACCAACAAAGGCAGGGGACCTGAAAAAACACATAGCAGAAACTCAAAATCAACACAACCGAAGAAGCGGCCTAACAGCCCCCCACCTGCCAAAACACACCACCAACCCCTCACTTTACGGGCGCACGTAACTCCGATATCTATCTGACCGCCACCTACCAATGTGCTAGATTGCCGGAACTCCCAGTTCCCCCAACGCTGCTTCCGTCGCAGCCCCGATCCTGAAAGAGTGAGGAGCGAAACAAGCCTCGTCCAGACCCAGCAGCCCAATTGCCTTTTTGAAAATCACCGTGAATTGATACCAGGACAACAAGGAACCATCCATATGGCATAGTAACGACCGGTCCCGACTAGGCCGAAACTCCCAAAAATTTGCCAAACAGGTAACCAGACACATAACCGAACCTAACACGATCCTGCTACCCCTGCCTTCCTGATCAGACTTCGAACGCCGCAGCCACAACTCAACCCTGCCCGCCGATAAAAACACGTCGCGAGCCAACAAACCCCCCATAACTTTTTTGCTAGGTGAAACCAACTCACCAACCCGCAATGCCCCAAAAAAGGCTAAAGAAAAAGCTAACCGAAATAAACACAATTCAAAAACCGACACACACACCGAAGGCAAAACCCCACCCAATCTTTCCAACAAGCTGAAAGACACGGGATGTCTAGCATCCATGCGCCGCGGCCGCCGCCGAAAACCCTTTACCGCTTGCTTCACCAGAAAGATCTTAGTTAAATCTGTTTCACCACGCAATTTAAAGCCAAAGGCCAAAGCTGACATGATACGTGACACCTTGGCGGGAGACCAACCTGCTGCAGCTCCCCGACTCAACCAAGACAACAACACCCCAGCTTGCTCCTGCTCGCTCAACCCACATCCAGCAGCCCGCAACAATTCCACCCAATCCAGCCAAGTAGCCTGGTAAGCCTCCCACATTCTGGGAGCCAACGACGACTTGATCAACGCCTCTGCGTCTTGGACACCACAAGCCAAAGTTCTGCAGGGCATTCCAACCCAACGACCTCCGCATCCGGAGCCAGTAACCGAAAACGCTCGAACTGTGAACGAGAGAGAGAGTCGGCAATGGAATTATGAGCACCAGTAACATGCGTCGCAGTTACGCGCGTGTTCAATTTCAAACACGATAAGACCAGCTGTCTCAACACCCGCACAACCGGGGGCGATGAAGCCGACAGATTGTTTATCGCACAAACCACCCCCATGTTGTCGCAGTAAAACCGAACCCGCCTGTTCCGAAAAACCTGCTGCCACAAATGCACCGCCACCAAAATAGGACAAAATTTCCAAGAGTGCGATATTCCAAACCAGGCCAGAAGAAATCCAAGATGGCAGCCACGTTGCTGCACACCATTGCCCTTGAAAATACGCACCGAAACCTGACCCCCCCCCCCGGCTGCGTCCATAAACAAATCCAACAACTCGTTATCAACAACTCCCTCAAGGAACAACGACCGGCCATTATAGCTCTGTAAGAACCTACTCCACACTGCCAAATCCTCTTTATGGTCCGCTGACAACCGCACAAAGTGATGAGGAGCACGAACTCCCGCCGTAGCCATGGCCAATCTCCTAGAAAAAACTCTTCCCATAGGCATAACTCGACAAGCGAAATTTAGTTTTCCAAGGAGCGATTGCAACTCCCTTAATGACAACTTCCTCAAACGACAAGCACGCAGCACCTACTCATGCAAACTAACCACTTTCTCGATGGGCAACCTAAACTCCCACTGAATGGTATCAATTACGATACTGAGGAAACATAAACATGTGCTCGGGCCCTCCATTTTGCCCGGAGCCAAAGGAACTCCAAAGCGATGCGCCACCAATTCAATTGCTCTCAAAATCGTTTTACAACGGTCAGACCCAGCTGGGCCGACGCACAAAAAGTCATCCAGACAATGAATGACAGAATCACAACCCGAAACATCACGAACCACCCACTCCAAAAAGGAACTAAACGCCTCAAACAATGCGCAAGATAGCGAACACCCCATGGGCAAACACCTATCAACAAAGAAACGATCCTCCCAAAAAACAACCCAGCAGCCGAACGCTATCTGGATGAACTGGCAACAAACGAAAAGCCGATTCTATATCTGTCTTAGCTAGTAGAGCCCCTTTTCCGGATTTTTGAACCCATTTTACCGCCGTGTCAAACGACGCGTAAACCACCGAGCAAAGCCCAGGGTCAATCCCGTCATTAACCAACATACCTCTAGGGTAAGACAGATGCTGAATCAAACGAAATTTCCCTTCCTCCTTCTTAGGCACAACCCCCTAAGGAGAAACCACCAAATCCTCAAAAGGCGGGGACTCAAACGGGCCCGCCATCCGACCCAACGCAACCTCCTTCTGCAACTTTTCGGAAACCACGTCGGCGTGTAACAAAGCCGACCGCAAATTCTTCCTAACACAAGGAACAGCAAAGAAGGGGCCAGGATTACAAAACCCTCCTGAAAACCTGACAACAACAACGCCGCTTTAACCCAATCTGGATATGTACTTAGATAAGGGACCATCTTTTCCCACTTCACCGGTGTCACTCCCATGGGTATTACCGCTTCCCGGCTTCGCTCTACCCTTTTTAAAGCATTTTGCCGCCCCATGTGTGGAGCCGTTACAATGGGAACACAAGTGCTTAAACTTGCAGTTGACCCCGAATCTACACTGACCTTCGTTAAACTGCCAACAGACACCCAATTTTTGACCCCCTGCTTGACCAGTGGAACTAGAGGACCCTGCGGTACCAGACTGAAAACCCTGGCTGGAACCTCCGGCCCCTCCGTGAAAGGGATGGCCGAACTTGTACTGCGCTATCACCCGCAACCATAGCCCGATGTCTTTCTGATCCCATCTAATGGCCGGCCGAACCGCTTTCCTCTGCCTGAACTGCTCGTCATACCTGAGCCACGCCTGACCACCATAAACCCTGTGAGCCTCACTAATAGAATCCAAGTAACAAAACAAACCCGAGCAATTCTCGGGCGCCTTTTCTCCAATCACACTGGCCAGAATGGCAAAAGCCTGCAGCCAGTTAGTAAACGTCTGAGGAATCAAGCGCCACCGCCGATTTTCCTCATCCTCCTTCTTACCCTCCTCCTTCTTCTTATCCAGATTAAATTTCTCCAACGGGAGTAACGAAAATATTTCAACATATTCGTCCTTCGCAATCTTTTCCTTAACTTCCTTTTTAAGATGCGCCCCTAAAGGGCCCTCAAAACACACATAAACTTCGCCGTGAGCCCTATCATCCAAATGCACCCTACACTCTTTCTCTTTCTCGGTCTGCACTGAGACCGATACCGATGCAGGCGCCGTTACTGGCGCCATCACTGACCCAATAGGCCCCACCTGCGGGCTCAACCAAGCCCCTAAATGTCTCTGAGCTCCAGCCTGGATAACAAATACCCTGCTCCAGCCTGGATAACAAATCCTGCATACTACCCAAAAGCTCACGGACCCCCGCTGAACCCGCATCACCCGCCACCCTCTCAACATTACCAACCCCCTGACTACCCATGAAAGCGGGCGATGACAAATTTGGTGTACAAAGACCCAACACGGACATATACTCACCGGGCTGCAAGGGATCTGTGGTCCCCCCAGCCGAAGTGCTGGCATCCAGACGTCCCCGACTCGCAGCCTCCGTGACAGATCTGCCCGAATCCAGCCGATGATGAAGCCCCAGGAAGTCAGCCTGCGAGCCCTGTACCATTACAGGCACGGAAGGTAGGGGGCCCGGACTCTGTATCCCCGAGGAGAACGGTGCCTGCGTGGATGGGCTTGCAGCGCACCAGCTCACGTCTGCCCCCGCGCCAGCCGCCGCTGCCATCACAGTGTCCTGCCGCCCTGATGCAGGAGAGCTCCCTGCCGCTGAAGGTAGGGCCAGCCCGGCTCCGTTCAGCCTCGGGCCGCCTGCCCCGACATCGCTCGCCATAATCTCTGCGCTCCCAGATGCGGCCGAGGCAGGCCGCGCAGCAGGAGCCTCACCGCTGCGGCCTCCCGCTCCAACAGGCCCCAGGCGCTGGCCCGGCTTGCCGAGGCCCTGCCCCCGCTGCACTGCGAGGTGTAGGCCTCACGACCGCCGCTGAGCCCCGACTGGCAGATGGATTCCTCCCAGGCCGGGGCTGCATGGCCGCTGATCTTACCGGCGCCTGGCCTAGAGGGTCCCGAGAGGAGCTCCTGCGCCTGCGGGGGGCTCGAGGACCGGAGTCCGGTGAAAGGCGCGTCCTCCGAGACCGGCCGACATGATGTGGGCCACCTGCGCCTGTAATCATCCAGGGGGGTGTAATGCTGCCGCCACCCTGAGGCCCTCAAGGATTGCGTCGTCGCCAGACATGTCAGGTATGTCTGCTCACGATCCTAAAGAGCGGGAAGTGTCAGATCCCTCCCCCAAATCCCCATATACCCTCAAGCCAGAAACCTTCCCCCCTCTCAATTAGCATATTTCCTACCCCTCGCAAACCCATTGTCATGCAGGCCTTCGCCTACGCCGTGGGGGGAGGGGTACGGCTCGCTCCGGCATTTTCTATCTCCATGGTGCCGGGTATAAGTCACTTTGTCACCAGGGTATAAGTCACGGTCAGTGTGTCCTCTTAGGAGATGTGATTCCACGTCCCTGCGGTTGACGAACAGTTCCCTGTGTCCTATTTGTTTCCTGATAAACCCCATCTTTTATCCAAATTGAAGGAGACAACAGTTCCTGTTCTTATAGGCCCTCTGGCTGCGGGTTTAGCTATGCGGGACTGGGCTTTAGCTAACAAGTTCTTCTGTTCCACAGCTTCCCATTTGGTTTTACACTGTTTTTCCACCGCTGCAAGCTGTGATATTTGCCGTCTACAGTACTCCTCTTTATCAGTTAGTTGTACGCCATTAGCTGCTGATAGGGCCTCTATTAGGAATCCCATAAGGTCTTTCTGGGGATGCTTCCATTGAACAGTCTCTTTGGGCCTGCATGCCTTCAAGGGCGATGGCACAGGGGTCATTGGCTCAGTAAGTGTGTTGCATACGTCAGTCATACGGTCCCAGGTTATGGCGGTTGTAATTTGAGCATTAAAATTGGCGGGGGTGCTAGTGGTCTCACTAAGGAGTCTTCAGTTACCGGGGCTGTTAGCATACCTGTCTTGCCGGTGCCGGTGTCTTTTTCTGTCTCTGCTGGGGCCTGGCGTGCTGTCTGCAGGGCCTAGTGCAGCGGCGCGGTTGTGTCCGTTTGCGACATCTCGCTTTCTGGAGGTGTTTCACTTTCTGGCTCCGTCGGGGTAGCAGTTGTGAGGTCCGGGTTCTCCGTCGGCGGTGTCACCTTTTGCAGCAGAGCGTTGCTTTCCGACTCCACCGAGGTCGAAGGTGCAAGTTCTGCCAGGGCTGGGAGCGCGGCTGGTGAGTATTGTCGCTGCGGCTGGGCGGTTGTTATTCTCTGGACCATGGATTCTTTCCTGGCGGCCACCGCTGTCATCTGTGTCTTTAGAAGTTGCTGGGCCAGCTCCTCCACCTCTGCAGCGAGGAGCTCCGGGTCCATGGTAGGTTGCAGGTCCGAGGTTTCATGCCGCTGCAGGGTCATCTTTAGAGGTAGCTGCTGGTTCTGGCGGCTCTTCTCCGTTTTCCGCCAAAGCCTTTACCAAGTAGCGTGCAGCCATACTGCTGCCACGCTGTTCCGCGTTCTTCTCCATCACGCTTCCAGGGCTTTCTCTAAAGCTTTTTGGGAGGTGTCTCTTGCCTTTTCCCACCGGCCATCTCCGGGGACGGAACCGTCCTGATGATGGACATCTTTAGTTAGCATCACAGTCTCTGAAGGGGGTGGATCCAGCTTTCGCTACGGTTCTTGAACTTCACCCATGGCAACACATCTTCTTCATGTTCTATCCATCATGCCCCGGGCACCTCAGGTGCTGCAGGGTCTCAGGCGTGGTGTGGGCCAATCACATAAAGTTCTTAGTCCTCCGGTTCTGCCAAGTGTCATACAGTTCGACTAAGGCCGCTCCCAGTACCCGGCTTCTGCACTATGGCTCTGAGGGTGTCCTACCGCTGTTGCCTCTCTGTCTGCACTCACTTCCAGACTTCCTTCTACTTCAGTGTCTCTCCCAGACTACAACTAACTCCTCCTCCAGGTCAGGATACATAAAGCCTAGGGAAGCTCCCCTGAATCCGGGTCCTGAGCTCCTCCTCCTGGCCTGGATTTGGAATGTGTTGTGTGTGGGTGCCTTACCTGATAAAGAGAACTCCATTGCCTCCAATCGTGACATTACCATCCCCGAAGTAAAGGCAACATCACTGCAGCAACAGGTCACCTGGGGTGCTGCAAGTGCCCATACACATATAACGTGTTCCAAAAGTAATAAAGTAGACGCCACACTGAACCCTTTAAAGGGAAACTCTCAAGGCCGCTACTTACTGCTGTAACTAACTAGCTATTGAACCCGTTCTACACCCGGGTGGCGAGCATTTATATTGGTATATGGTCTTCATCCTGGTATGTGCTGCTCCACCCTGCGTCCCCATCCTGTCATGACCTGCTCCTCACCTTGAACCCCCATTCTGACATGTGCTGCTGCATCCTGCGTCCCCATCCTGTAATGTGCTGCACCCATCCTGCACCCCCATCCTGCCATGTGTTGCACCCATCTTGCGCCCCCATTCTGTCATGTGTTGCACCCATCCTGCGCCCCCATTGTGACATGTGCTGCTCCCATCCTGCACCCCCATTCTGACATGTTCTGCACCCATCCTGCGCCTTCATTCTGTCATTTGCTGCTCCCATCCTGCGCCCCCATCCTGTCATGTGCTGCCCCCATCCTGCGCCCCTGTTCTATCATGTGCTGCTCCCATCCTGTGCCCCTGTTTTGTCATGTGCTGCTCCCATCCTGCGCCCGTTCTGTCATGTGCTGCTTCCATCCTACACCCCCGTTCTGTCATGTGCTGCCCTATTCTGTCATGTGCTGCTCCCATCCTGCGCCCCCGTTCTGTCATGTGCTGCTCCCATCCTGCACCACCATTCTTTAATTTGCTTCTCCCATCCATATGCCCCATACGCTGCTCCATTATGGTTGATGGCCCCCATAAGATGCTCCATAGTATATGCCCCCGTACACTGCTCCATTATGGTTTATGGCCCCCATAAGATGCTCCATAGTGTATGCCCCGTACACTGCTCCATAAAGGTTTATGGCCCCCATAAGATGCTCCATAGTGTATGCCCCGTACACTGCTCCATAAAGGTTTATGGCCCCCATAAGATGCTCCATAGTGCATGCCCCCGTACACTGCTCCATAAAGGTTTATGGCCCCCATAAGACGCTCCAGTGTGTATGCCCCCGTACACTGCTCCATAAAGGTTTATGGCCCCCATAAGGCGCTCCAGTGTGTATGCCCCCGTACACTGCTCCATAAAGGTTTATGGCCCCCATAAGACGCTCCAGTGTGTATGCCCCCGTACACTGCTCCATTATGGTTTATGGCCCCCATAAGATGCTCCATAATATATGCCCCCGTACACTGCTCCATTATGGTTGATGGCCCCCATAAGATGCTCCATTGTATATGGCCCGTATGCTGCTGCGATATATAAAAAAAAATACCATACTCACCTATCGTCGCTGGGCGCCGAGTGCTGGGGGCCTGAGCAGGCGTGGACACCGACGCGCTGTGGGGGTCAGGTGCCGGTATCGCCGCCAGCTCAGGCCCCCCAGCACTTGCTATATTCACCTGTCCCCCGTTCCGGCTCCTCTGGCTGTGACTGGTCAGTCAGAGGGCGGCGCCGGCGCGCATTAAGCGCGTCATCGCGCCCTCTGAACTGTGAACGTCACAGCAGAGGACCCGGGAGACGGAGCAGCACGCAGCGCTGGAACGGGGGACAGGTGAATATACTTACCCTCCTGGCGGTCTCTGACTCTCCGGTGGAGATCGCGGTGTGCGTTCAGTGTTTACGCATACCGCGATCTCCTGCAGTCTTACAGGCGTACTTTATCTGTCCTGTTGAGGGCAGAGGATAGTACTGCAGTGCGCAGGCGCCGGAGCCGTGGCTGAAGATCCGAATAGGACGTCTTGTAATGAAGATAGGAGGCGCCGCAGTGGACCAGAGACGCCCATCCGACCGGACCAGCAGCGGGACCTCTTTTTCTCCTCTTTCAGGTAACATCGGAGGCTTATCTACAGCATTACAGAATGCTGTAGATAAGCCCCTGATGCCGGTGGGCTTACCTCACCCGCGATTTTCGGGGTGACAGGTTCCCTTTAAGCATCCATATTCCATCATATGGACTACCTCATCTTTCGGCCGCCATGGCTGCTGTGGGTACGGCCGTGGACGTCGTTAGGGAGAGAGCAGAGCTGCACTCACTATTCTGCTGCTGCAGTCACTGTGTACATACATTACATTACTGATCCTGAGTTACATCCTGTATTATACCCCAGAGCTGCACTCACAATTTTGATGGTGCAGTCACTGTGTACATACATTACATTACTGATCCTGAGTTACATCCTGTATTATACCCCAGAGCTGCACTCACTATTCTGCTGGTGCAGTCACTGTGTACATACATTACATTACTGATCCTGAGTTATATCCTGTATTATACTCCAGAGCTGCACTCACAATTTTGATGGTGCAGTCACTGTGTAAATACATTACATTACTGATCCTGAGTTACATCCTGTATTATACTCCAGAGCTGCACTCACTATTCTGCTGGTGCAGTCACTGTGTACATACATTACATTACTGATCCTGAGTTATATCCTGTATTATACTCCAGAGCTGCACTCACAATTTTGATGGTGCAGTCACTGTGTAAATACATTACATTACTGATCCTGAGTTACATCCTGTATTATACCCCAGAGCTGCACTCACTATTCTGCTGGTGCAGTCACTGTGTACATACATTACATTACTGATCCTGAGTTACATCCTGTATTATACTCCAGAGCTGCACTCACTATTCTGCTGGTGCAGTCACTGTGTACATACAATACATTACTGATCCTGAGTTACATCCTGTATTATACCCCAGAGCTGCACTCACTATTCTGCTGGTGCAGTCACTGTGTACATACATTACTGATCCTGAGTTATATCCTGTATTATACTCCAGAGCTGCACTCACTATTCTGCTGGTGCAGTCACTGTGTACATACATTACATTACTGATCCTGAGTTACATCCTGTATTATACCCCAGAGTTGCACTCACTATTCTGCTGGTGCAGTCACTGTGTACATACATTACTGATCCTGAGTTACATCCTGTATTATACCCCAGAGTTGCACTCACTATTCTGCTGGTGCAGTCACTGTGCACATACATTACATTACTGATCCTGAGTTACATCCTGTATTATACTCCAGAGCTGCACTCACTATTCTGCTGGTGCAGTCACTGTGTACATACAATACATTACTGATCCTGAGTTACATCCTGTATTATATCCCATAGCTGCACTCACTATTCTGCTGGTGCAGTCACTGTGTACATACATTACTGATCCTGAGTTACATCCTGTATTATACCCCAGAGCTGCACTCACTATTCTGCTGGGGCAGTCACTGTGTACATACATTACATTACTGATCCTGAGTTACATCCTGTATTATACTCCAGAGCTGCACTCACTATTCTGCTGGTGCAGTCACTATGTACATACATTACATTACTGATCCTGAGTTACATCCTGTATTATACCCCAGAGCTGCACTCACTATTCTGCTGGTGCAGTCACTGTGTACATACATTACATTACTGATCCTGAGTTACATCCTGTATTATACTCCAGAGCTGCACTCACTATTCTGCTGGTGCAGTCACTGTGCACATACAATACATTACTGATCCTGAGTTACATCCTGTATTATACCCCAGAGCTGCACTCACTATTCTGCTGGTGCAGTCACTGTGTACATACATTACTGATCCTGAGTTACATCCTGTATTATACCCCAGAGTTGCACTCACTATTCTGCTGGTGCAGTCACTGTACATACATTACTGATCCTGAGTTACATCCTGTATTATACCCCAGAGTTGCACTCACTATTCTGCTGGTGCAGTCACTGTGCACATACATTACATTACTGATCCTGAGTTACATCCTGTATTATACTCCAGAGCTGCACTCACTATTCTGCTGGTGCAGTCACTGTGTACATACATTACATTACTGATCCTGAGTTACCTCCTGTATTATACTCCAGAGCTGCACTCACTATTCTGCTGGTGCAGTCACTGTGTACATACAATACATTACTGATCCTGAGTTACATCCTGTATTATATCCCATAGCTGCACTCACTATTCTGCTGGTGCAGTCACTGTGTACATACATTACATTACTGATCCTGAGTTACATCCTGTATTATACCCCAGAGCTGCACTCACTATTCTGCTGGTGCAGTCACTGTGTACATACATTACATTACTGATCCTGAGTTACATCCTGTATTATACTCCAGAGCTGCACTCACTATTCTGCTGGTGCAGTCACTGTGTACATACATTACTGATCCTGAGTTACATCCTGTATTATACCCCAGAGTTGCACTCACTATTCTGCTGGTGCAGTCACTGTGTACATACATTACATTACTGATCCTGAGTTACATCCTGTATTATACCCCAGAGCTGCACTCACTATTCTGCTGGTGCAGTCACTGTGTACATACATTACATTATTGATCCTGAGTTATATCCTGTATTATACTCCAGAGCTGCACTCACGATTCTGCTGGTGCAGTCACTGTGTACATACATTACATTACTGATCCTGAGTTACCTTTTGTATTATACCCCAGAGCTGCACTCACTATTCTGCTGGTGCAGTCACTGTGTACATACATTACATTACTGATCCTGAGTTATAACCTGTATTATACCCCAGAGCTGCACTCACTATTCTGCTGGTGCAGTCACTGTGTACATACATTACATTACTGATCCTGAGTTACATCCTGTATTATACCCCAGAGCTGCAGTCACTATTCTGCTGGTGCAATCACT
Organism: Ranitomeya imitator; assembly: GCF_032444005.1. Lineage (NCBI taxonomy): Eukaryota > Metazoa > Chordata > Amphibia > Anura > Dendrobatidae > Ranitomeya > Ranitomeya imitator. The sequence continues at coordinate 681,745,404 of NC_091286.1, forward strand.
GTGTATATACATTACATTACTGATCCTGAGTTACATCCTGTATTATACTCCAGAGCTGCAGTCACTATTCTGCTGGTGCAGTCACTGTGTATATACATTACATTACTGATCCTGAGTTATATCCTGTATTATACCCCAGAGCTGCACTCACTATTCTGCTGGTGCAGTCACTGTGTACATACATTACATTACTGATCCTGAGTTACATCCTGTATTATACCCCAGAGCTGCACTCACTATTCTGCTGGTGCAGTCACTGTGTATATACATTACATTACTGATCCTGAGTTACATCCTGTATTATACTTCAGAGCTGCACTCACTATTCTGCTGGTGCAGTCACTGTGTACATACATTACTGATCCTGAGTTACATCCTGTATTATACTCCAGAGCTGCACTCACTATTCTGCTGGTGCAGTCACTGTGTACATACATTACATTATTGATCCTGAGTTATATCCTGTATTATACCCCAGAGCTGCACTCACGATTCTGCTGGTGCAGTCACTGTGTACATACATTACATTACTGATCCTGAGTTACCTTTTGTATTATACCCCAGAGCTGCACTCACTATTCTGCTGGTGCAGTCACTGTGTACATACATTACATTACTGATCCTGAGTTATAACCTGTATTATACCCCAGAGCTGCACTCACTATTCTGCTGGTGCAGTCACTGTGTACATACATTACATTACTGATCCTGAGTTACATCCTGTATTATACCCCAGAGCTGCAGTCACTATTCTGCTGGTGCAGTCACTGTGTATATACATTACATTACTGATCCTGAGTTACATCCTGTATTATACTCCAGAGCTGCAGTCACTATTCTGCTGGTGCAGTCACTGTGTATATACATTACATTACTGATCCTGAGTTATATCCTGTATTATACCCCAGAGCTGCACTCACTATTCTGCTGGTGCAGTCACTGTGTACATACATTACATTACTGATCCTGAGTTACATCCTGTATTATACCCCAGAGCTGCACTCACTATTCTGCTGGTGCAGTCACTGTGTATATACATTACATTACTGATCCTGAGTTACATCCTGTATTATACTCCAGAGCTGCACTCACTATTCTGCTGGTGCAGTCACTGTGTACATACATTACATTACTGATCCTGAGTTACTTCCTGTATTATACTCCAGAGCTGCACTCACAATTTTGATGGTGGGATCATTTTTTTTAAACGACATTTCTTATCTTGTGCTGAGTTGCAGCTAATATTATACTTCGGAGCTGCATTCAGAATGTGATATGGCTAAACTATTATTGCTTCCACTCATAGATTTAGAAAGGGGCAAAGAGTTTGGTCACAGCAGTAAATAAAGTTCACACAAGACAAAAAGCACAAATAAACTGTAAATGTATTTCCAGTCTGATGCAGCAAAAATAATTATTATACAGCAATTTAATAAAACTAAATGTTGCTTTGATGGTAAATTTGTCACCCCAAAATGTGCAGTAAACCACTTATACCGTCATATAGGGGATTTGGCCCCTATAAAAATTATGCACTTATGTTGATTGACAGCGCTCACTCTGTAGTGCTGCCTGACTTGAATCCTCAGCAGTGCGCGCACTAACACTGCAGCAACTGATAGCCCATAAGTGTCAGTGTGTGCAGGAAGTGACCACTGCAGTCTGACACTGTGTGTGCTGTTGGCTCTTGCAGTGTCAGTGCGTGCAGGGAGCGACCACTGCAGTCTGACACTGTGTGCTATTGGCTCCTGCAGTGTCAGTGCGTGCAGGGAGCGACCACTGCAGTCTGACACTGTGTGTGCTATTGGCTCATGCAGTGTCAGTGCATGCAGGGAGCGACCACTGCAGTCTGACACTGTGTATGCTGTTGGCTCTTGCAGTGTCAGTGCGTGCAGGGAGCGACCACTGCAGTCTGACACTGTGTGTGCTATTGGCTCCTGCAGTGTCAGTGTGTGCAGGGAGCGACCACTGCAGTCTGACACTGTGTGTGCTATTGGCTCCTGCAGTGTCAGTGCGTGCAGGGAGCGACCACTGCAGTCTGACACTGTGTGTGCTATTGGCTCCTGCAGTGTCAGTGCGTGCAGGGAGCGACCACTGCAGTCTGACACTGTGTGTGCTATTGGCTCATGTAGTGTCAGTGCATGCAGGGAGCGACCACTGCAGTCTGACACTGTGTATGCTGTTGGCTCTTGCAATGTCAGTGCGTGCAGGGAGCGACCACTGCAGTCTGACACTGTGTGTGCTGTTGGCTCCTGCAGTGTCAGTGCGTGCAGGGAGCGACCACTGCAGTCTGACACTGTGTGTGCTGTTGGCTCCTGCAGTGTCAGTGCGTGCAGGGAGCGACCACTGCAGTCTGACACTGTGTGTGCTATTGGCTCCTGCAGTGTCAGTGCGTGCAGGGAGCGACCACTGCACTCTGACACTGTGTGTGCTATTGGCTCATGCAGTGTCAGTGCATGCAGGGAGCGACCACTGCAGTCTGACACTGTGTATGCTGTTGGCTCTTGCAGTGTCAGTGCATGCAGGGAGCGACCACTGCAGTCTGACACTGTGTATGCTGTCGGCTCTTGCAGTGTCAGTGCGTGCAGGGAGCGACCACTGCACTCTGACACTGTGTGTGCTGTTGGCTGCTGCAGTGTCAATGTGTGAAGAGCTAACGATGCGCTGAGTCATTGGCCACGTCACAGATGCACCAAGGACCCCTGATTTACATGTGTAATAAAACACTTTGAGTTTTAGGTGTGTCTGACCCTCTTTAAGGAGTAACGCATGTGAAAGTGAACTTTTGGGGAGCAACTACCACAAGGTTCATATAGAGTGAGCCCCCCACAGATGAATATAAGCAACTGGGAGTCAAAAAGACACATAGTGCACTGCAGCCCGTGCAAATAGAAAAGTTAGGATTTAGGGGGTCCAGTGTCCTGTCTGCCATATATATGCCCTGGGTGTACCCTGGTATACACTGAGTTCTCCACCACTGATGCCAAAGATGTAGGCTCTTATTAATGGAGATAATTGGGTCCAAGGAGTTGCTCATTTTTCTGTGCCGAAACTGAAGTTACTATTTGTGTCAATGGTTACAGATAGACGTCAGCCAGTCTCTGGTGCACTTGCACGTAGGATGGTGACACCATTCCTGCTTCATTGACAACTTCTTTTGGCACAAAAAGTTGTCAAGGGGACATGTAAACTCCTTCAGATGAATATCCAATACTTTACTCTCTTCTTGGGAGTCTGTGGACTTTTGGCACTGCCCGATTTCACTGCCAACCACATGGTACCATTGAAAAAAATATAAAGAAGACATATTTGACTTATGTTGGTGGCCATTGGGTGGAGGAAGTCTTGTTCAATCATTCATGGAATATTTGTAAAAAAAAGGAGTAATTTTTCATCCTGGAGCACTTGACCTCATCTCTGTCAAATATTATAGAAGTCATTGGCAATGATAAGTCCTTGTCCTTTATCAGCTTCATCGAAGACTTGACGTAGAACCTCAGGGTTCATCCTCGTACTGTTTCTCGGTGGCGGTGCCAAAATCTTCTAAAACAGATTGTAGATACTCGAAGGTTGGCCTGTCCTCTGGCTTATCTTGCCAGCATTTTAACATGATGTCATACAGTTCTGCTGAGCAATTTTCCGGGCAGGGCATGCGATAGCCTTCGTCTAGGAGTTGGATAACCTCAGGGTTGGTCATACCTGAAGGAGGTAATATATACACAATTATCATCCATTCCAACATTTTTGTTCATGGAACAGGCCGTGCACATAGCGGTATTGCAGATCTTTGATTTACAGATCAGTCTTGCCACCCGACCTGTCATCCACCTTCTTTAGATCTTTGGCCCTCTTGTCTTCGGTCTTCCACCTTTTTCATCTTCTCACGTTGATTAGGCCTCACAATGTGGTCATACTGGGCTCATTACACATCACGTCTTGTATTTTGTCTAGCGTGACCATGTCATGAGGCCTAGTCAGTGCCAGATGATCATGGACAGAAGACAAAAGGCTGAAGTCGAGAAGACCGAAAACGTGAAAACTAAAGTCTAAAAGCCTCAAAGTGAGGAGGACAGGGTGGGCACCTTCGGCAGAGGACTCGTAAGTAGCAGACTAAGGACTGGTTGAGTATAATCATTTATTACTTTTAAACCCTTCCAGGCGCTCTGTTTATTATGCTTTGGGGTCTGAAGAGATCTCATCATGATAAATGAAATTTAAATCTGTCAAAAACAGGGATCCTTGGACTCCCAATAATGGAAGATGAGATGGCAGATTTACGAGTTACAAAAAGTTACATAGCAAATACTTGAATGTTTTAGGAAGACTACAGAGCGGATTACCTGGGTATGGAATCCGACCATATGTCACAATTTCGGTGAGAAGGATCCCAAAAGACCACACGTCTGACTTAATGGTGAAGACTCCGAAGTTGATAGATTCTGGGGCTGTCCATTTGATGGGAAATTTTGTACCTGTAATTGGAAATTAAATAAGTTTTACGATAATATTATATTTATCTGCTGAACGAAGATTTATGGTAACGCTTGAAGATATCTTGGCGTGGTTTCCCACTTGGGTCACACAGTTTCAGTGGCTCTCACTGTGGTGGACAAGATCTGTCCATCCATTGCATTTCTTATGTTACGACTGTCTCAGAAGAAATGTAAGGCTAGATGCCACTTTCGTGGGAAAACAGAACTGATCATCAGAGGTTTCAGAATCCACACCTGCTGAGATGAGCTGACCTTCGGGCAATCAAAAGCACAAACCCCGAAGGCCCGAAGCCTGTTTTCACATTCCTGACCAAGCCAATTTTTTCAATTCTGACCATTATCACTTTATGAGGTTATAACTCTGGAACGCCTCAACGGAACACACTGATTCTGAGATTTTTTTTCTTGATACATTGCACTTCATGTTATTGGAAAATTTGGTTGATATGAGTTGCGTTTATCTATGAAAATATCGAACATTTGACAAAATATGTGAACATTTTGCAATGTTAAAACTTTGAATCTTTATGCCTTTAATGCCGCGGCCCTTTTTCATTTTTGTGTTTTCGTTTTTTTGCTCCCCTCCTTCCCAGAGCCGTAACTTTTTTATTTTTCCGTCAATATGGCCATGTGAGGGCTTGTTTTTTGCGTGCCGAGCTGACGTTTTTAATGATACCACATTTGTGCAGATATGTTCTTTTGATCGCTCGTTATTGCATTTGAATGCAATGTCGCGGCGACCAAAAAAAACGTAATTCTGGTGTTTCACATTTTTTTCTCGCTACGCTGTTTAGCGATCAGGTTAATGCTTTTTTTTTACTGATAGATCGGGCGATTCTGAACGCGGCGATACCAAATATGTGTAGGTTTGATTTTTTTTTTTATTATATTTTGCATGGGGCGAAATGGGGGTTATTTAAACTTTCATATTTTTTTATTTTTTTTCATATTTTTAAAAACATTTTTTTTTTACTTTTGCCATTCCTCAATAGCCTCCATGGGAGGCTAGAAGCTGGCACCACTCGATCGGCTCAGCTACATAGCAGCGAACATCAGATCGCTGCTATGTTGCTGAATTGCAGGTGTGCTATGAGCGCCGACCACAGGTGGGCGCTCACAACAGGCCGGCATCAGTAACCATAGACGTCTCAAGGACCTCTATGGTTACCATCCTGACGCATCGCCAACCCCCGATCATGTGACGGGGGTTGGCGATACGCTTCTTTTCCGGCCGCGCGACGGTTAAATGCCGCTGTCAGCGTTTGACAGCGGCATTTAACAGGTTAATAGCGGAGGGGGAATCGCGATTTCACCCGCCGCTATTGCGCGCACATGTCAGCTGTACAAAACAGCTGACATGTCTCGACTTTGATGTGGGCTCAACGCCGGAGCCCACATCAAAGGGGGAGACACGATATGAGCAGTACTGCTCATGTCATGAAGGGGTTAAACCAGATAGTTATACCACACAAAATAATTAATAAATAACATTTCCACATGTCTACTTCGCATCTGCATCATTTTTTTAAAAATTTTTTTTTAGAAAGTTCTAGGGTTAATTATAGGGTTAAGAATGAAAAAGTTAAAAATTTATGAGCAATTTCTCACTTTTCCAAAAAAATTTACAAAACCAATTTCCTTAGGGACCATATCTAGTGTTGAGCATTCCGATACCGCAAGTATCGGGTATCGGCCGATATTTGCGGTATTACCAAGTTCCGATATTTTTGTGATATCGGGAATCGGTATCGGGATTTAGATTAATGTGTAAAATAAAGAATAAAAATAAAAAATATTGATATACTTACCCTCGGACGGGCCCTGGTTGTCACCGCTGCAATCGCCATGTTTTCCTTCCTATGAATGAGCTTGTTAAGTACCTTCGATGACGTCGCGGCTTGTGATTGGTCGCTGAGCGGTCATGTGACCGCTCACGCGACCAATCACAAGCCGCGACGTCATCGAAGGTCATTAAAGCGCTCATTCTTAGGAAGAAAAGCATGGCGATGGCAGCGGTGACAACCAGGGCCCGTCCGAGGGTAAGTATATCAATATTTTTTATTTTTATTCTTTACTAGCTGAAGAGCCCGGCGTTGCCTGGGCATAGTAAATATCTGTGGTTAGTTATAGCACGTCACTTCTCTTATTTTCCCATCACTCCTCTCATTTTCCCAATCACATCTTTAATTTTCCCCCTCACATCTCTCATTTTCTCCCTCACACCTCTCATTTTCTCCCTCACTCCTCATTCCCGCCTAACACTTGTCATTTCGACCTCACATCTGTCATTTTCCGATCACTACACTATTTTCCCTCACTCCTCTCATTTTGCACTCACACCTTTTCATTTTCACCTCACACCTCTCATTTTCACCTCAGTATATACATGTTTGTCATCTCCCTTATATATAGTATACACCTGTATGTCATCTCCTGTATATAGTATATACCTGTATGTCATCTCCCCTGTATATAGTATATACTTGCTGTGTGTCATCTCCCCTGTATATAGTATATACCTGTATGTCATCTCCTCCTATATATAGTAAATACCTGTATGTCATCTCCTCATATATACAGTATATACCTGTATGTCATCTCCTTCTATATATAGTATATACCTGTATGTCATCTCCTCCTGTATATAGTATATACCTGTGTGTCATCTCCCCTGTATATAGTATATATCTGTGTGTCATCTCCTCCTGTATATAGTATATACCTGTATGTCATCTTCTATATATAGCATATACCTGTATGTCATCTCCTCCTGTATATAGTATATACCTGTAGGTAATCTGCTCCTGTATATAGTATATACCTGTGTGTCATCTCCTCCTGTATATAGTATATACCTGTATGTCATCTCCTCCTGTATATAGTATGTACCTGTATGTCATCTCCTCCTCTATATAGTATATACCTGTATGTCATCTCCTCCTGTATATAGTATATACCTGTGTGTCATATCCTCCTGTATTAGACCTCGTTCACACGTTATTTGCTCAGTATTTTTACCTCAGTATTTGTAAGCTAAATTGGCAGCCTGATAAATCCCCAGCCAACAGGAAGCCCTCCCCCTGGCAGTATATATTAGCTCACACATACACATAATAGACAGGTCACGTGACTGACAGCTGCTGTATTTCCTATATGGTACATTTGTTGCTCTTGTAGTTTGTCTGCTTATTAATCAGATTTTTATTTTTGAAGGATAATACCAGACTTGTGTGTGTTTTAGGGCGAGTTTCGTCTGTCAAGTTGTGTGTGTTGAGTTGTGTGTGGCGACATGCATGTAGCGACTTTTGTGAGATGAGTTTTGTGTGGCAACATGCGTGTAGCAACTTTTTGTGTGTCGAGTTGCATGTGACAGGTTAGTGTAGCAAGTTGTGTGCAGCAAGTTTTGCGCATGGCGAGTTTTGCACGTGGTGAGTTTTATGTCTGGTGCCTTTTGAGTATGTGCAAGTTTTGTGTGAGGCAACTTTTGTATGTGTTGCAAATTTTGTGCATGTGGCAATTTTTCCGCGTGTGCAAGTTTTGCGTGTGGCGAGTTTTCCATGAGGTGAGTTTTGCACTTGTGGCGAGTTTTGCGTGAGCCTAGTTTTTGCATGTGGCGAGTTTTGCGCGTGGTGAGTTTTGAGCGGCGACTTTTGTGTTTCGACTTTTATGTGGCGAGGTTGGTGTATGTGTGGTGAAATGTGTGCTGAGGGTGGTATATGTGTTCAAGCACGTGGTAGTGTGTGGCGCATTTTGTGTGTGTGTTCATATCCCCGTGTGTGGTGAGTATCCCATGTCGGGGCCCCACCTTAGCAACTGTACGGTATATACTCTTTGGCGCCATCGCTCTCACTCTTTAAGTCCCCCTTGTTCACATCTGACAGCTGTCAATTTGCCTCCAACACTTTTCCTTTCACTTTTCCCCATTATGTAGATAGGGGAAAAATAGTTTGGTGAATTGGAAAGCACGGGGTTAAAATTTCACCTCACAACGTAGCCTATGACGCTCTCAGGGTCCCGACGTGTGACTGTGCAAAATTTTGTTTCTGTAGCTGCGACGCCTCCAACACTTTTCATTTCACTTTTTCCCCATTATGTAGATAGGGACAAAATTGTTTGGTGAATTGGAAAGCGCAGGGTTAAAATTTCACCTCACAACATAGCCTATGACGCTCTCAGGGTCCAGACGTGTGACTGTGCAAAATTTTGTGGCTGTAGCTTCGACGCCTCCAACACTTTTCATTTCACCTTTTTCCCCATTACGTAGATAGGGGCAAAATTGTTTGGTGAATTGGAAAGCGCGGGGTTAAAATATCACCTCACAACATAGCCTATGACGCTCTCAGGATCCAGACGTGTGACTGTGCAAAATTTTGTGGCTGTAGCTGCGACGGTGCAGATGCCAATCTCGGACATACACACACACACACACACACATACACACACACACACATACACACATTCAGCTTTTTTGTAGTAGATTTTACACATTAATATGGATCCCAGGGCCTGAAGGAGAGTTTCCTCTCCTTCAGACCCTGGGAACCATTACGGATACCTTCCGATATTTGTGTCCCATTGACTTGTATTGGTATCGGATATCGGTATCGGCGATATCCGATATTTTTCGGATATCGGCCGATACCATCCGATACCGATACTTTCAAATATCGGACGGTATCGCTCAACACTATATCCCGTTTAAAGTGACTTTGAGGAGCCTATGTGACAGAAAATACCCAAAAGTGGCACCATTTTAAAAACTGCACTCATTAAAGTGCTCAAAACCACATTTGAGAAGTTTATTAACCCTTTAGGGGCCTCACAGGAATGAAAGCATTGTGGAAGGAAAAGAATGAAAATTTTACTTTTTCCCACAAAAATATTACTTTAGCCATAACTTTTGCATTTTCAAAAGTGTAACAGGAGATAATGGACCACACAATTTATTGTGCAGTTTCTCCTGAGTACACCGATACCCCATATGTAGTGTAAAACTACTGTTTGGGTGCACGGCAAGGATTGGAAGGGAAGGAGTACCAATTAAATTCTGAAGCACAATTTTGGGAAGGGAAACACAATATTAGCTGGAATAGATGGAAGACACCATGTCAGGTTTGGAGAGCCCCTGAAGTGCCTAAACAGTGGAAACCCCCCACAAATGACTCCTTTTTGGAAACTAGGCCCCTCAAGGAATCTATAATTGTCTGGAGCACCTTGAACCCACAGGTGCTTCATAGAATTTTATTAGGTTCAGTAGAAAAACACTTTCCAGCAAATATGTTGCTTTACCACCAAATCTTTCCTTTTCATAAGGGCAACAGAAGCAAATGGACCCCAAAGTCTGTTGTGCTATTTTTCCTCAGTGCACTGATACTCCATAAGTGGTGGAAAACTACTGTTTGGGCGCACGGCAGAGCTCGGAAGAGAAGTGCCAATTAAATTCTGGAGTGCAATTTTGGATGGAATAAATTTTGGATGCCATGTCATATTTGAAGAGCTTCTGACATGCCAACACAGCAGAAACCCCCACAAGTGACCTCACTTTGGAAGCTACACCTCTCCCTCTGAGGAATTAATCTAGAGGTGCAGTGAGCATTTTTAATCTTCAGGCAATCCACAGAATTGTGTATCATTAGACTGAATCATTTCTTCCACTATAATGTTGCTTTGACCCCAAGTTTTCAATTTTCAAAAGTGATTATAGGAGAAAATGGACTTCAAAGTTTATTATGCAATTTCTCCTGAGAACACCAATTCCCCATATGTGGTTGAAAACTACTTTTGAGGCGCAGTGCAAAGCTCAGAATTGAAGGAGCGCCATATTGTAGTTCAGATTTTGCTGGAACGGTTTGAGAGTGCCAAGTCACATTGACAGAGCCCCTGAGGTGCCAGAACAGCAGAACCCACCATAAGTGACCCCAAGGTAACCATCGGGCAGCAGCGGTGCAGGCCCTGAAACGCAGGGCGGCTGGCAATGGGTGCAGCCATAGCTCCGCCCACTCGCTAGCTGCTGCTGCTTTTGAAGATAGCAGCGGTCAGCCTGATGCTAACTTTTTACAGTCGGGATGGGGAGACAGCGCTGGGAGGGGGCCACACGGGACTCGCGGTTTATTAGATGTGGTGGCCACTGCAGCAGTAGAGAGGGGGAGACGATCTTAACCCTGGGCAGCCGCCCACGCACCCTAGAATGCCCGCGCATCCTGGGTTGTTAGTAGGACAAAACGCAGCTAAGGGCGGCATTATGGACACTGGCGACAAATCGGTTTCCCAAGACCGGCTGTATGGGGCCCCCAGAACCACAAGACAACATAACCATGGAGGATTACATGCTGATTGGTCGCATCAGGATTCTGGACTGGCGGCTGCTGGGAACACAGCACCCAGGCAGCTAGGTGAGAGAAACATTATGGCTCCTTTTCTACCGTCACTAGCTTCTAGTGTTTATGTGGATACAGGGGATTTGTCCATGGGGGGCTAATGTCGGCATTGGGTGTTATATTACAGGGGCTAAAATATTTGGTTAGGCTATGGGAATTGAGGAATAGTCAGGGCGAATCGTCACCATTGTCAGCCTGAATGGGTAATGTAAGGGAGAGGGGACTGGCGGATGCTGACGGGGTGATAGGTTCATCTAGGGCCGTACAGAGTATAGTAACAGGGGCTTCACTAGCTGCTGGAGAAGTGACAGGGGCTGGCAGCGAGGTTACGGGAGAGGGATCTTCCGCAATGGACAGTGCGGAAAAGGATAAGGAAGAGTCGGTGCGATTGGATGATGCAGCAAAAGGGGAAGTTTACGTCTGCCGTGAAGGGCCTTTGGGGGCACATTTGAAACCGGAGGTAAAAGAGAAAATATGGAAAGGGGAATATGTAGAAATATTTTCCTTACTCCCGCTGGAACGTTTTAATTTAGATAGAGCACGAAGGGACGAGTCTAAGGAAGAGGATGAGGAGAAGAGACGGTTTAGGCTAATTCCCCGCATTTTCTCTAATTGGTTACAAGCATTTGCTATATTAGCCAGTGTCATTGGGGAAAAGTCACCAGAAAATTGTTCCCCCCTGTTTTGTTATATGGATGCAATTGGGGAGTTTATTACGCGGGACAGGGTTGGCTTAAATACGATGAACAATTCCATCAGCTGAAGGGGGTACGGCTGAGCATCCGTTGGGATCATAAAGACATTGCTTTATGGGTGAGAGTAACAGCACCAGGTAGGACAGGGATCTCAGTCTTTTCCCAGGGGCACCGTGGGTTTGGGACAGTCAGGGCACTCGATGGCTGCACAAAAAGGACTGTGTTTTTCATTTAACGAGGGGGCTTGCAGGTTCGGTGCAAAATGTAAATTTAAACATGAATGTTCCTCTTGCGGAGGCAATCATGGGGCATCCAAATATTTTAGGGCAGTGAGACAGAGAGGGCCAGAGGGGTTTGAAAAAAGGAGTGACACCAGTGCGTCTGGCAGAGATGGAGCAGTTCCTAAATAGGTACCCAGTTAAGGAAGCGGCAGCAGTATTACGGGAAGGTTTCAGAGACGGGTTACGATTCCTTTTGTGGATGTTAAGGGGAAGTTATCGACAACAAATGTAAAGTCAGCCAATGAGTTCCCGGACGTGGTCACGGAAAAATTGAATAAAGAAGTGGCCTTAGGTAGAATAGCTGGCCCGTTTAGCTCAATCCCTATTGAGAATTTGAGGGTTTCACCATGGGTGGTAGTGCCAAAAAAAGGAGCCGAATAAATTCAGGCTGATTCATCACCTTTAATTTCCAAAAGGTTTAACAGTAAATTACGGGATTGACCCACAATTGTGTTCAGTTTTGTATACGTCTTTTGATATGGCAATGAGTTGAGTTAGGGATTGTGGACAGGGGGTCAGGTTGGCTAAAACAGACATCAAGGCAGCTTTTCGATTGCTACCGGTTCACCCGGATAGCATGCATTTGTTAGGGTGTTTTTGGGACGGGGGATTTTATGTGGATTGCTGCTTGCCGATGGGGTGTTCACTGTCATGTGCGTATTTTGAAATGTTTAGCACGTTTTTGGAATGCACAGTTAAGGATGTGTCTGGGCTTGGCCCATGTATTCATTATCTGGATAACTTCTTGTTTGTTGGTTCGGCACAGTCTCCGGATTGTTCTATTTTACTTCATACGATGGAGGGTGTGGCAAAGAAGATTGGTGTCCCATTGGCAGCAGAAAAAAACGTGGGTCCTGTGACGTCATTGAGTTTTCTGGGTTTTGAAATAGATACGGTCGCGATGGAGTGCAGATTGCCGGAGGACAAATTGGTGGACATGAGAACAGAAGTAAAGCGGGTCATTAGTCTTACAAAAGTAACTGCACGAGGTTCAATCATTGCTGGGAAAATTGAATTTTGCATGTCGGATTATGTCAATGGGCAGAGCATTTTATCACAGGCTATCTTTCATTTCGGTGGGAATTCAGGTGCCGTCGTATTTCATAAGACTTAGGAGGGAGTTGAAGGACGATTTGAAGGTTTGGGCGCTTTTCCTGGATTCCTACAATGGGAAGTCACTGTAGATTGCACCGGTGGTACCAGGTGAGTCCCTTGGCATTCTGGTAGGTTCGGCTGGTGAGCAGTGTTTCAGTTTGTTTTTCAAGAACAGTTGGTTGGTTGGCCATTGGCCATGAGTTTGGGAGGAGAAAGGCTTGTCTGCCAATCAGATGCTGTGCGAGGTGTTCCCCATTGTTGTGGCGCTATCGCTGTGGGGAGGGAATGTTCAGAATAAAAAGATTTGTTTTGATTGCAGGTCAGTGGGGACGGTGAGGGCAATAAATTTGTTGTCATCATCTGATCCAGCTTTGCTGAGAGTTCTACAGCACATGGTGTGGGTAGGCTTGAAATGTAACTTATGGGTTACGGTGGAACTCAGGCCTAGAAAAAATTACCCTATTCTTGAAGCTCTTTATTGTTCGCAGTGGGATCGTGTTCGGGATTTGGCACCTCAAGCAGAACCCGCAGGATTGGCGTGCCCAGAGGACTTATGGAATCTTCCGTTGGGGCAGTGAGAGATCTGTTATCCAGATCCTTGGAGGCTGGAACATGGTCACCTTATGTTAGGGCATGGGACATATGGGAGGAGTGGAAGGCTAAATTGGGGGAGGGTTTGGAGAATGAGAGCAAGTTGCTTTTATTAATGGGGCATAATTGGGAATCAGGATGGTCGGTTCCAAAAATTAACAATTTTTTATCGGGTCCAGCCTTTGGCTTTAAGTTTAGTAAGTTTAGGGGATTGCAAGATTTAAGTCTTTTTTGGTTATTCAAGTGGTGAGGGGGTGGCGTAATGGTTGGAAGGTGGCGGACGGTAGACGTCCCGTGTCTTACGAACTATTACTGTTGTTAGGTGAGCAATTAGTGGATGTTTTAACATTTTTTGGTGCTTTCGTTTGGGAGAGTTGGTTAGCCCTTCTAGATATCGTAAAAGGGTGTTTACTTAGACAAGATGTAGATATGTTTGGGGACAGATTAGTGATATTTCTACGGTCCTCAAAAACAGATATTGAAGGAAGGGGTTGTAGGGTGGTTCTTTTTGAGATACGCAGTTCCCCTTTATGTCCTGTACATTGTTTTCGTCAGTTCTTGAGGGGTTCGGGGACCAATCTGTTGTTGGTACACAATGACGGTTCGTTCTTATCTCGCTTTCAATATGTAACGGTATTTAAACGCTGTTTGGCGAGACGGGGCATTTCAACAAGGAACTTTAGTGGGCATTCATTCCATATTGGTGCGGCTACAGAAGTGGCCAGAAGAGGTTTGGGAGATGATTTGGTACAGAGGATCGGCCGTTGGGAGTCAGTGAGATTCCGTTCGTACATTTGCCCGTCACTGATCTAGGGAACTTTTGATATATAGGTCGTGGTTTACAGTTATATGGTTGTGGTGTTTTTGTTTCTTTCTCTTTCAGAGCCGGGACAATTGCTTACATGGATTATGGGTCATTCCTTTGTCTTTTGGGCAGCATTGAGGGCAGATGTTTGACTGGATGGGAGACAACTGGGTGTGCCGAGGACATTGGCAGTCTTGAGGTGGATCGGTAAACGGGGGATGACATGGAAGCAATTGTTACCCTAATTTCACAGATTTAGTCACTTGGATCGGGCGCCTGACCTGTTGGTGGTACATTTGGGGGGAAATAACCTAGTAAAACGACCATGCAGAGAATTAATTAAAGACATTAAATTTGACATGTTGCGGCTGTGGTCTATGTTCCCAAGGCTGTTGGTGGTGTGGTCAGACATCATTCCCAGGAAAGTGTGGTACGGGGCACGGTCGTACAAGGTTTAAATAGGGCCAGGATTAAAGTGAATAGAGCAGTTTCTCGCTTTATGGTAAGAAACGGGGCAATTGTGGTTCGGCATAATGATTTGCTATCAAGAAGAGGGGAATTTTGGAGGAAGGATGGTATTCATTTGAATGCAATCGGTTTGGATCTGTGGTGCTTGGCGATACAGGAGGGCATTGAGAAAGGCTTGTTGGTGTGGCATGACATAAATGTTTGAGGGGTCAGAACATTTATGCTGGTGGCGTGGGAGGGAGGTCCTCGAGGTTGGTGGTGCTAGTAAATGGCGGCTCGGAGGGCTGGGGATCTTAAAGGTCCTGGACTCCCCCTGGTGTGGATTAAATGGAATGGAACGTAATGGTCACATGGATGAGATAACTGGGTCTGTGGGTATTTTGGCAGATATTGGTCGGGCGAGTCTCTTAGTGTCTCTGAGCTGCAGCTAGAGGCAAGACCCGACCTGGGGCCAAGTTTTTCTGGACACTGACCTGAGTTGGTTACAGTTTGGGGCTTCGAGGACCGCCCTCCCCGTGGATAAGGTTAAAACAAATAAACTGTTATGTTAAATGTTAATAAAGGCTGTTGTGGCCAATTAATCCAAATGAAAGTATGGTATGTCGTTATTTTGGAGTTGGGTACTTTGGATGGGTAGGTTGAACATGGTTGCAAAAGGTTAGTTAATGGGTGAAACTCACAGGCATCACAAATACCCAATTGTCAAGACCAGATTTGCAGTACCAAAAACCAGTTGTTTAAACAGCAAGAATAAGGCTAGGTTCCCATTGCGTTAGGGCAATCCGTTAAGCGCATAGCACTAGCGGATTGCGCTAACGCAATGCTTCTATAGGGTCGGCGTTCTCCCTCCCCACTAGCGCAGATCCCCGATCTGCGCTAGCGAGGAACAGGCCTCGGATGCTGCAAGCAGCGTTCGAGGTCCGTCACAAAAGAACGGCACATCGCTAGCGCGTGCCGAAAATGGCATGCGCTAGTGATGCGCTTCAGCAAAAAATAACATTGCTGTCAATGGGTGCGCTAACGGACCCGTTGCACGGCGTTAATTACGACATTTTTGCCGTGCAACGCAGTCCGTTAGCGTGCACACATTAACGCAATGGGAACCTAACCTAAGGCAAACTGGCCATCTGTCTTGAGTTGACCTCTTGGAAACCCAGAAGAGTTGGTAAATTTCACTGGGCCCTGTCCAAACCTCCTCAGATAGAGCACCACCATCAAAATGTACATTTGTTTGGCAGGAAAATAAGATGTGAAGAGAGTGTGATGGTTGGCACAGGATGATACGCAGGTATCGAGTGTTATGGGGCCCAGTGCTTGAAAGCAAGAAGAGATAGTCAGCCAACATTGACTATATCCAACAATAAAGGATAATATCCACAGACTTCTTGTAATTTTGGTTAATATTGACTATATGAAATGTGATTTACTTAGTGGACAAATTGGCCATTTCGTGTGTGCCCACCAGCCACAACAAGGATAACTTTTTTTGATTCCTAAAGCTAATATTTACCAAATATGCCTCTTCTAGGCTAAAAACGTACAAATTTAAAGGGCACTAATAAAAAACAGCCTTAGACTGATGGGAGGGAAAAAAAGCAACGGCTGACCGGCACAAGCTATCAGAATGAAGCATGAACAGGTACAAGCTGTTGTGATTGCAGTATGTATGTATTCCATAGAGAGTGCAGCAGAAGCCGTTGTATGCGCTAAGATAGATGCAAACATTGAATATATGAAATGTAAATGTTCTGATTTCATTTCTCACATAGTGACTGATCTCTCCGCCTTTTCCAGAGTCCAGAGAAGCAAATGTTTTTCTACTGCTCCGCACATGTGGAAGTAGAACTGATCATCAAACTGCCAGTATCACTATGATAAGGCGAGTCTACGACTTCTGCTTTCACCGACGTAAGCCCAAACCTAACAAACACCATCAGGAAGATTAGTTTTCCACTATAGGTTGAAAGAAGAGGATCTGACACTAATATAGTACACACTGATCATTTCAGTGGATATGTCAGACTCAAGGGCTTACAATCTAAAGGAGAAGCGGAAAGATCGACGGGAACTGAGTGGCGATTTTTTTCCATAACTATCTGTATCTTAAGTGGGTAAAATTGCAAAGTGCTTCTGAAAATGAACAACTTTGCAATTTGCCGCTTGTAAAAAATCAGGAAGCCATTAGGCAGGAGAGCAGACAGAAGACAGAAGATGACATCCGTGACCACATTTAGGCCAAGTTCACACTGGGCGTTTTTTCTGCATTTTTTTAATGCAAATTTTCAGCTATGTTTTACAGTACCAGCAAAGTCTGAAGTTTCAGAAATTTCATGCACACGGCTTTTTTTTTTTGTCATCAAGATTTTGTGCTTTGCATGTTTTCTTGCACATTGTCACGTCTTTCAGCGTTGTTTCAGTGTTCTTCACCCATTGACAGTGGCGTATCTGGGGGGGGGGCAGCCGGGGCATGTGCCTCGAGGTCAGCCGGCAGGGGGGCGCAGTTGGGCTGCCTAAAGCGGCGTTCCAAAGTGTCTCCCCCGGCGTCTGCATTCTGCCGCCCCCCGGTCAGGGAGTCAGCTGTTCTCTGTGCCGCCTGTCAAGCTGACAGCCGGCACAGAGAAGCTGCAGCGCGCCGGCTCCCGGAGATCAATTGTACTCACATCTAACAGCTGCGAGTACAATTGAGGCTCTGACCTCCGGGTCAGAGCGACGCCAGCAGCGTGATCAAGTCATGTGATCACGCTGCTGATGTCACTATCCGGCGCGCAGGAGAAAGAAGAGACTTGGTGGTAAGTGCTCCTGTAGTTGTGGAGCTGAAGACACCGAAAATTCAGCGTGTTGCGGGTTTATGGGGAATATTTATTCAGTGTGTGTGTTTATTTATTCAGTGTTTTGGGGGGAGATTTATTTAGTGTGTGTGTTGGGGAGGCAGGATTTAATCAGTGCGTTGGGGGGTCAGGGATTTATTCAATATGTGTGTGTGATTAGGGATTTATTCAGAGTGTATAGAAGAAAGGTTCAGGGATTTATTAATTGTGTGTGTGTGGGGGGGATTTAATCAGTGTGTGAGGGGATTTATTCAGTGTGTGTGGGGAATGGGAATTTATTTAGCATGTGTGGGGCATTTATTCTGTGTGGAGGGGAATGGATTCTGTCGGAAGGGGAATGGATATATTCTGTGGGGGTGAGTGGGGAGATGGGGGTGGACACAGTAGCAAAGGGAAAAATGTGTGCTGACACAGTATTGGGAGCAAGGGTGATGGGATGTGTGAGGACACAGTATGGGGAGTCGGGGGAATGTGTGAGGAGGAAATATGGAGAGCAAAGGGGTAAATAAGTGAGGAGATAGTATAGTTAGCAGGGGGGATGTACATGAGGATGCTATTAGAAATGTGTGCAGACAGTATGGGGGGATGAAAGTGTGAGTGGGCACAGAATAGATACTGAGTAGTGTGAGGGTAACAGCCAGGAGGAGACAGTATGCCAAGTAGGAGGAGTGTAATGAAGGGGCACAGTAGAGAGACTGGGCTCTCTATGAGGGACACCGTATGAGAAGGCAGTGTGAAGTATGGAAAAGAGAGAGAGGGTAGTGTGGATGGCATGTACCATAAGAGGGACAGTGAGGGTCATATTATGTGTTGGGAATAAAATGAGGGGCAATTATTTACTCAGGGGCTCAGCCTAGGGCAGATATTGTTATTCCGGAGCATTATAATAACACTGCTATCTTTAAGGGTGTTGTGTCGGGATGTGCTGCAGAAGACAGGAGAAGATGGAAGTCTGCAGAAACGAGCTCTGCCGGTGGATGAGAAGAGTCATCATGGCATCCGGACAAGGTGAAGATGAAAAGAAAGAGGCGACTCCACAAACAACGTCATCTATCAGGTACCTGGATGTAAATGTGGGGTTTTTTTTTTGTGATACTAATTCTCATATTTTTATTTGTTAGGAACATTAAAGGGGATGTCCAAGGTTGTGATGAGTCTGCAGTCATACTATGTGACTGCAGACTTCTGAATTCTCACAGTGCGAACTGCTATCATAATTCTCTGATGTTGGCGGTTTACATACATGCGGTCACGTGCTGACTAGACATGTGTGGCCTCATTCAATGAAAATGAATTGACTGAGGCCGGACACGTCTAGTTAGAATGTGGCCAGAAGTATCCAAATCACATACTTGTGCTGTCATGACCGTCCACTCTGGCCACCGGCAAGGGAGAATCCTGAAAGTGTGCAGTGCTTGCGCTGTGAGAATTCAGGAGCCTGCAGTCACATAGAATGACTGCAGACTTTCATCTCAAACCTGGACGCACTCTTTAATTATAAAATGAAGCCCTGTAGCCAGTCCTAACAACGTGTAATATCCTAACTGTCCTCTGCCCATTGAAATGAATGGGTGGTGAAAAAATGCGCCAAAAACGCAGGTATCAGGTTGTTCTGCGTTTTATAGTGTAGGACTTTTTTTTTCAACACTAAACTTTATCAGCATGCACAAGAGACAAATCTAACATGCCAAAACAGCAGCAAAAAACTGAACAAAAAACGCAATGAAAAACAAGGAAATGCTTTTTATTTCTGCAGCTTTTTTCCTGCCAAGAGATTAGGTTTTGCTGCAAAAAAAAAAAGCTGAAAAAATGCCTAGTTTGAACTTACCCTAAATGTTGTCCAAATTTCTGAGCACTTTATGACCCACTATTAAAACCAGATTTAGCAAATCTAGTAAAAAAGAGGTGAAATGGAAAAGATGCCCAGTAAAGTATATGGAAGACTTCTCAGGTGAGTGTTAGGCTATGTTCACATGTTGTGTTTTTGCTGCATATTTTAAGCTGCGTTTTACAGTTCCAGCAATGGCTATGAGATTTCAGAAATCTCATGCACGCATAATGTTTTTTTCTTTTCCAGGCTGATTTGGGAAAACTGGTGCGGTTTTGCAAACTGCAGCATGTCACTTCTTTCAGTGTTTTTTTTTCCAGCTTTTTTTCAGTGTTTTCTCACCCAAAGAAAGCAATGAGTAAGTGCAAAAATGCAGCAAAAAACGCAGTTATCAGGTTTTGCTGTGTTTTTGGTGAAAAAACCTTAAGGAAGTTGCATCATGATTTTTTTGTGGGGGGCACTAAACTTTATCAGCATGCACAAAAGGCAACCAAAATGCAGCAAAAAAAACGAAGAAAAACCTGCTTTTGTAAGCAGCTTCTTTCCTGCCAAATGAGTAGGTTGTGCCTGCAGAAAAAAGCAGCGAAACGCAACTTGTGAACATAGCCATAGAGTTACTTTAAGAAGCTTTGAAAGGTCTCTGATACTTTTGGACAACTTGATCTCATTTGATAATGTGCTAAATAAAAAGTCATGTAAATTACTTAATTTATAATTATCTTGTGTCATCCTGAAAAATTGCTTCAAAGTGTTTTCTGCTAGATGGCACCTCTCTATCTAAATTGCTTTATACTGACTGGTGTCAATATGAGGAGAGACACATTACTGAAAGTGGACTGGTCTTTGTCTCTACAGGAAGTAGGGTGTGACTTTGTCTCTATACAGGAAGTGGTGGGGCGGGTCTTTATCTCTCTACAGGAAGTAGGGTGTGACTTTGTCTCTATACAGGAAGTGGTGGGGCGGGTCTGGATCTCTCTACAGGAAGTAGGGTGTGACTTTGTCTCTGTACAGGAAGTGGTGGGTCGGGTCTTTATCTCTACAGGAAGTAGGGTGTGACTTTCTCTCTATACAGGAAGTGGTGGGGCGGGTCTTTATCTCTCTACAGGAAGTAGGGTGTAACTTTGTCTCTATACAGGAAGTGGTGGGGCGGGTCTTTATCTCTCTACAGGAAGTAGGGTGTGACTTTGTCTCTATACAGGAAGTGGTGGGGCGGGTCTTTATCTCTCTACAGGAAGTAGGGTGTGACTTTGTCTCTATACAGGAAGTGGTGGGGCGGGTCTTTATCTCTCTACAGGAAGTAGGATGTGACTTTGTCTCTATACAGGAAGTGGTGGGGCGGGTCTTTATCTCTCTACAGGAAGTAGGGTGTGACTTTCTCTCTATACAGGAAGTGGTGGGGCGGGTCTTTATCTCTCTACAGGAAGTAGGGTGTAACTTTGTCTCTGTACAAGAAGTGGTGGGGCAGGTCTATATCTCTCTACAGGAAGTAGGGTGTGACTTTGTCTCTGTACAGGAAGTGGTGGAGCGAGTCTTTATCTCAACGGGAGGTAGGGTGTGACTTTGTCTCTGTACAGGAAGTGGTGGGGTGGGTCTTTATCTCTCTACAAGAAGTAGGGTGTGACTTTGCCTCTGTACAGGAAGTGATGGGGTGGGTCTTTATCTCTACGGGAGGTAGGGTGTGACTGTCTCTATACAGGAAGTGGTGGGGTGGGTCTATATCTCTCTACAGGAAGTAGGGTGTGACTTTGTCTTTGTACAGGAAGTGGTGGGGTGGGTCTTTATATCTCTACAGGAAGTAGGGTGTGACTTTGTCTCTGTACAGGAAGTGGTGGGGTGGGTCTTTATCTCTACAGGAAGTAGGGTGTGACTTTGTCTCACTTTTTCTCTGTACAGGAAGTGGTGGAACAGGTGTTTATCTCTCTACAGGAAGTAGGGTGTGACTTTGTCTTTGTACAGGAAGTGGTGGGGTGGGTCTTTATATCTCTACAGGAAATAGGGTGTGACTTTGTCTCTGTACAGGAAGTGGTGGGGTGGGTCTTTATCTCTACAGGAAGTAGGGTGTGACTTTGTCTCACTTTTTCTCTGTACAGGAAGTGGTGGGGTGGGTCTTTATCTCTACAAGAAGTAGGGTGTGACTTTGTCTCTGTACAGGAAGGGGTGGGGTGGGTCTTTATCTCTCTACAGGAAGTAGTGTATGACTTTGTCTCTGTAGAGGAAGTGGTGGAGCGAGTCTTTATCTCTCTACGGGAAGTAGGGTGTGACTTTGTCTCAATACAGGAAATGGTGGAACAGGTCTTTTTCTCTCTACAGGAAGTAGGGTGTGACTTTGTCTCTGTAAAGGAAATGGTGGAACAGGTCTTTATCTCTCTACAGGAAGTATGGTGTGACTTTTTCTATGTACAGAAAGTGGTGGGGCACGACTTTATCTCTCCACAGGAAGCAGGGTGTGGCTTTGTCTCTGTACAGGAAGTGGTGGGGCAGGTCTTTATTTCTCTACTGGAAGTAGGGTGTGACTCTCTATACAGGAAGTGGTGGGGCGGGGCTTTATCTCTACACAGGAAGTAGGGTGTGACTTTGCCTTTCTGCATAAAGTGGGGATGAGGCTTTGACTTTCTATTAGAGGTGGCGGTGTGACTTTGTATAGGAAGTGGTGGGGCGGGTATTTGACTTTCCACAGAAAGTGGGGGATGGATCTTTATTAGTGATGAGCGAACATGCTCGGATAAGGTGTTATCCGAGCATGCTCGTGTGCTCACCAAGCATTTTTAGCATGCTCCAAAAATATGTTCGAGTCCCCGCGGCTGCATGTCTTGCATCACAACACATGCAGGGATTGCAGGCACAGGGACTCAAACATATTTTTCGAGCACGCCGAAGACGCTTGGTTAGCGCACGAGCATGCTCAGATAACACCTTATCCCAGCACAATCACTTATCATCACTAGTCTTTATCTCACTGGAGGAGATGTGACAGTTACAGAGAATGAGAAAGAGGACAACACCTGAGCGTCTGTTACTCACCCTCTTTAGCTATGTATTCAGTATCAATGATTCTTGCCAGCCCAAAATCTCCTATTTTGCAGCACAAGATTTCAGACACCAGGACGTTGGCGGCTCTCAGGTCTCTGTGGATGTAGTTCTTCTTTTCAATGTACGCCATGCCCTCTGCCACCTGAAATGGGAGCAATATGGTCACTACTAATTGGCTTATTACAAAATGTTAGCGATGTATCCTGACCGTTTACCAATGTGTTGTGGGCAAATCCCCATTAAATCCCCATGCCACAGCTCTGCACAGAACGGTGGTAGATTTTAACCCATTCCTGTTCCACCTGCTACCAGTGCATGGAGCAGGCTGAGGAGCCGAGCGCGCTCCTTGCTCCACACAGGGCAGCCAGCATCTGACTCCAACAGCAGCAACCGGAGCTAGGTCAAACTGTTAATGTTTAACTCCTTAAATACCATTTTTAATCTCTAACAGGAGCAATTAAGTGGCAGTATCTAGGTGGGGCATCCATTCAGAATGCAATCACTGTGATATCCAGGGGCCCTGGCGACTACATGCTGGTCCTGTGATGCTCAGCCGCAGGAGAAACTTCATAAGAGACTGTGATTTTTACTATGTACTGAATTATTGCTGTATACGATACAAGCGATCTAATTATGATGGGTTCAAATACCCGACGGAAACTAAAAAAATTAAGGCAAAATTTAAAAAATCAAATTTTACAAAATTTAGAAAAATTAATAATTTTAATAATCCGAATAAAAAAGGTAAAAAAAAAAATGTATATTCAATATTGGCGAGTATGTAAAATTCCAATCTATCAAAATAAAAAAATAGTTAACCCATAAGATAGATGGAGTAAAAAAATAAAAAGTTGCCTATTTTCGCTTGCCACACCTCCCTAAAAAATACACTAAAAAGTGAACAAGTTCCATGAAAAATGGCAACTTGTCATACAAAAATAATGAACAGCTCCACAGACTACTAAGTAAGGGTGAAAAACACAGATGACACTAACGTCTGAATGAGGCCTAATACATTGTTATACTGGCAGCGCCTAATACTTGTGCTGAGGTGGTCATTTTTAGTTTGTAAGCCTCCATAGTAAGCTATCAGCACCTGGTGAAAACCTGGTGACAGAGGAAGCCCTCTCCTTCTGTCTAACCGCTTAGAATCCGCAGTCAGCATTGTGCGTGGCATCTAAAGGTGTCAGGTTTGTTTTTTTGCTGAGTTTTTTGAGCAAAAACTCTACAAAACGACAAGGAGTTCAAAAATCATAAGTTTTGACTTTTAAGAGGTGGAGTTTTTCCGTTCCCTCCGCATAGAAAATTCAGTCCTATTATTGTG
Source organism: Ranitomeya imitator (assembly GCF_032444005.1). Lineage (NCBI taxonomy): Eukaryota > Metazoa > Chordata > Amphibia > Anura > Dendrobatidae > Ranitomeya > Ranitomeya imitator. The sequence goes on from NC_091286.1 coordinate 681,769,219, forward strand.
AATGAAAAAATTCAGTTTTACGTTTGCAAACTACAGTTTGATGTTCTTGTAAAAAAGTTTACAAAAACACTAACATCGGGCATGGAAGTCTCATGAGGACCTCAATGTTCCGTTCTGGACCCTCTGGTAATAACAGTCACCACTGTCACGCTCGGCAGGTAGTCACCGTTATCGGGAGGATGTTTTTTTTCCACGACCATGTGGCCACAAAAACAGTTTCTGTCGAGCCTTTTGGTGATGTTGTTGACTTCTGTGGTCGTCTGATCGGTAGACCGTGATGGACACAAGAACTCATAACGGGGCGTTCAGGGGGGCTCCCGAGGGTTCATCACACAGCACATGATAATGACTGAGTAACAGAAATGTACATGACACGGCTGCTAATCAGCGGCCATCAGAGGCTTCAGCGAGGAGAAGGAGATCTGTATCAGTCGCAAGACGAACTTGTGGCTTTTTGGTATCTTAGAGAAGTCTCTGTAAAAAGCTTAGACTGAAATTTCACATGGTGCAGTGGAAAATATAACGAGGGTCCTCTTCCTGCCGCCGATCGAGATGTGACCGCGAGCTAAAATTACACCCGGACTGTCTAAAATTAACCACATGAAATGCTGTTTCTCTTTTAGTATTGTGTTATATTAGTTCTTTATAGCGTAAATACAAAATTTAAAAAGTAAAAAAAGTCATATTTTTATTTAAAGAAAAGTGGCCACCGTCTGGTAATGAAGTGCCTCTTCAAGGCACTTTAAGTTGTATCACATAACAGAGTATTTGCAGATGATGGGACAAGTGATCGTTGTTAAACACGGAGACCCCCACTGATGCCCACGATAGAGGAGTTGATGTGTTGGGGAGCAGTGTGCCGTATGGTTTCTGGTAACTTGTCTTGAAGATTGCCATATTTTCAAGTGAAGCTGAATGTTCACCTAATAAAATCAGTCACAGAATTTTCTGAGAGAAGTTGAGGGAGCACGACGCTTCTTTTCTAATAATTGGAGGGGGAGTTGTCTTTTCGTAATGCATATTTTCTCTCTACCGAGTGATCATGAGCTTGCTATTTTCGTAGGATTTATCAGCCGCTCTCTGAGCCAATAAAAAGTATCTCTGGCTGCTCTTTCTCCCCTCTCACAGCACACACTCTCACAGTGATAAATACTGCAGCTGCATCTCCCTCCTCTCCCCACTCTACCTATTACTGTAGATGGATTCTTAGGTGTTGAGGGGGTTACTGAACATTTTTAAAGAGCCTACAGGCAGGGAACGGAAAGGTATAGGCTGAAGGAAATTAAATAATATGGTAATTTTATTACCTGGTGTAATTATGGCTGTTCTCGTGAATCCGCCGATGTTTTTCTTTTCTTCCTGCGCCTCTTTGTTCTTGAGATATGACCTCCTCTTCCCTGTATGAAATCTAGTATTTAAGCCAAGTGGGCGTGGCAGTCAGAGAAGAGTTGAGAATCACGCCCAGTTGGCCAATAAAGCTAGATTTACATACAATCAAAACAGGCTCATATCTCAGGGATGGAAATACGCAGTAACAAAAGAAAAACATCATCGGATTCAGGAAAACAGCGGCAATTACACCAGGTTAAAAAAAAATACATATTTATAAGTGACAGGTCGTCCTTTAATCAAAATCTTTTAGTCAAAATCAGCCATTTGGGCACTTTTCTGTAAAACGTGAGTTATTGTGATATACATTGAAGCGTTAGATATCAGATAGATAATTAATAACTTGTTGCACAGAGAGAGTAATACAGTTATGGGTTCGGTCCCCGTTACGTACCTGTGCCGCCATGTCTACCAGTTTGGAAAAGCGTAGCTTTGATCCTTCCTCTGTCTTCAAAAAATCCACCAAACTTCCTAAAATGATAGCATTGTTTTTGCATTATTAAATTATTTTCATATCTGCAGTTTGAGGTCCATAGCAGCCCGAAGCCTTTTGTCTGTGGAATGTAAGCATCCTATGGGACCTTAATCTCAACAGTCTTAGCAAAACCTAAAAATGAGTTTTCGTATGGACTATTGGTCTTAAATATATGAAAGATTAAACATTTCAGATGTTTTCCTTTTCTGAACCTCAAATGACATAAGAACATGTATAAGACTTCTATTTGTCATACACCTATCAGTAAAAACACTAAAACCCCTTGACCAATGTTGTGTAGGACCTCTCATGCTCTGACCCATCGAGAAAAAATAGACTCCACCAATCCTCTGAAAGTGTCCTATGATATCTGGCACAAGACATTAGTATCAGATCATTTCAGTCCCCAAATTTGCTAATTTCGGTCTCCATGGCTCAGATTTGCTTTCCAGTACTGATGACCAATCGTATTGATATCCATGGAATCTGGAGACAAGTCACCACCTCAAACTCTTTACCATGTTCCTCAAACCATTCTTGGCTGACCATTATTTTGGTGGAAGAAGCGTTTCCATTAGGGAATCCCACTGATATGAAAGGAGTGTTTGGTCTGTACAATATTTCCGTAGACGTTTCGTTCCACATCCACATGAATGTTAGGATTGGAACCAAGATTTTCAAGAAGGACGTTGCACCATCACACAATGTTTGACCTCTTTCCGTAATGCATATTGGTGTCATGTCTTCTTCAGGTAAGTGGCTATCCACATGATGGAAAATGTAATTTTGTCAGACCAATTTGCCCTTTTTCGTTGCTTCATGGTCCAGTTCTGATGGTCACGTGTCCATTGTAGACATTTTTGGTGGTGCATAATGGATTCCCCCTACAGTCGCTTTTCTAAAGGATCGGAGCCAACTTTCATTCTCCACTTGCTTCAGTGATCCTTGGCCGTCCAAGATACTGTCTTGAGTTCCCCGGTTGTGCTTCCTTGAGTACTAATCTCTGCATACTGGTGAAATGTTATGGCTGTTGTGTGTATCTTGCATAGTGTTCACAGCGTAATCACCACTAAGGTCATGGTAAATGACTGGCATTTTCTACTACTTATGGTACTTATCGTTGGGGGGTTTCTGCTTGTGCCCCCCACTGATCTCCAGAAAAAACTGGCTACAGCAGTAATTAATAGGATAAGCCAGTGCTTTTTAAAAAAAAATTTCCAAGGCCAGTATCTCTCAAATACCCGCACCTTAGTACGTCATAACACTGAACGAAGGGAATACCCCTTTAAGATAACAACCAAGTGACAGAAACATTTAAAACTAAATACCCCTTTTTGCTAAGATACACCCATCTTTTTTTTTGTTAAACATGCCCAAAAAGTCACAAAATTTGGGCCAAATGCCACCGATGGCAAGTTACATGGCTTTTTAATGCCAGAAAACTGATGTAGAAAGGATGACAAATTCCCCACCCCTGTGTATTACTTTGTGGCACTTACCTTTACTCATATATTCCGTCACTATGTATATGGGCTCTTTGGTGACCACAGCGAACAACTGAACTAGCTTGTTATGTCGGAGCGTTTTCATTAAGTTTGCTTCTTCCAGAAAAGCCAGGGGTGACATGCTGCCCTCCTTCAGTGTCTTGATGGCCACTTTTACATTGTTGTTGTAAAAACCTGAGATTAGATGAAGAAAAGATGAAACGTCATCATCTGTGACCATTTATACCAGTGGCGTCCGATCTGTGGTTCTTGATGAAAAACTACAACTCCTAGCCTGTAGTGAAGTTCTGCCCCCTTTGAGGAGATTCAAGCTGGTGATCACTGCCCTAAAGGCCACTTATATAGACCCTCGTCAGTGTGATACAACCTAGAGACAATGCCAAGGTTCACCTACCTACCATGGTCAAAACATGTTATTTTGGTAACCAAGGCCGGGGTTTTATAATCCACCCCCTTCACGATCAGGTGGGGTTGAATGCCACATCTCCTGCTAAAATCCGAAACAGTTGGTGGGACCACAAAGCCTGGAGAGCAAGGGATAGTTCCAAAAACCTCAAGGATGATGTGTATAACAAGTGTCTGATGTTACTCAGCTGCTAGAAACCATGGTGCTTCATTTCAATTAAATACTTTCCAATTTCTTCCATCTTAGGACTCTTAGGGTACTTAGGATATGTTTTATAAATCCATACATTAGCGCCATCAGCTGTCTAGTCTCCTAAAATGTGGAAATTAACACCATTGACATCTATATAAAACCAAGAAAATTAACCTCCACTTCTTTAGAAAAACCCCAAGTCATCTGCCAGCCAGAAATGCGAAAAAATACCTTGAATAGGTATCGAAAGCCACATCTCCTGCTAAAATCTGGAATAGTTGGTGGTACGCAAAGTCTGGAGTGCAAGGGATAATTCCTAAATCCTCAAATGCAAAGCTGCTATGTATTACAAGCCTCTGGTGTTACTCAGGTGCTAGAAACCATAGAGTTTTAATTCAAATGTATATTTTCCAATTTCTTCCACCTTAGGAGTCTTAGGGTACTTAGAATATATTTTATAAATCCATACAACAGCTACCTACTCTCTTTACTCATGCAACCTACCCAATTAACATTTATAGAAAGACCAAGAAAACTAAGCGCCACCTCCCTAGGAAAGTTCCAAGTAATTTTCCAGCCATGAATGCAAAGAATTAGCGAAAAATTAGCACTCCATCTTCTGGTCCTTTTTTTAAGACATTGGAGGAGATGCACAAATTCTTGAAGTTTTGCAAATACAATAAACTGATACATTTGTTTTCTATTTTGATTGATTTACAGTTCTAATAGAATATGGAATGTTTACGTTACATGTGATAGGGGTGCACATACTTTTTATGTGGATGTTGATTTTTATAAATACATACGTACCCATCCACACTTCTCCAAATTGCCCGGCTCCAAGTTTCTTCACTAGTCGAACAGACTCACGCGGGATTTCCCAGATGTCAACCTCCCACTTGCTCCTGATTATTGCTGGGCAGGGCTTCTCTAGTTTGCGGCACAAACCATCTGCCCTGGCTGCCAATGTCACAGGAGGAAAAACAGGCAGAGGTTTAGGATATGCTCACATGGTGGATCTTCACTCCAGATCCGGAGGACATTATACAGCAGCATGAAGGACATTATACAGCAGCATGAAGGACATTATGTAGCATCGTGGAGGACATATGTAGCAGCATGGAGGACATTATATAGCATCGTGGAGGACATTATTCAGCTGTGTGGAGGACGTTATACAGCAGCGTGGAGGGAATTATGCAGCAACGTGGAGGACATTATATAGCAGCCTGGGGGACGTTATACAGCAGCGTGGAGGACATATGTAGCAGCATGGAGGACATTATGCAGCTGTGTGGAGGACGTTATACAGCAGCGTGGTCAGAATTATACAGCAACGTGGAGGGAATTATGCAGCAGCATGGAGGACATTATATAGCATCCTGGGAGACGTTATACAGCAGCGTGGAGGACATTATGCAGCTACGTGGAGGACGTTATACAGCAGCATAAAGGACATTATATAGCATTGTGGAGGACATTGTGCAGCTGCATGAAGGACATTATATAGCATCGTGGAGGACATTATACAGCAGCATGAAGGACATTATATAGCATCGTGGAGGACATATGTAGCAGCATGGAGGACGTTATATAGCATCGTGGAGGACATATGTAGCAGCATGGAGGACATTATGTAGCATCGTGGAGGACATTCTGCAGCTGTGTGGAGGACGTTATACAGCAGCGTGGTCGGAATTATGCAGCAACGTGGAGGACATTATATAGCATCATGGAGGACATAGGTAGCAGCATGGAGGATATTATATAGCAGCAGGGAGGACATTATGCAGCTGCGTGGAGGACATTATACAGCAGCATGGAGGATATTATACAGCAGCACGGAGGATATTATGTAGCAGCGTGGAGGACATTATACAGCAGCGTGGAGGACATTATGTAGCAGCGTGGAGGACATTATACAGCAGCGTGGAGGACATTATGTAGCAGCGTGGAGGACATTATACAGCAGTGTGGAGGACATTATGTAGCAGCACGGAGGACATTAGGCAGCAGCGTGGAAGATATTATACAGCAGCATGGAGGTTATTATGTAGCAGCGTGGAAGATATTATACAGCAGCGTGGAGGATATTATGTAGCAGCGTGGAGGACATTATACAGCAGTGTGGAGGATATTATGCAGCAGTGTGGAGGATATTATACAGCAGCGTGGAGGACATTATGTAGCAGCGTGGAGGACATTATACAGCAGTGTGGAGGACATTACGTAGCAGCGTGGAGGACATTATGTAGCAGCACGGAGGACATTAGGCAGCAGCGTGGAAGATATTATACAGCAGCATGGAGGTTATTATGTAGCAGCGTGGAAGATATTATACAGCAGTGTGGAGGACATTATGTAGCAGCGTGGAGGACATTCTGCAGCTGTGTGGAGGACGTTATACAGCAGCGTGGTCGGAATTATGCAGCAACGTGGAGGACATTATATAGCATCATGGAGGACATAGGTAGCAGCATGGAGGATATTATATAGCAGCAGGGAGGACATTATGCAGCTGCGTGGAGGACATTATACAGCAGCATGGAGGATATTATACAGCAGCACGGAGGATATTATGTAGCAGCATGGAGGACATTATACAGCAGTGTGGAGGACATTATGTAGCAGCACGGAGGACATTATACAGCAGCGTGGAGGACATTATGTAGCAGCACGGAGGACATTATGTAACAGCACGGAGGACATTAGGCAGCAGCGTGGAAGATATTATACAGCAGCATGGAGGTTATTATGTAGCAGCGTGGAAGATATTATACAGCAGCGTGGAGGATATTATGTAGCAGTGTGGAGGATATTATACAGCAGCATGGAGGATATTATACAGCAGCGTGGAGGACATTATGTAGCAGCGTGGAGGACATTATACAGCAGTGTGGAGGACATTATGTAGCAGCGTGGAAGATATTATACAGCAGCATGGAGGTTATTATGTAGCAGCGTGGAAGATATTATACAGCAGCATGGAGGTTATTATGTAGCAGCGTGGAGGATATTATACAGCAGTGTGGAGGACATTATGCAGCAGCGTGGAAGATATTATACAGCAGTGTGGAGGACATTATGTAGCAGCGTGGAAGATATTATACAGCAGTGTGGAGGACATTATGTAGCAGCGTGGAAGATATTATACAGCAGTGTGGAGGACATTAGGCAGCAGCGTGGAAGATATTATACAGCAGCATGGAGGTTATTATGTAGCAGCGTGGAGGATATTATACAGCAGCGTGGAGGATATTATACAGCAGCATGGAGGTTATTATGTAGCAGCGTGGAGGATATTATATAGCAGTGTGAAGGATATTATGTAGGATCGTGGAGGACGTTATGTAGCAGCGTGGAGGACATTATGCAGCAGTACTGAATATATCATCTGCACAGATCTCTTTGCCGTCCTGATACTTTGTTGCAATGTATTAGTGCAAGCAATACACAGTATGTCAGCCTGCAGTGCAATCTATTTAGCACACAGAGGATTTTCTAGACAATATAATTTATGCACATTTTTAGTAGATTTTAGTTTTAGGTCAAGAATAATGTGTCGGGATTCTGAACACGAAGCAGAAAATATTCCTATACATTGACAGCATGCAGAGATCTTAGGAAATTGTAAGAAAATGAAATAAATAACATATTAGAAAGTTGAAGACTGGCCTCCTCTGGCCTTCACCTTAAATAAATAATAATATAACAAAAGTAATATAAATCATATATCATACACTTACCGGAATAATGTTTGACAAGTTCTTGTAGTGAGGAAAAAGTGTAAGTCGGGGAGATATAATATCCACCATTGTCGAGCATCCTGATCTTATAGTGTTTGATTAAATCTCCTTTTGAAGCATCTTTATCCCGAACAGAAAGTGAATAGGTTCCTGGTGGAAAATAAAGTACATTACATTAATATTATTTCATATACAGTCCATAATGGTTCAGCCGCTGGAAGGAAATTTATTATGGGTAGAAATTTTCCAGTAAGGCAGAAACCCAAGGATATTAAAATTATTACATTAGAGGGTGGGCTCCCTGCATAGAAATACATAAGGTCCGGTCTGAAGCCACCACTAGGGGGAGCTCCCGGTATACAGAGATACATGATAAGATCCTGTCTGTAGTCACCACTAGGGGGAGCTCCCTGTATACAGAGATACATGATAATATCCTGTCTGCAGCCATCACTAGGGGGAGCTCCCTGTATACAGAGATACATGATAAGATCCTGTCTGCAGCCATCACTAGGGGGAGCTCCCTGTATACAGAGATACATGATAGGATCCTGCCTGCACCCACCACTAGGGGGAGCTCCCTGTATACAGAGATACATGATAAGATCCTGTCTGCAGCCACCACTAGGGGGAGCGTCCTGTATACAGAGATACATGATAAGATCCTGCCTGCACCCACCACTAGGGGGAGCTCCCTGTATACAGAGATACATGATAAGATCCTGTCTGCAGCCACCACTAGAGGGAGCTCCCTGTATACAGAGATACATGATAAGATCCTGTCTGCAGCCACCACTAGGGGGAGCTCCCTGTATACAGAGATACATGATAAGATCCTGTCTGCAGTCACCACTAGGGCGAGCTCCCTGTATACAGAGATACATGATAAGATCCTGTCTGCAGCCACCACTAGGGGGAGCTCCCTGTATACAGAGATACATGATAAGATCCTGTCTGCAGTCACCACTAGGGGGAGCTCCCTGTATATAGAGATACATGATAAGATCCTGTCTGCAGCCACCACTAGGGGGAGCTCCCTGTATACGGAGATACATGATAAGATCCTGTCTGCAGTCACCACTAGGGGGAGCTCCCTGTATACAGAGATACATGATAAGATCCTGTCTGCAGCCACCACTAGGGGGAGCTCCCTGTATACGGAGATACATGATAAGATCCTGTCTGCAGTCACCACTAGGGGGAGCTCCCTGTATACAGAGATACATGATAAGATCCTGTCTGCAGCCACCACTAGGGGGAGCTCCCTGTATACAGAGATAATTGATATGATCCTGTCTGCAGCCACCACTAGGGGGAGCTCCCTGTATACAGAGATACATGATAAGATCCTGTCTGCAGTCACCACTAGGGGGAGCTCCCTGTATACAGAGATACATGATAAGATCCTGTCTGCAGTCACCACTAGGGGGAGCTCCCTGCATACAGAGATACATGATAAGATCCTGTCTGCAGCCACCACTAGGGGGAGCTCCCTGTATACAGAGATGCATGATGAGATCCTGTCTGCAGTCACCACTAGGGGGAGCTCCCTGTATACAGAGATACATGATAAGATCCTGTCTGCAGCCGCCACTAGGGGGAGCTCCCTGTATACAGAGATACATGATAAGATCCTGTCTGCAGCCACCACTAGAGGGAGCTCCCTGTATACAGAGATACATGATAAGATCCTGTCTGCAGCCACCACTAGGGGGAGCTCCCTGTATACAGAGATACATGATAAGATCCTGTCTGCAGTCACCACTAGGGCGAGCTCCCTGTATATAGAGATACATGATAAGATCCTGTCTGCAGCCACCACTAGGGGGAGCTCCCTGTATACGGAGATACATGATAAGATCCTGTCTGCAGTCACCACTAGGGGAAGCTCCCTGTATACAGAGATACATGATAAGATCCTGTCTGCAGTCACCACTAGGGGGAGCTCCCTGTATACAGAGATAATTGATATGATCCTGTCTGCAGCCACCACTAGGGGGAGCTCCCTGTATACAGAGATACATGATAAGATCCTGTCTGCAGTCACCACTAGGGGGAGCTCCCTGTATACAGAGATACATGATAAGATCCTGTCTGCAGTCACCACTAGGGGGAGCTCCCTGTATACAGAGATACATGATAAGATCCTGTCTGCAGCCACCACTAGGGGGAGCTCCCTGTATACAGAGATGCATGATGAGATCCTGTCTGCAGTCACCACTAGGGGGAGCTCCCTGTATACAGAGATACATGATAAGATCCTGTCTGCAGCCGCCACTAGGGGGAGCTCCCTGTATACAGAGATACATGATAAGATCCTGTCTGCAGCCACCACTAGGGGGAGCTCCCTGTATTCAGAGATGCATGATGAGATCCTGTCTGCAGTCACCACTAGGGGGAGCTCCCTGTATACAGAGATACATGATAAGATCCTGTCTGCAGCCACCACTAGGGGGAGCTCCCAGTATACAGAGATACATGATAAGATCCTGTCTGCAGCCACCACTAGGGGGAGCTCCCTGTATACAGAGATACATGATAAGATCCTGTCTGCAGCCATCACTAGGGGGAGCTCCCTGTATACAGAGATACATGATAAGATCCTGTCTGCAGCCACCACTAGGGGGAGCTCCCTGTATACAGAGATGCATGATGAGATCCTGTCTGCAGTCACCACTAGGGGGAGCTCCCTGTATACAGAGATACATGATAAGATCCTGTCTGCAGCCATCACTAGGGGGAGCTCCCTGTATACAGAGATACATGATGAGATCCTGTCTGCAGTCACCACTAGGGGGAGCTCCCTGTATACAGAGATACATGACAAGATCCTGTCTGCAGTCACCACTAGGGGGAGCTCCCTGTATACAGAGATACATAAGATTCTGTCTGCAGTCACCACTAGGGGGAGCTCCCTGTATATAGAGATACATGATAAGATTCTGTCTGCAGCCACCACTAGGGGGAGCTCCCTGTATACAGAGATACATGATAAGATCCTGTGTGCAGCCATCACTAGGGGGAGCTCCCTGTATACAGAGATACATGATAAGATCCTGTCTGCAGTCACCACTAGGGGGAGCTCCCTGTATACAGAGATACATGATAAGATCCTGTCTGCAGCCATCACTAGGGGGAGCTCCCTGTATACAGAGATACATGATAAGATCCTGCCTGCAGCCATCACTAGGGGGAGCTCCCTGTATACAGAGATACATGATAAGATCCTGTCTGCAGTCACCACTAGGGGGAGCTCCCTGTATACAGAGATACATGATAAGATCCTGTCTGCAGCCATCACTAGGGGGAGCTCCCTGTATACAGAGATACATGATAAGATCCTGTCTGTAGCCACCACTAGGGGGAGCTCCCTGTATACAGAGATGCATAATGAGATCCTGTCTGCAGTCGCCACTAGGGGGAGCTCCCTGTATACAGAGATACATGATAAGATCCTGTCTGCAGCCATCACTAGGGGGAGCTCCCTGTATACAGAGATACATGATAAGATCCTGTCTGCAGCCACCACTAGGGGGAGCTCCCTGTATACAGAGATGCATGATGAGATCCTGTCTGCAGTCACCACTAGGGGGAGCTCCCTGTATACAGAGATACATGACAAGATCCTGTCTGCAGTCACCACTAGGGGGAGCTCCCTGTATACAGAGATACATAAGATTCTGTCTGCAGTCACCACTAGGGGGAGCTCCCTGTATACAGAGATACATGATAAGATTCTGTCTGCAGCCACCACTAGGGGGAGCTCCCTGTATACAGAGATACATGATAAGATCCTGTCTGCAGTCACCACTAGGGGGAGCTCCCTGTATACAGAGATACATGATAAGATCCTGTCTGCAGCCATCACTAGGGGGAGCTCCCTGTATACAGAGATACATGATAAGATCCTGTCTGCAGTCACCACTAGGGGGAGCTCCCTGTATACAGAGATACATGATAAGATCCTGTCTGCAGCCATCACTAGGGGGAGCTCCCTGTATACAGAGATACATGATAAGATCCTGTCTGCAGCCATCACTAGAGGGAGCTCCCTGTATACAGAGATACATGATAAGATCCTGTCTGCAGCCACCACTAGGGGGAGCTCCCTGTATACAGAGATACATGATAAGATCCTGTCTGCAGTCACCACTAGGGGGAGCTCCCTGTATACAGAGATACATGATAAGATCCTGTCTGCAGCCATCACTAGAGGGAGCTCCCTGTATACAGAGATACATGATAAGATCCTGTCTGCAGCCATCACTAGGGGGAGCTCCCTGTATACAGAGATGCATGATGAGATCCTGTCTGCAGTCACCACTAGGGGGAGCTCCCTGTATACAGAGATACATGATAAGATCCTGTCTGCAGCCACCACTAGGGGGAGCTCCCTGTATACAGAGATACATGATAAGATCCTGTCTGCAGTCACCACTAGGGGGAGCTCCCTGTATACAGAGATGCATGATGAGATCCTGTCTGCAGTCACCACTAGGGGGAGTCCCTGTATACAGAGATACATGATAAGATCCTGTCTGCAGCCATCACTAGGGGGAGCTCCCTGTATACAGAGATGCATGATGAGATCCTGTCTGCAGTCACCACTAGGGGGAGCTCCCTGTATACAGAGATACATGATAAGATCCTGTCTGCAGCCACCACTAGAGGGAGCTCCCTGTATACAGAGATACATGATAAGATCCTGTCTGCAGCCATCACTAGAGGGAGCTCCCTGTATACAGAGATACATGATAAGATCCTGTCTGCAGCCATCACTAGGGGGAGCTCCCTGTATACAGAGATGCATGATGAGATCCTGTCTGCAGTCACCACTAGGGGGAGCTCCCTGTATACAGAGATACATGATAAGATCCTGTCTGCAGCCACCACTAGGGGGAGCTCCCTGTATACAGAGATACATGATAAGATCCTGTCTGCAGTCACCACTAGGGGGAGCTCCCTGTATACAGAGATGCATGATGAGATCCTGTCTGCAGTCACCACTAGGGGGAGTCCCTGTATACAGAGATACATGATAAGATCCTGTCTGCAGCCATCACTAGGGGGAGCTCCCTGTATACAGAGATGCATGATGAGATCCTGTCTGCAGTCACCACTAGGGGGAGCTCCCTGTATACAGAGATACATGATAAGATCCTGTCTGCAGCCACCACTAGGGGGAGCTCCCTGTATACAGAGATACATGATAAGATCCTGTCTGCAGCCACCACTAGGGGGAGCTCCCAGTATACAGAGATACATGATAAGATCCTGTCTGCAGCCACCACTAGGGGGAGCTCCCTGTATACAGAGATACATGATAGGATCCTGTCTGCAGCCACCACTAGGGGGAGCTCCCAGTATACAGAGATACATGATAAGATCCTGTCTGCAGCCATCACTAGGGGGAGCTCCCTGTATACAGAGATGCATGATGAGATCCTGTCTGCAGTCACCACTAGGGGGAGCTCCCTGTATACAGAGATACATGATAAGATCCTGTCTGCAGCCACCACTAGGGGGAGCTCCCTGTATACAGAGATACATGATAAGATCCTGTCTGCAGCCACCACTAGGGGGAGCTCCCTGTATACAGAGATACATGATAAGATCCTGTCTGCAGCCACCACTAGGGGGAGCTCCCTGTATACAGAGATACATGATAAGATCCTGTCTGCAGCCACCACTAGGGGGAGCTCCCTGTATACAGAGATGCATGATGAGATCCTGTCTGCAGTCACCACTAGGGGGAGCTCCCTGTATACAGAGATACATGATAAGATCCTGTCTGCAGCCGCCACTAGGGGGAGCTCCCTGTATACAGAGATACATGATAAGATCCTGTCTGCAGCCACCACTAGGGGGAGCTCCCTGTATTCAGAGATGCATGATGAGATCCTGTCTGCAGTCACCACTAGGGGGAGCTCCCTGTATACAGAGATACATGATAAGATCCTGTCTGCAGCCACCACTAGGGGGAGCTCCCAGTATACAGAGATACATGATAAGATCCTGTCTGCAGCCACCACTAGGGGGAGCTCCCTGTATACAGAGATACATGATAAGATCCTGTCTGCAGCCATCACTAGGGGGAGCTCCCTGTATACAGAGATACATGATAAGATCCTGTCTGCAGCCACCACTAGGGGGAGCTCCCTGTATACAGAGATGCATGATGAGATCCTGTCTGCAGTCACCACTAGGGGGAGCTCCCTGTATACAGAGATACATGATAAGATCCTGTCTGCAGCCATCACTAGGGGGAGCTCCCTGTATACAGAGATACATGATGAGATCCTGTCTGCAGTCACCACTAGGGGGAGCTCCCTGTATACAGAGATACATGACAAGATCCTGTCTGCAGTCACCACTAGGGGGAGCTCCCTGTATACAGAGATACATAAGATTCTGTCTGCAGTCACCACTAGGGGGAGCTCCCTGTATACAGAGATACATGATAAGATCCTGTCTGCAGCCATCACTAGGGGGAGCTCCCTGTATACAGAGATACATGATAAGATCCTGCCTGCAGCCATCACTAGGGGGAGCTCCCTGTATACAGAGATACATGATAAGATCCTGTCTGCAGTCACCACTAGGGGGAGCTCCCTGTATACAGAGATACATGATAAGATCCTGTCTGCAGCCATCACTAGGGGGAGCTCCCTGTATACAGAGATACATGATAAGATCCTGTCTGCAGCCACCACTAGGGGGAGCTCCCTGTATACAGAGATGCATAATGAGATCCTGTCTGCAGTCGCCACTAGGGGGAGCTCCCTGTATACAGAGATACATGATAAGATCCTGTCTGCAGCCATCACTAGGGGGAGCTCCCTGTATACAGAGATACATGATAAGATCCTGTCTGCAGCCACCACTAGGGGGAGCTCCCTGTATACAGAGATGCATGATGAGATCCTGTCTGCAGTCACCACTAGGGGGAGCTCCCTGTATACAGAGATACATGACAAGATCCTGTCTGCAGTCACCACTAGGGGGAGCTCCCTGTATACAGAGATACATAAGATTCTGTCTGCAGTCACCACTAGGGGGAGCTCCCTGTATACAGAGATACATGATAAGATTCTGTCTGCAGCCACCACTAGGGGGAGCTCCCTGTATACAGAGATACATGATAAGATCCTGTCTGCAGTCACCACTAGGGGGAGCTCCCTGTATACAGAGATACATGATAAGATCCTGTCTGCAGCCATCACTAGGGGGAGCTCCCTGTATACAGAGATACATGATAAGATCCTGTCTGCAGTCACCACTAGGGGGAGCTCCCTGTATACAGAGATACATGATAAGATCCTGTCTGCAGCCATCACTAGGGGGAGCTCCCTGTATACAGAGATACATGATAAGATCCTGTCTGCAGCCATCACTAGAGGGAGCTCCCTGTATACAGAGATACATGATAAGATCCTGTCTGCAGCCATCACTAGGGGGAGCTCCCTGTATACAGAGATGCATGATGAGATCCTGTCTGCAGTCACCACTAGGGGGAGCTCCCTGTATACAGAGATACATGATAAGATCCTGTCTGCAGCCATCACTAGAGGGAGCTCCCTGTATACAGAGATACATGATAAGATCCTGTCTGCAGCCATCACTAGGGGGAGCTCCCTGTATACAGAGATGCATGATGAGATCCTGTCTGCAGTCACCACTAGGGGGAGCTCCCTGTATACAGAGATACATGATAAGATCCTGTCTGCAGCCACCACTAGGGGGAGCTCCCTGTATACAGAGATACATGATAAGATCCTGTCTGCAGTCACCACTAGGGGGAGCTCCCTGTATACAGAGATACATGATAAGATTCTGTCTATAGTCACCACTAGGGGGAGCTCCCTGTATACAGAGATACATGATAAGATCCTGTCTGCAGCCATCACTAGGGGGAGCTCCCTGTATACAGAGATGCATGATGAGATCCTGTCTGCAGTCACCACTAGGGGGAGTCCCTGTATACAGAGATACATGATAAGATCCTGTCTGCAGCCATCACTAGGGGGAGCTCCCTGTATACAGAGATACATGATAAGATCCTGTCTGCAGCCACCACTAGGGGGGGCTCCCTGTATACAGAGATACATGATAAGATTCTGTCTGCAGCCACCACTAGGGGGAGCTCCCTGTATACAGAGATACATAAGATCCTTCTGCAGCCACCACTAGAGGGAGCTCCCTGTATACAGAGATACATGATAAGATTCTGTCTGCAGCCATCACTAGGGGGAGCTCCCTGTATACAGAGATACATGATAAGATTCTGTCTGCAGCCACCACTAGGGGGAGCTCCCTGTATACAGAGATACATGATAAGATCCTGTCTGCAGCCACCACTAGGGGGAGCTCCCTGTATACAGAGATACATAAGATCCTGTCTGCAGCCACCACTAGGGGGAGCTCCCTGTATACAGAGATACATGATAAGATTCTGTCTGCAGCCACCACTAGGGGGAGCTCCCTGTATACAGAGATACATGATAAGATCCTGTCTGCAGCCACCACTAGGGGGAGCTCCCTGTATACAGAGATACATGATAAGATTCTGTCTGCAGCCATCACTAGGGGGAGCTCCCTGTATACAGAGATACATGATAAGATTCTGTCTGCAGCCACCACTAGGCGGAGCTCCCTGTATACAGAGATACATGATAAGATTCTGTCTGCAGCCACCACTAGGGGGAGCTCCCTGTATACAGAGATACATGATAAGATCCTGTCTGCAGCCATCACTAGGGGGAGCTCCCTGTATACAGAGATACATGATAAGATTCTGTCTGCAGTCACCACTAGGGGAGCTCCCTGTATACAGAGATACATGATAAGATCCTGTCTGCAGCCACCACTAGGGGGAGCTCCCTGTATACAGAGATACATGATAAGATCCTGTCTGCAGTCACCACTAGGGGAGCTCCCTGTATACAGAGATACATGATAAGATCCTGTCTGCAGCCACCACTAGGGGGAGCTCCTTGTATACAGAGATACATGATAAGATTCTGTCTGCAGCCACCACTAGGGGAGCTCCCTGTATACAGAGATACATGATAAGATTCTGTCTGCAGCCACCACTAGGGGAGCTCCCTGTATACAGAGATACATGATAAGATTCTGTCTATAGTCACCACTAGGGGGAGCTCCCTGTATACAGAGATACATGATAAGATCCTGTCTGCAGCCACCACTAGGGGGAGCTCTCTGTATACAGAGATACATGAAAAGATTCTGTCTGCAGCCACCACTAGGGGGAGCTCCCTGTATACAGAGATACATAAGATCCTTCTGCAGCCATCACTAGGGGGAGCTCCCTGTATACAGAGATATATGATAAGATCCTGTCTGCAGCCATCACTAGGGGGAGCTCCCTGTATACAGAGATACATGATAAGATCCTGTCTGCAGCCACCACTAGGGGGAGCTCCCTGTATACAGAGATACATGATAAGATCCTGTCTGCAGTCACCACTAGGGGAGCTCCCTGTATACAGAGATACATGATAAGATCCTGTCTGCAGCCACAACTAGGGGGAGCTCCCTGTATACAGAGATACATGATAAGATCCTGTCTGCAGTCACCACTAGGGGAGCTCCCTGTATACAGAGATACATGATAAGATCCTGTCTGCAGCCACCACTAGGGGGAGATCCCTGTATACAGAGATACATGATAAGATCCTGTCTGCAGCCACCACTAGGGGGAGATCCCTGTATACAGAGAAACATGATAAGATTCTGACTGCAGCCACCACTAGGGGGAGCTTCCTATATACAGAGATACATGATAAGATTCTGACTGCAGTCACCACTAGGTGGAGCTCCCTGTATACAGAGATACATGATAAGATTCTGTCTGCAGCCATCACTAGGGGGAGCTCCCTGTATACAGAGATATATGATAAGATCCTGTCTCCAGCCACCACTAGGGGGAGCTCCCTGTATACAGAGATACATGATAAGATCCTGTCTGCAGCCACCACTAGGGGGAGATCCCTGTATACAGAGAAACATGATAAGATTCTGACTGCAGCCACCACTAGGGGGAGCTTCCTATATACAGAGATACATGATAAGATTCTGACTGCAGCCACCACTAGGGGGAGCTCCCTGTATACAGAGATACATGATAAGATTCTGTCTGCAGCCATCACTAGGGGGAGCTCCCTGTATACAGAGATATATGATAAGATCCTGTCTCCAGCCACCACTAGGGGGAGCTCCCTGTATACAGAGATACATGATAAGATCCTGTCTGCAGTCACCACTAGGGGAGCTCCCTGTATACAGAGATACATGATAAGATCCTGTCTGCAGCCACCACTAGGGGGAGATCCCTGTATACAGAGATACATGATAAGATCCTGTCTGCAGCCACCACTAGGGGGAGCTCCCTGTATACAGAGATACATGATAAGATCCTGTCTGCAGTCACCACTAGGGGAGCTCCCTGTATACAGAGATACATGATAAGATCCTGTCTGCAGCCACCACTAGGGGGAGCTCCCTGTATACAGAGATACATGATAAGATTCTGACTGCAGCCACCACTAGGGGGAGCTTCCTATATACAGAGATACATGATAAGATTCTGACTGCAGCCACCACTAGGGGGAGCTCCCTGTATACAGAGATACATGATAAGATTCTGTCTGCAGCCATCACTAGGGGGAGCTCCCTGTATACAGAGATATATGATAAGAATTTGTCTGCAGCCACCACTAGGGGGAGCTTCCTGTATACAGAGATACATGATAAGATTCTGACTGCATCCACCACTAGGGGGAGCTCCCTGTACACAGAGATACATGATAAGATTCTGTCTGCAGCCACCACTAGGGGGAGCTCCCTGTATACAGAGATACATGATAAGATTCTGTCTGCAGCCATCACTAGGGGGAGCTCCCTGTATACAGAGATACATGATAAGATCCTGTCTGCAGTGACCACTAGGGGGAGCTCCCTGTATACAGAGATACATGATAATATCCTGTCTGCAGCCACCACCAGGGAGAGCTCCCTTTTTACAGATACATAAGATTCTGTGTGAATCCACCACTAGGGGGAGCTCCCTGTAAATGTGTATTAAATCAATCACAGGTTACAATAAATGGGCTATCTATGTAATGTATAGGTGTGTCAGGTCTTCAGGGAGAGTGATTTGACTAATAGACAGGATTCCAAAAAAGGAACTTGGAAATTAATTTAGTATGAAAATAGCCTAAATCTGAGAATTTTTTTGTCCAAATCTTCTGTGAACGGAAACAAGCAGCAGGGTAATGTACGGGTGGGGTGTGAGGGGCACGAGTGGAAAACCACCCTCTGTACTGTAACTCTGCACCCTGCGTGCTGCCGGCCACAGATGGTTAGTGGTGATAAGAGGTCGGGACATGGCTTTCCTCAGGAAATAATACCGTGTGTCACTACAGCTGTTATTAGAAAATAAGTAAATATTCATCCAACTGGAGAAACTCATCTAGAATACAAGTGCGATAGTAATATGAGTGGGAATTGGTCAGTCCCTGCTAAAGCCACGGGTGTATACAAGTCTCTAGGCTCAGATTCCTGAGAGACACATTGGGTGTAAGATGCGGGCGAGATGTTGTAAATGTGCTGAATGTCAGCAGCAGAGAAATAAAAAGTAACTAAATATACTTTCATATAAGTTTTCAGAATAACCTGTTCTGTGTGTTTATGGGGATAACACCATTTCTAGGGACTATATGACTTGTATTCGACATTTTTAGCAGTTGTAACCTCTGCAGCCTCTATCTATTAACTTGCAGTTGACTCTGAGCTGGTGGAGACAAACTGCTATAATGTCTCCCAGACGCTGCACAGTGAACGGAAAGGGATTTCTCCTTTTTTCGTTCATTATAGGGAATCTGTCATAAGGATATTTATATGCACATGTAGCTATATCAAAAACAAATCCAGCAATACCTTCACATGGCAGGTCTGCTCCTCCACTACTGAATAATCAGGGTTTAAAATAATATGCAAATGAGACTTAAGAGCTATGGTAGATCTGAAGCTTCTATCACTCCAGGTCTATTCCCCACCCTGTGCTGCCTCCTCTTGCATTATTGATAGCCTCTATGCAGTGTGATTTCAGGGAAAGGAGCAGGAGGAGGCGGCGCATCCATAATTTGCTCCAAGATGAAAGTTATTATTACGAGCTGTTACAATAATAAAATATTTGCTTAAAAAAACACCTAGTAACCAAATCATAAGCATAGATTTTTGATTTCGGATGCAATATGACCATACCTAGGCTGGTTTCACTCTCACGGATAAGGAAAGTTCCAGGGATATTGTCTGGTGCCAACAGCTGTCTTTCAGCATCTTTACGAGTGATGCTATTGAAAAAGAACCTGAGCAAAACAGACATGTTATACCTTGATTTGTATTCCACAGACTGTATGACATTTACCCCATACTGACATGTCACGTACTACAGGAGTCAAGCACGACTGTCGACCGGAAGATGATGCCTGTGTTATCCAGCCATCATATGCCTCTAACAGCTGCAAGTGGAGAGAAGCTGTCTTTCAGCATCTTTACGAGTGATGCTATTGAAAAAGAACCTGAGCAAAACAGACATGTTATATCTTGATTCGTATTCCACAGACTGTATGACATTACCCCATACTGACATGTGACGTACTACAGGAGTCAAGCACGACTGTCGGCCGGCAGATGATGCCTGTGTTATCCAGCCATCATCTGCTTCTAACAGCTGCAAGTGGAGAGAAGCTGTTAACTTGCTAAATGCTGTTGTCAATCTGTGACAACGGCATTTTACAGCATGTGCCCCAGGAATGCGCTTTTGTAAATGCCCAACTAGAAGAAAAAAAAAGAAAACCACCAGAATTTTTTTTTTTTGGCAGCTGCAACAGCGCGAAAAAAAAAAATGAAATAAGAGACGATCAAAATATCGTATACAAAATTGTGTCAATAATAATGTCAGCTCAGAATTCTTGAAAAAAGCCCTCACAGTCCCATATCCCGAAAATTAATAGGTCATGGAAAATAGAGAAACAAGCTATTTTTAGTTTTTTTATAAATTTCAGAATTTTTTTCACCAAGTAAATGAAAAATAAAAGTTTGCATATCCACGGAATCGTACTGACCTGGAAAAATGGAAAACTGATATGTTGGGAAAGTGTTCAAGGTGGTCTCAGCTTTGAAAAATCTCTACTTATTAGAATTTACTAAATGTAAATTTATTCATTTTACTTTATTTTATCAAATTCCAAATTTCCCCACATTGCAAAAGATTTACTCACTTTTCCATTTCCAAGACATTGACAACAGTAACAAAGTTACTGGGGATGTAGCCTTCTTTACCAGAACGTTCAGACTTTGCCAACCACCAATCTCCACTGGAGCTGAGGAGAAAACCATAAAGATATATGAGATACAGTCTGAAAAGTTTTCATGGCTGAAAGTGTTGGTACCCTCGAAATTGTTCCAGAAAATGAAGTATTTCTCCCAGAAAATTATTGCAATTGCACGTTTTATTACACACACAAAAAAAAGGCAAATCGGACATAATTTCACGCACAACCCTAAAAATGGGCCGGACAAGTCCATCTCCACAGATCTTGATGTTCCTTTGTCCACCGTGCGCAAGTTTACAACCTGTAGGTAATTGATGAAAGGTTGCCAAGCAAGATAGTCCTGATGGTGGATTAGCAGCCCCAATCAAGTTCCAAAGAAAGTCAAGATGTCCTGCAGGCTCAGGGTGCACCAGTGTCAACGCGAACTATCCGTCCACATGTGAATGAAATGAAACGTTATGACAGGAGACCCAGGAGAACCCCACTGCTGACACAAGAGACATAAAAAAAACTAGATTGTAGTTTATCAAAATGTACGTGAGTAAGCAAAAATCCTTATAGGAAGGCATCTTGTGGACAGACCAAGATAGAGCTTTTTGGCAAAGCACATCATTTTACTGATTGCTTAAAATGTAATGAGATCTACAAAGAAAAGAACACAGTACCTACAGTCAAATATGGTGGAGGTTCAAAGATGTTTTGGGATTGTTTTGCTGACTCCGGCACTGGCTGCCCTGACTGTGTGCAAGGAATTATGAAATGTGAAGATTACCAACAACCACTAATGGGTCACAATGTAGTGCCCAGTGTCAGAAAGCTGGGTTTGCATCCTAGGTCATGGGTCATCCAGCAGGACAATGACCCCAAACGTACTTCAAGAAGCCTCCAGAAATGGATGGAAACAAAGCGCTGGAGGGTTCTGAAGTGGCAGCAATGGGTCCGGATCTAAATCCCATTAAATAAACATGTGTATAACAAAACATGTGCAACTGCAATAATTGTCTTAGCGAAATACTTCATTTTCTGGAACAATTTCAAGGGTGCCAACACTTTTGGCCATGACTGTATAGGCTCAAAACTGAAATTGCGACATCAAGAAAGAAAAGTCATCTGCTAACAATTAAAAAATGAAAACTACATTTTCAATAATTCGGGATGTATTCAGTCTGGAGTATGAGCCACAGGCAGAAATCCCGGCACTTCCAGCCTCGGCTGCTGTCAGTGAGGTTATTAATGGTCGTCTGATGAAGGTTCTGGTTCCCTGAATTCACTTGGGCAAATCATCAAGATTCGCTGCTTGCAGCTCCTGAGTGATCACCGACCAATGACGTCCCAGATGAGCTCAACGGGAGACAAGTCTGGAGACGCTGCAGCCACGGGAGCAGGTCTAGGCCACGTAGGCTGCTCACAGTAGCACAAGGAACATTTGACCCGTGCTGTCATGTTGCTTCTAAGATACTTTAGAGAAATGGAAACACTGCTTCAATTAATAAATCAATGTAATGTTGAGCTGTGAATTTGGAGTGAAGAATAGATGGGTGCGGCTACCATACATTATACAACCCCACACCATAATCCTAGGTGATGGACTGGGGTGCTGTTCCCTTGTGAAGGCCTCTTTATGGTCTCCAGACCAATCTCCAGCTACCATTGCATTGAAGACAAAAGTTGGATTATTCGATGAAAAGGACAGAATTTCATACCCGTCTTGCTCAGCACCATGACCAATGGCCGCATAAAGTCAATGGACAACTGCAGTTGGATGCCTGGCTCATAGCCCAATGTCATGCCAATGCCGTCCGATGGTTTGTGCAGACTCAGTTTGCCCCTTAGCCTTCGTAAGTGACGACCATTTTCACTTGCTTAATAGAATCAATCCATCAATCGTGAAACCAGTGGTGCGGCCATTTCTCCACAGTGTTCCAGGAGACCTTTTTTAATACGACAACAACAGGACGCATGTTACTTGTGCTACTGTGAGCAGCCAACCTGGCCTAAACCTGCTCCCGTGGCTTCTCTGGACTTGTCTCCCATCAAGCACATCAGGGATGTCATTGGTCGGTGATCACACAGGAGCTGCCAGCGGCAGATTTTGATGATTTGCCCAAGTGCATTCAGCGGCAGATCATTCCTCAGACAACCATTAATAACCTCAGTGACAGTAGCCGAGACTATCAGTGCCGTACTGAATAAATCGAGAGCTTTAAAAAGTTTGTTACATATAGTATATTAACAATATACATAATCTATCCACTAGATAAATAGATAATAGATAGATAATAAATAATAGATAATAGATAGGTAATAGATAGGTATATAGATACAGTTATATGAAAAAGTTTGGGCACCCCTATTAATCTTAAGCTTAATGTTTTATAAAAATTGTTTTTTTTTTGCAACAGCTATTTCAGTTTCATATATCTAATAACTGTTGGACCCAGTAATGTTTCTGCCTTGAAATGAGGTTTATTGTACTAACAGAAAATGTGCAATCTGCATTCAAACAAAATTTGACAGGTGCATAAGTATGGGCACCCCACCTGAAAAGTGACATTAATATTTAGTAGATCCTCCTTTTGCAAAAATAACAGCCTCTAGTCGCTTCCTGTAGCTTTTAATGAGTTCTTGGATCCTGGATGAAGGTATTTTTGACCATTCCTCTTTACAAAACAATTCCAGTTCAGTTAAGTTTGATGGTCGCTGAGCATGGACAGCCCTCTTCAAATGATCCCACAGATGTTCAATGATATTCAGGTCTGGGGACTGGGATGGCCATTCCAGAACAGTGTAATTGTTCCTCTGCATGAATGCCTGAGTAGATTTGGAGCGGTGTTTTGGATCATTGTCTTGCTGAAAGATCCATCCCCTGCGTAACTTCAACTTTGTCACTGATTCATGAACATTATTGTCAAGCATCTGCTGATACTGAGAGGGATCCATGCGTCCCTCAACTTTAACAAGATTCCCGATGCCGGCATTGGCCACACAGCCCCAAAGCATGATGGAACCTCCACCAAATTTTACTGTGGGTAGCAAGTGTTTTTCTTGGAATGCTGTGTTTTTTGGCCGCCATGCATAACGCCTTTTTGTATGACCAAACAACTCAATCTTGGTTTCATCAGTCCACAGGATCTTCTTCCAAAAAGAAATTGGCTTCTCCAAATGTGCTTTTGCATACCTCAGCCGACTGTTTGTGGCGTGCTTGCAGAAACGGCTTCTTTCGTATCACTCTCCCATACAGCTTCTCCTTGTGCAAAGTGCGTTGTATAGTTGACCGATGCACAGTGACACCATCTGCAGCAAGTTGATGCTGCAGCTCTCTGGAGGTGGTCTGAGGATTGTCCTTGACTGATCTCACCATTCTTCTTCTCTGCCTTTCTGATGTTTTTCTTGGCCTGCCACTTCTGGCCTTAACAAGAACTGTACCTGTGTTCTTCCATTTCCTTACTATGTTCCTCACAGTGGAAATTGACAGGTTAAATCTCTGAGACAGCTTTTTGTATCCTTCCCCTGAACAACTATGTTGAATAATCTTTGTTTTCAGATCATTAGACAGTTGTTTTGAGGAGCTCATGATGCCACTCTTCAGAGGAGATTCAAACAGGAGAACAACTTGCAAGTGGCCACTTTAAGTAGCTTTTCTCATGATTGCATACACCTGGCTATGAAGTTCAAAGCTCAATGAGGTTAGAAAACCAACAAAAGTGCTTTAGTAAATCAGTAAAAAGTACTGTATATACTCGAGTATAAGCCGACCCGAGTATAAGCCGACCCCCCTAATTTTGCCACAGAAAACTGGGAAAGCTTATTGACTCGAGTATAAGCCTAGGGTGCAAATGCAGCATTTACCGGTGAATTTCAAAAATAAAAATAGATCATTATTTCCCCATATCTGTGCCATATAGTGCTCTGCACCGTTCATTATTTCCCCATATCTGTGCCATATAGTGCTCTGTGCCGTTCATTATTTCCCCATATCTGTGCCATATAGTGCTCTGCACCGTTCATTATTTCCCCATATCTGTGCCATATAGTGCTCTGCACCGTTCATTATTTCCCCATATCTGTGCCATATAGTGCTCTGCACCGTTCATTATTTCCCCATATCTGTGCCATATAGTGCTCTGCGCCGTTCATATTTCCCCATAGCTGTGCCATATAGTGCTCTGCACCGTTCATTTTGTCCCATAGCTGTGCCCCATACTGTGCTCGGCACCATTCATTATTGCCCCATATCTGTGCCCCATATACAATGCTCTGCACCGTTCATTTTGTCCCATAGCTGTGCCCCATACTGTGCTCGGCACCGTTCATTTTGTCCCATAGCTGTGCCCCATATAGTGCTCTGCACCGTTCATTTTGTCCCATAGCTGTGCCATATAGTGCTCTGCACCGTTTATTGTGCCCCATACAGTGCTCTGCACCGTTCATTGTGCCCCATACAGTGCTCTGCACTGTTCATTGTGCCCATACAGTGCTCTGCACCGTTCATTGTGCCCCATACAGTGCTCTGCACCGTTCATTGTGCCCCATATAGTGCTCTGCACCGTTCATTGTGCCCCATATAGTGCTCTGCACCGTTCATTGTGCCCCATATAGTGCTCTGCACCGTTCATTGTGCCCCATATAGTGCTCTGCACCGTTCATTGTGCCCCATATAGTGCTCTGCACCGTTCATTGTGCCCCATATAGTGCTCTGCACCGTTCATTTTGTCCCATAGCTGTGCCCCATATAGTGCTCTGCACCGTTCATTGTGCCCCATACAGTGCTCTGCACCGTTCATTGTGCCCCATACAGTGCTCTGCACCGTTCATTGTGCCCCATACAGTGCTCTGCACCGTTCATTGTGCCCCATACAGTGCTCTGCACCGTTCATTGTGCCCCATATAGTGCTCTGCACCGTTCATTGTGCCCCATATAGTGCTCTGCACCGTTCATTGTGCCCCATATAGTGCTCTGCACCGTTCATTGTGCCCCATACAGTGCTCTGCACCGTTCATTGTGCCCCATATAGTGCTCTGCACCGTTCATTGTGCCCCATATAGTGCTCTGCACCGTTCATTGTGCCCCATATAGTGCTCTGCACCGTTCATTGTGCCCCATATAGTGCTCTGCACCGTTCATTGTGCCCCATATAGTGCTCTGCACCGTTCATTGTGCCCCATATAGTTCTCTGCACCGTTCATTGTGCCCCATATAGTGCTCTGCACCGTTCATTGTGCCCCATATAGTGCTCTGCACCGTTCATTGTGCCCCATATAGTGCTCTGCACCGTTCATTGTGCCCCATATAGTGCTCTGCACCGTTCATTGTGCCCCATATAGTGCTCTGCACCGTTCATTGTGCCCCATACAGTGCTCTGCACCGTTCATTGTGCCCCATATAGTGCTCTGCACCGTTCATTGTGCCCCATATAGTGCTCTGCACCGTTCATTGTGCCCCATATAGTGCTCTGCACTGTTCATTTTGTCCCATAGATGCTCCATATAAATCTGTGCCGCTGCCGCTGCTGCTGCAATAAAAAAGAAAAAAAACACATACTCACCTCTCTTGCTTGCAGCTCCCAGTGTCCGGTCCCGGCGTCTCTGCACTGACTGATCAGGCAGAGGGCGCCGCGCACACTATATGCGTCATCGCGCCCTCTGACCTGAACAGTCAGAGCGCAGACGCCGGGAAGATGGAGGCGCCGGGAAGATGGAGCGACGCCCGGCGTCTGGAACGCGGACAGGTGAATATTACATACTTACCTAGTCCCAGCGATCCTGGCGCTGTCCCTGCCGTCCCACGGTCTTCGGTGCCGCAGCCTCTTTCTCTATCAGCGGTCACCGGCACCGCTGATTAGAGAAATGAATAGGCGGCTCCGCCCCTATGGGTGGAACAGGGGAAGAACTGCAGCACCGAAGACCGTGGGACGGCAGGGACAGCGCCAGGATCGCTGGGACTAGGTAAGTATGCCTCAGCGCCCTCACCCCCACACCCGCCGACCCTGCCGCCCACCGTGACTCGAGTATAAGCCGAGAGGGGCACTTTCAGCCCAAAAATTTGGGCTGAAATTCTCGGCTTATACTCGAGTATATACAGTAGGTAGGAGTAGTTAAAACAAGAAAATGATAAGGGTGCCCATACTTATGCACCTGTTAAATTTTGTTTGAATGCAGATTGCACATTTTCTGTTAGTACAATAAACCTCATTTCAAGGCAGAAACATTACTGTGTCCAACAGTTATTAGATATATGAAACTGAAATAGCTGTTGCAAAAAAAACAAACTATTTTTATAAAACATTAAGCTAAAGATTAATAGGGGTGCCCAAACTTTTTCATATAACTGTAATAGATAGATAATAGATAATATAATAATAGATAATAGATAGATGATAATATATAGATAATAGTCTAGATAAATAATAAATAATAGATAATAGATTGATGATAATATATAGATAATAGATATATAGATGATAGATAATAGACAGATAATAGATTATTATATTTATTATTTATCTATTATCTATCTATCTTCTGTCTATTATCTATCTATTTATTATCCTCTATCTTCTATCTATTATCTATCTATTATTTATATACTATCTATCTATCTATCTATCTATCTATTATCTATTTATTATCTAGCTATCTTCTATCTATTATCTATCTATTATCATCTATCTATTATCTATCTATTATCTATCTCTATCTATCTATTATCTATATATGTATTATCTATCTTTTATTTATCTATCTATTATCTATCTATCTATGTACAGATGAGTATGAGCCCATATGAGAAGTCTCCAATAAGAACACCATATGATTTAGAAACACCAACATACAGCGTCTATAACAGTGCCGTAAATGAGCACATTATACCGCGATATAGTACTCAATAATCAGTGCCATACAGTGCAGACATTACACATACAGTTGTGGTCAAAAGTATTGACACCCCTGCAATTCTGTCAGATAATACTCAAATTCTTTGTTATTATTATCTTCATAATTTGTCTTAAATGAAAAAACACAAAAAGAATTGTCCTAAAGCCAAATTGGATATAATTCCACACCAAATATAAAAAAGGGGGTGGACAAAAGTATTGGCACTGTTCGAAAAATCATGTGATGCTTCTCTAATTAACAGCACCTGTAACTTACCTGTGGCACCTAACAGGTGTTGGCAATAACTAAATCACACTTGCAGCCAGTTGACATGGATTAAAGTTGACTCAACCTCTGTCCTGTGTCCTTGTGTGACCACATTGAGCATGGAGAAAAGAAAGAAGACCAAAGAACTGTCTGAGGACTTGAGAAACCAAATTGTGAGAAAGCATGAGCAATCTCAAGGCTACAAGTCCATCTCCAAAGACCTGAATGTTCCTGTGTCTACCGTGCGCAGTGTCATCAAGAAGTTTAAAGCCCATGGCACTGTGGCTAACCTCCCTAGATGTGGACGGAAAATAAAAATTGACAAGAGATTTCAACGCAAGATTGTGCAGATGTTGGATAAAGAACCTGGACTAACATCCAAACAAGTTCAAGCTGCCCTGCAGTCCGAGGGTCCAACAGTGTCAACCCGTACTATCCGTCGGCGTCTGAATGAAAAGGGGCTGTATGGTAGGAGACCCAGGAAGACCCCACTTCTTACCCCGAGACATAAAAAAGCCAGGCTGGAGTTTGCCAAAACTTACCTAAAAAAGCCTAAAACGTTTTGGAAGAATGTTCTCTGGTCAGATGAGACAAAAGTAGAGCTTTTTGGGTAAAGGCATCAACATAGAGTTTACAGGAGAAAAAAAAGAGGCATTCAAAGAAAAGAACACAGTCCCTACAGTCAAACATGGCGGAGGTTCCCTGATGTTTTGGGGTTGCTTTGCTGCCTCTGGCACTGGACTGCTTGACCGTGTGCATGGCATTATGAAGTCTGAAGACTACCAACAAATTTTGCAGCATAATGTAGGGTCCAGTGTGAGAAAGCTGGGTCTCCCTCAGAGCTCATGGGTCTTCCAGCAGGACAATGACCCAAAACACACTTCAAAAAGCACTAGAAAATGGTTTGAGAGAAAGCACTGGAGACTTCTAAGGTGGCCAGCAATGAGTCCAGACCTGAATCCCATAGAACACCTGTGGAGAGATCTAAAAATGGCAGTTTGGAGAAGGCACCCTTCAAATATCAGGGACCTGGAGCAGTTTGCCAAAGAAGAATGGTCTAAAATTCCAGCAGAGCATTGTAAGAAACTCATTGATGGTTACCGGAAGCGGTTGGTTGCAGTTATTTTGGCTAAAGGTTGTGCAACCAAGTATTAGGCTGAGGGTGCCAATACTTTTGTCCGGCCCATTTTTGGAGTTTTGTGTGAAATGATCAATGTTTTGCTTTTTGCTTCATTCTCTTTTGTGTTTTTTTCATTTAAGACAAATTAAATGAAGATAATAATACCAAAGAATTTGTGATTGCGATCATTTTCAGGAAGAAACTGAGTATTATCTGACCGAATTGCAGGGGTGTGAATACTTTTGGCCACAACTGTATACAGTGTACCAGTAATAGTGTTTTCTAGTTATAAAATATTAACTTCAGGCCATAAAGAAACATGTGGCATTAACATGGGTGATCCAGCAAGCCCGGCCGGAGAGCAGATGGATCATGTAGTAAAAACCCCAGTAGCCCCAGGAACACGCAGGCACTTACTCTGACAGCAGCTCGAGCTTCTCTCCCTTCTGTAGTTCCAGATCTCCATTATTTATAGGAGTGTAATCATATAACGCAGCAATGAATTTCTTTTCTGTGCGTAAAGGAAAGATTTCCAGACATTATAAGGTGATCCGAGCAGCTCGATGTTCACTATGTGCAAGGAGAAGCTTCTAAAATGAAATCCATCTCCCCGAGCCGTATTCTTGAAGGTACGGCCCCTCTAGATTTACACGGTGTTCGGAATCCTAATTTATTTATTTATTGGATTTAGAGACTATATTAAAGGATAAGGATTTTTTTATTATTATTAAATGCATGAATTTTTGGCTAAAAACTATATTTGCGTTTGATTTTTTTTTAAAGATTTTGGCTTCGTATTGCGGGCTGCAGAACGAGAAAACAGAAAATCCCTCCGTGAGCTTGTAGTTCGGAGCTCTTTTATCTTTTTCTAATGATTAATGACCACATCAAAGTTCAGCTTCACTTTGATGTGGTCTGCGTCAAGAAAATCAACACAGGCGAGATGATAAAAAGGTTCCAAACTCTCCCATCACTCAATGATTATGTTATGAACATCCCCCCCATTCAAATCTACTCAGGAATCCCACCAAAAACTGCACAGAACACGTCTCCTCCAGAGTCCAGTGGTGGCGGCTTTACACCACTCCATCCTACGCTCGGCATTGTGCTTGGTGATGTACGGCTGCATGCAGCTGCTCCGGCCATGAAGCTCCAGGCTGTTAATACTAGAGGATGTCTGGACTCGTCCCATCAGCCCTCCCGCTCTGAAGTATTAGAGGGTCTCCACTTTATGGCTGAGTTACTGCGGCTCCTTCCACATCTCAATAATATCACTCACAGGTGATGGGAGAAGATTCAGGAGGAGAAATGTCATGAACAGACTTGTTACCCTGGTGGCTCCTATTACAGGACTGCACTAGTATCAGTGAGCTCTGAATCACTGGCCGCTGTGTCATTTGTTAGTAAAGGTAGACTGCATGGGGGGAGGGGGATATAATACACTGGGGGATGAGGGGCTGGATGTTATACACTGGGGGATGAGGGGCTGGATGTTATACACTGGGGGATAAGGGGCTGGATGTTATACACTGGGGGATGAGGGGCTGGATGTTATACACTGGGAGATGAGGGGCTGGATGTTATACACTGGGGGATGAGGGGCTGGATGTTATACACTGGGGGATGAGGGGCAGGATGTTATACACTGGGGGATGAGGGGCCAGATGTTATACACTGGGGGATGAGGGGCTGGATGTTATACACTGGGGGATGAGGGGCAGGATGTTCTACACTGGGGGATAAGGGGCTGGATGTTATACACTGGGGGATGAGGGGCTGGATGTTATACACTGGGAAATGAGGGGCTGGATGTTATACACTGGGGGATGAGGGGCTGGATGTTATACACTGGGGGATGAGGGGCCAGATGTTATACACTGGGGGCGAGGGGCAGGATGTTATACACCTGGGGATGAGGCCGGGGCTGGATGTTATACACTGGGAGATGAAGGGCAGGATGTTATACACCAGGGGATGAGGGGCTGGATGTTATACACTGGGGATGAGGGGCTGGATGTTATACACCTGGAAATGAGGGGCAGGATGTTATACACTGGGGGATGAGGGGCGGATGTTATACACTGGGGGATGAGGGGCTGGATGTTATACACTGGGGGATGAGGGGCGGATGTTATACACTGGGGATGAGGGGCTGGATGTTATACACTGGGGGATGAGGGGCAGGATGTTATACACTGGGAGATGAGGGGCGGATGTTATACACTGGGGGATGAGGGGCGGATGTTATACACTGGGGGATGAGGGGCTGGATGTTATACACCTGGGGATGAGGGGCAGGATGTTATACACTGGGGGATGAGGGGTGGATGTTATACACTGGGGGATGAGGGGCTGGATGTTATACACTGGGGGATGAGGGGCGGATGTTATACACTGGGGATGAGGGGCTGGATGTTATACACTGGGGGATGAGGGGCAGGATGTTATACACTGGGAGATGAGGGGCGGATGTTATACACTGGGGGATGAGGGGCGGATGTTATACACTGGGAGATGAGGGGCTGGATGTTATACACTGGGAGATGAGGGGCGGATGTTATACACTGGGGGATGAGGGGCGGATGTTATACACTGGGGGATGAGGGGCTGGATGTTATACACTGGGAGATGAGGGGCTGGATGTTATACACTGGGGGATGAGGGGCAGGATGTTATACACTGGGGGATGAGGGGCGGATGTTATACACTGGGAGATGAGGGGCAGGATGTTATACACTGGGAGATGAGGGGCGGATGTTATACACTGGGGGATGAGGGGCAGGATGTTATACACCTGGAGATGAGGGGCAGAATGTTATACACTGGGAGATGAGGGGCGGATGTTATACACTGGGGGATGAGGGGCGGGATGTTATACACTGGGAGATGAGGGGCGGATGTTATACACTGGGGGATGAGGGGCGGATGTTATACACTGGGAGATGAGGGGCTGGATGTTATACACTGGGAGATGAGGGGCGGATGTTATACACTGGGGGTTGAGGGGCTGGATGTTATACACGGGGGGATGAGGGGCGGATGTTATACACTGGGGGATGAGGGGCTGGATGTTATACACTGGGAGATGAGGGGCAGATGTTATACACTGGGGGTTGAGGGGCTGGATGTTATACACTGGGAGATGAGGTGCTGGATGTTGTCCACTGGGAGATGATGGGCTGGATGTTATACACCTGGGGATGAGGGGCTGGATGTTATACACTGGGGATGAGGGGCCGGATGTTATACACTGGGGGATGAGGGGCAGGATCTTATACACTGGGGGCGAGGGGCTGGATGTTATACACTGGGGGATGAGGGGCTGGATGTTATACACTGGGGGATAAGGGGCTGGATGTTATACACTGGGCGATGAGGGGCTGGATGTTATACACTGGGGGATGAGGGGCGGATGTTATACACTGGGGGATGTGGGGCTGGATGTTGTACACTGGGGGATGAGGGGCCGGATGTTGTACACTGGGGGATGAGGGGCTGGATGTTATACACTGGGGGATGAGGGGCGGATGTTATACACTGGGGGATGTGGGGCTGGATGTTGTACACTGGGGGATGAGGGGCCGGATGTTGTACACTGGGGGATGAGGGGCCGGATGTTATACACTGGGGGATGAGGGGCCGGATGTTATACACTGGGGGATGAGGGGCTGAATGTTATACACTGGGGGATGAGGGGCTGGATGTTATACACCTGGGGATGAGGGGCCGGATGTTGTATACTGGGGGATGAGGGGCAGGATGTTATACACTGGGGGATGAGGGGCCGGATGTTGTACACTGGGGGATGAGGGGCCGGATGTTATACACTGGGGGATGAGGGGCTGGATGTTATACACTGGGGGATGAGGGGCTGGATGTTATACACCTGGGGATGAGGGGCAGGATGTTATACACTGGGGGATGAGGGGCGGATGTTATACACTGGGGGATGAGGGGCTGGATGTTATACACTGGGGATGAGGGGCCAGATGTTATACACTGGGGGATGAGGGGCAGGATGTTATACACTGGGGGCGAGGGGCTGGATGTTATACACTGGGGGATGAGGGGCTGGATGTTATACACTGGGGGTTGAGGGGCCGGATGTTGTACACAGGGGGTTGAGGGGCTGGATATTGTACACAGGGGGTTGAGGGGCTGGATGTTATACACTGGGGGTTGAGGGGCTGGATGTTATACACTGGGGGTTGAGGGGCTGGATGTTGTACACAAGGGGTTGAGGGGCTGGATGTTATACACTGGGGGTTGGGGGGCTGGATGTTATACACTGGGGGTTGAGGGGCTGGATGTTATACACTAGGGGATGAAGGGCTGGATGTTATACCCGGGGTTGAGGGGCTGGATGTTATACACTGGGGATGAGGAGCGGATGTTATACACTGGGGGTTGAGGGGCTGGATGTTATACACGGGGGGATGAGGGGCGGATGTTATACACTGGGGGATGAGGGGCGGATGTTATACACTGGGAGATGAGGGGCTGGATGTTATACACTGGGAGATGAGGGGCGGATGTTATACACTGGGGGTTGAGGGGCTGGATGTTATACACTGGGAGATGAGGGGCTGGATGTTGTACACTGGGAGATGAGGGGCTGGATGTTATACACCTGGGGATGAGGGGCTGGATGTTATACACTGGGGATGAGGGGCCAGATGTTATACACTGGGGGATGAGGGGCAGGATCTTATACACTGGGGGCGAGGGGCTGGATGTTATACACTGGGGGATGAGGGGCTGGATGTTATACACTGGGGGATGAGGGGCTGGATGTTATACACTGGGGGATGAGGGGCGGATGTTATACACTGGGGGATGTGGGGCTGGATGTTATACAGTGGGAGATGAGGGGCTGGATGTTATACACTTGGGATGAGGGGCCACATGTTATACACTGGGGGATGAGGGGCAGGATGCTATACACTGGGGGCGAGGGGCTGGATGTTATACACTGGGGGATGAGGGGCTGGATGTTATACACTGGGGGTTGAGGGGCTGGATGTTGTACACAGGGGGTTGAGGGGCTGGATGTTGTACACGGGGTTGAGGGGCTGGATGTTATACACTGGGCGATGAGGGGCTGGATGTTATACACTGGGGGATGAGGGGCTGGATGTTATACACTGGGGGATGAGGGGCGGATGTTATACACTGGGAGATGAGGGGCAGGATGTTATACACTGGGCGATGAGGGGCTGGATGTTATACACTGGGGGATGAGGGGCTGGATGTTATACACTGGGGGATGAGGGGCGGATGTTATACACTGGGAGATGAGGGGCAGGATGTTATACACTGGGAGATGAGGGGCGGATGTTATACACTGGGGGATGAGGGGCAGGATGTTATACACCTGGAGATGAGGGGCAGGATGTTATACACTGGGGGATGAGGGGCGGATGTTATACACTGGGGGATGAGGGGCGGGATGTTATACACTGGGAGATGAGGGGCGGATGTTATACACTGGGGGATGAGGGGCGGATGTTATACACTGGGAGATGAGGGGCTGGATGTTATACACTGGGAGATGAGGGGCGGATGTTATACACTGGGGGTTGAGGGGCTGGATGTTATACACGGGGGGATGAGGGGCGGATGTTATACACTGGGGGATGAGAGGCTGGATGTTATACACTGGGAGATGAGGGGCGGATGTTATACACTGGGGGTTGAGGGGCTGGATGTTATACACTGGGAGATGAGGGGCTGGATGTTGTACACTGGGAGATGAGGGGCTGGATGTTATACACCTGGGGATGAGGGGCTGGATGTTATACACTGGGGATGAGGGGCCAGATGTTATACACTGGGGGATGAGGGGCAGGATCTTATACACTGGGGGCGAGGGGCTGGATGTTATACACTGGGGGATGAGGGGCTGGATGTTATACACTGGGGGATGAGGGGCTGGATGTTATACACTGGGGGATGAGGGGCGGATGTTATACACTGGGGGATGGGGGGCTGGATGTTATACACTGGGAGATGAGGGGCCGGATGTTATACACTGGGGATGAGGGGCCACATGTTATACACTGGGGGATGAGGGGCAGGATGTTATACACTGGGGGCGAGGGGCTGGATGTTATACACTGGGGGATGAGGGGCTGGATGTTATACACTGGGGGTTGAGGGGCTGGATGTTGTACACAGGGGGTTGAGGGGCTGGATGTTGTACACGGGGTTGAGGGGCTGGATGTTATACACTGGGCGATGAGGGGCTGGATGTTATACACTGGGGGATGAGGGGCTGGATGTTATACACTGGGGGATGAGGGGCCGGATGTTATACACCGGGGGATGAGGGGCCGGATGTTATACACTGGGGGATGAGGGGCTGGATGTTATACACTGGGGGATGAGGGGCTGGATGTTATACACCTGGGGATGAGGGGTCGGATGTTGTACACTGGGGGATGAGGGGCAGGATGTTATACACTGGGGGATGAGGGGCCGGATGTTGTACACTGGGGGATGAGGGGCCGGATGTTATACACTGGGGGATGAGGGGCTGGATGTTATACACTGGGGGATGAGGGGCTGGATGTTATACACTGGGGGATGAGGGGCAGGATGTTATACACTGGGGATGAGGGGCGGATGTTATACACTGGGGGATGAGGGGCTGGATGTTATACACTGGGGATGAGGGGCCAGATGTTATACACTGGGGGATGAGGGGCAGGATGTTATACACTGGGGGCGAGGGGCTGGATGTTATACACTGGGGGATGAGGGGCTGGATGTTATACACTGGGGGTTGAGGGGCCGGATGTTGTACACAGGGGGTTGAGGGGCTGGATATTGTACACAGGGGGTTGAGGGGCTGGATGTTATACACTGGGGGTTGAGGGGCTGGATGTTATACACTGGGGGTTGAGGGGCTGGATGTTGTACACAAGGGGTTGAGGGGCTGGATGTTATACACTGGGGGTTGAGGGGCTGGATGTTATACACTGGGGGTTGAGGGGCTGGATGTTATACACTAGGGGATGAAGGGCTGGATGATATACACGGGGTTGAGGGGCTGGATGTTATACACTGGGGATGAGGGGCGGATGTTATACACTGGGGGTTGAGGGGCTGGATGTTATACACGGGGGGATGAGGGGCGGATGTTATACACTGGGGGATGAGGGGCGGATGTTATACACTGGGAGATGAGGGGCTGGATGTTATACACTGGGAGATGATGGGCGGATGTTATACACTGGGGGTTGAGGGGCTGGATGTTATACACTGGGAGATGAGGGGCTGGATGTTGTACACTGGGAGATGAGGGGCTGGATGTTATACACCTGGGGATGAGGGGCTGGATGTTATACACTGGGGATGAGGGGCCAGATGTTATACACTGGGGGATGAGGGGCAGGATCTTATACACTGGGGGCGAGGGGCTGGATGTTATACACTGGGGGATGAGGGGCTGGATGTTATACACTGGGGGATGAGGGGCTGGATGTTATACACTGGGGGATGAGGGGCGGATGTTATACACTGGGGGATGTGGGGCTGGATGTTATACACTGGGAGATGAGGGGCTGGATGTTATACACTTGGGATGAGGGGCCACATGTTATACGCTGGGGGATGAGGGGCAGGATGTTATACACTGGGGGCGAGGGGCTGGATGTTATACACTGGGGGATGAGGGGCTGGATGTTATACACTGGGGGTTGAGGGGCTGGATGTTGTACACAGGGGGTTGAGGGGCTGGATGTTGTACACGGGGTTGAGGGGCTGGATGTTATACACTGGGCGATGAGGGGCTGGATGTTATACACTGGGGGATGAGGGGCTGGATGTTATACACTGGGGGATGAGGGGCGGATGTTATACACTGGGGGATGTGGGGCTGGATGTTGTACACTGGGAGATGAGGGGCTGGATGTTATACACTGGGGATGAGGGGCCAGATGTTATACACTGGGGGATGAGGGGCAGGATGTTATACACTGGGGGCGAGGGGCTGGATGTTATACATTGGGGGATGAGGGGCTGGATGTTATACACTGGGGGTTCAGGGGCCGGATGTTGTACACAGGGGGTTGAGGGGCTGGATGTTGTACACAGGGGGTTGAGGGGCTGGATGTTATACACTGGGGGTTGAGGGGCTGGATGTTATACACTGGGGGTTGAGGGGCTGGATGTTGTACACAAGGGGTTGAGGGGCTGGATGTTATACACTGGGGGTTGAGGGGCTGGATGTTATACACTGGGGGTTGAGGGGCTGGATGTTATACACTGGGGGTTCAGGGGCCGGATGTTGTACACAGGGGGTTGAGGGGCTGGATGTTGTACACAGGGGGTTGAGGGGCTGGATGTTATACACTGGGGGTTGAGGGGCTGGATGTTATACACTGGGGGTTGAGGGGCTGGATGTTGTACACAAGGGGTTGAGGGGTTGGATGTTATACACTGGGGCTTGAGGGGCTGGATGTTATACACTGGGGGATGAGGGGCTGGATGTTATACACGGGGTTGAGGGGCTGGATGTTATACACTGGGGATGAGGGGCTGGATGTTATACACGGGGGGTTGAGGGGCTGGATTTTATACACTGGGGGATGAGGGGCAGGATGTTATACACTGGGGGATGAGGGGCTGGATGTTGTGCACTGGGAGATGAGGGGCTGGATGTTATACACGGGGGGGGGGGCTGGATGTTATACACTGGGGATGAGGGGCAGGATGTTATACACCGGAAGGCAAGGGGCAGGATGTTATTCACCGGAGGGCAAGGGGCAGAATGTTATACACTGGGGCATGAGGGGTCGGATGTTATACACTGGAGGCGAGGGGCTGGATGTTATACACGAGGGGATGAGGGGCTGGATGTTATACACTGGAGGCGAGGGGCTGGATGTTATACACCAGGGGATGAGGGGCTGGATGTTATACACTGGGGGGTGAGGGGCTGGATGTTATACACCAGGGGATGAGGGGCTGGATGTTATACACTGGGGGATGAGGGGCTGGATGTTATACACCAGGGGATGAGGGGCTGGATGTTATACACTGGGGGCGAGGGGCTGGATGTTATACACCTGGAGATGAGGGGCTGGATGTTATACACTGGGGGATGAGGGGCTGGATGTTATACACTGGGGGATGAGGGGCTGGATGTTATACACTGGGGGCGAGGGGCTGGATGTTATACACTGCGAGATGAGGGGCTGGATGTTATACACTGGAGGGCGAGGGGCCAAATGTTTTACACTGGGGGCGAGGGGTTGGATGTTACACACTGGAGGCGAGGGGCCAAATGTTATGCCTTGGAGGCGAGGGGCAGTATGTTATACACTGGGGGATGAGGGGCCGGATGTTATACACTGGGGATGAGGGGCCGGATGTTATACACTGGGGGATGAGGGGCAGGATGTTATACACTGGGGATGAGGGGCCGGATGTTATACACTGGGGGATGAGGGGCAGGATGTTATACACTGGGGGATGAGGGGCCGGATGTTGTACACTGGGGGATGAGGGGCCGGATGTTATACACTGGGGGATGAGGGGCCGGATGTTATACACTGGGGATGAGGGGCCGGATGTTATACACTGGGGGATGAGGGGCAGGATGTTATACACTGGGGGATGAGGGGCCGGATGTTGTACACTGGGGATGAGGGGCCGGATGTTATACACTGGGGGATGAGGGGCAGGATGTTATACACTGGGGGATGAGGGGCCGGATGTTGTACACTGGGGGATGAGGGGCCGGATGTTATACACTGGGGGATGAGGGGCCGGATGTTGTACACTGGGGGATGAGGGGCCGGATGTTATACACTGGGGGATGAGGGGCAGGATGTTATACACTGGGGGATGAGGGGCCAGATGTTATACACTGGGGATGAGGGGTAGGATGTTATACACTGGGGGATGAGGGGCCGGATGTTGTACACTGGGGATGAGGGGCTGGATGTTATACACTGGGGCGAGGGGCCGGATGTTGTACACTGGGGATGAGGGGCTGGATGATTAAGCTTAAAGCCCAATACTTTTCTCCATATAGTGTATAATTTGTGTAACTTTCTACACATTTGAATTTTTTCCACATGTTGAAGTTGTAATAAAATACAACACACTTGGCTCACGCACCGTGGTATAATTTGGGTTTCATAGACACATTACTAAAGATGAAAGTCTTCGCAGTTTATGAGGCTATGAAGCATTTCTCACCTTTTTGGGATACTTTGCATTGTGCGGTAACATTCTGTGGCCGTGTTGCTGGGACCTGGAATCAGAATGGAGGATGAGATTACCCCGAGACAATCATCAAGTCACCATCACTGCCAATATCGTGTTACAGATATTATTTCCCCAGAAGTGACCGAGGTCCATTTGGCTATGCTACATTCATACAATATGGCACATAAAGCCCAGGATACTCCATACACAACTTACTATTGGTGGATGAGAGGGCTTGTAAAACTGACCGGCAGGAGAACTCAGATTAACATGGTCGTCTTTCTTCCAAGGAAGCTTCTTACTGCCAATCACCCCCATCCTTGAGGCAAAAGAAAACATAAGATAATGGTAAAGAATGGCGCCGATTTCATGGGAAAAGTCCTTGCAGTCCTCCTCTCTCTGTAGAGGGAACACTGTGCTGAAATGGCTCTTGTAAGGGAATATATGGACGGCATTTATCTATTCTTGTGTTGCTGAGCTGCGAACAGCAGAAAAGACTTCATAGCAGCCACATGGCCACAAAAACGTCACTCAGGAAATGCCCTATTGACTTTTATGGGAGAGTGTTGCGGGCATGCTCTGTGTGAGAGCATAACGGTCATGCTCTATGTGAGAGTGTTGTGAGCATGCTTTGAGCGAGTCTTGTAGGCATGCTCTATGTGAGAGTGTTGTAGGCATGCTCTATGTGAGAGTGTTGTAGGCATGCTTTGTGTGAGAGTGTTGTGGACAAGCTCTGTGCTGAGGTCATTGTGCACGTAGGAGGAGGAGGTGAGCTGTAACTATTAATTTTTGTGACTGGTGGATCCTATGTGATGCACAGTATATACAGATGTCACCTTTAATTATAATCCTGCCTGTGATGATAAGCTGAGAATTCACCTCTACAGAACTGGAAGTATCAGCGAAGTGTGGTTCAAATTCCGCACAAATTCGCAGCTGGACTGCGCCTGTCGCTGATTGTTAGAAGCCGGCCGGGCGTGACCAATCAGTGAAGCCAGGGCCGGCTCCAGGTTTTTGAGGGCCCCGGGCGAAAGAGTCTCAATGGGCCCCCCTCATTAACACATACCACGATACAGGATGCACAGATACAGCAGAGAAATATACCACAGCCAAGTAGCATATAACACAGCCCACGTAGCATATAACACAGCCCACGTAGCATATAGCACAGCTACGTAGCATATAACACAGCCACATAGCATATAGCATAGCCACGTAGTATATAGCACAGCCACGTAGTATGTAGCACAGCCCACATAGTATATAGCACAGCCCACATAGTATATAGCACATCCATAGTATGTAGCACAGCCCACGTAGTATGTAGCACAGCCCACATAGTATATAGCACAGCCCACATAGTATATAGCACAGCCATAGTATGTAGCACAGCCCACGTAGTATATAGCACAGCCCACATAGTATATAGCACAGCCACGTAGTATATTGCCCTGCCATGTATATTGCACAGCTACGTAGTATATAGCACAGCTACCTAGTATATAGCACAGCCCATGTAGTACATAACACAGCCACATAGTATATAGCAAAGCTCATTTAGTATATAGCACAGCTCATACAGTATATAACACAGCTCACGCAGTATATAACACAGCCACGTAGTATATTGCCCAGCCACGTAATATATTGCACAACCCACGTAGTATATAGCACTGAGTCGCAGTATATAACACAGCTCACGCAGTATATAACACAGTCCACGTAGTATATAGCACAGCGATGTAGTATATAGCACAGCCCACGTAGTATATATCACAGAGATGTTGTATATAACACACACACACAGTATATAACACAGCCCACATAGTATATAACACAGCTCACGTAGTATATAGCAATGTGGGCACCATATCCCTATTGAAAAAAAGAATTAAAATAAAAAATAGTTATATACTCACCTTCAGTCGGCCCCCGGATCCAGGCAAGGCGTTTAGCGATGCTCCTCGTGACGTTCCGGTCCCAAGAGTGCATTTTGGTCTCGTGAGATGATGACGTACCGTACGTCATCATCTCGCGAGACCGCAATGCATGGCCTGGAGCATCGCGAGGTGCGGGAAAGGCGCCGGAAGGTGAGTATTTAATTATTTATTTTTATTTATTATTTTTAACATTAGATCTTTTTACTATTGATGCTGCATAGGCAGCATCAATAGTAAAAAGTTGGTCACACAGGGTTAATAGCAGCATTAACGGACTGCGTTACACCGTGGCATAATGCGGTGTAACACAGCCATTAACCATGTGTGAGTGCTGACTGGAGGGGGCACTGACAGAGAGTAGGAAGGGGCGAATTCACGGCCGGACTGTGCCCGTCACCGGCCGCGACCAATTAGCGATGCGGGATTTCCGTGACAGACAGACAGACGGTAGTGACCCTTTGACGATTATATATATAGATGCTAGACGATTATATATATAGATGCAAGTTTTCAGGATTTGTTTTAAATATAGAAGGTGGAAAACAAACAAACAAAAGGTATCCTAAGTAACTTAAGAACCAACATTCCCATCAGATCATTTTCTAGAGAACAAAACGTGGGGTTTCTTTAACACATTCCCTTAAATTGGATTGTAAGCCTCTAGGCGATTATTGTATTTTTACTGGATATTTGACTTTTCCTCCATCTGTCATAGTCTCAGTTGGAGAATCTCGTTCAGTCATTGCACGAATGTGGCTGTCTACCAACAAAGTGTGGGGGATAAGACCCTTTTCTCCTAAAGCCCTTGTGGTTAAGTCTTAAATGTAAAAAGTTGAAACCCCTCTCAGGACTTACATGTCTTGAGAAACGCCTTCTAAAAGCAAAATTCCACCTATGCAACCAATTTTGTTTTGTTGTTTTTGTCAAGTTAAAATGGAAAATAAAGCAACTTTGCAAAAAGTCTCCGATCACCGTTATTGACTGTATTGCATGATCAACCATTCATTTCATGGCAGCTGTTGGGGACATGTTTATTACTGCATGAGGGGTCTGTGGGGACATCATATTGCATGAGGAGTGTGTGGGGGCATCATTCTGAGTGAGAGGTGTGTGGGGGCATCATACTGAATGAGGGGTCTGTGGGGACATCATATTGTATGAGGAGTGTGTGGGGGCATCATTCTGAGTGAGAGGACTGTGGGAGCATCATACTGAATGAGGGGTCTTTGGCAGCATCATATTGTATGAGAAGTCGTAAAGTATGAGGAGTCTGTGGGGGCATTATACTGTATGAGTGTGTCTGTGGGAACATCACATGGTTTGAGGGGTCTGTGGGGCATGATATTGTATGAAGGGTCTATGGAGGCATCATACTGAATGAGGCGACTGTGGGGGCATCATACTGTATGTGGGGTCTGTGGGAGCACCATACTGAATGAGGGGACTGTGGGGGCATCATATTGTATGAGGGAACTGTGGGGGCATCATACTGTATGAGGGGTCTATGAAGGTGTGAGCAGGTTGCGAGATGCAGTGATGGACAGGAGGTAGAGCAAGGGTTAACAATTTTACTTAACAGGGGAATATGTAACACCCCAGGTAACTGGTTGTTACAGTGATGCTGCTTTCCCTTCGGGGAGGGTAATATCATGCTCAGAGGCAATGGAGTTCTCTTCACCAGGTAAGGCACCCGCATGCAACAGATTCCGAATCCAGGCCAGGAGGGGGAGCTCAAGACCCAGATTCAGGGGAGCTTCCCTCAAATATGGATATATGTCCTGGTCTGGAGGAGGAGTGAGCCAGTCTGATAGAGACTGAGAGAGCAGACAGGGAGGCCTGGCAGCTACGAGAGAGCTGCAGCCTCTGAAAGGATAGATAACCAGAGGGGTTTTATGTCGTGGAGCTTCAGAGGAAAGGAGCAAAGGAGAGGAACAGGGCTCAGAGGGGAACTGTGACTGGGCACCCTCAGAGCCGAAGCGCAGTACGGGGTACCGGGAGCCCGAGGCCTTAGTGGAACTGTAGGACACTTGGCAGAATCGGAGGGCTGAGAACTTTATGGGATTGGCCCATACCACACCTGACACACAGCAGCAACTAAGGAGACCGGGACATGATAGAGTCCCTATAAAATGGCTCAAGCTGCCCATCATGCAGGTACCTGTCTCTGGACAGGGGGATAGAGGACTCTGCAGAAAGCTTCAGACAGCAGGGACTTCATATACAGCAGACGCTAGGTGGAAAGGCTCACGGACTTCGACTGGAAAAAGGGAATCTTCCATTGCCTCCAAGCCGGCCGGGCCATATCATCACCCGTGCCTCGTACCCTGGACTGTGGCCTGCCAACTACAGTAAACCAGGTAAAGACTTACAACTTGTGTCCTTTACTCATTTTACCAGCCTACACCATCATCGCCTTACACCCCTGGGGACCCCACTTCACCTGTGGGAAGTATACCATCAATGCTGCAACAAAATCCCCCAGAGGACCCCTTTAACGCAGCATCGGTCCCACTATTAACCAAACACTACAGGTGGCGTCACGACAGACTCATTTACAATTTCCCTTTTAAGACCGTTCCCCTTTAATTAGACGCCCAGGGCCACGGACCGGGTCGCAGCCACCGTCACATCCCCTTTAAGAGCGACTGGACCCGGTACCGAGTACCCCACACTCTGGTATGGCACTCCAAATACTCCACGCAGGGAGGTAAACAGTTAAAGGGAGGACAACAAACAGTTCAGATGCAAAAAGATGTGCAGAGTCACTGAAAACAAGTGAAAAGATAGTGGTAGTTCATGCTAGATCAAATTAGCCTGTCAGTCGTCTTCCATGCCATGGCAATTACGGAGCAGGCGATGATGCCAACAACGACTGGTGCGGTGCTGTTCCAGTGGGGTCCTGCAAACAATGGTCCGTCTCCTTGCAGCAGTGGTCGGTGTCCGGTACCTTCCACTGAGCCCCTAGTCCATGAACATATTTCAGCCGGGGCAAGCAATCAGGGTCTCCCGTGGGCGGGAAAGTATATGCTGGTAAGGTGGGTTACAAAAGTCTCTCCAGTACCCGGTTCTCTCATTGCGGCACATGCGCTGTACTCACGGTCACGAAGCACACGGCACCTCGCTATCTGTTAGCTACGGGTCGCGTTGCATTTTTC
Organism: Ranitomeya imitator; assembly: GCF_032444005.1. Taxonomy (NCBI): domain Eukaryota; kingdom Metazoa; phylum Chordata; class Amphibia; order Anura; family Dendrobatidae; genus Ranitomeya; species Ranitomeya imitator. The sequence continues at coordinate 681,813,866 of NC_091286.1, forward strand.
TCTCTGGCTGAAGCGCCAACAACCACTGGCGCGCTGCTTCTCCAGCGAGGTCCTGCAGACAACGGTCCAGCAACGAGGGCAGCAGCGAACAGTCCTGAACTGTGCCCTGGCTCTTAGGCTGGTGTGTGGCGCTTAGCTGAATAGGGCTCCCGGCTCTTTCCTTAATACTGCGGTGTTCTTCAGCAGCGGCCTGGCATCAGATTGGCCGCACGTCGTTGCGGCCCAGCTGCGCATCCCTCGGAGCACGCTGCACATGCACCTTGCTCCTCTCACGGCTGGCGGGAAAAGTCGAGTGCAGGCCTGCGCTATATCGATGCTCGAGGGCTAGAGCACTAACATCCCCCTGCTGCATGCTGTCTCTTCCCACCAAGTCTCTCTCTAGGCCACCGGGTCTGTCTGCTGCAGTCCGTCGCAGTGTCGGCAGGACAGGTGCGGAGCACACTGCCTGCCCTCCTGCTCGCACGCTGATGGCAGGAGCCTCTCTGCAGCTACGCGCGCTTTCTCCCTCAGCTTCCGGACGGGTTCCATCTCTAAACACGCCCCCTCTTCCTGGGTCATAGGGTCTGCCCAGTCCCCTATTCCTTCCCCCAGGAAACATGGGATGCAGCCTCAGCAGTTCCAGACCCAGCTCAATACAGGTACGTGCAGCCTGGTCTTCCTCCTTACAAAGGCATCATACTGTATGAGGGGTCTGTGGGGACATCATACTGTATGAGGGTGTCTGTGGGGACATCATACTCTATGAGGGGTCTGTGGGGGCATCATATCGTATGAGAGGACTGTGGGGTCATCATACTCTATGAGGGGTCTGTGGGGGCATCATATCGTATGAGGGGACTGTGGGGGCATCATACTGTATCATCACGCACATTCCCTGGCTTAAACGCGAAACGCGCGTTGGGGTGCCACAGCCACCTAAAAGGTACAGTACTTTCTCTCTTTTCAGCTACTCTAAATCTCACATCTATAATACCCTTTACCCACTCGTATATCCATTTTTTGCACTATGCAAATGGCACAGCTGGCAACAGTTTCCAATTGTGGATCTTCTTTGCAATAGTAGCACTTTTTTTATGCATGGGTAGTAGTTTATATCATTATAAGATATATTTTCCAGTGTTTGCTGATGGGTCTATCATACTGAGCATTATATAGATGGAGGTATTTACCCCATGATTTGGATTTTTGCATAGGCACTTTTGCACTTTATATACCAGATGGTAGCTCCGCTCTCACAGACGAGTACACGTTTCCATTATTATGTACTCTTTTTGGGCTGTTTTTTGTATATTGCTGTCCCCTTGTTCACTTTTTAATAATTTACTTTATTGTACCAATAAAGATTTTCATGATTTTATGGCATTCGGCTTCCTGTCCCATATTTTTGATGTGTGTTTAAATTCGGAAGTGCCATGAACCTAGGCAAGGTGCACTTATTTATATATGTGTGTATGTATATGCATATATATATATATATATATATATATATATATATATATATATGTATATATATATAATTTGTGCTAAAATACTGTATAAAGGGACTGTGTGGTCTGTGGAAGATAATATAGTGAAAACATACGTTGCTAGGGGGTGCTTTTTGGGTCATCGTGTTGTGCATGTGGAGAATACTCTTTGGAAGTGTATCAAATGGTGTGTTGGGGCAGTTTTGGGTGATTCATACTCTATGGGGGCCATGAAAGTGTTATTGTAGTAGGTAAGAACACTAAGAAGCTCTAAAAGGGGCAAATTACAGTGAGTACAGAAAGTATTCAGACCCCTTTACATTTTTCACTCTTTGTTTAATTGCAGCCAATTTGGTAAATTCAAAAAAGTTCATTTTTTCTCATTAATGTACACTCTGCACCCCGTCTTGACTGAAAAAACCCAGAAACGTAGAACTTTTTGCAAATTTATTAAAAAAAGAAAAAATGAAATATCCCATGGTCATAAGTCTTCAGACCCTTTGCTCAGACACTCATATGTAAGTCACATGCTGTCCATTTCCTTGTGATCCTCCTTGAGATGGTTCTACTCCTTCATTGGAGGCCAGCTGTGGTTAATTAAACTGATAGGACTTGATTTGGAAAGGCGCACACCTGTCTATATAAGACCTCACAGCTCACAGTGCATGTCAGACCAAATGAGAATCATGAGGTCAAAGGAACTGGCCAAGGAGCTCAGAGACAGAATTGTGGCAAGGCACATAAATGTCCAAGGTTACAAAAGAATTTCAGAAGTACTCAAGGTTCCTAAGAGCACAGTGGCCTCCATAATCCTTAAATGGAAGAAGCTTGGGACCACCAGAAGTCTTCCTAGACCTGGCCATCCAGCCAAACTGAGCAATCGTGGGAGTCAACTATCAGTGCAGCCCTCCACCAGTCTAGAATTTATGGCAGAGTGGCCCAACGGAAGCCTCTCCTCAGCGCAAGACATATGAAAGCCTGCCTAGAGTTAGCTATAAAACACATCAAGGACTCCCAGACTCTGAGAAATAAGATTCTCCGGTCTGATGAGACAAAGATAGAACTTTTCGGTGATAATTCTAAGGCCAGGTTCATATTGCGTTAGTGCAGTCTGTTCAATGCAATGCAAGTGCCTTTTAAAGATCGCGTTATGCTAGCGGTGACGGACCCCCGAATGCTGCAGACCGCGTCCGAGGGTCCGTCATAGAATGACGGCACATCGCTAAAGCATGCCAATTATGACATGCGCTAGCGATGTGCTACATAATGACAGTCAGTGCCGCTATGTAACGGATGCCGTCAGCACATTGCCATTAACGCAATATGAACCTGGTCTAAGCGGTATCTGTGGAGAAAACCAGGCACTGCTGATCACCTGCCCAATACAAGCCCAACAGTGAAACATGGTGGTGGCAGCATCATGCTATGGGGGTGTTTTTCAGCTGCAGAGACAGGACGACTGTTTTTCATTGAAGGAAACATGAACGTGGCCAAGTACAGAGATATCCTGGATTAAAACCTCTTCCAGAGTGCTCTGGACCTCAGACTTAGCCGAAGGTTCACCTTCCAACAAGACAATGACCCTAAGCACACAGTTAAAATAACAAAGGAGTGGCTTCAGAACAACTCTGTGACCATTCTTGACTGGACCTGCCAGAGCCCTGACCTGAACCCAAATGAGCATCTCTGGAGAGACCTGAAAATAACATAGTAACATACTGTAGTTAGCAGGTTGAAAAAAGACATTTGTCCATCCAGTTCAGCCTATATTCCATCATAATAAATCCCCAGATCTACGTCCTTCTACAGAACCTAATAATTGTATGATACAATATTGTTCTGCTCCAGGAAGACATCCAGGCCTCTCTTGAACCCCTCGACTGAGTTCGCCATCACCACCTCCTCAGGCAAGCAATTCCAGATTCTCACTGCCCTAACAGTAAAGAATCCTCTTCTATGTTGGTGGAAAAACCTTCTCTCCTCCAGACGCAAAGAATGCCCCCTTGTGCCCGTCACCTTCCTTGGTATAAACAGATCCTCAGCGAGATATTTGTATTGTCCCCTTATATACTTATACATGGTTATTAGATCGCCCCTCAGTCGTCTTTTTTCTAGACTAAATAATCCTAATTTTGCTAATCTCTCTGAGTATTAATACAGCATAGAACCCTATGTATGGAAAACAGTACGTATATGCAAAGATGGAAAAGAGAAAAATTGGATGAGAAAAAAAAAATATATATATATACAAATAATAGTAACCAAATTTAAAATTTTAAAAATATAGGAAGACAAAAGGTATAATATAATAAAATGCCTTTATTAAAATATATATGTAGCGCCCCAGAGACCTGGTCGTTGCAGTATGGCCCCAAGGCGAATAGCGATACGTCCGATGGCACTAAAGAGTTCTCCTGACCAGGTATCACCAGAACACATTACACTTCACCTGTGGGAAGGTATACCATCCGGCTGCTATTCCATCACCCCAGCGGACCCCACAGCAGCGTCGGTCACCCTGACCGAACACCACAGGTGGCGTCACGAACCCCTGACAGACTGTACTACCATTTCCATTGGACGCCCCTTAGCATGGTCACGACCGGGTCCAGCCACCGTGACAACCGCAGAACCGAAGGAGAAGGGACCGGTACCGAGTGACTTGTGGCTCTGTGTCTGGGGGCGCTCCACATATATAATGGGCAATAAATGGTAAAAGCAGAATGTGACTGTAGCTGGAGGAATAAATATACAAGCAAAATTGAAGCAAAAAAATGGCAATAATAAACGGACGTGAAAGGAGGGTAAGTATATAAAGGATTTAAAACACCATGTAATGGCTGGAGGTAGAAACGCTCTGCATAGGTTATACGAAATACAGTAAGGAGTTCATATAAATTATGTGTATATAATCTACTATATAAAGCTGAATGTATGTGTGTGTGTGTATGTCCGGGATCGGCATCTGCACCGTTGCAGCTACAGCCACAAAATTTTGCACAGTCACACGTCTGGACCCTGAGAGCGTCATAGGCTACGTTGTGAGGTGAAATTTTAACTCCGCGCTTTCCAATTCACCAAACTATTTTTCCCCTATCTACATAATGGGGAAAAGTGAAAGGAAAAGTGTTGGAGGCAAATTGACAGCTGCCAGATGTGAACAAGGGGGATTCAAAGAGTGAGAGCGATGGCGCCAAAGAGTATATACCGTACAGTTGCTAAGGTGGGGCCCCGACATGGGATACTCACCACACACGGGGATATGACCACACACACAAAATGCGCCACACACTACCACGTGCTTGAACACATATTACCCTCAGCACACATTTCACCACACATACACCAACCTCGCCACATAAAAGTCGAAACACAAAAGTCGCCACTCGAAACTCGCCACGCGCAGAACTCGCCACATGCAAAAACTAGGCTCACGCAAAACTCGCCACAAGTGCAAAACTCACCTCATGGAAAATTCGCCACACGCAAAACTTGCACACGCGGAAAAATTGCCACATGCACAAAAGTTGCAACACATGCAAAAGTTGCCTCACACAAAACTTGCACATACTCAAAAGGCACCACAGATAAAACTCGCCACGCGCAAAACTCGCCATGCGCAAAACTTGCTGCACACAACTTGCTACACTAACCTGTCACATGCAACTCGACACACAAAAAGTTGCTACACGCATGTTGCCACACAAAATACATCTCACAAAAGTCGCTACATGCATGTCGCCACACGCAATTCAACACACAACTTAACAAACGAAACTCGCCCTAAAACACACACAAGTCTGGTATTATCCTTCAAAAATAAAAATCTGATTAATAAGCAGACAAACTACAAGAGCAACAAATGTACCATATAGGAAATACGGCAGCTGTCAGTCAGAAGACCTGTCTATTATGTGTATGTGTGAGCTAATATATACTGCCAGGGGGAGGGCTTCCTGTTGGCTGGAGATTTATCAGGCTGCCAATTTAGCTTACAAATACTGAGGTAAAAATACTGAGCAAATAACGTGTGAACGAGGTCTAATACAGGAGGAGATGACACACAGGTATATACTATATACAGGGGAGATGACACACAGATATATACTATATACAGGAGAGATGACACACAGGTATATACTATATAGAGGAGGAGATGACATACAGGTACATATATATACAGGAGGAGATGACATACAGGTATATACTATATACAGGAGGAGATGACACACAGGTATATACTATATACAGGAGCAGCTGACCTACAGGTATATACTATATACAGGAGGAGATGACATACAGGTATATGCTATATATAGAAGATGACATACAGGTATATACTATATACAGGAGGAGATGACACACAGATATATACTATATACAGGGGAGATGACACACAGGTACATACTATGTACAGGAGGAGATGACATATAGGTATATACTATATATAGGAGATGACATACAGGTATATACTATATATAGGAGGAGATGACATACAGGTATATACTATATACAGGGGAGATGACATACAAGTACATACTATATACAGGAGATGACATACAGGTGTATACTATATATAAGGGAGATGACAAACATGTATATACTGAGGTGAAAATGAGAGGTGTGAGTGCAAAATGAGAGGAGTGAGGGAAAATAGTGGAGTGATCGGAAAATGACAGATGTGAGGTCGAAATGACAAGTGTTAGGGGGGAATGAGAGGAGTGAGGGAGAAAATGAGAGGTGTGAGGGGGAAAATGAAAGATGTAATTGGGAAAATGAGAGGCGTGATGGGAAAATAAGAGAAGTGAGGTGCTATAACTAACCACAGATATTTACTATGCCCAGGCAACGCCGGGCTCTTCAGCTAGTAAATATATATATGTGAAAAAAGTTGTGCAACACACTATGAAAGTGATAAATATAAAAAATGGACATATGCTGAGTATATACCAAAAAGTGCTAATTTGAGCAACTAAATATATGTGCAAAGTTAAGTGTACAACCAAATATGTGGGAACTAAGTTAGAAATAGCTCATAGGTATAAAGTGAGCTGTGCAAAAAATAATAAAAATAAAATTATATAAATATATATATAAAAAAATAAATGAGTGCAAAAATTGGATAAATACCATGCGCAATAAAATATGCAGCGCCTAAGTACCAATGTGGAGTACACTGTCTATGTAATTAAAAAGATATATATATTTATATATGTGAAGGCGGTAGCAAAATGTAGTGCACAGTCAACTATATGCAACCAAAGGTGTGGGACAGGCAAACAAACGCAAAGTGCAGTGTGCATATACACCAGGTCAATGGCGTTAGTGATACAGCATGAGCCAAAGACCAAAGGGCCAAATGCAGAGTTCCATACGAAAATATATAACTACCTCCTCCTAAAAACAGTCCAGTCCTCCAAGTACAGAGCACCCCATTCATCTACTAAGTAGTGGTCTTTCTCTCACGTGTTTCACTTGGACACATATATAATTTTTAGTCCTTACTATTATTGTTTTTATTTTGTTCATTTGATTTATTATTGTCCGCTACTTTTTCCTTCCTCTCTGAGTATTGTAGTTTCCCTACCCCCCTTATTAATTTTGCTGCCCCTCCTTTGTACTCTCTCTAGTTCCATTATATCCTTCCTGAGCACCGGTGCCCAAAACTGGACACAGTACTCCATGTGCGGTCTACCCAGGGATTTGTGCAGAGGCAGTATAATGCTCTCATCATGTGTATCCAGACCTCTTTTAATGCACCCCATGATCCTGTTTGGCAAAATGGCTGTCCACCAAAGCTCTCCATCCAACCTAACGGAACTGGAGAGGATCTGCAAGGAAGAATGGCAGAGGATCCCCAAATCCAGGTGTGAAAAACTTGTTGCCTCATTCCCAAGAAGACTCATGGCTGTACTAGCTCAAAAGGTGCTTCTCCTCAATACTGAGCAAAGGGTCTGAATACTTATGACCATGGGATATTTCAGTTTGTTTTTTTTAAATAAATTTGCAAAAATGTCTACATTTCTGTTTTTTTTTTCAGTCAAGATGGGGTGCAGAATGTACATTAATGAGAAAAAAATGAACTTTTTGGAATTTACCAAATGGCTGCAATGAAACAAAGAGTGAAAAATGTAAAGGAGTCTGAATACTTTGCGATTCCACTGTAGTTCCTGTTCCTGTCTGTTGGGAGGTATGCCCTCCTGCGACTGCACTCATCCACAATGACCTTGACCACTACGCCAATTTATTTTAAGGTAGAGGTGGGAATTCCAAATTAAGACTTTTGCTATGGGGCCGCTGCCTCCATGTGGATTTCTTTTGAGAAGGCATCATTTTCATGAGACAGACTTTTAGTGACAACCAAAGGCTCAATGTTGAACACTCCATTCCCTTTTGGAGATGCCAGTTCTAAAACAGCCTCCATGTAGCGTTCTTCATCGGTATTACAGTATAGGAAACATCACATCACCACTTTATCTCCAATATCTACATTTCTGGTAAACTTCCAAAAACTTTTCTGTCCCAGTTCATCAAAGTGTTTTCGCTAGATGTCACAAAATCAAGGTTGGCAAAGATTTTGCGACTTTTGGTGTTTTCACGACAGTTCGCAAAATTTCAGTATAGTCGATTGTGACAAGCAACCATTCCATCTCAGACACCGATTTCAGTTTTGTTTCTTTTATTCTATAAAAATATTGTGCATGTTTGCTGCTGCATTCTAGTGCATTAAGTATAAAAAAATTTTTTTTTATTCAAGTACAGCTGGACAGATATTAGCTCCACCATATCACTGATCAATCACTCTGGGTCACTGCCACTGCTTCTACCTCTCCTATCTCTCTCCTTCGATTGAATCTCTCTGTTTACAGACAACTACACTAATCTTCTTCGCTGCTGCAGTTATATACCACATGACTACCTGGAGCATATGTCCAATATTTTAGGAATTTCTTTTCCTATTGAGCTGTGTTGTCTTCTCTTTATCCTCAATTACCCGAAAATGGCTGCTGCATTCCCTGCTTTGACTTTTATACAGGCTATTATAGTCCCTCCTTATTGCAACTGCACCTTCTGTGCCGCTGATTTAATCTCCTTCAATGTGTTAAAAGATGGTGGTATTTTTTTGACAATTCTCTCAAATTGAACTGAAAATTGTGCAGTCGTGCAATTTCATAAAATTCAATATCAATATAAGGGTTGGGGGTTACTTGGGAAATAGCGATCACAAAATAATAAGTTTTCATGTATCCTTTAAAAAGATGTGTAGTAGAGGGGTTACAAGGACACTAAACTTCAGGAGGGCAAATTTCCAACGGATGAGAGAGGATCTTGGTGCAATTAACTGGGACGATATCCTGAGACACAAAAATACACAGAGAAAATGGGAGACGTTTATTAGCATCCTGGATAGGACCTGTGCACAGTATATACCGTATGGGAATAAACATATTAGAAATAGGAGGAAACCAATATGGCTAAATAGAGCTGTAAGGGGCGCAATAAGGGACAAAAAGAAAGCATTTAGAGAATTAAAGGAAGTAGGTAGTGAGGAGGCATTAAATAAATACAGAAAATTAAATAAATTCTGTAAAAAGCAAATCAAGGCAGCAAAGATTGAGACAGAGAGACTCATTGCCAGAGAGAGTAAAAATAATCCTAAAATATTCTTTAACTACATAAATAGTAAGAAACTAAAAAATGATAGTGTTGGCCCCCTTAAAAATAGTCTGGGTGAGATGGTGGATGAGGATGAGGAAAAAGCCAATATGCTAAATGACTTTTTTTCATCAGTATTTACACAAGAAAATCCCATGGCAGACAAAATGTCTAGTGATAAAAATTCCCAATGAAATGTCACCTGCTTAACCCAGCAGGAAGTGCGGCGGCGTCTAAAAATCACTAAAATTGACAAATCTCCGGGCCCGGATGGGATACACCCTCGAGTACTGCAGGAATTAAGTACAGTCATTGATAGACCATTATTTTTAATCTTTAAAGACTCCATAATAACAGGGTCTGTGCCACAGGACTGGCGTATAGCAAATGTGGTGCCAATATTCAAAATGGGAACAAAAACTGAACTCGGAAACTATAGGCCAGTAAGCTTAACCTCTACTGTGGGTAAAATCCTGGAGGGCATTCTAAGGGATGCTATACTGGAGTATCTGAAGAGGAATAACCTCATGACCCAGTATCAGCACGGGTTTACTAGGGACCGTTCATGTCAGACTAATTTGATCAGTTTCTATGAAGAGGTAAGTTCCGGATTGGACCAAGGGAACCCAGTGGATGTAGTGTATATGGACTTTTCAAAAGCTTTTGATACGGTGCCACACAAAAGGTTGATACATAAAATGAGAATAATGGGGATAGGGGAAAATATGTGCAAGTGGGTTGAGAGCTGGCTCAGGGATAGGAAACAAAGGGTGGTTATTAATGGAGCACACTCGGACTGGGTAGCGGTTAGCAGTGGGGTACCACAGGGGTCAGTATTGGGCCCTCTTCTTTTTAACATATTTATTAATGACCTTGTAGGGGGCATTCAGAGTAGAATTTCAATATTTGCAGATGACACTAAACTCTGCAGGGTAATCAATACAGAGGAGGACAATTTTATATTACAGGATGATTTATGTAAACTAGAAGCTTGGGCTGATAAATGGCAAATGAGCTTTAATGGGGATAAATGTAAGGTCATGCACTTGGGTAGAAGTAATAAGATGTATAATTATGTGCTTAATTCTAAAACTCTGGGCAAAACCGTCAATGAAAAAGACCTGGGTGTATGGGTGGATGACAAACTTAAATTCAGTGGCCAGTGTCAGGCAGCTGCTACAAAGGCAAATAAAATAATGGGATGCATTAAAAGAGGCATAGATGCTCATGAGGAGAACATAATTTTACCTCTATACAAGTCACTAGTTCGACCACACTTAGAATACTGTGCACAGTTCTGGTCTCCGGTGTATAAGAAAGACATAGCTGAACTGGAGCGGGTGCAGAGAAGAGCGACCAAGGTTATTAGAGGACTGGGGGGTCTGCAATACCAAGATAGGTTATTACACTTGGGGCTATTTAGTTTGGAAAAACGAAGACTAAGGGGTGATCTCATTTTAATGTATAAATATATGAGGGGACAGTACAAAGACCTTTCTGATGATCTTTTTAATCATAGACCTGAAACAGGGACAAGGGGGCATCCTCTGCGGTTGGAGGAAAAAAGGTTTAAGCATAATAACAGACACGGATTCTTTACTGTAAGAGCAGTGAGACTATGGAACTCTCTGCCATGTGATGTTGTAATGAGTGATTCATTACTTAAATTTAAGAGGGGACTGGATACCTTTCTGGAAAAGTATAATGTTACAGGGTATATACACTAGATTCCTTGATAGGGCGTTGATCCAGGGAACTAGTCTGATTGCCGTATGTGGAGTCGGGAAGGAATTTTTTTCCCCAATGTGGAGCTTACTCTTTGCACATGGGGTTTTTTTTGCCTTCCTCTGGATCAACATGTTAGGGCATGTTAGGTTAGGCTATGGGTTGAACTAGATGGACATATAGTCTTCCTTCAACCTTAATAACTATGTAACTATGTAACTATGATTCACATCAAAATAGATCAATCGTGATCACCAGCTTCGGGATAGTTTCTTTCAGTCCTATTTTTTTGGTGTCACACCCTGTAGTAATGGAAGACCTGGGTGTTATAACATTCTGTAAATCTCACGATCTCACACCGTCATCTTCTGCTAATGAAATATACCGTAACGAGAGCCGCACACATCAGGCCACCCTTCACTATTTACAGGCAATTAATGTCAGCACTTCCTGACAATTGGTGTGGACAGGAAGCCGTTCTATTTTTGCTGCGCTGGTTATGGTCGGGGCTGGCCGCAGGCTCGACTCTCACTTCGGTTATGCAAATAACGAATAAAAACATCAAGAAAAAAGGAAAAAAATGCTAAATACTCAATGGCGTAAAGTGTTCGGTGCTCAGGCACAAACAGTCGCCTTACACCGCCGTATGGCGCAAAGAGCACTTGGCATTCCCCTAATCGCGAACTCATTGAAGAGATATTCCCCCGTAGATGCAATGTCATCAGTAGGGCATTCAATGGGTATCAAAATATGATTCGGAGGTGGTACAGAGCCCTTAATCCATTCCCCTTCTGTGCCATACTGCAACAATGGGGATCAGAGGTCATTCCAATCCTGGTCGATAAACCCCCCTTAGATGCCACAATCAATGGCAGGAAAGAGGAATCGAAGTCGGGTTGCAATGGCAGCCAGCGATCCAATGAGGGCCCCCTGGTCTGCCATCTCTTTTATACTTACAGCATTAGACCCTGGCCCTGCGTAACACGTATAATAAACCAAAAATACAAAAATATTCCTATGTATTACAAATATTACAAAATGGCACCAATGAAAACAGCAACACATCCGCATAGAAAAAAAAAACACAAAAACAATACACAGCTTCTTGTCAACAAATGACTTAAAAAAAAGGTATGGGTGTTGGTGTTAGAAGAATATAACAGAGAAAAAAAAAATTATAATGTGCAAAAGTAATAAAAATACAAAAGAAAACTATAGAAACTTGGAACCATTGTAATCGAATCAAAACATAAAATAAAAAATTATAAAGTAGAGCATTTTTTTTCCATTCCAGCCAAAAATAGTTAATAGAAACATCAATAGTTATACGTTCCCCAAAACGGTCGTGAAGTGTGACTCAAAAAGCATGATGAAAAATGGAGGCTATGGAGGCAGAGAAAACAACTATTGTTGGAAAGAAATATAACCCAAGAAAAGGATATAGAATAAAAGAGAAGGAATCGGGGATATCAGTTTACAGGGCAGCAAATTTTTTGGTTATTCGGGGTGTTTGGAAAACGGTGACCGCCCCTCTGGTTATTGTAAAAGTGATTATTGATATTACCAGTGTAGTAAATCACAGTAACTCATACACTTTGCCTCGATGGTGCATTATAACACTCTGCTCAAAAGCATAACTAGAACTTCGCCCCAATGTGAAATTTGTGGCAGGGACCGTGCACCCGTCCCAAAGCATAGCTGTATTAAAATTAGGGCAACCTGGGTCTTCTGGGGCTTGACGCTCTGAATGGGGCCATGCCAAAAATGCCCCCATTATAATGCTTTGTGCCCACCATCAGCGGCACACATTTCTGGCAGAGAGCTTTCCTGAAGCATCACTACGGCAATACAGAATGGCAGTGCAGCGCCATGGGAGCTCCCTTCACCCTCTCTGTGACGTGCCAGCATGACGAAAACATTGATCCAGCATACACACTCTGGCTAGAAAAGGTGGAGCCTTATGGACCAACCAGGGCAGAGCCAATATGTGTATGGGATGTGTGCCAGTATATAGGAGGCTATGTGAGGCTCAAACTGTATATAGGAGGCTATGTGGGGGCTCAAACTGTATATAGGAGGCTATGTGGGGGCTCACACTGTATATAGGAGGCTATGTGAGGCTCAAACTGTATATAGGAGGCTATGTGGGGGCTCACACTGTATATAGGAGGCTATGTGAGGCTCAAACTGTATATAGGAGGCTATGTGGGGGCTCAAACTGTATATAGGAGGCTATGTGGGGGCTCACACTGTATATAGGAGGCTATGTGAGGCTCAAACTGTATATAGGAGGCTATGTGGGCGCTCAAACTGTATATAGGAGGCTATGTGGGGGCTCACACTGTATATAGGAGGCTATGTGAGGCTCAAACTGTATATAGGAGGCTATGTGGGGTCTCATACTGTATATAGGAGACTATGTGAGGCTCAAACTGTATATAGGAGGCTATGTGGGGGCTCAAACTGTATATAGGAGGCTATGTGGGGGCTCACACTCTATATAGGAGGCTATGTGGGGGCTCAAACTGTATATAGGAGGCTATGTGGGGGCTCAAACTGTATATAGGAGGCTATGTGGGGGCTCACACTCTATATAGGAGGCTATGTGGGGGCTCAAACTGTATATAGGAGGCTATGTGGGGGCTCACACTGTATATAGGAGGCTATGTGAGGGCTCACTCTGTATATAGGAGGCTATGTGGGGGCTCATACTGTATATAGGAGACTATGTGGGGGCTCATACTGTATATAGGAGGCTATGTAGGGCTCACACAGTATATATGGAGGTTATGTGGGGGCTCAGACTGTATATAGGAGGCTATGTAGGGCACACACAGTATATATGGAGGCAATGTGGAGCTTATACTGTATATAGGAGGCAATGTGGGGGCTCATACTGTATATAGGAGGCTATGTGGGGGCTCATACTGTATATATGGAGGTTATGTGGGGGCTGAAATTGTATATAGGAGCCTATGTGCAGTCTCATACTGTATATAGAGAGGCTATGTGAGGCTCATACTGTATATAGGAGGCTGTGTGGGGGCTCATACTGTGTATTGGAAGCTATAGAGGCTCATATTGTATATAGGCAGCTAAGTTTTGGCTCATGATGTATATAGGTGTAAATAATCTGCCCCTGACCCCAAGGCACAGCTAGTATTGAAGGAAGGGGGAGACACACTGGGACTTGATACATGTTGAGTTTTTTTAGTTTTTGGAATTTGTGGAAGTTTATGCCGCAAATCAAAGCAAGAACAGTAAGTAATTTTTTTGTAATGTGGTCCCTGACACAAATCTGTGCGGGACCTGAAGAAGGATCCTAGATAAGGTCAAATGAACATATGGGTGCATATCCTGAGGCCAATTGTATAAACTATAGAGGTCTATATTGGGGGTTATTATTTGGGGGTTCTGAATTAGAGTCTGTATATTATAAGGGGGTTTGATTTTAGTTCTGTAAACATGTAAGGCTTCTGACCTGGGCTCCGTATTCGTCTAATGGCTCTGTATTAGTTCTGGTTTTGGATCAGTAACAGGGCTTCTGGTCTTGGCACTGTATTAGTTTAGGTGTTCTGATTTGGACTCTGTATTTGGTTCAGAAGTCTGGTCTGGAGTCTTAATTTCTCTAGGAGTTTGGTCAAAGTTTAGGGGGTCTGGTCTGGGGTCCATATCATTTTAGGAGTTTGGCTTAGAGTATGTATTAGTTTACAGTAGTGATGGGAAACCTCCAGCCTGTAGTCTGCTTATGTGGCACCCCAGGGTCCTGGTCGTCACAGTAGCATTGCTTTCCTCACGGGGAGAGTGATGTTACGTTTATCAGGTAACCACCATACACACAACATATTCACACTCCAGACCAAAAAGGGGGAACTTTTGATCCTATTTCTAGGTGACTCCCCTATTTATATTTTAGTTTGGAGGGAAAGGGAGTTCAGTTTCAATTAGATTGTGTGAGAGACAGAAGAGAGCAGACCGACATAGAGTGTCAGAAGGTCTGAAGGGGCCGTGTAGTCAGAAGCACTACAGCCCCTGGAAAGAGACATACAGAAAGCCGAACATTGTTTAGTGAGCGTGAAGGAGAGAGAAGCACTGGAGAGTAACATCAGGGGAGACCAGCTAAAAGCAAGCTGCCTCCTTTTGAGGCGCAGATAACCGGTAGCCGGAACACCGAGGTTGTAAGGAACTCTACGACTTACATCAGAGACCGGTAGGACAGCTGAACTGCAAGTTACCTGTCCGCCTTAATACCCAGGAGGCATGGTGACACATATAGAGCCTGGGGCGTTGTAGAGTCCCTGTAAAAAGGCTCAAGTCACCAGTCATACGGGTTATGTCCTATCCTATATGGGGGACTAAGAGAAGAACTGTGAGGACCATATCTGAAGCCATAGGCAGTAAGGGACTACAACACCATCACGGTAGAGGAAGGCTTTCAACTCCACCTGGTAAAGGGGACTCTGTATTCGCTTCCAAACCAGCCGGACCCTGCCTGCCCTGTGATCTGGTGCCCTGGACTGTGGCTGCCTGAAGTCTTCAGTAAACCAGGTAAAGAGACTGTAAACCTGTGTCCTCGTTCTTTACTGCGCCATTCACCATCTTTCATCTACACACCGGGAGCCCTGGGAACATACTTCACCTGTGGGAAGGTATACCATCTAGCTGCCATAACATCACCGAAGAGGACCCCTTAAAGCAGCGTCGGTCCCCACTGATCGAATGCCACAAGTGGCGTCAAAAACATAAACTCTATTCACCAAATCCCTTTAAAGACTTTCCCCTTTTACATGGGCGCCCAGGGCCATTGACTGGGTCGCCACCGTGACATCCCCCTGTGAACACCACCGGACCCGGTACCAGGTACCCCACGGCCCTGGCGGGCGACTCATTTACAGCCCGCAATTTCATTTCTTCCTGCCCCTGTTCAGATTCCCAGGGACTGCAGTGCTTGGGCTGGTGGCCTTGTTTTGCTGGATGTCTACACTTTAATTCCTCATTAAGCATGTATAAGCAGCATTTACTATTGAGCACAATGAAGCATTATGTCCTAATGCTGGCCAGTGTCAGAGTCAGGAAGTTCTTAGCAGCTGGCGTTAGAGCTCTCTGCGCTTTCCTTCCCTATTAATAAGCAGCAGTCGCAGGGTCTCCTATGTGATGTACGGTATATGCTCCAGCCCCAGTCTTCTTTGTCATGTATTTATACCAGTCCCCGTGTCTCATATGTGATGTATATGCTCCAACCCTATTGTCTCCTCGGTGATGAAGATGCTTGAGACCTATTTAATCCTACGTGATGTATATGTGTCAGCCATAGTTTATTTGTAATATATATGCTCTAGCACTAGTGTCTTCAATGTGATGTATATGCTCTAGCTCCAGTGTTTCCTATGTGATGTGTATGCTCCAGCCCCAGTTTCTCCAATATGGTGTATATGCTCCATTGTCTCCTATGTGACGTATATACAACAGCCCCAAAGTCTCCTATTTGATGTATATGCTTCAGCCCAAGTGTCTCCTGTGATTCATGTGCTCCATTGTCACTTATGTGATCTTTATGCAGCAGACTTAATGTCTCCTACATGAGAGATGCTTATGCACTAGCTTCAAATGTCTCTTATATGATGTTTAGGCACTAGTCCTAGTGTATAATATGTGATGTATATACAGCAATCCCAATGTATCCTATGGGATGTATATACAGCAGTCCTAGTGTCTCCTATGTGATATATATATATATATATATATATACTGTATATATATATATATATATATATATATATATACAGCAGTCCCCGTGTATCCTTCAGCAATCTCAGTTTCTCATATGTGATATATATACAGTACAGAACGAAAGTTTGGACACACCTTCTCATTTAAATATTTTTCTGTATTTTCATGACTATGAAAATTGTAAATTCACACTGAAGGCATCAAAATTATGAATTAACACATGTGGAATTATATACTTAACAAAAAAGTGTGAAACAGCTGAAAATATGTCTTATATTCTAGGTTCTTCAAAGTAGCCACCTTTTGCTTTGATGACTGCTTTGCGCACTCTTGGCATTCTCTTGATGAACTTCAAGAGGTTGTCAACAGAAATGGTCTTCCAACAATCTTGAAGGCGTTCCCAGAGATGCTTAGCACTTGTTGGCCCTTTTGCCTTCACTCTGCGGTCCAGCTCACCCCAAACCATCTCGATTGGGTTCAGGTCTGGTGACTGTGGAGGCCAGGTCATCTGGCGTAGCCCCCCATCACTCTCCTTCTTGGTCAAATAGCCCTTACACAGCCTGGAGGTGTTTGGGGTCATTGTCCTATTGAAAAATAAATGATGGTCCAACTAAACGCAAACCGGATGGAATAGCATGCCGCTGCAAGATGCAGTGGTAGCCATGCTGGTTCAGTATGCCTTCAATTTTAAATAAATCCCCAACAGTGTCACCAGCAAAGCCCCCCCACACCATCACACCTCCTCCTCCATGCTTCACGGTGGGAACCAAGCATGTAGAGTTCATCCGTTCACCTTTTCTGCATCGCACAAAGACACGGTAGTTGGAACCAAAGATCTCAAATTTGGACTCATCAGACCAAAGCACAGATTTCCACTGGTCTAATGTCCATTCCTTGTGTTCTTTAGACCAAACAAGTCTCTTCTGCTTGTTGCCTGTCCTTAGCAGTGGTTTCCTAGCACCTATTTTACCGTGAAGGCCTGCTGCACAAAGTCTCCTCTTAACAGATGTTGTAGAGATGTGTCTGCAGCTAGAACTCATTGACCTGGTCTGTAATCTGAGCTGCTGTTAACCTGCGATTTCTGAGGCTGGTGACTCGGATAAACTTAATCTCAGAAGCAGAGGTGACTCTTGGTCTTCGCTTCCTGGGGCAGTCCTCATGTGAGCCAGTTTCTTTGTAGCGCTTGATGGTTTTTGCAACTGCACTTGGTGAAACTTTCAAAGTTTTCCCAATTTTTCGGACTGACTGACCTTCATTTCTTAAAGTAATGATGGCCACTCGTTTTTCTTTACTTAGCTGCTTTTTTATTGCCATAATACAAATTCTAGCAGTCTATTCAGTAGGACTATCAGCTGTGTATCCACCAGACTTCTGCTCAACACAACTGATGGTCCCAACCCCATTTATAAGGCAAGAAATCCCACTTATTAAATCTGACAGGGCACACCTGTGAAGTGAAAACCATTTCCGGTGACTACCTCTTGAAGCTCATCAAGAGAATGCCAAGAGTGTGCAAAGCAGTCATCAAAGCAAAAGGTGGCTACTTTGAAGAATCTAGAATATAAGACATATTTTCAGCTGTTTCACACTTTTTTGTTAAGTATATAATTCCACATGTGTTAATTCAGAGTTTTGATGCCTTCAGTGTGAATTTACAATTTTCATAGTCATGAAAATACAGAAAAATCTTTAAATGAGGTGTGTCCAAACTTTTGGTCTGTACTATATATATACAGCAATACCAGTGTCTCCTATGTGATGTATATACAGCAGCCTCAGTGCCTCCTAGGTGATTTATATGCCACAGTCTTGGTATATCCTATGTGATGTATATACAGCAGTCTTTGTGTCTCCTATGTGATGTATAAACATGGAAACAGGAACACATGGGCTACTTGCACAGTGAACAAGTCTGTATGATCATGTTCACACACCACCAAGAAACCTGAAGACACAAAAGAGAATAGTAAAACCAAAAACACTCAGTTTGAAAAAATGTTGCAGTAATCCGCAAGTGCTAGTAAAAGATGTAAAAAACAGGGTATTTGGTTGATACGTTTTTTGCAAAAAATGTATACTAAGCTGCTCTACCAATCTTCACGGTATACCCTTATCAGAGCAGTCCTAACTAATGTATGCAATCCCTATCTGATGTATTTAAAAACCTGATCATCTGTATATAACCTGTGTGAACAGGGTTCAGAGAGGAAAAAATCCATGTGTGCATACAGGGTAGAACAGCTTTTGTGCAGATAGCCCAAGAGGAGTGGTGGAACTCCCCAGTCTTGTAGACACAAGAGAACAATTATGGAAACAGGAACACATGGGCTACTTGCACAGTGAACAAGTCTGTATGATCATGTTCACACACCACCAAGAAACCTGAAGACACAAAAGAGAATAGTAAAACCAAAAACACTCAGTTTGAAAAAATGTTGCAGTAATCCGCAAGTGCTAGTAAAAGATGTAAAAAACAGGGTATTTGGTTGATACGTTTTTTGCAAAAAATGTATACTAAGCTGCTCTACCAATCTTCACGGTATACCCTTATCAGAGCAGTCCTAACTAATGTATGCAATCCCTATCTGATGTATTTAAAAACCTGATCATCTGTATATAACCTGTGTGAACAGGGTTCAGAGAGGAAAAAATCCATGTGTGCATACAGGGTAGAACAGCTTTTGTGCAGATAGCCCAAGAGGAGTGGTGGAACTCCCCAGTCTTGTAGACACAAGAGAACAATTATGGAAACAGGAACACATGGGCTACTTGCACAGTGAACAAGTCTGTATGATCATGTTCACACACCACCAAGAAACCTGAAGACACAAAAGAGAATAGTAAAACCAAAAACACTCAGTTTGAAAAAATGTTGCAGTAATCCGCAAGTGCTAGTAAAAGATGTAAAAAACAGGGTATTTGGTTGATACGTTTTTTGCAAAAAATGTATACTAAGCTGCTCTACCAATCTTCACGGTATACCCTTATCAGAGCAGTCCTAACTAATGTATGCAATCCCTATCTGATGTATTTAAAAACCTGATCATCTGTATATAACCTGTGTGAACAGGGTTCAGAGAGGAAAAAATCCATGTGTGCATACAGGGTAGAACAGCTTTTGTGCAGATAGCCCAAGAGGAGTGGTGGAACTCCCCAGTCTTGTAGACACAAGAGAACAATTATGGAAACAGGAACACATGGGCTACTTGCACAGTGAACAAGTCTGTATGATCATGTTCACACACCACCAAGAAACCTGAAGACACAAAAGAGAATAGTAAAACCAAAAACACTCAGTTTGAAAAAATGTTGCAGTAATCCGCAAGTGCTAGTAAAAGATGTAAAAAACAGGGTATTTGGTTGATACGTTTTTTGCAAAAAATGTATACTAAGCTGCTCTACCAATCTTCACGGTATACCCTTATCAGAGCAGTCCTAACTAATGTATGCAATCCCTATCTGATGTATTTAAAAACCTGATCATCTGTATATAACCTGTGTGAACAGGGTTCAGAGAGGAAAAAATCCATGTGTGCATACAGGGTAGAACAGCTTTTGTGCAGATAGCCCAAGAGGAGTGGTGGAACTCCCCAGTCTTGTAGACACAAGAGAACAATTATGGAAACAGGAACACATGGGCTACTTGCACAGTGAACAAGTCTGTATGATCATGTTCACACACCACCAAGAAACCTGAAGACACAAAAGAGAATAGTAAAACCAAAAACACTCAGTTTGAAAAAATGTTGCAGTAATCCGCAAGTGCTAGTAAAAGATGTAAAAAACAGGGTATTTGGTTGATACGTTTTTTGCAAAAAATGTATACTAAGCTGCTCTACCAATCTTCACGGTATACCCTTATCAGAGCAGTCCTAACTAATGTATGCAATCCCTATCTGATGTATTTAAAAACCTGATCATCTGTATATAACCTGTGTGAACAGGGTTCAGAGAGGAAAAAATCCATGTGTGCATACAGGGTAGAACAGCTTTTGTGCAGATAGCCCAAGAGGAGTGGTGGAACTCCCCAGTCTTGTAGACACAAGAGAACAATTATGGAAACAGGAACACATGGGCTACTTGCACAGTGAACAAGTCTGTATGATCATGTTCACACACCACCAAGAAACCTGAAGACACAAAAGAGAATAGTAAAACCAAAAACACTCAGTTTGAAAAAATGTTGCAGTAATCCGCAAGTGCTAGTAAAAGATGTAAAAAACAGGGTATTTGGTTGATACGTTTTTTGCAAAAAATGTATACTAAGCTGCTCTACCAATCTTCACGGTATACCCTTATCAGAGCAGTCCTAACTAATGTATGCAATCCCTATCTGATGTATTTAAAAACCTGATCATCTGTATATAACCTGTGTGAACAGGGTTCAGAGAGGAAAAAATCCATGTGTGCATACAGGGTAGAACAGCTTTTGTGCAGATAGCCCAAGAGGAGTGGTGGAACTCCCCAGTCTTGTAGACACAAGAGAACAATTATGGAAACAGGAACACATGGGCTACTTGCACAGTGAACAAGTCTGTATGATCATGTTCACACACCACCAAGAAACCTGAAGACACAAAAGAGAATAGTAAAACCAAAAACACTCAGTTTGAAAAAATGTTGCAGTAATCCGCAAGTGCTAGTAAAAGATGTAAAAAACAGGGTATTTGGTTGATACGTTTTTTGCAAAAAATGTATACTAAGCTGCTCTACCAATCTTCACGGTATACCCTTATCAGAGCAGTCCTAACTAATGTATGCAATCCCTATCTGATGTATTAAAAAACTGATCATCTGTATATAACCTGTGTGAACAGGGTTCAGAGAGGAAAAAATCCATGTGTGCATACAGGGTAGAACAGCTTTTGTGCAGATAGCCCAAGAGGAGTGGTGGAACTCCCCAGTCTTGTAGACACAAGAGAACAATTATGGAAACAGGAACACATGGGCTACTTGCACAGTGAACAAGTCTGTATGATCATGTTCACACACCACCAAGAAACCTGAAGACACAAAAGAGAATAGTAAAACCAAAAACACTCAGTTTGAAAAAATGTTGCAGTAATCCGCAAGTGCTAGTAAAAGATGTAAAAAACAGGGTATTTGGTTGATACGTTTTTTGCAAAAAATGTATACTAAGCTGCTCTACCAATCTTCACGGTATACCCTTATCAGAGCAGTCCTAACTAATGTATGCAATCCCTATCTGATGTATTTAAAAACCTGATCATCTGTATATAACCTGTGTGAACAGGGTTCAGAGAGGAAAAAATCCATGTGTGCATACAGGGTAGAACAGCTTTTGTGCAGATAGCCCAAGAGGAGTGGTGGAACTCCCCAGTCTTGTAGACACAAGAGAACAATTATGGAAACAGGAACACATGGGCTACTTGCACAGTGAACAAGTCTGTATGATCATGTTCACACACCACCAAGAAACCTGAAGACACAAAAGAGAATAGTAAAACCAAAAACACTCAGTTTGAAAAAATGTTGCAGTAATCCGCAAGTGCTAGTAAAAGATGTAAAAAACAGGGTATTTGGTTGATACGTTTTTTGCAAAAAATGTATACTAAGCTGCTCTACCAATCTTCACGGTATACCCTTATCAGAGCAGTCCTAACTAATGTATGCAATCCCTATCTGATGTATTTAAAAACCTGATCATCTGTATATAACCTGTGTGAACAGGGTTCAGAGAGGAAAAAATCCATGTGTGCATACAGGGTAGAACAGCTTTTGTGCAGATAGCCCAAGAGGAGTGGTGGAACTCCCCAGTCTTGTAGACACAAGAGAACAATTATGGAAACAGGAACACATGGGCTACTTGCACAGTGAACAAGTCTGTATGATCATGTTCACACACCACCAAGAAACCTGAAGACACAAAAGAGAATAGTAAAACCAAAAACACTCAGTTTGAAAAAATGTTGCAGTAATCCGCAAGTGCTAGTAAAAGATGTAAAAAACAGGGTATTTGGTTGATACGTTTTTTGCAAAAAATGTATACTAAGCTGCTCTACCAATCTTCACGGTATACCCTTATCAGAGCAGTCCTAACTAATGTATGCAATCCCTATCTGATGTATTAAAAACCTGATCATCTGTATATAACCTGTGTGAATACATCAGATAGGGATTGCATACATTAGTTAGGACTGCTCTGATAAGGGTATACCGTGAAGATTGGTAGAGCAGCTTAGTATACATTTTTTGCAAAAAACGTATCAACCAAATACCCTGTTTTTTACATCTTTTACTAGCACTTGCGGATTACTGCAACATTTTTTCAAACTGAGTGTTTTTGGTTTTACTATTCTCTTTTGTGTCTTCAGGTTTCTTGGTGGTGTGTGAACATGATCATACAGACTTGTTCACTGTGCAAGTAGCCCATGTGTTCCTGTTTCCATAATTGTTCTCTTGTGTCTACAAGACTGGGGAGTTCCACCACTCCTCTTGGGCTATCTGCACAAAAGCTGTTCTACCCTGTATGCACACATGGATTTTTTCCTCTCTGAACCCTGTTCACACAGGTTATATACAGATGATCAGGTTTTTAAATACATCAGATAGGGATTGCATACATTAGTTAGGACTGCTCTGATAAGGGTATACCGTGAAGATTGGTAGAGCAGCTTAGTATACATTTTTTGCAAAAAACGTATCAACCAAATACCCTGTTTTTTACATCTTTTACTAGCACTTGCGGATTACTGCAACATTTTTTCAAACTGAGTGTTTTTGGTTTTACTATTCTCTTTTGTGTCTTCAGGTTTCTTGGTGGTGTGTGAACATGATCATACAGACTTGTTCACTGTGCAAGTAGCCCATGTGTTCCTGTTTCCATAATTGTTCTCTTGTGTCTACAAGACTGGGGAGTTCCACCACTCCTCTTGGGCTATCTGCACAAAAGCTGTTCTACCCTGTATGCACACATGGATTTTTTCCTCTCTGAACCCTGTTCACACAGGTTATATACAGATGATCAGGTTTTTAAATACATCAGATAGGGATTGCATACATTAGTTAGGACTGCTCTGATAAGGGTATACCGTGAAGATTGGTAGAGCAGCTTAGTATACATTTTTTGCAAAAAACGTATCAACCAAATACCCTGTTTTTTACATCTTTTACTAGCACTTGCGGATTACTGCAACATTTTTTCAAACTGAGTGTTTTTGGTTTTACTATTCTCTTTTGTGTCTTCAGGTTTCTTGGTGGTGTGTGAACATGATCATACAGACTTGTTCACTGTGCAAGTAGCCCATGTGTTCCTGTTTCCATAATTGTTCTCTTGTGTCTACAAGACTGGGGAGTTCCACCACTCCTCTTGGGCTATCTGCACAAAAGCTGTTCTACCCTGTATGCACACATGGATTTTTTCCTCTCTGAACCCTGTTCACACAGGTTATATACAGATGATCAGGTTTTTAAATACATCAGATAGGGATTGCATACATTAGTTAGGACTGCTCTGATAAGGGTATACCGTGAAGATTGGTAGAGCAGCTTAGTATACATTTTTTGCAAAAAACGTATCAACCAAATACCCTGTTTTTTACATCTTTTACTAGCACTTGCGGATTACTGCAACATTTTTTCAAACTGAGTGTTTTTGGTTTTACTATTCTCTTTTGTGTCTTCAGGTTTCTTGGTGGTGTGTGAACATGATCATACAGACTTGTTCACTGTGCAAGTAGCCCATGTGTTCCTGTTTCCATAATTGTTCTCTTGTGTCTACAAGACTGGGGAGTTCCACCACTCCTCTTGGGCTATCTGCACAAAAGCTGTTCTACCCTGTATGCACACATGGATTTTTTCCTCTCTGAACCCTGTTCACACAGGTTATATACAGATGATCAGGTTTTTAAATACATCAGATAGGGATTGCATACATTAGTTAGGACTGCTCTGATAAGGGTATACCGTGAAGATTGGTAGAGCAGCTTAGTATACATTTTTTGCAAAAAACGTATCAACCAAATACCCTGTTTTTTACATCTTTTACTAGCACTTGCGGATTACTGCAACATTTTTTCAAACTGAGTGTTTTTGGTTTTACTATTCTCTTTTGTGTCTTCAGGTTTCTTGGTGGTGTGTGAACATGATCATACAGACTTGTTCACTGTGCAAGTAGCCCATGTGTTCCTGTTTCCATAATTGTTCTCTTGTGTCTACAAGACTGGGGAGTTCCACCACTCCTCTTGGGCTATCTGCACAAAAGCTGTTCTACCCTGTATGCACACATGGATTTTTTCCTCTCTGAACCCTGTTCACACAGGTTATATACAGATGATCAGGTTTTTAAATACATCAGATAGGGATTGCATACATTAGTTAGGACTGCTCTGATAAGGGTATACCGTGAAGATTGGTAGAGCAGCTTAGTATACATTTTTTGCAAAAAACGTATCAACCAAATACCCTGTTTTTTACATCTTTTACTAGCACTTGCGGATTACTGCAACATTTTTTCAAACTGAGTGTTTTTGGTTTTACTATTCTCTTTTGTGTCTTCAGGTTTCTTGGTGGTGTGTGAACATGATCATACAGACTTGTTCACTGTGCAAGTAGCCCATGTGTTCCTGTTTCCATAATTGTTCTCTTGTGTCTACAAGACTGGGGAGTTCCACCACTCCTCTTGGGCTATCTGCACAAAAGCTGTTCTACCCTGTATGCACACATGGATTTTTTCCTCTCTGAACCCTGTTCACACAGGTTATATACAGATGATCAGGTTTTTAAATACATCAGATAGGGATTGCATACATTAGTTAGGACTGCTCTGATAAGGGTATACCGTGAAGATTGGTAGAGCAGCTTAGTATACATTTTTTGCAAAAAACGTATCAACCAAATACCCTGTTTTTTACATCTTTTACTAGCACTTGCGGATTACTGCAACATTTTTTCAAACTGAGTGTTTTTGGTTTTACTATTCTCTTTTGTGTCTTCAGGTTTCTTGGTGGTGTGTGAACATGATCATACAGACTTGTTCACTGTGCAAGTAGCCCATGTGTTCCTGTTTCCATAATTGTTCTCTTGTGTCTACAAGACTGGGGAGTTCCACCACTCCTCTTGGGCTATCTGCACAAAAGCTGTTCTACCCTGTATGCACACATGGATTTTTTCCTCTCTGAACCCTGTTCACACAGGTTATATACAGATGATCAGGTTTTTAAATACATCAGATAGGGATTGCATACATTAGTTAGGACTGCTCTGATAAGGGTATACCGTGAAGATTGGTAGAGCAGCTTAGTATACATTTTTTGCAAAAAACGTATCAACCAAATACCCTGTTTTTTACATCTTTTACTAGCACTTGCGGATTACTGCAACATTTTTTCAAACTGAGTGTTTTTGGTTTTACTATTCTCTTTTGTGTCTTCACGTGATGTATAAACAGTAGTCTTGCTGTCTCCTATGTGATGTACAGACAGCAGTCTTGGTATATACCGTGTGATGTATATACAGCAGAGTCCATGTCTCCTATGTGATGTATAGACAGCAGTCTTGGTGTCTCCTATTTGATGTATACAGCAGTATGTGTATTCTATGTGATGTATACAGCTGTCACAGTTTCTCCTATGTGTATATATAGCAGCCTCGGTGTCTCCTACGTGATGCATACACAGCTGTCTCAGTGTCTCCCATGTGATTTAGACAGCAGTCTCTGTGTCTTCTATGTGATGTATACAGCAGCCTCAGGTATACGATATATGATGTATATCTAGTAGTCTGTGTCTCCTATGTGATTTATATACAGCAGTCTCAGTGTCTCCTATGTGATGTATAAATGGCAGATCTCCCACTGCTTGAGTTGTATAAATGTAACATGAGCAGTGATGGATTTACCACTGTGAGGAGACCTGCAGTATAATATACATCTGTGTTCAGAACTTTCCACTGCAAGTTTTTTACAAAACTTATCAACACAAAGAATTGACTGCGCTCCAGACCGATGTAAACCTGGGAAAGCAGTTACAAGTAACAACATCATCCATACCACCTAACATCACAGCGGCACCAAAGACAAGCAGCTGCAGCCATCACATTAAGGGAGGTCGTTAATTAATTGTTAAACCATATATAGCAGGAGAAATGACAAGTTTGATAATTTTGTACAGCCGCAAATGATGGTATAAATATCCAAAAGGCGATTGGCAGAAAAAAAGGTTCTAAAGTGTCTCGTCTGGTGTCTGTATTAGTTTAGAGGTTTTAGTTTGGGTTCTGTATTATTTGGGGCTGGTCCAGGGTCGATGTTTGTTTAGGGGGTTTGGTCAGGGGTGTATATTAGTTTAGGGATCTGGCAGTTCACAGCTATGTATTGGTTTCTATTTCAAAGAGAAAATTCAGTATAGTACGTTACATAAATTGGTGAGGGGTATAGTAAGGGGAGACAAAGGGTCGAATAGTCTAATGCTTGTAACCTACCATGCACCATTTACAGGACTGAGGAGCCTCTGGCACCTCTCAGGCATCTTTGTACCCATTATAGTTATCCTACTACGTGTAAGAAGTGCACCGGATGAGTGTGAAAGACCCAACCCAAACTGACTCTTCACGAGAGCTTCACCACAAGTTGCAAAGGCTCTTCAGAGAAAATCAGTGTTTCCATCTCTGATCATCTGGTACAAGAAACTACACTTACAGTGCACTTTGCATAACGAATCTGTGCTGCCCGTTTTGGGGGCAGCACAGAAGCACACACGAGGATCTAAACTGATATGTATGTACTGTATCTGTCCTCCAGAGTTTCCATCACAGATGCTACATCAGGACTGTCTTCCTAGTAGCCTATGACCAACACTCTCCCACATGTCTGGATGCTCGGAGGCATGGCTGACTTTTACTCCCAGCAACTTTCTCAATCTCATATCTCAGTAAGGGTACGTTCAGACTAGCGTTGTGCTAGTGTGCGTCGGCGCCGCGTCGGGCGACGCAGCGGCGACGCACGCGTCATGCGCCCCTATGTTTAACATGGGGGACGCATGCGTTTTTGCTTCTTGCGTTTTGCGACAAATGCGTCTTTTTTGCCGCAAGCGTCGGACCAAGAAAACGCAACAAGTTGCATTTTTCTTGCGTCCGATTTTCGGCAAAAAACGACGCACGCGTCGCAAAACGCAGCGTTTTTGCATGCGTTTTGCCGCGTTTTTCGGTGCGTTGTGCGTCGCGTCGCCGACGCAGCGGCGCACAACGCTAGGCTGAACGTAGCCTTAGGTCACTCTTGGGTCTCGGTTCTGCTCACCTGGTCTTTTGCCAACTGGACTTTTGGCTTGTGAGTGCTTCAGATGGCAACCTCACACTTGGTGACTGCACCTCCATGTCTCTACAAGGCTCCATTTCTCTGCCCCAAACTTTTTTTTTTTATCACTCTTTGCTATGGTGGTAATTATCCTCCTTTCCTAACGAGCTGGTACAATTTTCTTCACCTTGGAAAGTCACAGAGATAATCTTTCCTCCATAACATGTCTTCTACCTAGTCGTAAGTCACCATTCCATTTGCTCTCTGCAATTAACCTCAAATATTCCCCACAACCTGGTCGCCCCAACAGCTGTTTTGGTCATCAGCTGCTTTCGAATTTTATGGTGCATTTTAGTGCAAGTGCCACCCCAGAATTCCCACCATGTCCCCGATTCCGTCATTCAAACCCTATGGAGACTCGTTCTGAGGCTCCATAGGCTTCAGCAGCAGCCAATCCCGGCTCATGCTGCGCTCCGCGAGACTCAGCGGCTTTAAAGAACGGTGATGTCAGTAATGTTACCTTCAGAGTTGCCGGGTTACAAAGAGGGCAGTGACTACTGATATAATGACTGTTAGCTAGCTGCTAGTGGTCGTAACCAAGGATACCTAAGGTCCTGCAATGCCTGCACATGAGGAAAGAGACATAGCCAATCAGAACAGCTATACTACATTTCTAATTGGACGTATTTGCTAATATTATTATAAATACACCTACTACATATTAGGATAGGATCTTGGAGATGGGAATATCCTTTTAAGGAAAACATGTAATTTCCAAAACACACACTTTTCCCCCCAACACTTTCCCCCTACCTTTGCAGCATTGTTGGCTCAGTTACAGTATCTATAAGTTGTAAACTTCGTTCTGCTCTGCCACATCTATAGATTAAAGGGGTTTTCCAGGCTCTAGACAATTTCCTATAGTTACACCCTATGTGACTGCAGACTGCTCAATCGTCATGTGCCATGATCACACTGTCACCATTCCTCTCGATTCCCAGCGTATTGATTGCATGTACATACTGCCGACTAGAGTCTCACCACACTGAGGGACGCGGATGAGAATCTAATCGGCATGTGACCACCGCTATCCCATCATTATGCAGTGCCCCAGGGTCCTGGTCGTTGCAGTAATGTCATTTCCCTCTAGGGGGAGTGATATTACGTTTGGAGGCGAAGAAAGACAACCGAATCCAGGTATCACAAACATACAACACATTTCGCACTCCAGGCCACCAGGGGGAGCTATGCTCCTATTTATTAGGGCACTCTTCACACTTAGGTAAAACTGGTGACCTGGGGAGGAAGTTAGGAAGTGACTGGCTGAGCTTTGCTCAGGTAGTTGGTCCCTGATAGAGGTGGGATCCTGTCAGAGGCCGAGACAGAAGGCCACGGAGCTGCACCTGCCCTGAGTGCAGCAGCTTCCATAAATAGACATTGAAGGAGAACTGTATTGTAGAGAGGGTGAAGAAGTCGTAGCAAAGGAGTGGATATCAGAGGAGTTCTGCCCTGCCCAGGCTGCCTCCTTCTGAGGTGCAGGATCCCGGTAGTTGGAACACCGAGGGAGCACCAGTCCTTTATGCCTTGTTCCAGAGACCGGCAGGACAGCTAATTTCACGTTACTGATCCGCCCATATACCCAGGAGGCAAGATGGCACCCCTTAGAGGCTGGGGCATGATAGAGTCCCTGTAAAAAGCCTCTCGCCACCGGTCATACGGGTTTGTCCTATCCGTCAGGGGGACAGAGAGAGAGAGAGAGAGACATAACATCTGCAACATCTACAACATCTGTTAGGACCTTATGAGAGGCTTAGCAATAAGGTAGTACAACACACGGTGCTGGAGGAAGGCTACTGATTTCCACCTGGACAAGGGGACTCTTGATTTGTCTCCAATCCGGCCGGACTCTGCCTGCCCTGTGGCATCTAATAGATGTGCCTTTTCTGGGCTGTTGTGGGCTGATGTTTTTAGGCTGGGGGGGCCCATATCCATGGCCCCTTACCAGCCTGAGAATAGCAGCCCACACCTGTGACTTTTGCCGGGTTGGTTTAACAACATAGGAGGACCCCACGTCAGATTTTTCATTCATTCATTCTCCCCTGCTCACGCTGCTCGCCAGCACAGCAGGGGAGAATGGCTGAAAGCCGCGTTCAGCACCAGCTGCTGGGTAACAGCGGCTTACAATAGCGCTACTTCCCCAGCGGCCATCCGTGCACACGGAGGACAGTGTGCACTGTTCTCCGTGTGCAGGTGTGTGGCCCATTTTGCGGCCCGTGCGTTTGGGTGAAAACGGACATGTCTGTGTGTTTTGCACACGGACACACGGTCCGTGAAAACACGCTGACATGTGCAAAGACACGCGTGTCAGTGTCTCCGGTACGTGAGAAAACTGTCACCACACGTACCGGAGACACTAATGTGTGAAACCGACCTAAATGTATGAAAAGTATTTCATTGTGGTGAATTAGTGAAAAAAATGCAATTCTGCCATGTTTTTTTATTTTTTTTTATTTTATTGTATTAATTTTGCAGTAATAGTAACATGGTATAATATGATTATTCGGGTCAGCACAATTACAGCAATGCCAAAATTGTATAGATTTTTTTTTATTATTTCAGTGGCAAAAAAAATGCTGAAATTTGTAAAAATAAATAAATAAATAAAAGAATTGTTTTGTGTTGCTGTTTTCTGAGACCCGTCCTTGTTTCCATTCTTCTATTTTGAACTGTGCCACCACTTGCTTCTTGCATGGTGAGCTGTATGGGGATATTTTTATATAATCTAGGAACATACATGATGTCTTTACAGCTTTTTATTGCAGTTTTTGGCGGAGATGCGGCGACGGAAAAACATTGGCGTTTCGATTTTTTTTTCTTTCAGCTGATTGCTGTACGACTTACCGTAATTCATTTTATATTTTCACACAATGGACTTTTGTGGATGCAATGATACTGAATATGTTTCTATTTTTTTTTCTTTATTTTTAAAGGGGAAGACGAGTCGTGATTCAAGTGTCTACATTTTTTTTAATTATTTTAATATATATTTTTTAAAATTCATGTTATCTTTTAGGTCTGCAATTTTTTTCTCAGCTCAGATCGGACATCGCAGCAAGTCAATGGGTGCGAGAAAAAAAATTGCTCGGCACATGGGCCATGCGAGTGCGTCCGATTTTTAGGCACCAGTCTCCTAGAAAACCCAACATTTCATCAGCCGAGTACAGTAAATTCACAGCGCAACCCAACGGAATAGATAATAGATATATGTCTCCTCTCTTGATGGGTGCTCTGGTGCTCGGCACTGATTTGAACATCTGACATGTGCCCCTAACAGCCGCGGGTGGAATCGTGATCCACCCACGGCTGTTAAATGCCGACATTTAACATGATCGCGCTGGAAGCGCATCAATAATCCAGCCCACCGGGCCCATGTCACATGACCGCGGGTCGCCAAGGGGTTGGAATGACAACCCGGGGTCTACAGGAGACCCCTGTGGTTGTCATTTCCGGATTGCTATGAGTGCCGCCCAGTCGCTGGTGCTCATAGCATGCGATCATTTTAGCTACACAGTGCAGAGCTGAAACCCTTGCTCTGTGTAGCACAAACGATGGGATGATCACAGCTTCTAATCTCCCATAGAGACTACTGAAGCAATTGAAAAGTAAGAAAAAAATGTTTTTAGAAATATTTTAAAAAGTTCAAATTAACCCCCCCATCGCTCCATTGAAAATAAAACAATAAAAAAAAAATGCACATATTTGGTATTGCCGCATTCAAAATCGGCCGATCTATCAAACTATAAAAAGAATTCATCTGATCGGTAAACGGCGCAACGAGAAAAACAGTAAAAACGTCAGAATTACGTTTTATTTGGTCCCCGCAACATTGCACTAAAATGCAATAACGGGCGATCAAAACATTGTATCTGCACCAAAATGGTATCAATAAAAGCATCAGCTTGGTACACAAAAAACAATAAGCCCTCATCCAGTCCCAGATCCCGAAAAATGGAGACGCTACAGGTCTCGAAAAATTACGCAATTTTTTTTTTTAAACCATCTTCGGATTTTTTTTCACCACTTAAATAAAACTGACCCTAGACATGTTTGGTGTCTACGAACTCGTAATGACCTGGAGAATCATAAGGGCAGGTCAGTTTTAGCATTTGGTCAAAATGGTGAAAAAAAAAAGTTCATTAGATGTTAAAACCAATGGTGTCCTTCAAAGGTGCAACTCATCTTACAAGAAACAAGCCCTCACATGGCCATATTGAAGGAAAAATAAAAAGGTTATGGGTCTGGGAAGAATTATCAAAAAACAGAAATGCAAAGACGGAAAATAGAAGGTTAATTACTTGTATGCAGACTGCAGTCACAGAAGGACATAAATCTGCCTTGGAGCTGCATACACCATACGGTGGTATATATTAAATCGACCTTCTTATAGGCAAGTGGGTTGGGAACTTATATACAGGTTGCTAAACTGAGTCATTAAAAGTCATGGCTGTAGTTTATTTTGGGAAAACCTGGTGACAGTATCAGCCTGAGAAGGATCACATGACATTGGATGCAGCCAAGTGAGGTTTCCCATAATGCCCTGCCGCTATTACATCTCATGGTATAGCACAGCCAATCAGGAAGGGCCATCATAGCCATTATAAAAGCCGAGGCAGTTAATGCAGCAGCTATTTTGGGGTGAATCTGGATAGTGAGAACTTGTGAACACTAACAGCTTAAATAGAGATAGGGAGAGAAAGTCATAAACTGTAGAAACTGTACAGATTGTGTGTGCTATTAATAAGGTGATAACTATATATATATATATATATATATATATACATATATATATTATAAAAGAATGCACAAATCAACATAATAGTAAATCTAGAACTAGCATTTCATTACTATACAATACCATTAGGTGTTTGTTGGTTTTTTGTTATACTTGCTTGGCGATATATACATTAATACATTGTCCTGAAAAGAGTATTCACACCCAGTGAAATTTTTTTTTTACATTTTTTCACATCACACCCACAAACTTACATGTGGTTTACTGGGATTTTATCTGATACCAACACAAAGTAACACGTATTTGTGAAGTGTAAAGTAAATGGTTTTCTAATTATTTGAAAAAAATCTGAAAATTGTGAGGTGCATTTGTATTCAGCCCCCCCTGTAGTCTAATACCCCAATGTCTTATTCTGGAGAAATCCACGTTTTCATTAGATTACTCTGCCTCCAGAGATGTTTTCAGCTCATTTGCATATAAGAAAAATGTGGATTTCTTGAGAACCATTCATCAGATCGCAGATATCAATGTATCATTTGATTCAGCTTTCCATAACCTACGTGTCTAAGCAGACAATTTAGGATGGAAGATTCCACTGAGAAATGCTCTTTAAAGAGCTTGAAATGGGATGAATACCGTCCTATGAGACCTCTGAGTGTCATGCACGTCCTCCTTTCTTTGCAGTTGGGGGTTTTGCAGTAGTCTCGATTCACAGCTAATCAAATTTTGGGGAAAAATTCATTGAAGATGAACTTCTCTCTGTGTTTGAGATGACGAACCAAGTAAAGATGGACGTGCACATTTCTATTTGAATAATGGACCTCAGATTCAATTTTGATGGGATCAAGGAACCCTGAACTGGTCGAGAAACGCTTTTATTTACCCCAAGAGCCTTTTGATTTGTAGATAGGCACTACGCCAAGAAACAAACACGCATTAGAAAATACAATTAGTTGGAATTTCCCTTCGAAAAATATTGAAAAATTTCATAAAGTTTGCTCCAAATTCTAAAGACAAACATAAAAACAAACATTCAAAATAAAAAAATAACCAAGTACAGTAGGTTTCACAGACCAATCAAGTCCTAATGCAAGGGATTGAATGAAGACCGTAAATACTGTACTTTGTATTCTACACTTTTGTTTGATAGCCCACTTATTATAGAGGATGTGGTTGTGCCCAGAATTAACCAATCATATTTAAACTCATGTTACATTTCAGTCAGTACACAGCTGCCATCATTTACACTGACTCTGATTAAGCCCATCTCGTCCTTAAACAGCTGACAACAGAGCAAAGGGATGTCATTATTGAAAATTGTCAGTCAGTTGACATGTATACATTTTTCTCCAAGGCATTAGATATATCATATAACATTGTGAAGAAGTGTCTTACACTTGGCACAACAGTGGCATTACCTAAAACTGATGATGAATTGATGAATATGATGGAAGAAAATTGGTCTTGGAGGCTGCCAAGAGGCCGACAGCAACATTAAAGTTGCTGCTGGAATTTCTGGCAAGTACTGATTGTGTAAAGTGTGTGACATCAATCTCCTGTATTTTTCATATGTCTGGCCTGTAGGGACGGGTGGTAAGATGGAAAACAAACATCCAAGCCAGGCAATGTTTTGCCAAAACGTACATGTAGTCTATGAAAAGCAAGTAGGAAACGTGTCATAGCCTGATGACATCAGGTGTGAAATTTTTTACCACAATTCAAAAAGGTATGTTTGGTGCAAAGACAAAACTGCACGTCACCAAAAGATCACCATCCTCACAGTGAAGCATGGTGGAGGCAGAAAAATGCTTTGGGGCCATTTTCAGCTGCTGGAACTGGGGCTCTAGTCAAAGTGGAGGAAATTATGAACAGTTTCAAATATCAGTCGATTTTACAACAAAACCTTCAGGTCTCTCATCCTAAGTGACCTGCAAATCACCAAAAGAATGCCTTCTCCAGAAGAACATCAGAGTTCTGGAAGACACAACCTGAGCCCAGACCTGTATCCAAATGACAATCTGTGGGTGACCTGAAGAGGGTGCTGTACACAGGAGATGCTCCGTAATCTGGCAGATGTGGAGCTACTGTGGGCAAATATCGCCAAATCTAGATGTGATAGACTCTGACCCAAAAAGACTAAATGGTGTCTGGAATTCAAAAGGGACTTCAACAAAGTATTAGTGTAAGGGTGTGCAGATTTATGCAGTCATATTATTTTGGTTCTTTTCTTTTACCCCCTTTTCTTTTTTCCGTGTGTTTCTCGATGGATTTGTACAGATTATAATATATATAGATTATGGGTGGCATTAAAAGGGTAAAAAAAGTTCTGAAATTATTATTTTTACCATGAATTTTCTTACATGATAGAAAGCATTTAACAAGGGTGGGATTTTTTTTATCCAACAAACTACTCCTAATAATTTTATACAAAAATACTATTCCTACTAATTATAAGAAAATATAAAAATACCGTATAAAGAGCAACAATAACAATATGATTTTAATAATATTATAGTAATAAAATAGCAAACATAATGTGGCACCCCTAGGGGTATTTGCCACAAAAATAGTTACTGACAGTAAGTACAAATACTAAAATAGCAAGACTGCACTACCTCCTCCGGCCAGAAGGGGGAGCTCCAGAGACTCCCCTTGATCCATTCTGGTCTGAGAGAAGAAATGGCAGTTGGGCCAAGGAGCTGATAGTGAGAGGTCATACAGTTGAATCTCTAACAGCCCTGTGACTGTTACCAGGCCTAAATCACCGGCCTGAGGAGAAGAGGGATAGAGAAAAAGGACATTGTGAGAACCGGGTAGCATTAATCACTACCCAGAACAGGCGCAAAGACGGATACCGGATCCGTGGCTGTATTCATTATATATAATACAGCAACCGGAAAAACGTGAGGTGATATCAGCTTCACTAGGGCCGGACGCAGCAACAGACACAGAGTTCAGCGGTACTCCCAGAGGGGGTAAACCGATAAAAGGACTCGGGTTGCCCGTCGAACCAGGACCCGGAGGGGACAGATTGGGCCGGCAGCCAGTTCACATACAGCAGCAGGGCCACACAGAAATTGCGCACAATAAGAGGCGAAGACCCCGGCAGGGTCAAAGTAACTCAGAGTTCCCATACAGACTCCGGTGACAGGACTGGTTGTAAATCCTTTTATGTTAAAGTAAACTGGTTAAACGTTTCAGTGCCTCAGTCTTTCATTTGGACAATAGCCATCTATCCAGGATCGGGATCGTCACCTCTGGGAGAATCTGCTGCTGATCAAGTAAGTGCCTGTCCCCTCATGATACCCCTTACACTGTGCATTGCCTGAGGCCACAGCACCGGGTCAAGCCACCCGTGACATCCCCCTCAAGAGACAGACTCCATTGGTCCGGTGCTGGGTATCCCGGTCTCCTGGGCGTCACAATTGGCGTCACGAACAGGATCTAGCCAGCCCGTATACCGGGTATTGTGTGCCGTGATTGGAGCCCAAAACTGTGAAAACTGGGATGAAAAATCTTGAAAATTGACTTTATTAAAGAAAAATCCATTCCCCATTGAAAACTATTGAAAGTGACTTTTCCCCATTGGTTATAATGGAGTAAAGATGGCCGCCATCCCCTGAGGTAATCACTTCATAACCGTTAGGCACGAGACTGTTAATTGAGCTATGCCATCACCTGAGCCCCAGTCTAACTGAAAAACTTCAGAATCCGCCATTACTGAGCGCGCGGCGGGCGGGAGCAGCAGGGGGCGTGTCATTGTGGGCGGCACCAAGCTGAGCGCTCTGACATCAGAGCAAGGGGAAAATCGATCCTGCTGCACAGCGGAACAAATCTACACTATCCCGACGGAAGCGGAGGACCGGAAGGGTCCGGATTAACTAAGGGGGCACAGTATGTCGCAGCACGGAGACGCCGCAGCACTCGGCAACGCTAATGCAGCTGAAAGACAGAGTGTCAATAGAGAGTCCGGTAGCGCAGCGGTGCAAGGAGTGGCGCCCATCATGCCGGTGCTGATGCCATATACCCCGGGTGGCCCATGGCTTCCAATGTATGAAGGTGAGCCTAATACCCTTGACGATTTCAGAGAAAAGATGCTGGCCCATTTTGACATGTTCCCTGTGGGTGAAGTTCAGCGTGTTAGTCTCCTGATGATGCAGTTAAGTGGCCATGCTAAGCGAGAAGTCACAGCATGGGCAGCTGATCTAAAAGGCACTGTTGAACGCATATTTGCTGGATTAAAAGCTACATTTGAAACCACGGCCAGCAGCAAAGCTAAAATACGATTCTTTAGTTGCAAACAAAAAGCTAATGAGGGCGTGAGAGACTTTGCCTTAAACCTGCAGGAAGCCCTTAAATCACTTACACTGGCTGAACCCATTTTTAACACCGGAGCGGATAAACTGCTAAGAGATCAATTTATTGAGGGACTCTACACCCCTTCTCACCGGGGGCATGTGAGCATGCTTGTTTTTAAGAACCCTGAATTGACATTTGCCCAATTAAAGGAGAGCGCTATACGTCTCCAGCTGGCAGAGGCACCTCGGGATCAGGATCCCGCGCAACCCATGGCAGAGGCACCTCAACAACAGGGAGTGCCAGTGACATCAGCTATGTCTGGGGCCATTGCTAAGCCCCTGGGGCCCAGTACTAATGAGGCTCTTCAACAAAAGCTTGACTCTTTAGCTGATGTTGTTGCTTCAATGGCTAAAACCATGCAGGAGATGAGAGGACACAAGATGGAGTTGGCAAACTGTAGAGAGGATGTTCCATGGATGAGACCCCGGAGATACCCGACATGGAGAGGACGACCCCGCGACCGCTACCAACCGGATGGACAGCCCATTTGCCGCCGTTGCCAGCAGCCAGGCCACTTTGCACGAGATTGTGATTTAAACGGGAATCCCCTGGGAATGCGGGCCGCTTCGCAGGAATGAACTTTCAAGGCCCAACACCCTGGCACGACAGGTACATCGGAGGACGACCCATTATCCCTATCGTGCTGGACGGAATTCCCCTCAACGCTTTGCTGGACACAGGTTCCCAGATTTCATCTATACCGTATATCCTTTATAAGAGGTACTGGGCTGATGCAGATATTGATAAAGGGCCCTCTGATGTTGAACTAGATATATGGGCCAGTAATGGTAAGTTGGTACCGAAACTAGGTTTCAGGGAGATGACCATAAAGATTGGTAAAGTAGAATTGAAGAAACAGGGTATAATTGTTGTTGATGTTGACTGGCGGAACTGTGAACCAACTGTATTGATAGGAATGAATGTGTTAGAGAACTGCTTTTCCGAAGTCATTTCTGTCTTACAGCAAATTGCTGAAACTGCCCAATCCTGCCAGCAGAGAGTTCTCCGGAGGGAAATAAAAGTATTGATGTTAAGGCAACAGGTAGAAGTTGCAGGTGGAGAAATCGGCAGTGTGAGGGTGAGTGATCCAACGTCTATTGTAATCCCACCAAAAACAGAAATGCTGGTATGGTGTAGAGCAGCCATTGGTACTAAGGGACGAGATTATCAAGCCTTAATAGAACCAGTGTACACCGACAGCAGGCCCACTATACTCACAGCACGAGGGATAGTCGAGGTACACCGGGGACGAGTGCCGGTACGACTTTTGAACTGTGGAGAGGAAGAGGTCACTTTGCCAAGGTATGCTACAATGGCAAAGCTATATACTGTTGACAACAATGCCATCACAACCATTGAGCCCTTAGAACCAACCTGTCAGGTGGAAGGCAATGGCTCAGATGGAGAAATGGAGGATTGGTGCCAACAGCTACACGTGGGCATAAATTCAACACCTACCCATCAAAAACAAGGGGTGTATAGGCTAGTGACGGAATATGAACAAGTCTTCAGTAAACACCCATTGGACTTCGGACGGATAGAAGGGGTAGAACACACAATCCCCACAGG
Organism: Ranitomeya imitator; assembly: GCF_032444005.1. Lineage (NCBI taxonomy): Eukaryota > Metazoa > Chordata > Amphibia > Anura > Dendrobatidae > Ranitomeya > Ranitomeya imitator. The sequence goes on from NC_091286.1 coordinate 681,852,411, forward strand.
TGACCATCCCCCAATAAAAGAAAGATATAGACCCATACCGCCCGCTCACTATCAATGTGCAAAAGATATGCTGAGGGAAATGAAACAGGCCGGGGTAATAAGAGACAGCTGTAGCCCCTGGGCGGCCCCTCTAGTGATTGTCAAAAAAAAGGACGGAACCATGAGAATGTGCGTAGACTACCGGAAGATTAATAACATCACCCATAAAGACGCCTACCCCTTGCCTAGGATAGAAGAGTCCTTAACTGCTTTGAAATCTGCTAATTATTTTTCCACCTTAGACTTAACAAGCGGGTATTGGCAAGTCCCTGTGGCTGAGAGAGATAAGGAAAAGACGGCATTCACCACACCAATGGGTCTATGTGAATTTAATCGCATGCCGTTCGGACTCTGCAACGCATCCGGTACCTTCCAGCGGCTGATGGAATGCTGCCTCGGACACAAGAACTTCGAGACCGTCCTCCTGTACCTAGATGATGTGATCGTCTACTCAAAGACTTACGAACAACACTTAATAGACCTGGCAGAAGTGTTCGAAGCCTTATCCAGGTATGGCATGAAAGTCAAGCCATCCAAATGTCACCTTCTCAAGCCAAAGGTACAGTACCTGGGACACATCGTGAGTTCGGAGGGAGTAGCACCAGATCCCGAGAAAATAAGCGCCATAAGGGATTGGCCAAGACCTACCAGCGCAAAAGAAGTGAGACAATTCCTGGGATTGGTGGGTTACTATCGCAGATTTATAAAAGGATTTACCAAGTTGGCAGCACCCTTGCAAGACACCTTGGTAGGGCAGACGAAGAAACCTTCAAACCGAAACCCTCCTTTTCAGTGGAACGACGAAAGGGAAGACTCCTTTGAACAACTAAAGAAGGCACTAACCGGAGAAGAGGTTCTGGCATACCCAGATTACCATAAACCTTTCATCCTCTACACCGATGCCAGTAATGTGGGACTAGGAGCGGTGCTGTCACAAAAGCAAGAAGGTCGGGAGAAAGTCATCGCCTTTGCAAGTAGAAAGCTCCGGCTTACTGAAAGAAATTCAGAAAATTACAGCTCCTTCAAATTGGAACTACTGGCAGTAGTTTGGGCTGTGACGGAGCGTTTCAAACACTATCTGGCCGCTGCAGAATTTATTGTCTATACTGACAACAATCCGTTGACCCACCTGGACACAGCCAAATTAGGTGCGTTAGAACAGCGATGGATAGCCCGGTTATCTAATTACAACTTCATAATCAAGTATCGAGCAGGTCGCAAGAATGGAAATGCCGATGCCCTATCCCGGATGCCACACTTGAGAGATGTAGAAGAGGAAACGGGGGAGCTTGAAGAAATTGAACTACCAGCCTTCCATCGTCCCAAGGCAAAACATCATCAGTCAAGTACCTATCAGAAACAACAAGAGGTGAATTTTAATCCGTTAGCACACCATAGATGGGCTGACACCCAAGACAGCAATCCGGCTGTGAAGTTGGTGAAGGAACTGTTGACTGAGCAAAGTGCATATCCCTATGAGGATGCCCCAGAAGAGACGCATCAACTCTGGAAAGAGAGAGGCAAAATGTTCCTGTATCAAGGGAAGCTCTGTAGAAGATACACCAATCCGAAAACACATGAATTGGTTTGGCAGATTATTGTGCCTAAACAAGATGTGAAGATGGTCCTCGAAGCTTACCATAATGGTGCTGGTCACTTCGGTTGGAAAAAGTTAGAAGTACTTCTAAGAGAAAGATTTTATTGGGTCGGGATGAGAAAATCAATCGAACAGTGGTGCAGAAATTGTGGCCCGTGTAACCTCAGAAGAAACGATCAAAAGAACCAAAGAGCACCACTGCAGCCCATAATCACCAAACAACCACTTGAACTTGTAGCCATGGACCACGTGAAGTTGACACCAAGCCGGTCCGGCTATGTCTATGCCTTGACCATCGTGGACCATTATTCACGTTTCTTGGTAGTAGTACCCGTAAAAGATCTGACAGCAAAAACAGCAGCCAAAGCGTTCCAAACGTACTTTTGTAGACCCCATGGATATCCGGAACAGGTTCTCACCGACCAAGGTACAGCCTTTGAATCAGAGATCTTCAGAGAATTCTGTAATATGTATGGTTGCAAAAAGATCCGGACGACGGCCTATCATCCACAAACAAACGGCTTATGCGAGAAGATGAACCATATTGTAATAGACCTACTAAAGACTTTACCTGAGACAGAAAGGAATCAATGGCCAGAGAAATTGCCTGACTTGGTGGATCTGTATAATCATGTCCCGGTGAGCTCCACCAACTGCACCCCAGCTTACCTTATGCGTGCAAGACCCGGCCAATTACCAATCGATCTAGAAATGGGAATTCTGAAACCAGACGCAGAAGTTCAAGGCTCCAATTGGGATATCATACGGCAAAAGCAGTATCGCCAAGTGCAAGAGAGTGTGGAAAGAAGCCTTCAGCAAACTAGAGAAAGACAAGAGCGAACTTTCAACCAGAATGCTCTAGCGACCCCATTAAGACCGGGTGACCAAGTGCTCAAGAGAAATCGTCGAACCAATAAACTGGACAATCAGTGGGAAGCCGTACCCTACACAGTTTTACCAACAAGAGTGGATAATCCTAAAATGTGTCTCATTAGCAAAAACGGAGGCTTAACATCTGTACTAGTGTCAAGAGACAATCTTAAATTATGTCCGGAAGCATTGAAAGAGCCAGACGTTGACCAGCCAGAACCAGAAGTTATTCAACCCATACAGGTTCAACCAGTAAAGGAAAAAGAAGAGGAAGTGTATCACACCTGTATAGGAGACTTTCCCAAAACCCTACTAACATACCGTGGTGCAGTAGTGGTTCCCATGGTGGCCTTTTACCCAACACCGAACCCAATACCAGAAGTCCCAAGACAGGAAGAGGCTGACCCCGTACTACAGGAGGTTCCAGGCCAGGAAGAACAGATTCCTGGTCAGAGTAATCCCATTCACGGTGGACTTGCCAACTCCATAGTCGTGGAATTATCTTTAGCAGAGCGGGCAGATACTACATCCGCAGTAGACAGTAGTACACCACATGAAGAGACACCGCTATTACGTAGATCACAGCGTAGTACCCAGGGTCAATTACCGGCCAGGTATGCAGATTACCAACTATAAAGCTCATAATGTGAATTGTATATATGTTATGCCGTATATAGTTAAACAGAAAATGTAGTATAGTCATTGCTATCAGTCTGCAACGTTTAAGCCCAGTGCCTACAGAGACTTGTCTGTATGAACTTATTGCATATTCTTGAACTTTTTATCAGCCCGGAGGCACTAAATCAAAGCTCCGGAAAGACTGCTTTTTGAACTTTGCTTTTTGCTCTTTTTGAACTTTCTTTAGACTTTATATTGATAACTCCGTTGGAAAAATGGAACTAAATTCCTGGACACTAAGTACAGTGCCGTTCCTAATACCTTCAAGGATAGAACTGTATTAATGGACGCTATTTGAAGTGACTTTTTACAGAACTCTATTTTTGTTTCCTTGAGTGGTTTTTGTAACTTTTCATTTTTAAGACTCTGTACATATTAATTGTTATTTCAAAATGTTATTGTCCCACAGTCCCGGAGTACTGTTCTTAACTAAGGGGGAATGTGGCACCCCTAGGGGTATTTGCCACAAAAATAGTTACTGACAGTAAGTACAAATACTAAAATAGCAAGACTGCACTACCACCTCCGGCCAGAAGGGGGAGCTCCAGAGACTCCCCTTGATCCATTCTGGTCTGAGAGAAGAACTGGCAGTTGGGCTAAGGAGCTGAAAGTGAGAGGTCATACAGTTGAATCTCTAACAGCCCTGTGACTGTTACCAGGCCTAAATCACCGGCCTGAGGAGAAGAGGGATAGAGAAAAAGGACATTGTGAGAACCGGGTAGCATTAATCACTACCCAGAACAGGCGCAAAGACGGATACCGGATCCGTGGCTGTATTCATTATATATAATACAGCAACCGGAAAAACGTGAGGTGATATCAGCTTCACTAGGGTCGGATGCAGCAACAGACACAGAGTTCAGCGGTACTCCCAGAGGGGGTAAACCGATAAAAGGACTCGGGTTGCCCGTCGAACCAGGACCCGGAGGGGACAGATTGGGCCGGCAGCCAGTTCACATACAGCAGCAGGGCCACACAGAAATTGCGCACAATAAGAGGCGAAGACCCCGGCAGGGTCAAAGTAACTCAGAGTTCCCATACAGACTCCGGTGACAGGACTGGTTGTAAATCCTTTTATGTTAAAGTAAACTGGTTAAACGTTTCAGTGCCTCAGTCTTTCATTTGGACAATAGCCATCTATCCAGGATCGGGATCGTCACCTCTGGGAGAATCTGCTGCTGATCAAGTAAGTGCCTGTCCCCTCATGATACCCCTTACACTGTGCATTGCCTGAGGCCACAGCACCGGGTCAAGCCACCCGTGACATCCCCCTCAAGAGACAGACTCCATTGGTCCGGTGCTGGGTATCCCGGTCTCCTGGGCGTCACAATAACAATATAAAATAATAATAATAATAATAATACAACACTAATACTAAGGTAATAATAACATCAAAAACTCACTGACACAAAAAGGACTAAAAATGCTCCAAAATTATACAAAAAAATAGAAAAATCGCTTAAAAAAAGGCAGGTATCTCTGCCTTTTTTTAGCGAGTTTTGTAATAATTACATCCACAGAATAGCCATATTTACCAGTACTTGGTCTAATCTATATTTGGGAAATATAGCTTTTCTTTTTCTATGTTTTTTCTCCTTATTCATGTAGATTTTCTATTATTTGATTTTAATCTAATAATAACATGAAAAAAAGAAATAATTTAAATCATAAAAAAAATTAAAAATAATATTTTTGTTTAATATTAGAATAATTTATATAATAAGAAAATTGTATTAATAGTAAAAACAGAAAAAAATAGATCTAAAACATACAAGTAAGCTGCCAACTTGTTTTACGTACCGTATATCTTTTAATTTTTTTTAAATTTTTTCACAAATACTTTTCTGTAATATTTTATGCATTTTTTTACATCGCTCCCACATTTAGTTAGCGCACTTGCTTTGTGGATCCTTTATGCAGCCCCATAGTTTTTGCTGCTGCAGAGCCTTTATGTACTATAAAATCCTTATAATCTGAGCGTCGCTTACCTCTCTGGTCAGTTTATTGAGTGCATAGAAGTCATAAAGTCCATAGGAAACAGCAGTCATGCAGAAGAAGCTGCTGTATCATCCGCGGCCGGGTCAGCACCGCGCACTGCCGTGTAGCTTGTGATCTCTAAGACACGACCCCTGTTTCCTGCCAGCCTTGTTGTGATAAATTTGTTGTCGGTGACGTTCGCCTACACCCAAAATAGCCCCCCAGGGTGTCACTGGTTATCGCCGTTCCCACTTTATAATACCGCAATCCGTCGCAGAACGTCTACTGGTTTTTCTCGCCCCTTGTAACTGTACATAATAAACTAAAGAGGAAACATCTGACGGTGGCAGTGTATCAGCCCACCAGACGGCAAAATATTATTTTAGAGAATAGGGAAACGTTTTCAGGTTTCATATCTGGAATTTTATTTTTGTACTTTCACTACAGTGTGAATCAGTCCAGAAATTTTGAACAACACGAACCAACGGATGATAGTTTTAAAGTGAACAGTTAATGACTATCAACTATCAAATTATTACTATCTAAATATATACAAGAGTAAGTTTAACTAACACCCCACACTCAAGCCCACCGTTCCCAACCACCGCACTGACCTGAGAGCTGGTCCTGGGTCTCATGCCTCAGTCCATGTCCAACGTCCATAGGCCAGATCAGGCCTCAGTGTCCCACAGTCCCACAAGATGACCCCACCTCACCCCTTTTCCCACCACCCAACATAGCAGCTACACACAAACATAGATCCTTATATACAATATGTACAGAATCAAACACTACAATAACCACAAATCACGAAGCCCAAGTTCAGCGCCTGCAGCCCTACATCACTGTATACCGATCAAACAAAACAAAAATCTACAGTGTCAGCAGCAGCCCACCACCAGGAATGGGGATGACCAGACTAGGGCACACTAAAAGAAAAGCCCCTCCAGAGGAGAGCGGCCCTCCGTGCGCCCAGTCTCCCATACTCCAGAGAGCGCACCTTCACCAGGTCACCGAGTATGGTCCTAAACACATCGTCCACTGGGAGGATTTTTCGTTGCGTTGATACTAAGCACCGTGCGTTCCACGTGTGATACCTAACCACTGCGCTAACTAGAAATAAGGTGCAGCGGTCCCGACCACCAAGGTCTCCGAATGCTCCATAGGCCCATTCCGCATAGGAGTGACCGCCAGCCGAGACCAGCCAATGAAGGCGCCCACCCTGTTGTACACCTCTGTGTTGAAGGGACAATGAAGCAGGAAGTGGTCCATGCTTTCCAGCAAGGTACCACAATGCTCCCGAGGACAATTCCTGTCCTCAGAGCTCCTACACTTCAGATTGTCCCTCACACACAGTTTCCCATGGAAGCAGCGCCAAGCCAAGTCCCAAAACTTTGAGGGGATCCTGCTAGAATTCAAAAGATGCAAACCCACCCCAAGATCCCGACTTGGGCAGTCCCTGAGCGCCAGAGGCTTCTGGAAATGGGTCAAGAGAACCCTATTGTCAAGGAGTTTCCTTGGCAGAGTCCTGATCTCACTGGCACTGGCTCTACATTGCGGTTGGCTATCAGTCAGGGCTGGGGGCGCGGTTACAGTGGCCACTCTGTACACTCAGAGCATTGGCTGAACCGCCGCCGCCCCCGCCCTTATGACTGAGTATTGAATGCTGGCATGGAGAATAAAGATAATTTTCTCCCAACTGCATTCGGCTGCGTGCATGTGCCCGACAGCATCATAACGCTGTTAGCCTGCAGATTAACCACATATCTGCAGGTTAACAGCGTTATTTCTGGTGACAGGTTCCCTTTAAGCCATTTATGCCCCATGATTGTGTCATGGGAGTCTATTAGATGTTTTATACATGTAAATACACTAGTCATAACCAGTTTCCATGTGTTCCTATATGGGTAACAAGGAACAGAAAGTTTGCGGTTACCGCTTCTGCTTTCCTACCGCGTTTTCAGGTACAGGGAAGGTGCTAAGTTTCTTTTTCCAGCAAAGTTCAGTATCTTCCTGGCAGATTGATTTTAATTATATGAGCCCTTTTTTTGGCTTTTCTACACCTCCTTGGTTACTGTCACAATTTCATCACTCACTGTGTCCTAGCGACGGTAAGATTGACAGCTCAGCTGCCCTATAGGATTTGGAGTGTCCGACCTGTCAGTATGGTGAGTGACAGACCAGTCGTCTAATCTGAGGCTGGGACATGTTGGGCTGTCAGTATTTTGATTGATAGCCTTGCTGCTGAATGCAGCCTACCCTGCGGGCTTTCCTCCTGGTGTCTCTTGGCCTTAATACTTTGCTAGCTATTTAACTGACTAGCTATGAGCACACCATTGTCAGTTGTAGCTTTGCTCAGTGGACTATGTGCTCTGTGTCTCATTTCCTGATTTTTGTTGCCGAATCTTGGATTTATTTTGACTATATGTTTGTATTTTCCCTTTTGCTTTTTACGCTTACTGACGTTAGGTACCTGAGCCCGGACAAAAAAAATGTGGAAGAGAAAAGGACAAATAGCCCTTATTTTTTGTCATTTTTCCTTCCACATTTTTTTTGTTTCCTCTTTCGTTCTTGATCTTCCCCTTAATACACAACGCTCCCCTTGGCTTCTATTTGGAGCCCACCGCATACCCTCCAGCACCTCCTTCTCTAAGCTACTCATGACTACCATGCTTCCATCAACATTCTTGTATTGTGCATGTACATATTTGATCTAGATATGATGTTTATGTTTAGCAGTTTCCATATTTTCCATTTAAATTACTGCTAAACCAAATTACAGTATAGTTAAACCATATGATTTGTTTTCTTTATTTTACTTTTACTTTTGTATTTTGTGTTTGTACCATACAGACTTACTGTCATGCAGCTGCAGTGCAGTACAGCGCAACCTCCACCAGAGGGAGCCTGGTAGGGAAGCCAGACTGCACACACAGAGCAACTGAACAGACGCCACCTAGTGGCGAGAGCGAGGTCAGGAAAACCAAGTCAGAGCTCAACAGTACAAAAGGAATAGAATGGATAGTCAGGACATAGCAAGGGATCAGTAAACCAGGACGGGCAAAATATGGTACATTAGGGACAAACTGAAACGGAGTCAAAAAGCCAAGCCAAGAGATCAGAACCAGGGAGTCAAACAGATATACAGATGCAGCGCCCCCGAGATCTGGTCTTTGCAGTAAAATCGCTCTGCCACTAAGGGGAGTGATGGTACGTCTGATGGCACTGAAGGGATTCTACTGACCAGGTATCACCAGCACACATTATACTTCACACTCCGGCCACTAGGGGGAGCAAAAGGCTTTATTTATTGGGCCACTTCTCACATTGGTAAAACTAGGGGTCGGACAGGAAGTTAGGCAGAACGAAGCCTGGGAGAGCTCCAGGGAGGACCTGTCAGAACTGGGAAATCTGGCAGGTACCTAGCGAAAGGACAGATTGTTACGGAACCGCGCCTACACTACCTTGCAGTGGTATCCTAAGAAAGAGACACGAAGCGAAGGATATTGTGGAACAGTGAGAAACGAGATCAGCACAAAGGAGATCCAGTAGGAGTCGTGCCCCAAGAACGGCAACATCCTACTGAGGCGCATAGCCGGTGGCCGGAGCACCGAGGAAGTAACAGTCTCCACGCATTACTTCAAACAGCGGCAGGACAGTTAATTACAGGTTGGCTGTCTACCATACAACACCTAAGAAGGACATAGAAGGCAATCGTGGGAGAGGGGCGACACTAGGGATCCAGAATAACTCCAGGCCTACCTGTCATAAAGGTGCGTTCTAGCCATAACATACCTGGGGGACGGAGAAGAGAAAGATCTAGAAAGAATGAGAACAGAAGTTGTGAGGACTATCCTGAATGCTCAGCAGGGAAGCACTACAACACACAGGCGCTAGTGGGTAGACACTGATTTCCACCTGCAAAGGGAACTCTGGATGTGCCTTTGGACTGGCCGGTCTCAGACAGCCCTGTTGACAGTGCCCTGGATTGAGGATCCTGAAACCTTCAGTAAAAGGTAAAGAAACTGAACCCTGTGTCCTCGTTATTCCTCGCACTACGCACCATCACCCTTTATTGGACGCCCCTTAGCAGGGTCACGGACCGGGTCTAGCCACCGTGACAGCATCAGAACCGAACCAGAGAGGCACGGTACCGAGAAGTCGTGGCCCTGTGTTTGGGGGCGCTCCAACTTGGCGTCACGAACAGGATCTACTTAAGCCTGAGGAATCAGGTCATGTGTGCCTTGGAACTGTGATTGAACTGTGACTTACTGCAAAGACTGTGTATTGCTATTTGCCGCCAAAAATCCGCCATTGCCGCGCCGTGTGGAGCGCGAAGGGAGGAGCCATAGCTTCGTGGGTGGAGCCGGCTGGAAAAGCGCGCAGAGCGGAAGACTCGGTGAGGCGCCGACCCCGGAAGGAGAACCCCGACCCCGACAGATTAGCAAGGGAGGAGGAACGGCCATGTCGGATTCCGGAGGAGCAGAGGCGGCGGCCACAGCTGCAGACTCGGGAGCACTTCCGGATTCCGCGGTAAGTGCAGCCCCAAACCCGGTATCACCACTAGAGGCCGCGGGGCTTATCGCTCCCACCAACCAGCCGGATACTGCCGCCGCTACAGCAGCCATAATGCCCTTCTCTATGCCGTACCTACCAGGGGCTGCCTGGCTCCCGCGATACTTTGGAGAAGCTCATACGTTAACTGACTTTAAAGAAGGGATTTGTAGCCTGCTCGAGTTTTATCCCTTGACGGAGCCTCAGAAGGTTCATATGATAATCGGCCAACTCTTTGGAGCGGCATTGAGGGAAGTAAAGTCCTGGCCCGCTGCGGACAAGAAAACTGCGCAACAAGTATTTGCCAAGCTTAAAGCCACCTTTGACACCCGCACCGCTGCTGAAATTAAATTGACATTCTATGGGTGCAAGCAGCTGCCGTAGGATAGCTTACGGGACTATGCCCTTAATCTGCAGGAGGCGCTGCGGGCCATCAAGCAAAGTGACCCAAACAGCATGCAAGATGAAGATAAACTCCTGAAAGAGCGGTTCATTGAAGGGCTCCTGTGCAGTAACCAAAGGGCCCAGCTACACTTCCTGGCCATGCAGAATCCAGATCTGACTTTCGCGCAATTCAAAGATAAAGCTATCCAGGCGCTACCGGAGCGGCAGCCCAGCCGTGCCACACTTCCCAGGCGGCAAGCCCTCACATACCACCAGGAGGTGGCGCCGGACGCACCTGTCTCCACCGAGGCCGATGCCCATATCCTGGAAGACGACTCCCCTGCAGGACTGCGCCTTCAGATACAGGAACTGACCAGGAGCGTTGCCGCCCTAGCCTGGACCATCCAGTCCCTACAGGAGGCCCCCAAGGAGAAGATCCAGCTGGCTTCCAGACCATGTCCCCTGGCAATGACCAAGGAGGGTTCCATCGACCAGAGGCATAGACGACGATCGTTTTCATCAGGATGGACGACCTATCTGCCGCCGCTGCCACCAGGTGGGCCATCTTGCAAGGTACTGTCAGTTAAACGAGCAACCCCTGGGGCCAAGGGCCAACTCCCAGGAGTAGAACGCCCAGGCCCGCAAAATTGGAGAGCCAAATACGTCGGGGGGCGTCCTGTTCTCCCCATCGTGATCGACAGTATCCCCATGAACGCTTTGCTGGACACCGGTTCCCAGGTGACAACTATGCCCTACATTCTTTATAGGTGTTATTGGGAGGACACTGACATCACCCATGCCCCTGATGATGATTTCACCATAATAGCTAGCAATGGTCAGCCACTGCCGCAAGTGGGATATAAAGAGGTCACTATTAAGGTGGGGCGGGTAGAATTGGAGGCCCAAGGCATTGTCATTGTTGATATTGACCGACGTGAACATTACCCCATGATGACCATCGGTACTAATGTCATAGAAAATTGTCTTGCAGAAGTTATTGTTTTGTTGCAGCAAGTAGCAGAGACAGCTGGTTACAGTGAACAACGTGCCTTACAGAAAGAAATCAGAGCCCTAATGTGGAGACAGCAAGTGGAGCTGACTGGTGGTGAAATTGGCCGGGTCACAGTGAGTGATTCGAATCCCATTGCAATACCCCCCAGGAGTGAAATGTTAATATGGTGTCGGGCAGCCATAGGCCTCGGGGGCAAGGACTATCAGGCCCTGGTAGAACCTGTGTATTCAGAGAATAGGCCTACCCTCCTGACAGCCAGAGGGGTGGTTGATGTCCGCAAGGGGAGGGTGCCAGTACGTGTTCTTAACTGCGGGGAGGAGGAAGTCCACCTAACCAAATATGTCACACTTGCCAAACTGTTTACTGTTAATAATAGTGTGATACACGCACCTGGGCCCTTGGCTCCATCCAAGTCGGCGGAGGACAACGGCTCTGCAGAGCAATCAAAAGATTGGTGTCAGGAATTACATGTGGGCACTGATGCTACTCCATCTCACCAGATACAGGGGGCCTACAGGGTGGTTCACGAGTATGAGCGGGTATTCAGCAAACGCCCCCTTGATTTCGGGCGCGTAAAAGGGATTCAACATCACATCCCCACCGGAGATCACCCACCCGTAAAGGAAAGATACCGTCCTATACCCCCAGCTCATTATCAGTGTGCCAAGGACATGTTACGAGAGATGAAGGAGGCTGGGGTAGTGAGAGACAGCTGTAGCCCCTGGGCAGCTCTGTTAGTCCTCGTTAGGAAGAAAGATAGCACCATGAGGATGTGTGTGGATTATAGGCAATTAAACCGCATTACACATAAGGACGCATACCCCCTGCCTAGGATAGAGGAGTCCTTGGCCGCGTTAAAGTCTGCTAATTACTTCTCTACTTTAGATCTCACCAGTGGGTATTGGCAGGTTCACGTGGCAGAGGCAGACAGGGAAAAGACAGCCTTCACGACGCCGATGGGTCTCTGCGAGTTCAACTACATGCCCTTCGGATTGTGTAACGCCCCGGGGACGTTCCAGAGGATGATGGAGTGCTGTTTGGGACACAAGAACTTTGAGACCGTGCTGCTGTATGTGGACGATGTCATTGTCTTCTCTAAGACCTATGAAGACCATCTGAAGCACCTGGCCGAGGTATTTGAAGCACTGTCCAACTTTGGCTTAAAGGTGAAGCCGTCCAAATGCCATCTGCTCAAACCCAAAGTACAGTACCTGGGCCATGTGGTGAGTGCCGAAGGAGTGGCCCAAGACCCTGACAAGGTCACGGTGATCAAGGACTGGCCGCAGTCCAGTAACCTTCATGAGGTCCGGCAGTTCCTCGGGATGGTGGGTTACTACCGGAGGTTTATCAAGGACTTCACCAAGAAGGCCGCGCCATTGCAAGACCTGTTGGTGGGCCAGCCCAAAAAACCCAAGGGTAAGAATACCCCATTGGATTGGAACAACGGACTGGAAGGATCGTTCACTTGCTTAAAATCGGCACTGATGGGAGAGGAAGTACTAGCCTACCCGGAATATGACCAACCGTTTGTATTGTATACGGACGCCAGCAACGTGGGGTTGGGAGCGGTGTTGTCCCAGGTCCAGAAGGGCAAGGAACGAGTGATCGCTTATACCAGCAGGTAGCTTCGCCCCACTGAAAGGAACCCAGACAACTACAGTTCCTTTAAGCTGGAGTTCCTCGCCGTCGTTTGGGCCGTGACGGAGAGGTTCAAGCACTATCTGGCCTCAGCGAAATTCACCGTCTTCACGGATAATAATCCGCTTACGCACTTGGACACGGCGCCTTGGAGCAGCGGTGGCTGGCCCGGTTGTCCAATTACGACTTTACCATCAAGTACCGGGCGGGGCATAAGAATGCGAATGCCGATGCATTGTCCCGAATGCCTCACCTGCCTGAAATGGAGGAAGACCCAGAAGCATTTGAAGAAGTGGAGCTGCCCGCTTTCCATCGTACAAAGGCAACTCAGTGTTCCCATCAGGTGGAGAACAGGCGCAGAAACAAACAGGGCGCCCCGTTGAATCCCCTGCCCCACCACGGGTGGACAAAGAACCAGGATGGTGACCCTGCGGTCCGTCGGGCGAAGGAGCTCCTGACGCAGGCAGGTTTGCATCCTGGCCCGAATGATCCACCGGAGACATTATAGTTGTGGAAGGAGAGGGGCAAACTGTTTCTTCACGACTGCAAGCTGTGCCGAAGGAACATCGACCCTCGCACCCATGAATTAGTGTGGCAGATTGTGGTCCCCAGCCAAGATGTGCCCATGGTCTTGGGAGCGTACCACGACGGGGCAGGTCACTTCGGATGGAGTTAGCAGGAGAGGCTACTCCGTGGGAGGTTCTACTGGGTCGGCATGAGGAAGGCCATCGAGAAGTGGTGTCGAGAGTGTGGCCCCTGTAGCCTATGCCGGAAGGACCATGACAGCCAACAGGCTCCCTTGCAGCCCATCATCGCCAAACGGCCGCTCGAGTTGGTCGCGCTGGATCACGTAAAGCTAACACCTAGCCGGTCAGGGTATATCTACGCTCTCACCATTGTGGACCACTATTCCAGATTCCTGGTAGTCATACCAGTCAAAGATCTGACAGCTAGGATGGCTGCCAAAACCTTCCAGCAGTACTTCTGTCGACCCCATGGGTACCCAGAGAAGGTGTTGACCGATCAAGGGCCGGCATTTGAGGCGGAGGTGTTCCAGGAGTTCTGCAATTTGTACGGGTGTAAGAAGATCAGAACCACGCCGTACCATCCACAGACCAACGGGATGTGTGAGAAGATGAACCAAGTGGTGATCGACTTACTGAAAACCTTACCTGTAGAGGAGCGGAACTTGTGGCCTACAAAGTTACCAGACTTGGTGGACATGTACAACCACATCCCGGTGAATTCCACCAACTGCACCCCAGCGTATCTGATGCGAGGAAGGTCTAGCAAGTTACCCGTCGATTTGGACATGGGGGTTCTGACCCCCGAAGATATATCACCAGATGCGGATTGGGATGCTGAGAGGCAGCAGAAGTACCGCAAAGTACAGGAATGTGTGGAAAAGAGTCTCGCTCAGGCCAGACAGAAGCAAGAGAGCGACTACAACCAGCATGCTCCCGCGGCTCCATTGGCACCTGGTGAGCAAGTACTCAAAAGAAAGAGGAGACTACACAAGCTTGATGATCAATGGGAAGCGGAACCGTATACCATTCTCCCCTCCAACTTCGACAATACAAAGGTCTGTCTCATCAGTAAAGACAGAGGGGAGACCTCAGCGGCCATATCCAGAGACCACCTGAAAATATGCCCTGATAAGCTGAAAGATGGGGAAATAGATCCCAGGACTTCTCCGCCCGTGGAAGAAGGGAAGATGATACACACTGTTCTTGGCGATTTTCCCCAGTCCTGGACTCAAATAAATCAGTACCTGTCCTAACGTTCCATCAACCGAAACCGCCAAAACTAAATGTGGTGCCAGGGCAGCTGGACCCGCCAGCGCAGCCGACCCCACCAGAAGATGCGATGCCAACGATCGAACCAGCGGGTCCTCCCTCTGTCATCGGTGAATCTGCCATGCCCACCACTAATAGTGGTAGCACTGAGGACGCCAGTATGCCAGTGCTGCCCAGACTCACTAGAAGTGTAGCTAGAAGACAGTGCACTACACCAACGATAGCAAGCGTAGCGGGTCCTGTCAGGCCAGTAGCAACCCCTGCGCTGCGGAGGTCCACGCGTAGCACCAAGAATCAGACTCCACTTCGTTATAGACCTTGGCGATATTAACGATAGTTGTTATTTGGTAGAAAATTCTTGTGTAAATATCTGTGTTATAGGTTAAATAATGGACAATGGCGTGATGGACAGTGAATCACTCCAAAACTTTCACAGGGGCCCCTTTGTTTACCCGGGGTCCCTGCTATTCTATGGTTACACCTACAGAACTGGGAGTCATGGACTGTGCATGACCAATCTTTTGCAACGTTCAAGCGTCCTTACCTTCCATAACGGAAAGCACTGTTATATTTATTTTGTTCATAGTATATATATAAGAATTTTTGTGTGTTTTCTATTAACATGTATTGTTATTCTTCTTTTCCCAGTCCGGGAGTACTGGATTTAATCGGGGGGGGGGGGGGGGAGTGCAGCACCCCAGAGATCTGGTCGTTGCAGTAACATCGCTCTGCCACTAAGGGGAGTGATGGTAAGTCTGATGGCACTGAAAGGATTCTACTGACCAGGTATCACCAGCACACATTACACTTCACACTCCTGCCACTAGGGGGAGCAAAAGGCTTTATTTATTGGGCCACTTCTCACATTGGTAAAACTAGGGGTCGGACAGGAAGTTAGGCAGAACGAAGCCTGGGAGAGCTCCAGGGAGGACCTGTCAGAACTGGGAAATCTGGCAGGTACCTAGCGAAATGACAGATTGTTACGGAACCGTGCCTGCACTGCCTTGTGGCGGTATCCTAAGAAAGAGACACGAAGCGAAGGATATTGTGGAACAGTGAGAAACGAGATTAGCACAAAGGAGATCCAGTAGGAGTCGTGCCCCGAGAACGGCAACATCCTACTGAGGCGCATAGCCGGTGGCCGGAGCACCGAGGAAGTAACAGTCTCCACGTATTACTTCAAACAGTGGCAGGACAGTTAATTACAGGTTGGCTGTCTACCATACAACACCTAAGAAGGACATAGAAGGCAATCGTGGGAGAGGGGCGACACTAGGGATCCAGAATAACTCCAGGGCTACCTGTCATAAAGGTGCGTCCAAGCCATAACATACCTTGGGGACGGAGAAGAGAAAGATCTAGAAAGAACGAGAACAGAAGTTGTGAGGACTATCCTGAATGCTCAGCAGGGAAGCACTACAACACACAGGCGCTAGTGGGTAGACACTGATTTCCACCTGCAAAGGGAACTCTGAATGTGCCTTCGGACCGGCCGGTCTCAGACAGCCCTGTTGACTGTGCCCTGGATTGAGGATCCTGAAACCTTCAGTAAAAGGTAAAGAAACTGAACCCTGTGTCCTCGTTATTCCTCGCACTACGCACCATCACCCTTTATTGGACGCCCCTTAGCAGGGTCACGGACCGGGTCTAGCCACCGCCACAACATCAGAACCGAACCAGAGAGGCCCGGTACCGAGAACTCGTGGCCCTGTGTCTGGGGGCGCTCCACAGACAAACAAAGACACTGGGAAAGGGCAGGCAGGGGGAGATAACAGACACAGGACAAGTAAGGGTTCACAGTAGAACAAATCAAGGGCTTCCAGAGTCAAGTTCACACGCCAAAGACAGAGCTATAGGTGACACCACCCTCAGGATACCTGGAAGCTAAATAGCAAACCCGAGTCCAGAATGAGGCAGAGCAAAGTTAACCCTTGACATGATCCACCCAGAGAAAGAGCAGACAAGACTAAACTCCGGAACGGATCATGACACATACCTTGATAAAGGCCACATATGGGCCGAAATGTTGGCTTAATCTGAATGTCTGTAATACAAGTCTACATATAAACTTTCATATACTTGCAATTCGGGGTGCCGAAGTTTTTATTTTATTTATTTGCGACTCCTTGTCATACTTCTGAGCACCCCATCACGAACAGTTGAGCAACACCTATCAGCTATCAGTTTCTCTTATCCTTTTACCGTGACTTAACCTTCTGGCACTTGACCCTGGACAGGTACTACGAGCCCTCTTGTTATCTGATCTCGGACCTCCTTACTACCCTGTCTCATGGCTTATCTGTGAGTAGTTGCATGGAAAGAAGCTGCGGAGACACCATCACGTGTTTCTCGACGCAAGCAGTGAATAGCCAGGCCTTTCCCCGGGAAGGAACAACCACGGGAAGGGCAGCATCCTATGAAGGAAAGCCACCTATGCCAAGCATGGTATCCATCCACAGACAGCTGTTTCGGGGTTTTTGCCCCTCATCAGTGTGGAGTAGGAATCTGGCTATTAGGAGCAGTGCCTAGTAAAAAGGCTATAAAGGCACAGATGATTGGCCTCAGGGAGACCAAAACATCCAACACCGCGGAGACACCATCACGTGTTTCTCAACGCAGTGATTCCAGAACACTGCCCCCATCCCTTGTGGGAAATATGCAGATGCATGGAAAGAAGCTGCGGAGACACCATCACGTGTTTCTCGACGCAAGCAATGAATAGCCAGGCCTTTCCCCGGGAAGGAACAACCACGGGAAGGGCAGCATCCTATGAAGGAAAGCCACCTATGCCAAGCATGGTATCCATCCACAGACAGCTGTTTCGGGGTTTTTGCCCCTCATCAGTGTGGAGTAGGAATCTGGCTATTAGGAGCAGTGCCTAGTAAAAAGGCTATAAAGGCACAGATGATTGGCCTCAGGGAGACCAAAACATCCAACACCACGGAGACACCATCACGTGTTTCTCAACGCAGTGATTCCAGAACACTGCCCCCATCCCTTGTGGGAAATATGCAGATGCATGGAAAGAAGCTGCGGAGACACCATCACGTGTTTCTCGACGCAAGCAGTGAATAGCCAGGCCTTTCCCCGGGAAGGAACAACCACGGGAAGGGCAGCATCCTATGAAGGAAAGCCACCTATGCCAAGCATTGTATCCATCCACAGACAGCTGTTTCGGGGTTTTTGCCCCTGTCTGTGGATGGATACCATGCTTGGCATAGGTGGCTTTCCTTCATAGGATGCTGCCCTTCCCGTGGTTGTTCCTTCCCGGGGAAAGGCCTGGCTATTCACTGCTTGCGTCGAGAAACACGTGATGGTGTCTCCGCAGCTTCTTTCCATGCATCTGCATATTTCCCATAAGGGATGGGGGCAGTGTTCTGGAATCACTGCGTTGAGAAACACGTGATGGTGTCTCCGCTGTGTTGGATGTTTTGGTCTCCCTGAGGCCAATCATCTGTGCCTTTATAGCCTTTTTACTAGGCACTGCTCCTAATAGCCAGATTCCTACTCCACACTGATGAGGGGCAAAAACCCCAAAACAGCTGTCTGTGGATGGATACCATGCTTGGCATAGGTGGCTTTCCTTCATAGGATGCTGCCCTTCCCGTGGTTGTTCCTTCCCGGGGAAAGGCCTGGCTATTCACTGCTTGCGTCGAGAAACACGTGATGGTGTCTCCGCAGCTTCTTTCCATGCATCTGCATATTTCCCATAAGGGATGGGGGCAGTGTTCTGGAATCACTGCGTTGAGAAACACGTGATGGTGTCTCCGCGGTGTTGGATGTTTTGGTCTCCCTGAGGCCAATCATCTGTGCCTTTATAGCCTTTTTACTAGGCACTGCTCCTAATAGCCAGATTCCTACTCCACACTGATGAGGGGCAAAAACCCCGAAACAGCTGTCTGTGGATGGATACCATGCTTGGCATAGGTGGCTTTCCTTCATAGGATGCTGCCCTTCCCGTGGTTGTTCCTTCCCGGGGAAAGGCCTGGCTATTCACTGCTTGCGTCGAGAAACACGTGATGGTGTCTCCGCAGCTTCTTTCCATGCATCTGCATATTTCCCATAAGGGATGGGGGCAGTGTTCTGGAATCACTGCGTTGAGAAACACGTGATGGTGTCTCCGCGGTGTTGGATGTTTTGGTCTCCCTGAGGCCAATCATCTGTGCCTTTATATATTATCTGTGAGTAGTGACTCAGGATCACATTACAATTGACCCTTACTATTTTTTGCCACCATGGATCCCATTCACACACTTGGTGATCATGTTGTGAATCTGACTCTAGTTATTCAAGATCCGGCTGAAAAGCAACAGAACTTTGAATCTTCATAGTCCCTGTAGCAAAACAAGATGGCTAGCTTTATGAAAACTCCCCACAGCTCTTCACTGCCAGTAGACACTACAATGTCTGCATCTTATGACGTTCAGTTGGTCTCCAACAAACCTTTAATGGCCCTTCCTTATACATTTTCGGTGAGAAATGCCAGTTTAGAGTGTACAGGGAGAGCTGTAGGCTATTTTTTACCCTATCACCCCTGTCTTCAGGGGATGAGTCCCAGCGAATGGGAATAGTTATGTTTCTAATGCGAGGGGGGCCCTCAGACTTGGATATTTGCTTTGTCCTCACAAGCTGCAGAATGGTCTTCGGTTGACGCCTTCTTTGATGCCTTAGAGGTTATCTATGATGAACCCATCAGAATCCAGGTTGCTGAGACTGGGATCATGAACCTGACACAGGGGAGCCGCACCGCTGAAGACTGAGGGCTATTGTATTGAATTCCAAAAGTGGTCAACTGATGTTAAGTGGAATGATGCGGCTCTTAAGTGCCAATTTCATAGAGGTCTGTCTGAATCCATGAAAGATTCCCTTGCTGTTACGTCTGCTGCTCCTTCTGTTGTATCTACTTACCGCCTCGGGAGGCACACCGTCTCCTCTTCCATTGCAGTCGTGCCTGCCGCAGGTTCCGCTTCTGGGTCTGCTGCTCTGCTTCCTCCCCGTCGTTCTGTTCGTCTTGCAGCCGATTCCTCTGCTGCGGCCGCTGCCACCGCTGTCCCCGGGCTACCTGTCCTGCCTTCTTCTCCTCGCTCTAGGTGCTCTATTCATTTTCCCGACCTGTTTCTGCTCCATATAGGTCATGGGCGCATGCTCCGCTCTCATTTTAACCCTCTCTGCTTCCTCCCAGCAGCCCCTGCATCCCAATCAGGTTGCAGCACTGGGTATATCAGGCGGCTCCACCATTCTGGCGACGCCTGATTATCGTGTACAGTCCATACGTGCTTCTGGCCCATTTTCTGACCCGTTCAGTTTAATTGGTTCTTCCTAACTTTCTTGTTCGGATCTGTTTGTCTGTCTACACTAGAGTTCTGTCCTGTGTTCTCTTCTTCCTGAGCCATCCCGTTTGGTTCCAGCTGTTGCGGTTTCTGACTCCCTCCGGCCTGCTCCTTACGATCCCGGTATAGGGGTTGGTCTCCCAGGTCCGCTCGCCCATGGGAGCATCAGTGCCGTGACCCAGAGGGTCCACTCTTGTTCCACGTCTCGTCCGCCACTCTTACACTTGCTCTGCATGATCCCTTTTGTTCTTTGGCAGAGGCCATAACCCAGGCCGTACAGATGGACCAAAGAATTTGTGAGAGGCATGGTGGGCAGGGAGATGCCCTGTATTCACAGGGCCGTTTACCTGTGAGCCAATGGAGGTTCAGCGGAAAGGTTTCATGTGGAGAAAAAACGTAGACAGGATCTTGGACTCTGCTTCTACTGTGGTCTTGGAGGACAAGATTGAGGGAAAATTTGTGGTTTGCGAAAATTGAGAATTTTTTTTTTTTTCCAGGAGGTTTCATTTCTGGGATACATTTTATCGGCTGATGAGTTTAAAATGGATCAAGGAAAGGTGCAAGCCATTATAGATTGGGTTCAACCTAGTGACCTAAAAGGGTTGCAACGTTTTCTAGGATTCGCTAACTATTATAGGAAATTCGTGAAACAGTTTTCTCAGATTGTTAAATCTCTTACCCAAGGTTTGGTCATCAGATGCTATTGGGGCTTTTGAAAAATTGAAAAAGTGTTTTAGGTATTCTCATGCTCTAATCCAACCCAACCTTCAGGAACCATTCATTGTGGAGGTGGATGCTTCCGAAGTCAGGGTAGGGTCTGTTTTATTTCAGGAGCCCAAAAGTCTCACTAATTTATGGCCATGTGAATTTTTCTCGAAAAAAGTGTCATCTGCTGAAAGAAATTATGATGTTGGGAATCATCAGTTACTGATTGTTCAATTGGCCTTTGAGGAATTGAGGCTTTTTTGTAGGGGCAGTTTATCAAATCAAGAATTTAGCATATATTGAATCAGCTAAACGGCTAACTCCTAGAGAGGCCAGATGGTCTTTTTTTTCTCTAGATTCAAGTTCTCTATCACGTTCAGGCCAGGGTCCAAGAATGTAAAGGCTGGCAGATTATCACGCAGTCTTGCTTTAGATTCATCTTAAGAACATCCATCCTCCATTCTTCTTCAAGGTACTGTGGCTTCTATGGTATACTCAGAGTTGGAAGGGGAGATCCGTAGAGCCCAGTTATTTATTATTATTATTATTATTATTATTATACATTTTTTATAGCACCATTTATTCCATGGTGCTTTACATGTGAAAAGGGGGCAAATATAGTCAAACACAATAAACATGAGTAAAAAACAAGTCACTTACAGGAAAAGAAGGAGGACCATGCCCGGGAGAGCTCACAGTCTGCAGGGGATGGGTGAGGATACACTAGGAGAGGGTAGATCTGGTTGTGCAGTGGTTCAGTGGGTTGAGGGTCACTGCAGGCTGTAGGCTTGTCAGAAGAGGTGGGTCTTCAGGTTCTTTTTGAAGGTTTCTATGGTAGGTGAGAGTCTGATGTGTTGGGGTAGAGAGTTCCAGAGTATGGGGGAAGCACGAGAGAAGTTTTGGATGCAGTTGTGGGAAGAAGAGATAAGAGGGGAGTAGAGAAGGAGATCTTGTGAGGATCGAAGGTTGCGTGTAGGTAAGTACCGGGAAACCATGTCACAGATGTATGGAGGAGATAGGTTGTGGATGGCTTTGTATGTCAGTGTGAGGGTTTTGAACTGGAGTCTCTGGACGATAGGAAGCCAGTGAAGGGCCTGGCAGAGAGGAGAGGCTGGGGAATAATGGGGAGACAGGTAGATTAGTCGGGCAGCAGAGTGTAGGATGGATTGGAGTGGTGCCAGAGTGCTAGAGGGGAGGCCAGAGAGTAGGAGGTTGCAGTAGTCAAGGCGTGATTAAGGAATGCGCGAATCCGGGAAATATTTTTGAGTTTGAGATGGCAGGAGGAGGCAAGGGCTTGGATATTTGGCTTGAAAGAGAGGGCAGAGTCGAGGATCACCCTGAGGCACCGAGCATGCGGGACTGGGGAAAGTGAGCAGCCATTGACATTGATGGATAGGTCTGGTGGAGGGGTAGAGTGAGATGGAAGAAAAATTATGAATTCAGTTTTGTCCATGTTCAGTTTTAGAAAGCAAGCAGAAAAGAGGGCCGAGATAGCAGACAGACAGTGTGGGATTTTGGTGAGTAATTAGGTGAGTTCAGGTCTGGATAGGTAGATCTGCATGTCATCGGCATAGAGATGATACTACAAACCGTGGGATTCCATGAGCTGTCCCAGGCCGAAGTTGTAGATGGAGAAGAGTAGGGGTCCTAGAACTGAGCCTTGAGGAACACCGACAGACAATGAGCGAGGTGAGGAGGTGGTGTGGGAGAGGGAGACACTGAATATTCGGTCTGTTAAATATGATGAAATCCAGGATAGGGCCAAGTATGTGATGCCAAGAGATGAGAGAATCTGTAGCAGGAGGGAATGGTCCACGGTGTCAAAGGCAGAAGACAGGTCCAGGAGAAGGAGGACAGAGTAGTGTCGCTTGCTCTTTGCGGTTAGTAGGTCCTTGGTGACTTTAGTTAGGGCAGTTTCAGTTGAGTGATGGGGTCAGAAGCCAGATTGTAACAGGTCAAAGAGGGAGCAGGAGGAGAGGTGGGAGGACAGTTTAAGATTGACATGCTGTTCTAGTAGTTTTGAGGCATAAGGGAGAAGAGATATCAGGCGATAGCTAGACACAGAGGATGGGTCGAGGGAGGGCTTTTTGAGGATGGGTGTGGCATGTTTGAAGGATAAGCGAAAGACACCAGTTGTGAGTGAGAGGTTGAAGAGGGGTGTTAGGGTTGGGATGAAGACTGTGGCGAGGTTAGGGATGAGGTGGGATGGGAGGGGGTCAAGTGTGCAAGTGGTGAGGTGTGATAGGAGGGTGGAGAGCTGATCTTCTGTCATGGTGGAGAAGCTGGTTTTGGAGGAACAGGGTTGAGCAGCTAAGAGGGGTATTGGGCGCTCTGGGCCAAAGCTTTCTCTGATAATATCGATCTTCTGTTTAAAGAAAGAGGCAAAGTCTTCAGCAGAAATGAGAGGGGAGGGAGGAGGTGCTGGGGGACAGACTAGCGAATTGAAAGTGTTGAAAATCTGTTTAGGGTTGTGAGACAGGGAGGATATCAGAGATTGTTTTGCGGCGGTGAGTGTCGAACTAAAGCTGGCGAGGGACTGCTTGTATGCAATGAAGTGGTCGGCAGAGTGGGATTGCTTCCATCTCCGCTCAGCGACCCTGGAAGCATGTCTCAGATCTTTGGTCAGGCTGGTCAGCCAGGGATGCCTGTTGATTGTACAAGTTTTGCTTTGCATGAGGGGGCGGCCGAATCGAGTGTTGCTGTTATTGTGGTGTTATAAAAAGAGGCAGCAGCATCTTTGTCATGAAGGGAAGCTGTGTTTGTAAGAGGGAGAAGGGACTCAGAGAGAGATTGTAAATTGAGGTATTTGAGATTTCTGGGGGGTGAGTTTGTAGAGTTGGGGTTGCACACTAGGAGGGGAGAGAGAAGAGAATGTCAGTAGGTTGTGGTCAGACAGGGGGAGGGGTGAGTTAGATTAGTAAGGGAACAGAAGCGGGTAAAGATAAGGTCTAGTGTGCGACCATCTTTGTGAGTGGTCGCAGAGGACCATTGACTGAGGCCAAAGGAGGCAGTGAGCGATAAAAGTTTAGAGGCAGCTGAGGTGGAAGTATCAATGGGGTTATTGAAGTCACCCATAATGATAGTGGGGATGTCAGCAGAGAGGAAATTATGGGGGGCGATAGATGACAGCCAGAAGAATATTGGGGTTAATCAAGCTTGCATAAAATGGATGGCTTATAGTAGAAGTTCAGCGAATCCTGTTTTTAAAGTAGGTGATAAGGGTTGGTTGTCTTCCAGAAGCATTAAACTTAAGATACCATTGGCGAACTTGGGTCCAAAGTTAATTGGTCCCTAAGAGATTATGGAAATGGCCAATCCATTGGCTTTTAGGTTGAAGCTTCCTCCATCTCTTCACATCCCTAACATCTTCCTTAGATCCCTGTTTTGTCCTTTCGGCGGTGGGTGTCGCCCTCTTCGCAACACCTTCTTCGACTGTTGTCGATGACTGTTTAGAGTATGAGGTGCAGATTGTGGATTCTCGGAGAGTCTGAAATTAGCTCCAGTACCTGATCCATTGGAAGGGATACATATTGGAGGAGAGATCTTGGGTTCCAGCCCTATCCATGAAGGCAGATTGACTGTACAGTGCCTTTCATAATAGATATCCTGCGAAGCCTGGGGTCTGGTGCCCCCTCTAGAAGAGGGAACGCTGTCATAATTTCATCACTCACTGTGTTCTAACGATGCTGTGAGTGACAGCTCAGCCACCCTATAGCATCTGGAGTGTGCTGGACTGTCAGTATGGTGAGTGACAGCCCAGTCATCCCAACTGAAGCTGGGGCATGCCAGGCTGTCAGTATTTTGATTGACAGCCATGCTGCTCCTCAGTGTGCCCCTGGTTTTTAATAATTTGTTAACTATTTAACTGACTGACTATGAGCAGACCATTGTCAGTTGTGGTTTTGTCTAGTGGGGTGTGTGCTCTGTACTATATGTCCGATTTCCTGACCTTTGTTGCTGGATCTTGAATTTGTCTTGACTTTGTGTGTGTACTATCCCTTTTGCTCTTGACGCTCTCTGATCTCAGGTACCTTACCCCGGACTTGGCCTCTGACTATCCATTTCTCTTATCCTTTTATCTCCTCCAGGCATTTGACCCCGGACTGTGACTTGACGACATCTTTGTCTTGCCCCTCTGTACTATGAGCCCTCCTGGTATCTGACTTCTGACTTCCTGTCTCACGGCTGGGTCAGCGTCACATTTACTTCTTATGAATATGTACATTCTTAGCTTTTGATCCATTCAGTATCAAGGTTTACATACACATGGCAAATCATGGAATCCGAGCAAAGTTTGGTGCCTTATGCTAAATCATCAGAAGGACCTTTCTCCATATGATGCATTGTGCAAATAACCAAGGTATGTCTAATTATCAAGTATCAAATGATTCCACTAGTACACTGCCAAATTAATATACAGTATTGTGTATTAGTAACAGCACCATGCAATGCCAAAAAGGCAATTGAATAACCGCTCTATACATATAGTAACCTACTAATACTGTTGTACAGGGCCTAAATCAGTCTATTACATAACTGAAATTAACATTTCTGGTAATGACTATGCATCAGTGCTACCCTTAAAACAGCACACCCATCAAAGTGTTATCCTCTTAATATATTGCAAGCATCATATTATACAGCACTGTGTACTTACAATTGCTCATTTTGCTTTCTACCCAGCTTATTCTTCTGTTTAATCTGCTCTATGTAGAAACAGGAAGTCTGTTTCTTGTCCCTGCACTTGTCATTTCCCTCTTCAGCTCTTGACCCAGTTGCTCCATTCCTCCCCCCTCCAGAGAATTTTGCAGTGACTGATGAGTCGCGCAGGGAAAATTGACCTCCTGTTTCTATATAGAGCCAAGAAGGATTCAGCTCGTCGGTTTTAATCATATGATGTCATAGACCGAATGAAAAAAAGAACAATTATCTGGGTAGAAAGGCAAAATGAGCAATTGTAAAGTATGCAGTGCTGTATAATATGATGATGGCCATATGTTAAGAGAATACAAACTTTGATGTGAGGAGGAGGAGCAGGAGTGCTTCTGTAATGAAGGTTAGGTGATGCCCAAAAGTCAGCCATGCTTGTGGACTATAAGTCTGTATTATGTGTGATCCAGGCAATATCCTTATAAAGCTGGATTCATGCATGCAATTGCTAAACAATGGCTGGTTGTTTGCATTAGTTTTAGATGTTCCTCTTATCATATTGACCTAAAATATATGCGCAGGCCCCTATAAGTTCTCACTTATACTGTATATTCACATGACTCAACCGTTGACAATGTAGAAATAGAACAGTGACAAGATCAGTTGTTAAGTGACCGGATAAAGAGAACACTGTATCTGATGGTCAAACTGTATCTGAAGTGACAAACTGTCGGAACCACAGTATCACACTGGCAACTTGCGCTACTCGCTGTAGTCAACGTTCTGCTCTTCCCAGTTGCGGGATGTCTTGCTGAGCTGCCTCTTGTAACATTTCCAACAATGCTGCACCCTCTTGTAGCTGGTAAGTCTCCTCCTGGCTATAGAGAGGTACAGCCACTTTCTGCAGGCATTTAACCCCATCGTGTCCTCCAGAGGTGAGATTCTCTGGCCAATCCCAAAGCAGCAGGGGGTTTAATAGGTGGCTCCTCCCACCACTCCTCTCCTGCTCTAATGTTCTTGTTCAGTCTCTGTCTAGATTCTTATAAAGTGTGCTCTTTGTATTGTCTCTCCTGTTTTTTTTATCCTGGCTTGCTTACACATTTAGGCAGGAGTCACACTAGCATATAAAAAATTGGTCCAATGTTGCTCTAGAAAAGTAGGATGAGTGTCATGTGAGGTGTCATGGGAGTTTAATGCGATTTTTCTCAACATGCTTTTTTAACATCAAGCTAGTTTATGGACCTAATACAGCAATCTTACATACAGATATAGATAGATCGTTAGATAGATAGATAAATAGATAGAGACAAAGAGATAGATATTTAATAAAAAACAAGAAAGAAGCTGAATGGCACTAAGAAACAGGTGAGTACTCACTGTTTGAGCAGTCTAGCAGAGTCCAGTAGAATGAGCTGAGTCGACAACCCCACCAAACGGTAATCCACTGGAATAAGGCGTCCTTGCTTGAAAAAACATGAGTGGAAATCCAAACAGGACCTGTTTAGATATTTAATAAGCTCTGTGGGTCCCACCTATCTACTATATAATTGTCTAAGGGTCACTTCCGTCTGTCTGTCTGTCACGGATATTCATTGGTCACGGCCTCTGTCTGTCATGGAAATCCAAGTCACTTATTGGTCGTGGAAAAACGCCCACGACCATTGCCACGACCAATCAGCAACGGGCACAGTCCGGCAGCAAAATGGCAGCTCCTTACTCCCCGCAGTCAGTGCCCGCTCCATACTGCCCTCCAGTCAGCGCTCACACAGGGTTATTGGCAGCGCTAATGGACCGCGTTATGCCGCGGTGTAACGCACTCCATTAACACAGCTATTAACCCTGTGTAACGAAGTTTTTACTATTGATGCTGCATATGCGGCCTCAATGGTAAAACGATCTAATGTTAAAAATAATAATAATTAAAAAAAAAGGTTATTCTCACCCTCCGTCGTTGCATCCTGTCCTCGGCAGTGCAAGTGGCAGGTTCTGGTTCCAAAGATGCTCTGCCAAAAGAACCTTACATGACGTCACGGTCATGTGACCGCTACGTCATCACAGGTCCTGCGCTCATACCAACCCTGGGACCGGAAGCTGCCGCGTGCACCGCACACAGGCGCCATGACTACAAGGGGCCTTCGGAGGGTGAGTATATGTTTATTTTTTATTTTAAGTCTTTTTTAACCACGCATATAGTGCCCACATTGCTATATACTACGTGGGCTGTGTTACATACTGCGTGGACTGCGTTATATAATACATGGCTGCTATATACTACGTGGGCAATGCTATATACTGCGTGGGCTGCGTTATATACTACATGGCTGCTATATACTACGTGGGTAGTGTTATATACTATGTGGGCAATGTTATATACTACGTGAGTTGCGTTATATACTACATGGCTGCTATATACTATGTGGGCAGTGTTATATACTATGTGGGCAATGTTATATACTGCGTGAGTTGCGTTATATACTACATGGCTGCTATATACTATGTGGGCAGTGTTATATACTATGTGGGCAATGTTATATACTGCGTGGGCTGCATTATATACTACATGGCTGCTATATACTACGTGGGCAGTGTTATATACTGTGTGGGCTGCGTTATATACTACATGGCTGCAATATACTATGTGGGCAGTGTTATATACTATGTGGGCAATGTTATATACTGCGTGAGTTGCGTTATATACTACATGGCTGCTATATACTATGTGGGCAGTGTTATATACTATGTGGGCAATGTTATATACTGCGTGGGCTGCATTATATACTACATGGCTGCTATATACTATGTGGGCAGTGTTATATACTGTGTGGGCTGCGTTATATACTACATGGCTGCAATATACTATGTGGGCAGTGTTATATACTATGTGGGCAATGTTATATACTGCGTGAGTTGCGTTATATACTACATGGCTGCTATATACTATGTGGGCAGTGTTATATAGTATGTGGGCAATGTTATATACTGAGTGGGCTGCATTATATACTACATGGCTGCTATATACTACGTGGGCAGTGTTATATACTGTGTGGGCTGCGTTATATACTACATGGCTGCTATATACTATGTGGGCAGTGTTATATACTATTTGGGCAGTGTTATATAATGTGTGGGCTGCGTTATATACTGCATGGCTGCTATATACTACGTGGCCAGTGTTATATACTATGTGGGCAATGTTATATACTGCATGGGCTGTGTTATATACTGTTTGGCCTGTGTTATATACTGCGTGGCCTGTATTAACGCATCGGGTATTCAAGAATATGTTGTGGCCTGTGCTATATACTATATGGCTGCTATATACATACATATTCTAGAATACCCGATGCGATAGAATCGGGCCACCATCTAGTTATTAATAACCAGCTAAGGGAAAGCAGACAGCTATGAGCTGATCTTATTAGTCTGAGAAGGGGACAATAACATGGAGCTTTCCAGCCTATTAATATCAGCTCACAGCAGTCTCCTTAGCCTTTACTGGTTATTAAAAAGAGGGACCCTTGAAAAAAAAATTAAGTGGGGTCCCTCCTATGTTTAATAACCAGCAAAGGCTAAGCAGACAGCTATTATTAAAATGGGGGATCCTAAAAAAATGATGTGGGGTCCCTCCATTTTTAATAACAGGCAAAAGCTAAGCAGACAGCTGCGAGCTGATATTAATAGGCTGTGAAGGTCCATGGATATTGTCCCCTTCCCAGACTAATAAATCTGGTGCATAGCCTCAGCTCTACCCCGATTGATGGTGCATTGGCAATTAGGGAAATGATTTTGGGGTTGATGGTAGCTGTGTAATATCAGCTTACATCAAGCCCAGGGGTTAGTAATGGAGAGGTGTCTGTCAGACATCCCCATTACTAACCCCAAAGTCAAAAGAAAGAAACACAAACAAAAGTCCGTTTAAAAAAAAAAAAAAAAAAAAAAGCTCTCCCCGACAATTACCCTCTTTTACCCATTGATTACCATAATAAAATCTAGTGTATAGAGTTCCATTCAGAGAACACAGCTCCATAGACTGGAACAGCAGCCACTGCCGGGTCTCACACAGCATAGCATAAGAACTCACCTGCTGTGATCAGCGGTGCCCTCAGTAAGGTTATCGCAGTTCAGCAGCTGTGAACTGCGATAACCTTACTGACATCACCTCAGTTCACAGCGGCCGGGTTTTCACGCTATTCATCGTGAGAACTGGCAGTGGCTGCTGCTCAAGTCTGTGGAGTTGCGTTCTATGAATGGGGTTCCATACACTGGACGAAGAAGACAGAGATCGTCATGGGACCTCCATTTCGATTACGACAGACCGTGTAGATTTTTTCTATGGCAATAAATGGGTGAAAGAGGGGAATTGTCGAGGCATGATTTTTATAAATAAAGGACTTATGTGTGTGTTTCTTTCTTTTAACTACTGGACTAGTAATTAGGGTGTCTGACGCCTATCTATTACTAATCCCTGGTCTTGATGTCAGCCAGCAGACATTACACAGCTGACATCAACACCAAAACCATTACCCCAATTGTCAATGCACCAGGCAATCGGGAAGAGCTGAGGCTAAGCGTTATAATTTGAGCATATAATAATGCGCCATTTCTAGGGAGGATGAGGGTTGGTCTTATTACAATTGGAAGGGGTAATTATCCATGGACTTTCCCAGCCTATTAATAGGAGCCTGTAGCTATCTGTTTATCTTTTGTTATTAAAAATAGGGGGGAACCCACATCATTTTTTTAGGATCCCCCATTTTAATAACCAGTGAAGGCTAAGCAGACAGCTGTGATCTGATATTAATAGCCACGGAAGCTACATGTTTATTGGTCCCTTCACAGACTAATAAGACCAGCTCGCTCCTGTCTGCTTTCCCTTAGCTGGTTATTAAAAAATAAGGGGGACCCCACACCATTTTTTTTAAATTGAATTACGGTATTTCTTTATTATTATTATTATTATTATTATTATTATTACCTGAATACAAATACAGAAAACTACACACGCAAAGCACTGATTATATATCTCACTGACATATTATCTATCTATCTATCTATCTATCTATCTATCTATCTATTTATCTATCGATCTATTCTATATCTCATTTATTCTATTCTGACAGTTCGGGCTGCGAATTTACTGTACTTGGCTGATGAAATGTCAGGTTTCATTTGAGATGTGTGCGAAAAAATGAGATGTAATATGCATGGTCCGTGTACCGTGCGATTTTTTTTTTTTCTCGCATCCATTGACTTGCATTGGTGAGTGTGATCCGATTCTTGCAGACAAGCTGCGATTTTTTTTTCTCAGTCCGATCTTAGCCGAGAAAAAACCTGCAGATGAGCACTGACTCGCTGTATAATATTGGTCAGAGTGTAATACGAAGTTTTCTCACATTCACCAGTGTGAACGAGCCTTTATCCTGACCCCTCCGCTCTTGATCTTGGCTATGTACATTGAACCCGTGCTGCCTGCCCCAATCCTGGATTATCTGACCACGTCTTTGTCTACGACCACCTGCACCTCGTACCCGTGTCTCGGACTCTTTTGGTCAGCTGGGATTGCCCTGGAGTGGCACCTGGTGACTGCCGGTAGTCACTTAGTTACACTACTCCTGGGTGGCGCAGCGGGTCCACACCAATGTTACACATGGAATGGAGCAGAATATGGATAAGTATTTCATTTACCACCAGTATAAAGCAGCTGGGTTTATTTCATTTTTGACCAAAAACTGAAAACTTTAACTAAAGCTATGGAGAGCGAGCTACACAATCCCTTTCTGAGCAATTTTCAAAATGAACAGCAGAGGGCGCTTGGTACCAACTTATGACTATCAGAAGACAGTTTCTTGCATGTGCTGTGTACAAGTTATTATCATTGACTTTATACATTATACCTGTATTATAGGAACCTCATGGGATGCTGTTCATTTTACAAAATGGTTTCCATAGTCCTAACAGTGCAGCAAGTAAGACTCCGCGCATACTAATGTCCTATGCTAAGTACTAATGGCTAGCTTTACTCCTCAAGAAGTTCTGCAGCAGCATGTGCCGAGAAAACAAGGTTTGTTAGAAGTCATTGAGCTGCATTTTTTTTTTATTAAAGGGGTTTTCCACACCAGGGCAAACATTTGACATGCAGTGCAGTATGCTAAACACTAACAATATGTAATATACACACGGTTAGGATTCGACTCGGCTAGCTACGTCAGATCACGTAATGATGGCAAGCAGAGCCTAATCCTAACAGTGTATATATTGCACACTGTTAGTATTTAGTAAGTTAGTAAGCAGCAGTTCTTGAAGGAGGCTCTGGCCTCCGGGCACCACCTCCTCTTTTACATTAATAGGCCCTGGGGGGGGGGTGACAGGTTCCCTTTAAACAATACAAGTCAAGACTGGTACAGAAGGAGCGAGAACCCTGCCCGCGAGGGCTCACAAATCTACAAAAGGTATAGACCCATGTCTGACTCTAACTAGTCATACAACATGATTATTGTAACCAAACCAGTAATGCAGGAGAAAGTTGCATCCCCTTTGTCCTTGGCCTTCTGTCTGGGTCTACGAGTTGTGCTAAATGCCAATGACCCTTTTAACACTTTGTAAAGCTAAAAAAAAAATAGCAATAAGTTCTGTATGTGGCAATAATCTCCCGTTTTGTTACATTTGTTGTTATTTAGTTTGTTACTTTGTATAGTTGTACTGTAAACATGTGAAAAGTTTCTTTGGAACAAGTGACCTCTTGTGGTGATAATTAGTATTGCATGTACAGTGTTTTGTGGTCTGTTTGCGCATCCCTGACTGGTTAAGTGTAGACACAAATGTTGACTATTATTTGTGTTCTCCCATGTGTATGGGGCTTAAAGCTTTCAACATCAAAGGCTCTTCACATAAAAAACATTTCCTTCTAATTGTGTTTTATGATTCGTCAGACTTGAAAATCTGCCTCTGGCTGCACTCGGAGACCTGCCATTATTGTAATCCGACAGATGTATTGTAAAGAAGGGACATTCCTGCTGATGACTGATCCTATGATGGGAGCTGAAGGAGCACGAGCTTCCATCACGTATTATGTACAGAAAAATACATAACTAATTTGGGCTAAGCCTCTGGCTCTCCATGAAAAGACAATACACCACTTGGTCAAAGAGACATGATGTTTACCCACTGTACCACTATAAGTGGCGTAGGGTGGTAGCTGTGTGCGAGGTACGCCCTTTCCACGCCCTGGCATGCTACATGAAAATGGAGGTCCAGGCTGTGTGTGTGTGCTCTTCTTACCCTTCTGCAGACTGCACGGTGCCGCCATATCAGGCAGGCCAGGACCAGATGTTAGAGAACGAACTAAGGGAGACCAAAGTCCAACAAGAAACTTCTTTTTACATGAACTTGATAACAACTGTGTACACCAGATAGTAGACACATTTATTTAAAAAGGTTTCCCCTGCATTAAGCAGCACTTCTCGGTTACATTTAATGACACTTCATTTCTCCTGCACTTCACACTCTTGCATCTTATGACAATCCAGCCAACGATTTTGGGAGACGCACGGGTCAAGAAGATGTAACACTACAGCCGACCAGAGCTGCTTTCAGTTCTTAACTGACTAATGAGGATCTCACTGCATGAGGTACTCCTCACTAGAATCTCACATGTCCACTTCCTTACATTTCCCCCTTCTTTAATGATGGTCGTCCTCGACCATCCGAAGCTGCAAAACACCAAAGGCAAACACACAGAATATATAATGCTTTCTTAAACTTGGAAAATTCTGGAATATCTTCTTCTTTAAGCTGCAACGGTCTCTTAAGTTGATCCAGTCATTCTCAGTAAGGACCCTGGAACAGCACCCATCAAAGTCCATTTATCTGGTGACAGTCTATAAGATTTGCCTGGTCCTTCTCGATAAGCACCCGGAACAATAGCAACACAGTCCTTTGATTTGGAGACATAGTCCATAAGACAGAAACACAGTTCATTAGCTCATCAACATTCCTTAGGACAGGAGTATAGGCCATAAAGTGCAGTGTTAATCTTGGATATGGCTTACTCCATTACTGAGGGTGTAGTACCCTCCATCCACTGTAACGCCTTGTAATCCAGCAGAAAAAGGCACTGTAGGCACTATAATAAACAAAAACACTGCAGTAGTGGTTCAGCCCTAGGCTATTGTAAACTGCAGGCTGTCCTCGGCCATCTAGAACATGTACAGTCAATTTAATGAACAGGGGCTAAGTCAGCCATAGGCTAGGCAGTCTTCTTTTTTTATTGCAGAGTCCCAGATTATTGGACTGCAGGTCAGCTGGTTTTTGCTTCTCTGGAGCCTTGAACTATCCCAGGAATAGGGGTGCACCATCACAATATTATCTTCTTCAGTTTCCGACTCACATAGAACTCCTCTTAGACCCAGGTTCTCCTTGGCCACTCCTCTCAGACATAAAATGCTGAATGCTCACCTCGAACCACATAGACAACCACAGGATTGGACACAGGGACTGGTAGTCTTGGAGTAACTTCTCCTGTGGCTCCTGATTCATTGATGTGGGAGTCTGCCCTTCCTTCAGCAGAGGACTCACCAGGGCATACAACTTGGTACAGTGGCAGCTGTCCACCATCCTGGGGACCAGCAATAGGGAACACCTCTGACGGCGGCAATTGTTTCACCTCCTGGGTTTTCACCTCTTTGTCCGACCCCATTGTCACAAGAGAGACAGCCATCGCATACCTTCCTTTGGGCTCATCTTCTTTCGGAAACCTCCCACACACACAGTGGCCTGTGAACTATGAAGGTGAGAGGGCCGGTAATGTGTCTTGACAGAGCAGTGGTTCACATAGACAATACACCTAGTGTGTGCTCCCTCTCTGAAGTCATACCCCTCTCCTTATCAAAACCACACAACCATCCCACAGGTTAGTTGGTGTTCCATTTTGTCCCCTTCCGGAGCATCGCTAGAGGCCTTCGCCCAATCCTTTTTACTTTTCTTCTCCTCCACCATTTCAGTAATGCACCGACCCCCTGTAACCCCCATCTTGCATTTCCTCCCCAATGGAAGGGATTCGGATAGATGATACCATCTATCTCTAATGGGTTGTGACACAACTGATCATATTTGAAAGATAGGGCTCCTGCCACTGCAGGGTCCATCCACACCCACTAAGCAATTTTGTATTTTTGCTCCCCTGATGAATCCCTTCCATTGGGGAGGAAACGCGTAGGATGAATAACCATTTGTAGATATATGGTGAGGAATCAGTAGCAGTTTATACTTGGGTATCGTCCTTGTAAGGACAGGAGCAATGCAGGGGCACAACAGGGAGTAAGTGAAACTTTCCCCAATACACATCTAATAATTGCTCCTGTTGTATGTGATCCTGCTACCAACAGACGTTTACAGATGGGTGAGACCAAACCATTCTTTTACTGAGCACTGGTTGAGCACAAGCACTTTATGTATGTGGTAACTGTAATTGTGCATCACGCTTTCTTATGTTATGTTGATAAACTTTTTATAATGAATTAATAAAGGTTATATTCTAGACATTGTCAAGGGAGACTCTCCAAGCTATAGATTCCTGTATTCACTGGACCACCAACTGTCTAGATACTTACTCAGTGGACCACCAATTGTCTAGATACTTACACAGTGGGCCACCAACTGTCTAGATACTTACACAGTGGGCCACCAACTGTCTAGATACTTACACAGTGGACCACCAACTGTCTAGATACTTACACAGTGGACCACCAACTGTCTAGATACTTACACAGTTGACCACCAACTGTTTAGATACTTACTCAGTGGACCACCAACTGTCTAGATACTTAGTCAGTGGACCACTAACTGTCTAGATACTTACTCAGTGGACCACCAACTGTCTAGATACTTAGTCAGTGGACCACTAACTGTCTAGATACTTACTCAGTGGACCACCAACTGTCTAGATACTTAGTCAGTGGACCACTAACTGTCTAGATACTTACTCAGTGGGCCACCAACTGTCTAGATACTTACTCAGTGGACCACCAACTGTCTAGATACTTACTCAGTGGACCACCAACTGTCTAGATACTTACTCAGTGGACCACCAACTGTCTACTTACTCAGTGGACCACCAACTGTCTACAGTCATGGCCAAAAGTTTTGAGAATGACACCAAAATTATATTTTCACATGATCTGCTGCCCTCTGGTTTTTATTAGTGTTTGTCTGATGTTTATATCACATACAGAAATATAATTGCAATCATATTATGAGTACCTATAGGTTATATTGACAGTTAGAATGAGTTAATGCAGCAAGTCAATATTTGCAGTGTTGACCCTTCTTCTTCAAGACCTCTGCAATTCTCCCTGGCATGCTCTCAATCAACTTCTGGACCAAATCCTGACTGATAGCAGTCCACTCTTGCATAATCAATGCTTGCATTTTGCCAGAATTTGTTGGTTTTTGTTTGTCCACC
Organism: Ranitomeya imitator; assembly: GCF_032444005.1. NCBI lineage: Eukaryota > Metazoa > Chordata > Amphibia > Anura > Dendrobatidae > Ranitomeya > Ranitomeya imitator. The sequence continues at coordinate 681,888,100 of NC_091286.1, forward strand.
CATCTCTTGATGATTGACCACAAGTTCTCAATGGGATTAAGATCTGGGGAGTTTCCAGGCCATGGACCCAAAATCTCTATGTTTTGTTCCATGAGCCATTTAGTTATCACCTTTGCTTTATGGCAAGGTGCTCCATCATGCTGGAAAAGGCATTGTTGGGCGCCAAACTGCTCTTGGATGGTTGGGAGAAGTTGCTCTTGGAGGACATTCTGGTTCCATTCTTTCTTCATTAGGCAAGACTGTGAGTGAGCCGATTCCCTTGGCTGAGAAGCAACCCCACACATGAATGGTTTCAGGATGCTTTACAGTTGGCATGAGACAAGACTGGTGGTAGCGCTCACCTCTTCTTCTCCGAAAAGGCTGTTTTCCAGATGTCCCAAACAATCGAAAAGGGGATTCACCAGCCTGCTGCCATTCCTGAGCAAGCTCGGCACTGCTGGTAGTCCGATCCCGCAGCTGAAACAGTTTTAAGATACGGTCCTGGCGCTTGCTGGTCTTTCTTGGGCGCCCTGGAGCCTTTTTGACAACAATGGAAGCTCTCTCCTTGAAGTTCTTGATGATGCGATAGATTGTTGACTGAGGTGCAATCTTTGTAGCTGCGATACTCTTCCCTGTTAGGCCATTTGTGTGCAGTGCAATGATGGCTGCACGTGTTTCTTTAGAGATAACCATGGTTAACTGAAGAGAAACAATGATACCAAGCACCAGCCTCCTTTTAAAGTGTCCAGTGATGTCATTCTTACTTAATCATGACTGATTGATCGCCAGCCCTGTCCTCATCAACACCCACACCTGTGTTAATGGATCAATCACTAAAATGATGTTAGCTGCTCCTTTTAAGGCAGGACTGCAATGATGTTGAAATGTGTTTTGGGGGTTAAAGTTCATTTTCTGGGCAAATATTGACTTTGCAAGTACAGTAATTGCTGTTAAGCTGATCACTCTGACATTCAGGAGTATATGCAAATTGCCATTAGAAAAAATGAAGCAGTAGACTTTGGAAAAATTAATATTTGTCTCATTCTCAAAATTTTTGGCCATGACTGTAGATACTTACTCAGTGGACCACCAACTGTCTAGATACTTACTCAGTGGACCACCAACTGTCTACTTACTCAGTGGACCACCAACTGTCTAGATACTTACTCAGTGGACCACCAACTGTCTAGATAATTACTCAGTGGACCACCAACTGTCTAGATACTTACTCAGTGGACCACCAACTGTCTAGATACTTAGTGGGCCACCAACTGTCTAGATACTTACTCAGTGGACCACTGTTATGACCTGGTGGTTTAGAGGCCACACTGATATGACCTGGTGGCTAAAACACAACATGGAGCGAGCTCTGAGAAGGTGGTATCTCTACTGACCGCAGTCCCTAATCCTAACAACAACACTAGAAATAGCCGTGGGATGTTCCTGACTCTCCCTAGACACCTCTTCACAGCCTAAGAAATAACTACCCCTAAAGAAGGAAATAGAAAGCTATCTTGCCTCAGAGAAAACCCCCAAAAGGAAAGATAGCCCCCCACAAATATTGACTGTGAATGGAGAGGGAAATGACGTACACAGAAATGAAATCAGAATTCAGCAAAGGAGGCAATACTAAACTAGATAGACAGAGAGAAAAGGATACTGTGCGGTCAGTATAAAAACTACAAAATCCACGCAGAGTTTACAAAAAATGAACTCCGCACCGACTCACGGTGTGGAGGGGCAAATCTGCTTTCCCAGAGCTTCCAGCTAGCCTGAATAAGACATAGTGACAAGCTGGACAAAAAGAGACATATTTGCAAAGCAATAGAGTCCAAACAAATGGACAAACAAAAACTAGCAAAAACTTATCTTTTGTAGACAATGACTGGCCATATGAGAATTCCAAGGAGACAACCAAATCCAACCAAGAACATTGACAGCAGGCATGGACTAAAGCCCAGAGCAGGTTTAAATAACAAACCCAGGCAAGGCGATTAGTGAAGGCAGCTGCTACAGCCACCCAAAGGAGCAGCAGTTCCACTCGAAACCACCAGAGGGAGCCCAAGGGCAGAACTCACAAAAATACCATTAGCAACCACAGGAGGGAGCTCCAGAACGGAATTCACAACAGACCACTAACTGTCTAGATACTTAGTGGGCCACCAACTGTCTAGATACTTACTCAGTGGACCACCAACTGTCTAGATACTTACTCAGTGGATCACCAACTGACTAGATCACTAGGTTAAAATAACAAAATACATCAACTGAACTATCAAGACAGGACAATACTTCATTAGGTCTAAAGGACAGGTGGCCCCCACCTGCTCACCATGGACTTTAATTACGTTTAATCACTTTTGAGGGCTTATTCTGCATCAGTCACTAATGCAGCCAAGTACATTTCAAAAACCTGATCTGCACATCCAAACATAGACTGAGTGTGAACAGGTGCTGAACCCAGAGTTGCCAACTCGTATATAGTTAAGTAAATAGGGCAGCACACTGCAGCGCCAAAACATGCAAACTTGAAAACACGAAATTTGAACTGCATTACTGCACTAGAAATATGAAAAATGAGAGCTTTTAGCGCATAAAAATGGCCAATTTTATGTGTACCTCATAGCCACTTTACGGCATCTCTCTTATACCAGGTCCTACGCTTGACCTACCTCGCTGAGAATAAACGTCTTCATCTGAATGGGTGCATGTGAAACCTCTTCTTGGACTCAAATTCTCTCTCTATGTGGAGGGGTATTGGACCTACTATAATTAAAACACCTGAAGCTAGGAGGCGGGGAGTGCACGATCAGAAGGCTAAAGAATACATTTCAAAAACCTGATCTGCACATCCAAACATAGACTGAGTGTGAACAGGTGCTGAACCCAGAGACGCCAACTCGTATATAGTTAAGTAAATAGGGCAGCACACTGCAGCGCCAAAACATGCAAACTTGAAAACACGAAATTTGAACTGCATTACTGCACTAGAAATATGAAAAATGAGAGCTTTTAGCGCATAAAAATGGCCAATTTTATGTGTACCTCGTAGCCACTTTATTTCTAGTGACACTAACCTGTATGACAGGTGGCTCGAGCCTTTTTACAGGGTCTCTATTACGACCCGGGCTCTATGTGCCACTGTGTCTTCAGGTGCTAGGGTGGACAGGTGACGTATAGTCCAGCTTCCTTGCCGGTTTCTGTTGTAAGTCTTGGAGTCCCTCACAACCTCAGTCTTCAGGTTACCGGTGTCTGCGCTCTGCAAGGAGGTAGCTCAGTCGCAGCTGTTCTCCCCAGTTCTTTCTCTCCTGTGCTCTGCTCTCCTGCACGCTCACTACAATGTGTTCATCCCTTTGTATAATCTCTCTCCAGGAGCTGCAGCACATCTTGGCTGCATGGCCCCTTCAGTCCTTCCGACACTCACTGTCTGACTGCTCTCTTCTCTGTCTGTTATGATGCGGTGGTCTAGGAGCAACATGGAACAAGCTCTGAAGGAAGTGGTAACTGTACTGACCGCAGCCCCTAAGCTCAACACAACACTAGAAGCAGCCGTGGAATGCTCCTAACTCTCCATATGCATCTCGTCACAGCCTAAGAGCTAACTACCCCTAAAGACAGAAGCAGGAAAACTATCTTGCCTCAGAGAAAATCCCTAAAGGATAGATTAGCCCCACACAAATAATGACTGTGAGTGGAGAGGGAAAAAGACATACACAGAATGAAACCAGGATGAGCACAGGAGGCCAGTCTAGCTTGATAGATAGGACAGGATGGAATACTGTGCGGTCAGTATAAAACACTACAAAAATCCACGCAGAGTTTACTAAAAATCTCCACACCTGACTAAAGATGTGGAGGGTAAATCTGCTTCCCAAAGCTTCCAGCAAGACAGAATTCATACTGATAAGCTGGACAAACATAGAAAGCACTGAACGGATAAGTCCACAATCTGTGAACAGAACAGAGCAAGTAAGAACTAAGCTTTGCTGATCTGGTCAGGAAAGCAGGGAAATCCAAAGAGATGTGAATCCAACCAGAAACCATTTACAAGTGGCACTAGCTGAAGGAACAGCCAGACCTAAATAGCCGAGCAGAAGAGAAGATAAGTGGAGGCAGCTGATGACAGCTAACTCCAAGGAGCAGCCATACCACTTGAAACCACAAGAGGGAGCCCAAGAGCAGAACTCACAAAAGTGCCACTTACAACCCCCGGAGGGAGCCCAAGAGCGGAATTCACAACAGTACCCCCCCCCCCTTGAGGAGGGGTCACCGAACCGTCACCAGAGCCCCCAGGCCGATCAGGATGAGCCAAATGAAAAGCACGAACCAAATCGGTGGCATGGACATCAGAGGCAACAACCCAAGAATTATCATGCTGGCCATAACCCTTCCACTTGACAAGATACTGAAGCCTCCGCCTCGAAAAACGAGAATCCAAAATCTTCTCAACCTCATATTCCAACTCTCCCTCAACCAACACCGGGGCAGGAGGGTCAACCGAGAGAACAACGGGCACCACATATCTCCGCAACAAAGATCTATGGAAAACATTATGAATGGCAAAAGAGGCAGGAAGAGCCAAACGAAACGACACCGGATTAATAATTTCACAAATTGTATAAGGACCAATAAACCGAGGCTTAAACTTAGGGGACGAAACCTTCATAGGAACATGACGAGAAGACAACCAAACCAAATCCCCCACACGAAGCCGGGGACCAACACACCGACGGCGGTTAGCAAAACGTTGAGCCCTTTCCTGAGACAACGTCAAATTGTCCACCACACGAGTCCAAATCTGCTGCAGCCTGTCCACCACAGAATCAACACCAGGACAATCAGAAGGCTCAACCTGCCCAGAAGAAAAGCGAGGATGAAAACCAAAATTACAAAAGAAAGGAGAAACCAAAGTAGCCGAACTAGCCCGATTATTAAGGGCAAACTCGGCCAAAGGCAAGAAAGACACCCAATCATCGTGATCAGCAGACACAAAGCATCTCAAATAGGTCTCCAAGGTCTGATTAGTTCGCTCAGTTTGGCCATTAGTCTGAGGATGAAACGCCGAAGAAAAAGACAAATCAATGCACATCCTAGCACAAAAGGCCCGCCAAAATCTAGAGACAAACTGAGAACCTCTATCAGAGACAATATTCTCCGGAATGCCATGCAAATGAACCACATGCTGAAAAAACAACGGAACCAGATCTGAGGAGGAAGGCAACTTAGGCAAAGGTACCAGATGGACCATTTTAGAGAATCGGTCACAAACAACCCAGATAACAGACATCTTCTGGGAAACAGGAAGATCCGAAATAAAATCCATGGAAATATGTGTCCAGGGCCTCTGAGGGCAAAGGCAAAAGCAACCCACTAGCGCGGGAACAGCAAGGCTTGGCTCGGGCGCAAGTCCCACAGGATTGCACAAAAGCACGGACATCGCGCGACAAGGACGGCCACCAAAAGGACCTAGCAACCAAATCTCTGGTACCAAAAATCCCAGGATGACCAGCCAACACTGAACAATGAACCTCAGAAATTACCTTACTTGTCCATCTATCAGGAACAAACAGCTTCCCCACAGGACAGTGGTCAGGCCTATCAGCCTGAAATTCCCGAAGCACCCGCCGCAAATCAGGAGAGATGGCAGAAAGAATCACCCCTTCCTTAAGAATGCCAACTGGCTCAAGGACTCCAGGAGAATCAGGCGAAAAACTCCTAGAGAGGGCATCAGCCTTAACATTCTTAGATCCCTAATCAGTTTCTATGAAGAGGTAAGTTCTGGATTGGACCAAGGGAACCCAGTGGATGTAGTGTATATGGACTTTTCAAAAGCTTTTGATACGGTGCCACAGAAAAGGTTGATACATAAAATGAGAATAATGGGGATAGGGGAAAATATGTGTAAGTGGGTTGAGAACTGGCTCAGGGATAGGAAACAAAGGGTGGTTATTAATGGAGCACACTCGGACTGGGTAGCGGTTAGCAGTGGGGTACCACAGGGGTCAGTATTGGGCCCTCTTCTTTTTAACATATTTATTAATGACCTTGTAGGGGGCATTCAGAGTAGAATTTCAATATTTGCAGATGACACTAAACTCTGCAGGGTAATCAATACAGAGGAGGACAATTTTATATTACAGGATGATTTATGTAAACTAGAAGCTTGGGCTGATAAATGGCAAATGAGCTTTAATGGGGATAAATGTAAGGTCATGCACTTGGGTAGAAGTAATAAGATGTATAATTATGTGCTTAATTCTAAAACTCTGGGCAAAACCGTCAATGAAAAAGACCTGGGTGTATGGGTGGATGACAAACTCATATTCAGGGGCCAGTGTCAGGCAGCTGCTACAAAGGCAAATAAAATAATGGGATGCATTAAAAGAGGCTTAGATGCTCATGAGGAGAATATAATTTTACCTCTATTCAAGTCATTAGTACGACCACACTTAGAATACTGTGCACAGTTCTGGTCTCCGGTGTTTAAGAAAGACATAGCTGAACTAGAGCGGGTGCAGAGAAGAGCGACCAAGGTTATTAGAGGACTGGGGGGTCTGCAATACCAAGATAGGTTATTACACTTGGGGCTATTTAGTTTGGAAAAACGAAGACTAAGGGGTGATCTTATGTTAATGTATAAATATATGAGGGGACAGTACAAAGACCTTTCTGATGATCTTTTTAATCATAGACCTGAAACAGGGACAAGGGGGCATCCTCTGCGTTTGGAGGAAAAAAGGTTTAAGCATAATAACAGACGCGGATTCTTTACTGTAAGAGCAGTGAGACTATGGAACTCTCTTCCGTATGATGTTGTAATGAGTGATTCATTACTTAAATTTAAGAGGGGACTGGATACCTTTCTGGAAAAGTATAATGTTACAGGGTATATATACTAGATTCCTTGATAGGGCGTTGATCCAGGGAACTAGTCTGATTGCCGTATGTGGAGTCGGGAAGGAATTTTTTTCCCCAATGTGGAGCTTACTCTTTGCCACATGGGTTTTTTTTGCCTTCCTCTGGATCAACATGTTAGGGCATGTTAGGTTAGGCTATGGGTTGAACTAGATGGACATATAGTCTTCCTTCAACCTTAATAACTATGTAACTATGTAACTATCCCGGAAGATACGAGACCACAAAATCAAAACGGGAGAAAAACAGGGACCATCGAGCCTGTCTAGGATTAAGCCGCTTGGCCGACTCGAGGTAAATCAGATTCTTATGATCGGTCAGGACCACAACGCGGTGCTTAGCTCCCTCAAGCCAATGACGCCACTCCTCAAACGCCCACTTCATAGCCAACAACTCCCGATTGCCGACATCATAATTGCGTTCCACAGGCGAAAACTTTCTGGAAAAAAAAGCACACGGTTTCATCAAAGAACCATCAGACTCCCTCTGAGACAAAACGGCCCCCGCCCCAATCTCAGACGCGTCGACCTCAACCTGAAAAGGAAGAGAAACATCCGGCTGACGCAACACAGGGGCAGAAGTAAATCGGCGTTTAAGCTCCTGAAAGGCCTCAACAGCCGCAGAGGACCAATTCGTCACATCAGCGCCTTTCTTCGTCAAATCAGTAAGGGGCTTAACCACACTGGAAAAGTTGGCAATGAAACGGCGATAGAAATTAGCAAAGCCCAAAAATTTTTGAAGGCCCTTCACAGATGTGGGTTGAATCCAGTCATGAATAGCTTGGACCTTAACAGGATCCATTTCTATAGACGAGGGAGAAAAAATAAAACCCAAAAAAGAGACCTTCTGAACTCCGAATAGGCACTTAGACCCCTTCACAAACAAAGCATTATCACGAAGGATCTTCCTTCCCCCTTGGGAGCGTGCCGCGAGGCTGTCTGTGAGACTATAGAAGTAGGTTCCACCTGTGTACTAGCTCTTAGGACTTGTGTCTTGTTGATATTAGCCTGTTTTCTCCCACTATTGTACGAGCCGGCATTACTCAAGATGATTAGACCCTAATATGCTGTTATGGTATTGTACTTTGTATCATATGGACCCTTACTTCCCATTGTTTATGGGTGTTTTTAATTGTTTTTACTACAGTTGTTTATGTGGTGTGGTTCTAATAAAATAACATTTGTTATATTTTGGTTAATTGAGTTGTGGTGATCCCATTTCTGATGCAGTCTTTTTTCTTATAAAGTGTTCAATCACGAAGGATCTGGAACACCATCCTGACCTGCTTCACATGAGACTCCCAATCATCGGAAAAAAATCAAAATATCATCCAAATATACAACCATGAATTTATCAAGATAATTGCGGAAAATATCATGCATGAAAGACTGGAACACAGATGGAGCATTAGAGAGCCCAAATGGCATCACAAGGTATTCAAAATGGCATTCGGGCGTATTAAATGCAGTTTTCCATTCGTCACCCTGTTTAATACGAACAAGATTATATGCCCCTCGGAGGTCAATCTTAGTAAACCAACTAGCCCCCTTAATCTGAGCAAACAAATCAGTAAGCAAAGGCAAGGGGTATTGGAATTTGACCGTGATCTTATTAAGAAGACGATAATCAATACAGGGTCTCAAGGAGCCATCCTTCTTAGCAACAAAAAAGAAACCCGCTCCCAATGGTGACGAAGAGGGCCGAATATGCCCCTTCTCCAAAGATTCCTTAACATAACTCTGCATGGCGGCATGCTCTGGTACAGACAGATTGAAAAGTCGGCCCTTAGGGAACTTGCAACCAGGAATCAAGTTAATAGCACAATCACAGTCCCGGTGCGGTGGAAGGGAACTGGACTTGGGCTCATCAAATACATCCTGGAAATCCGACAAAAACTCAGGGACCTCAGAAGAGGGGGAAGAGGAAATTGACATCAAAGGAACGTCACTATGTACCCCTTGACAACCCCAACTAGTCACAGACATAGTTTTCCAATCCAGCACCGGATTATGTTCCTGTAACCATGGAAATCCCAGTACAACAACATCATGCAGGTTATGCAACACCAGAAAACGGCAATCTTCCTGATGTGCTGGAGCCATGTACATGGTCATCTGCGTCCAGTACTGAGGTTTATCCTTGGCCAATGGTGTAGCATCAATGCCCCTCAAAGGAATAGGGCTCTGCAAAGGCTGCAAGGAAAAACCACAGCGCCTGGCGAATTCTAAGTCCATTAAGTTCAGGGCAGCGCCTGAATCCACAAATGCCATGACAGAAAAGGACGACAATGAGCAAATCAGGGTCACAGATAAGAGAAATTTAGGCTGTAAAGTACTGATGGTAACAGACCTAGCGACTCTCTTAGTATGCTTAGGGCAATCAGAGATAACATGAGCCGAATCACCACAGTAAAAAAAAAAGCCTATTCTGACGTCTGAATTCCTGCCGTTCTGTTCTAGTCAAAATCCTATCACATTGCATAGGTTCAGGACTTTGCTCAGAGGACACTGCCATATGGTGCACAGCTTTGCGCTCGCGCAGACGCCGATCAATCTGAATGGCTAGAGACATAGATTCGCTCAAACCGGCAGGCGTAGGAAAGCCCACCATAACATCTTTAAGGGCTTCAGAAAGACCTTTTCTGAAAATAGCAGCCACAACCTCCTCATTCCATTTAGTGAGCACAGACCATTTTCTAAATTTCTGGCAGTATAATTCTGCCGCTTCCTGACCTTGACACAAGGCCAACAGGGTTTTTTCTGCATGATCCACAGAATTAGGTTCGTCATACAATAATCCGAGCGCTTGAAAAAATGCGTCTACATTCAATAATGCCGAATCCCCTGTTTCAAGAGAAAAAGCCCAGCCTTGAGGGTCACCACGCAGCAAGGATATGATGATTTTTACTTGCTGAATGGGATCACCAGAAGAACGGGGTTTCAAAGCAAAAAACAATTTGCAGTTATTTTTAAAGTTCAAAAACTTGGATCTGTCCCCAAAAAACAAATCAGGGGTAGGAATTCTAGGCTCTAAAGTCTGAACAACATAATCTTGGATATTCTGTACTCTTGCAGCAAGTTGATCTACATGAGAAAACAAACCCTGAACATCCATGCCAGAGCATATATCCTGAACCACACAGATATCAAGGGGGGGAAAAAAAAAAAGAGACAAACTAGAGCACAGAAAAAAAAAATGGTTCAGAACTTTCTTTTCCTTCTTTTGAGATGCATTTAATTAATTTTTGTCCACTTGTACTGTTATGATGCGGTGGTCTAGGAACAACATGGAACGAGCTCTGAAGGAAGTGGTAACTGTACTGACCGCAGTCCCTAAGCTCAACACAACACTAGAAGCAGCCGTGGAATGCTCCTAACTCTCCATATGCATCTCGTCACAGCCTAAGAGCTAATTACCCCTAAAGACAGAAGCAGGAAAACTATCTTGCCTCAGAGAAAATCCCCAAAGGATAGATTAGCCCCCCACAAATAATGACTGTGAGTGGAGAGGGAAAAAGACATACACAGAATGAAACCAGGATGAGCACAGGAGGCCAGTCTAGCTTGATAGATAGGACAGGATGGAATACTGTGCGGTCAGTATAAAACACTACAAAAATCCACGCAGAGTTTACTAAAAATCTCCACACCTGACTAAAGGTGTGGAGGGTAAATCTGCTTCCCAGAGCTCCCAGCAAGACAGAATTAATTCATACTGATAAGCTGGACAAACATAGAAAGCACTGAACGGATAAGTCCACAATCTGTGAACAGAACAGAGCAAGTAAGAACTAAGCTTTGCTGAACTGGTCAGGAAAACAGGGAAATCCAAAGAGATGTGAATCCAACCAGAAACCATTTACAAGTGGCACTAGCTGAAGGAACAGCCAGACCTAAATAGCCGAGCAGAAGAGAAGATAAGTGGAGGCAGCTGATGACAGCTAACTCCAAGGAGCAGCCATACCACTTGAAACCACAAGAGGGAGCCCAAGAGCAGAACTCACAAAAGTGCCACTTACAACCACCAGAGGGAGCCCAAGAGCGGAATTCACAACATCTGTCTCTCTGAAAAACTGCCTGACTTTCCCTCCAGACCAGAATATATATATCCGAGCTCCCCCTTCTGGCCAGGAGTGTGAGCATGTTGCATGCTTGTGTTTACCTTGCAAAGAAGATCTTCCTTCGCTTCCAAGCATGACATCACTCTCCCAGTGAGGAAAGCAATGCCACTGTAACAACTAGGATCCTGGGGTGTTACATGTCCGTCTCTATTATAATTGCATTCAGCTGAATCAAGGCAGATTGTGCAGACTGAGCAGGTAATGGAGTCCGCCCGGGGATGATTCATCCCATTACTGTAGACTACAAGACTACAAAGCGCCATCATAATCGGGACTCTCCACCGTCCTGAACAGATCGCAATTTATAACTAGGATTTCCAGATTGTAAACATGGCGGCAAAGTCTTCTATGTCATTTATAGGGATAGTATACTGATGAGCTGCTGCATCTAATCTTATCATGTGTGATACTGTCAGCTGAACCGATGCATCTAATCTTATCATGTGTGATACTGTCAGGTGAACCAATGCATCCAATCTTATGTGTGATACTGTCAGCTGAACCAATGCATCTAATCTTATGTGTGATATTGTCTGCAGTGTTCTGTATCAAAACCTATCATGTGTGATACTGGCTACTGTGCTCATTTATCTAAGCCTATCATGTGTGATACTGTCTGCTGTGTTCATGTATCTAAGCCTATCATGTCTGACACAGTCTATCATGTGAAACTGACCACTGAACCAATGTATCTAAGCCTACTGTGTCTCATATTGTCTGCTGTGTTCAAGTATCTAAGCCTATCATATGTGTGACTGTCAGTTGTGCTCGTGTATCTGTAAAGTGCTGCAGAGCCGTAGTCACGACCATAGTCCGTTTGTGCTCTGACACTTTACAGACAAGGGGAGTCCAGGTCCCAGTGTGCTGTAGGGTGTGAGTGCATCACACTCACTTGTAGGTCGCAGGACTCCGCTGCCTCCAGGTCTCTGTCCTCAGGAGCCACTGCACACAATGCAGGGGACTCCATGTTCTTTGTAAGACTATGGTCCCGCAATCAGTGTCTGGTCAGTATTTGACCTCAGTATTTGTAAGCCAAATCCAGGAGTGGGACAATCAGAGGAAAAGTATAATAGAAACACGTCACCACTTCTGCATTTATCACCCACTCCTGGTTTTGGCTTACAAATACTGATGTGAAATACAGACCAAATACTGATGGTGTGACCGTTGCCAAACAGTCAAACTTTCAGTCCAAGTTCATCTGGTGGGTGCAGGTGGGATAGGGTACAACAATTCACACATCCCTCCTCCTTAGTACAACTCCTCTTCTGTTCTGCCACCAGTTCATTCTGGACTACCCCCAAGCCCAATCATTCTGTCAGTATCAGGGATTTCTTGTTGTCCTCTCCGGCAGTGTACAGAAGACTGGCCACCTGACCCCCATGCAATTCCATTTCCACCGACCAGAAGACCAGGCTTGCTCCTTGGTTCCTGGCGTGAGCCCTAGGCTCCAGACGCTGTTGGATTGCCCATCATGGAATACCATTTGACCTCTCAATTCTTTGAACGGTTGGCCCACGCTGCCCCAGCAGCCCACCGCATCTGAACATCACTATGCACTTCACTAGCTAACACTGTGACTGAACTCTCTCTAACTAGGAAGCTCCCCCCTCTTATAAACCCACCCACTGGGCTAACCATTTCCTATTTTACATGCTAAGGCTTGGTTCCCATTGCGTTATGGGAACGCGCTTAACGGACAGCGTTGCACGGCGAAATTAACGCCGTGCAACGCGTCCGTTAGCGCGCCCATTCACGGCAATGGGAACGCGCAGCACTAGCGCGTGTCATGTTCGGCACGCGCTAGCGACGCGCCGGTGTTTCCTGGCGCGCCGCGGACGCTGCAAGCAGCGTCCGAGGCGCGCCCGCGGTCCGTTCCCCGCTCTCGCAGATCGGGGATCTGCGAGAGCGGGGACGTTACCGCGACCCCGGGACGCGGCCACATTAAAAACATTGCGTTAGCGCAACCCGCTAGCGCTAGCGCTAAACGGGTTGCACTAACGCAATGTGACCCTAGCCTAAGCCTATTATTCTTATTGTATACCTTATGCTATCCTAAGATTATCCTATGCTACACTCACATTATGCATTAACAATTTACTTACTGTACATCATCATAATGCAATACATTGGACACACATTACTTTTACATATAAAATAGAATGACTGTATTCACAAGATGAGTCTGTTGTCTTCAGGGGCAGGAAAAGGGTAAAACAGTCCACATCCCTACATGCCTCCCCTCTTTAAACATGGTCATCATCAACCATTCTGGGACCTGGAAGATAACACACAGCATATAACAATCACATAAAACATCTAAACCATTAATCTCTCTTCTGGCGTATAGAGTGTCCATTGCGGGTGAGTCCACTTACCCAGAAATCAAAGAGCACAAGCTCTGTAGCACCCAAGGAAGCCGGTTGTTAAAGTGGTATTGCCTCCCTCACGGGAAGGGTAATGTCATGCCTGGAAGCGAGGAGGATCCCTTTGGCAGGTAACATGTACATGCAACACTGCTCTGACTCCAGGCCAGAAGGGGGAGCTCTGAACCCAGTTTCAGGGTAGCTTCCCTAGATATATTCAGGCTGGAGGAGGAGTTAGCGAGTCAGGCAAGAGGAGAGCTGGAGCTGATCAGACGTCTGGTTCTGCAGCTCCAGACAGAGCAGTCTGTAGGAGACTGTGAGGGGAGAAATAGCAAAGGAGAAGAGAGAAACTGGAGTGGAGCTGAGACTGGGCTCCCTCCAGGTTCAAGCGCAAGAAACCGGAGGCCGGAATTCCGAGGTTGTATGCCCCACAGCAGAAACTGGCGGGCAGGAGATTCCAAGTCTCCTGGCCACCATTACACCTGAAGGCACAGCAGAAGATAGAGCACAGAGTCACCACGAGAAGGGACACTTGTAAAAAGGCTCGAGTTGCCTACCATGCGGGTAGTGTCCACCTAAAAGGGACAGAGAGAAAGAGAGAGGACCTTGTATGAAGCCTCAGGCAGCAAGGGACTTAGAACACAGTGCAGTAAGGAAGGCTTCCAACCCTACCTGGCTAGGGGGATTCCAAATTGCTTCCAGGCTGCGCAGTGTTATGAAAGGCAATTCAGAACCACAATGGACATGGAGGTCAGAGCACATACAGTGATCTGACAATAACCCAAAATAATAGAACGAGCTCTGAGACGTGGGAACTCTGCAGACCGCAAACCCTAATCCTATCAATCCACACTAAAGGTAGCCGTGGAGCGCTCCTGACCAGAACCTAGGCGCCTCGTCACAGCCTGAGAAACTAGCTAGTCCTGAAGATATAAAAATAAGCCTACCTTGCCTCAGAGAAATTCCCCAAAGGAAAAGGCAGCCCCCACATATAATGACTGTGAGTAAGATGAAAACACAAACATAGAGATTAAACAGATTTAGCAAAGTGAGGCCCGACTAGCTGAACAGAACGAGGATAGGGAAGATAACTTTGTGGTCAGCACAAAAACCTATAAAAAACCACGCAGAGGGGACAAAAAGACCCTCCGCACCGACTAACGGTACGGAGGTGGTCCCTCTGCGTCTCAGAGCTTCCAGCAGGCGAGAAAAACCAATAAAGCAAGCTGGACTGAAAAATAGCAACAAAATAACATAAGCAAAACTTAGCTTTGCAGAGCAGCAGGCCACAGGAATGATCCAGGGAAAAAACAAGTCCTACACTGGAACATTGACAGGAAGCATGGATCAAAGCATCAGGTGGAGTTAAGTAGAGAAGAAGCTAACGAACTCACCAGATCACCTGAGGGAGGAAACTCAGAAGCTGCAGTACCACTTTCCTCCACAAACGGAAGATCCCAGAGAGAATCAGCCGAAGTACCACTTGTGACCACAGGAGTGAACTCTGCCACAGAATTCACAACAGCGCAGATTCCAAAGATCACCTGTAGCCTGTACCTGAACGGCTTTAGTAAAAGGTAAAGAGACTGCAAACTTGTGTCCTTCAGTTTTTTCCTACACTTCACCATCTATCAGCCTTACCAACTACACCGGGAGCCCTGGGGACTAAGTTTTACCTGTGTGTAACTATACCATCTCTGCTGCAATACCATCATCCCCAGAGGACCCCTTTAAGCAGCATCGGTAATCCCTGGCCGAGTACCACAGGTGGCATCACGAACACTACTCTTTAGACTTTATTTCCCATTACATCTTTTTCCCTTTTATTGGACACCCAGGGCCACGGACCGGGTCACTGCCACTGTGACACATCTCTTTAAGGACCGACCCGGTACCGAGTACTCCACGGTCCTAGCGGGCGCTACCCAACAATACAGCCGCCTAACAGTCCTTGGGCATATACCATGTCCCTCTCCTGGACAATGCTTAAAATAGGCGATTCTCCCAGTCAGAACCGAATATTAATGTTTATCCGAGTCCATGTTCCAAAAAAATGGCCTTTAGGCCCACACATTGACAGTTGCCCGACTGTCCATGGGCATAAGTTTCTTCATGGGTCCGCATGTCTCTGGTATCACTGACTTGCAGACCCTGACACAGCGTGTTCCTTGTACTCACAGGCCCATTGGCCAAAACTAGGGTTGAGCGACCTTTACTTTTTTAGGGTCGAGTCAGGTTTCGCGAAACCCGACTATCTCTAATATCGGGTCGAGTGAAATCGGCCGATTATGGCGAAAAGTCGGGGATCGGCCGAAACACGAAACCCAATGCAAAGTCAATGGTAATTTTTTTATTTTTTTATTCTCTCTCTCTCTCTTTCTCTCTCTCTCTCCCCCCCCCCCCCCCGTCCCTGAACAGAAAAGCTGGTGTTACACATTTCAAATCGCTACAGCGCACAAGCGTCAAGATGACGATAGGCGTCCACACCCCTAAGACCTATGTCATCACTCTGCCCGCGCTCATTCATTGGCTGAAAAAATGGCGCCAAGCGCGTCATACGAAACGCGACTTTGGCGAGAAAGTCGCGTACCGCATGGCCGACCTCACACAGGGATCGGGTCGGGTTTCATGAAACCCGACTTTGCCAAAAGTCGGCGACTTTTGAAAATGAACGATCCGTTTCGCTCAACCCTAGCCAACACAGCAACATATCCAGTAGTTCTGGAGCACAGTCCATACAGTCCCTCATCCATATTTTAAGACAAGGGTGCAATTAACACAGTCCTGGCCCGGCTTGATCTTCGGGTCATCAAATTCCCACCCCCACCTTGTGAAGAACACTCCCTTCAAGTTACAAAGTCCATAAGGCAGAAAGGGTTTGAGACTCTTAGTGGCTCACAGTTCTGCAATCCAACGAGGGGGGTATGCAACGTGCGTAAAACAAACTGGGAAGGAAGAAACACAAACACTCTTCTGTTATCCTGGCCAGCATCCTGGGACTCCCGATACACTTTAGGGCCTCCTGCCTTCTGGAACCCTTTTTTCCCACTCCCTCTTCCTTTGGATCACCCGTGACACCCATCGGGCCTTCTCAGGGTCTTGGACTCCCTCCACGTACATTCTTGGGAGTGGGGGCTGCCTTTTGGATTGGTGCCTCGATAGGGGGTCGAGGTGTACTTACAGCCGTTACCACCACCAAGTCCTTCAATTGTGCTGCTCGGCCACATGGCTTCTAGCAGTCTAACATGGCCACTTCTTTCTGTATATGAGGCTCAGGTTCAGGGGCCGACCAGTAAACTTTGGCCTTGAGCTTCGGTTCCGGGTGCTAATGTTTTCATTGGGCTCTGCCAGATCCATCAGCAGCTGCAGATCCTCTGGTCGCATCTCCTGCTCCTGTTCCTGCAGCTTTTGTTCCCATTCAGCCTGTCCGAGCCAACCACGAAGCTCAGCATTGTAGAATCTCTCCATATCATCTCACTCTTCACCTCTTTCTTCCACCAACAACAGTGTCAGTCCGTTATCTTCAGGGTGTAATGTTCCAGAACCCCGCCCTTTCCTGGGTGGGTCTACTTTTTGCTGTCCTGACCATTTTCAGGCAGTCTTAGCCCATTCTCCATTGACTTGCTGTAATGGGTGTGGTTTCTTTTTATTTTGTATCGCCCATTGGGGCGGGTACTGCTCTCTGGCAACGCCTCTCCCTAGGCTGGACGGATTTTCAAGTTGTTTCTCTTCTTGTACACCCACAATGGGTGGGTCCATCTAGCCATTTTTCACCACTCACCACCATCTTGTCATCCGTGTTCAAGTCCATCTTTGATTTCGCTAGTTACTTCCCCACTGCTGTCAAGTTTCTTGATGCATGGATCGATCCTGCTAACTACGCCAAATGTAAAGTGCTGCAGAGCTATGGTCGCGACCGAGCTGCTATCCAGTTTCGCTCTGCCACTTTACAGACAATGGTTGTCCCACTCCCAGTGTGCTGTAGGGTGTGGGGTGAATCACACTCGCTTGTAGGCCTGAGGCCTCCTCTATTTCCAGGCTTCCGTCCTCAGGAGCCGCCGCACACAATGCAAGGGACACCAAGTTCTTTGCAACAGTCAAACTTTTGCTAAACAGTCCATGTTCATCGGAAAAGAGGGCACAGCAATTCGCACTTCATCCTTAATACAACTCCTCATCTGTTCTGCCACCCATCCAGTCTGGACCACCCCCAGGCCCACTGATTCTGTCAGTCTCAGAGACCCCATATAATTCCACCGACCTCGTGAAGTCAGAAGACCAGGCCCGTTCCATAGTACGTGGTCCGAGACCTAGGCTCCAGACTCTGTTAGATTGTCCATCAGGGAACTTCGTTTGGCCTCCCGCTGCCTTGAATGGTTGGCCCATGCTGCCGCTAGCAACCCACCACACCACCTGAACTTTGCCTTCAATAGGCACTTCACTAGCTGACACTCAACTCTCTCTAACCAGGAAGGCATCACATTTTTAGCTATCCTAAGCCTATCCTCTGCTATATTCACATTATGCATTAACACTTTACGTCACCATTCATAATACATTATATTGGACACTTTTACATATAAAACCGCACAACAGTATTCACAAGACGCGTCTGTTGGGGCAGGAACAGGGTAGGACAGTCCACGTGCCTACATATCTAAGCCTATCACGTGTGACACTGCCTGTTGTGTTTTTGTATCTAAGTCTATCACGTGATCTGAGCCACTGTACCTAAGCGCATCATATGTGATACTGTCACAGTATGATGCCTCATTAGTGCTTCCTCACAGTATGAAGCCCCCTTAGTTTCCCTCACACAGTATATTGACCCCTTCCTGCCCCCCTAGTGCCTAATTTACAGTTGCATGCCATATTAGTGCCCCCATACCACACAGCATGATGACCCCCTTTGTGACCATCACATAGTATATTTTGCTCTTAGTGCCCCCCGTGCAAAGTATGATGCTTCTGCATTACACAAATGATCTGTGATCTGAATTTAGGAGTCTGGTCAGGGGTCTTGGTTATTATCCTCCACCTCTCAGACAGCCTCCACCACGAGAGGGGATGTGCGGACCACACACCATGGTCAATCAAGTGAACTATCAATCTTTCATCATCTGATCACAGGGTCTGGATTTATATTGAGGGTCTGGTCTGATGTCTGGATTGGAGTCCAAATTTAGAAGTGTAATTTCGGGGGGTCTGAATTTATATAGAGGGCTAATCTGGGGTCTGAATCAATTAGAAGTCTAGTCTGGGGTCAGAATTGCTTTTCGGCGTCTGGTCTGAAGTTAATTAAGATGTCTGGTTTGGGGTCTATCTCCAGGGGTCTAGAGTCTATGTTCTAAATGTAGAGGTCTGGTCTGGGAACTGGGTCTAGTCTGATTTCTAAACTTATAAACAGGCCTTGTTTTGGATCTGACTTATGTTCATTTCTAGTCGGGGGTGCGGGGTGTCTACATTAATTAATCAAAGCGTCTGTTCTGGGGTCTGAATTAAGTGTAGGTGTCCGATATGTGGTTTGAGATGAAGGAGTCTGGCCTGAGGAATGAATATAAAGGTCTATTCTGAATTATTTAAAAATCTGATCTGGGGTCTACATTAATTAGGAGGTCTGGTGTGGAGCCTGAATGAATTTAGGGGTCTAGTTTAGGGCTTTGTTTTCAAGGTCAGAGTTAATCGAGACATCTGATTTGGTTCTGAGTAAATAATTGAAGGCTCTGATCCGAAGTCTGAGTGTTGTTCTCTAATCTGAGATCTGAAATAATATCAGGGTCCAATAAAAAAATAAAATCAGATAAGAAGTCACTTGTGAGTCTCTGGATGTGACGTTTATTCTGCCGGTGATGGTGGCTGATCCGTGCTGATAATACTCTATAGATCCACTGATCTAAGTGATCACTGTATGGCGGTATTATTACTTTGCATAGTGCTAGCACCAATTTTCCCCTCTGTGTCAAATCCAGGCACAACGTCGTCCTTTTTGCTATCAATTGCTGACGTTACAGTAACACTCCCCGTTAATGCAATATGTATTAGCGCCCGTGAAGACAATGTAAAGGCGATTATTTTTACCGTGCTGCCTCATCCGCGCTCAGTGACAGATTCATCATTGTGGGAGTCTCTTCTTTCAGGACGCATGTAGAGCGTTCTAACTTGTTGCTATAATTAACGGCCATGTTTATAAACATTCTCATCAATCAGCAGCTCGATAATTACCAGTCGGGAGAAAATCAGCCTCATCGTGAGCTGTACTGGAGGAAAATGGTCCACGAGGAGCGGTCAGGCTTGTGCTGAGCAACGGCCACTTCTGTAATATAATACCGCACATGCAAAGTCAAAATATGGCGCCATAGAAGAACCAAAGTGGTATGGAGCCAGTACAAAAAACTAATGTACATGGAAAACATAACAACATGTTGTACGATCAATCTATGTAGTACAGTATCCATATGACTAATACAAATAATAGCGCCATATGCTGACCAAGCACTTCCAATGCTACTGTATATAGTGCAGCTGCCATCATATAGTATGTTGCAACCAAAACATGATATACTGTACAATGCCAAATTGCAGTGCCATAAATTATATTTCACAGTGACTAAGTAGCAGTGTCACATTATATAATAAATTAATACTGCCATACAGTGCTTAAAGGGAACCTGTCACGTCAGATAATGCAATTTACCTGCAGATATACGGTTATCCTGCAGGGTAACAGCATTTGAAAAGTGACTAACCGCAGTACTGAAAGCGCGGAGAAAATGAACTTTATTCGGATTGGCTACAGTCACCGAGCGAGAGGTCAGTCGAAGTACTCGGCCCATCATCGTCATCCCTCTCTGGGTAACACAACACATCACATAGGCCCTATCGAGAGCTGACGATACTACTCGTTGGGTTGCAAGTCCCAGATTGGTGAGTTACTCGGTACACTTGTCACAATGGCTGACTTCGTTCCCTGAAACATCGCCCTAGTCCCTACTTTGCACCGTACGTCGACATTGGAAGCGATGGCTCATGCGAACGTCCCTCCGCTGCCCCACTCCCGCCTCCTCGTCTCTGACTCGGCTCAGCTCTGCCGGCTCACGTCTCTCTCAGGTCTCCACTCAGGTCTGCTATCTCTCTCAGGTCCTCTCTCAGGTCCTGTCTCTTTAATCCTTTTCTTGGGTCTGTTCTTTCATTTCCTTTACTCAGATCTGGTCTCTCGTAATGGTGGCTATTAGCCAGCTCGCTGTAGTGCATGTCCGTCCTGCTGCAAGTTTGGGCTCCAACTCCTCTCCTTCTCTGCTCTCCTCTTTTATAATTACTAAATGTGCCACAGCTATCACCTGACCTGGTGTCTCCTCCAATCTCTTTCCCGAGGGAGCATGTACTTCACTCTTTAGTTCCTACTAATACAATTCTTCCTGCTTTCAACTTTCACCAGCAGATGGCGATGTTCGCTTGCAGCATTATCCTTACATACACTGCCTATGGTTTTGGCAGCATGTATCAGCTGACAGGTTCCCTTTAAGACCTGCCATTATAGCCTTCTTTTATGATTTTTTGTTGTGTTTTTCGTTTTTCTGTATCACACATACAGTATGAGTTTATATATTTACAAGTACCTTGATTAAACTTGTTATTTCACATGATCTTTTACATGGTGCAGGTGACCACCCACTTTAGCTACAGTACGGATGTCTGAATATCACCTTCACATGGGACGATTCAATGATTCTTTACAAAATTAAAATAACTTTTATAAGAGATTTTTATCCCAAAATCTCAAGAGAAAAGTGATGAAAGTCCACCCTCACATTATGGACAGTGAATGTTAATGCATCCCGATTATTGACTGCATTAAGATCTGTTGGCAAATTCTCCCTTATCTGGCAACAGATTGATAAGTGACTATCCAGATCCTACACATCCTCTCCTCCTTTGGCATCAAAGACCTCACCCTATCCTGGATCTCCTCGTACATTTCCAACCGCACATTCAGCGTCTCCCACTCCCACACTACCTCCTCATCCCACCCTCTCTCTGTTGGAGTCCCCCAAGGTTCTGTTCTAGGACAACTACTCTTCTCAATCTATACACTTGGCCTGGGACAACTCATAAAGTCCCATGGATTCCACTACCACCTTTATGCTGATGACACTCAGATCTACCTCTCTGGCCCAGACGTCACCTCTCTGCTGTCCAGAATCCCAGAGCGTCTATCAGCCATATCCTCCTTCTTCTCCTCTCGCTTCCTCAAACTCAATGTGGACAAATCTGAACTCATCATCTTTCCTCCATCCCATAGATATTCCTTATGGAGCGCCCCATCAGGGCTGTGCGGTACTCGGAACCGGGTCCTGCAGTTCACAGGAGGATGTCATGGTGGCTGACCCCGTCCATGGCCCTGGGACATCCGTATAAAAGGGGAAAGTCTTTGTTCGTGAAGCCACCTGTGGTGTTCAGTCAGGGTGACCAACGCTGCTGTAAGGGGTCCGCTGGGGCGATGTTATGGCAGCTAGATGGTATACCTTCCCACAGGTGAAGTATGTCCCCAGGGCTTCCCAGTATGTAGATGGTGGATGGTGAATGGCGCAGTGAAGAACGAGTACACAAGGTTGCAGTCTCTTTACCTTTACTGAAGACTTCAGTATCCACAGTCCAGGGCACCAGATCACAGGGCAGGCAGAGTCCTTGTCCAGGTGAAAATCAATAGCCTTCCCTTGCGCTGCGGTGGTGTAGTCACTTATTGCCTATGGCTTCACATAAGGGTCTCACAGATGTAGTGTCTCTCCCTCTGTCCCCCGTATATGAAAGGACAAAACCCATATGACTGGTGACTTGAGCCTGTTTATAGGGTCTCTTAGATAACCCGGCTCTGTGGGGTGTCACCGTGCCTCCTGGGTGTAGGTGCGGACAGATAACGTGCAATTAGCTGTCCTGCCTGGTCTCTGAAGTAAGGCGTAGCGGTCCTTACTACCTCGGTGTTCCGGCTACCGGTGATCTGCGCCTCAGAAGGAGGCAGCCTGTTCGGGGCTGGTCCCCTTCTGGTATCCTTTCCTTTGCTTTGCTTTCCTTCACGCTAGCTGCAATAGAGTTCTGCCTTCAAAATGTCTCTTTCTGGGAGCTGCAGCTCTGAGGGCATGCACAGCTCCGTGGGCCCTCTGTCCTCCTCAGACAGATGTCTAGAACTAACTAACTTTCCCTACAGACTACCAGTAATATGTATCTGGGGAGTCACCTAATAAATAGGATCAGAAGCTCCCCCTGGTGGCCTGGAGTATGAAATGTGTTGCATGTTTGTGATACCTGGATGCAGTTATCCTTCCTTGCCTCTGAACATAGCATCACTCTCCCCAGGAGGAAAGCAATACCACTGTGATGACCAGGATCCTGGGGCGCCACACTTATCTGACCTATCTACCGCAATTAACGACATCACGCTTTCCCCCGTACCGGACATCCGCTGCCTCGGAGCAACCCTCGACTCTGCCCTGTCCTTCAAACCACACATCCAAGCTCTTTCCACCTCCTGTCGCCTCCAGCTCAAAAATATCTCCAGAATCCGTCCTTTCCTCAACCCTCAATCTACTAAAATGCTTGTGCACGCCCTCATCATCTCCCGCCTCGACTACTGCAACATCCTTTTCTGTGGCCTCTCTGCTAACACCCTTGCACCTCTCCTAGTCCATCCTTAACTCTGCTGCCTGACTAATTCATCTCCCTCCTCTCTACTCCTCCTCTTCTCCCCTCTGCAAATCTCTTAACTGGCTCCAATTCCCTCAGCGTATCTGGAGCGCCCCCAGACGCAGGGCCGCGGGTTACTCGGTACCGGTCCTCTCTATCTCGGCTCTAGGGTTGTCACGGTGGCTGGACCCGGTCCGTGACCCTGCCAAGGGGCGTCCAATGAAAGGGGTGATGAAAGTCGGCCAAGGTTTCGTGACGCCACCTGTGGTATTCGGTCAGGGTGACCGACGCTGCTTGGGGTCCACTGGGGTGGTGTAATGCAGCTAGATGGTATACTTTCCCACAGGTGAAGTATGTCCCCAGGGCTTCCCAGTAGTGTAGGTGGTGATGATGTGAGGCGCGGTTAATAACGAGGACACAGGGTTGCAGTCTCTTTACCTTTTACTGAAGACTTCGGGATCCGCAATCCTGAGCACTGCTAACAGGGCTGGCTGAGACCGGCCGGTCCGAAGGCACATCCAGAGTTCTCTTCGCAGGTGGAAATCAGTGCCTACCACTAGCGCCTGTGTGTTGTAGTTCTTCCCTGCTGAGCATTCGGGATAGTCCTCACAACTTTCGTGTTCGTTCTTTCTCTCTCTCTCTCTCTTACCATCCCCCAAGTTTATCTGGATAGGACGCACCTGTTTGACGGGAAGGCTCGGAGCTATTTTGAGACCCTAGAGACGCCCCTCTCCACGCTTGCCCCCTATGTCTTCTTAGGCGATGTATGGTAGACAGCCAACCTATAATCAACTGTCCTGCCGTTATTTGAAGTAATGCTTGGAGTCAGTTACTTCCTCGGTGTTCCGGCACCGGCTACGCGCCTCAGTAGGATGTTGCCGATCTCGGGGCACGACTCCTACTGGCTCTCCTTTGAGCTGTGATCTCGTTGCTCACTTCTCCACAATATCCTTCGCTTTGTGTCCTTTCTTAGGATGCCGCCGCAAGGTAGTGCAGGCGTGGCTCCGTCACTTTCTATCCTTTCTGCTAAGTACCTGCCAGGAACCCACCCCTGACAGGTCCTCCCTGGAGCTCTCCCAGGCTGCGTTCTGTTCTAACTTCCGATCCGACCCCCAGTTTTACCAGTGTGAGGAGTGGCCTAATACATAGTGCCTTTTGCTCCCCCTGGTGGCCGGAGTGTGAAGTGTAATGTGTGACTGTGATACCTGGTCAGGTGAACTACTTTAGTGCAATCAGACATAACATCACTCCCCTTAGTGGCAGAGCAACATTACTTCAACGACCAGGACTCTGGGGCGCTGCATATCCAGTTCAAATTACTAACACTGACCTACAAAGCCATCCATAACCTGTCTCCTCCATATAGCACTGAACTAATCTCCCGATATCTTCCCTCACGTAATCTCCGGTCCTCCCAAGACCTCCTTCTCTCCTTCACACTTATTCGCTCTTCACCTAACCGCCTCCAAGACTTCTCCAGAATATCCCCCATCCTCTGGAATTCTTTGCCCCAACACGTCCAACTATCAACCGCATTCGGATCCTTCAGACGGAACCTGAAAACGCATCTCTTCAGGAAAGCCTACAGCCTGCACTGACTCCGCTGCCTCCTCACCACCACCCAAGCTACCGCCTCACCACCTACGGAGCTCCTGCAACTCCCAACCTATTGTCTCCTTCCCCACCATCCTGTAGAATGTGAGCCCTCAAGGGCAGGGTCCTCCGTATTTCCTATATGGTACATTTGTTGTTCTCGTAAAACCCTCTGTATCAGTCTGTAATTGTTAGTTTGCTTACTGTAAGTCATATCTGTAACTTGTATGTAACCCCTTCTCATGTACAGGACCATGGAATCAATGGTGCTATAGAAATCTAATATATAAAGCTGAATGTGTGTGTGTGTGTGTATGTATGTATGTCCGGGATTGGCATCTGCACCGTTGCAGCTACAGCCACAAAATTTTGCACAGTCACACGTCTGGACCCCGAGAGCGTCATATGCTATGTTGTGAGGTGAAATTTTAACCCCGCGCTTTCCAATTCACCAAACAATTTTGCCCCTATCTACATAATGGGGAAAAAGTGAAAGGAAATGTGTTGGAGGAAAGTTGACAGCTGCCAGATGTGAACAAGGGGGACTTAAAGAATGAGAGCGATGGCGCCAAAGAGTATATACCGTACAGTTGCTAAGGTGGGGCCCCGACATGGGATACTCACCACACACGGGGATATGAACACACACACAAAATGCGCCACACACTACCACGTGCTTGAACACATATTACCCTCAGCACACATTTCACCACACATACACCAACCTCGCCACATAAAAGTCGAAACACAAAAGTCGCCGCTCAAAACCCGCCATGCGCAAAACTCGCCACATGCAAAACTAGGCTCACGCAAAACTCGCCACACGTGCAAAACTCACCTCATGGAAAACTCGCCACACGCAAAACTTGCACACGCAGAAAAATTGCCACATGCACAAAAGTTGCAACACATGCAAAAGTTGCCTCACACAAAACTTGCACATACTCAAAACGCACCACACATAAAACTCGCCATGCGTAAAACTTGCTGCACACAACTTGCTACACTAACCTGTCACATTCAACTCGACACACAAAAAGTTGCTACACGCATGTCGCCACACAAAACTCATCTCACAAAAGTCGCTACATGCATGTCGCCACACGCAACTCAACACACACAATTTGACACATGAAACTCGCCCTAAAACACACACAAGTCTGGTATTATCCTTCAAAAATAAAAATATGATTAATAAGCAGACTAACTACAAGAGCAACAAATGTACCATATAGGAAATACGGCAGCTGTCAGTCACATGACCTGTCTATTATGTGTATGTGTGAGCTAATATATACTGCCAGGGGGGAGGGCTTCCTGTTGGCTGGGGATTTATCAGGCTGCCAATTTATCTTACAAATACTGAGGTAAAAATACTGACCAAATAACGTGTGAACGCGGTCTAATACAGGAGGAGATGACACACAGATATATACTATATACAGGAGGAGATGACACACAGGTATATACTATATACAGGGGAGATGACACACAGGTATATACTATATACAGGAGCAGATGACACACAGGTATATACTATATACAGGAGGAGATGACTTACAGGTATATACTATATACAGGAGGAGATGACACACGTATATACTATATACAGGAGGAGATGACACACGTATATACTATATACAAGAGGAGATGACATACAGGTATATACTATATACAGGAGGAGATGATACACAGCTATATACTATATAAAGGAGGAGATGACACACAGGTATATACTATATACAGGAGGAGATGACACACATATATACTATATACAGGGGAGATGACACACAGGTATATACTATATACAGGAGGAGATGACATACAGATATATACTATATACAGGAGGACATGACACACAGGTATATACTATATACAGGAGGAGATGACATACAGGTATATACTATATACAGGAGGAGATGACAACCTGGTATATACTATATACAGGGGAGATGACATACAGGTACATACTATATACAGGGGCGATGACACACAGGTATATACTATATACAGTGGAGATGACACAAAGGTATATACTATATGCAGGAGGAGATGACATACAGGTATATATTATATACTGGAGGAGATGACACACAGGTATATACTATATACAGGAGCAGATGATACACAGGTATATACTATATACAGGAGGAGATGACTTACAGGTACATACTATATACAGGAGGAGATGACACACGTATATACTATATACAGGAGATGACATACAGCAGGTATATACTATATACAGTGGAGATGACATACAGGTATATACTATATACAGGAGATGACATACAGGTATATACTATATATAGGAGGAGATGACATGCAGGTATATAGTATATACAGAAGAGATGACATACAGGTATATAATATATACAAGAGGAGATGACACATGGGTATATACAATATACAGGAGGGGATGACATACAGCAGGTATATACTATTTACAGGGGAGATGACATACAGGTATATACTATATACAAGAGAAGACATACAGGTGTGTACTATATATAAGGGAGATGACAAACATGTATATACTGAGGGGAAAATGAGGGGTGTGAGGTGAAAATGAAAAGGTGTGAGTGCAAAATGAGTGGAGTGAGGGAAAATAGTGGAGTGATCGGAAAATGACAGATGTGAGGTCGAAATGACAAGTGTTAGGGGGGAATGAGAGGAGTGAGGGAGAAAATGAGAGATGTGAGGGAGAAAATGAGAGACGTGATGGGAAAATAAGAGAAGTGAGGTGCTATAACTAACCACAGATATTTACCATGCCCAGGCAACGCCGGGCTCTTCAGCTAGTAAATAATAATAATAATAATATCCACTGTCGACGCCAACTGGTGCAGTAATTTATAACTGGACAGAGTGTAACAACAATCAGGATTCCTACATGTGATTATCCTTTCATAGTTCTCCATTACATCACAGATAAGATCCATATCTACCCAGTACAGCATTTCCTGTTCTTCCTTGTAAACATAGATGACGTAGAACAGAAAGCAACAAAATCTCACGGTACCTGCACTATAACAAAGAGGACCAATGAAGATGGTGCAGCTGCAGATACTACTAACATCCTGACTCATACATGGAAAATAGCTATATTCTTGTACATAGGGGCAGTATTATAGTAGTTATATTCTTGTATATAGGAGCAGTATAATAGTAGTTATATTCTTGTACATAGGGGCAGTATTATAGTAGTTATATTCTTGTACATAGGAGCAGTATTATAGTAGTTATATTCTTGTACATAGGAGCAGTATTATAGTAGTTATATTCTTGTACATAGGGGCAGTATTATAGTAGTTATATTCTTGTATATAGGAGCAGTATTATAGTAGTTATATTCTTGTACATAGGAGCAGTATAATAGTAGTTATATTCTTGTACATAGGGGCAGTATTATAGTAGTTATATTCTTGTACATAGGAGCAGTATTATAGTAGTTATATTCTTGTACATAGTGGGCAGTATTATAGTAGTTATATTCTTGTACATAGGGGCAGTATTATAGTAGTTATATTCTTGTACATAGGAGCAGTATTATAGTAGTTATATTCTTGTACATAGGGGCAGTATTATAGTTATATTCTTGTACATAGGGGCAGTATTATAGTAGTTATATTCTTGTACATAGGGGCAGTATTATAGTGGTTATATTCTTGTATATAGGAGCAGTATTATAGTAGTTATATTCTTGTACATAGGAGCAGTATAATAGTAGTTATATTCTTGTACATAGGGGCAGTATTATAGTAGTTATATTCTTGTACATAGGAGCAGTATTATAGTAGTTATATTCTTGTACATAGTGGGCAGTATTATAGTAGTTATATTCTTGTACATAGGGGCAGTATTATAGTAGTTATATTCTTGTACATAGGAGCAGTATTATAGTAGTTATATTCTTGTACATAGGGGCAGTATTATAGTTATATTCTTGTACATAGGGGCAGTATTATAGTAGTTATATTCTTGTACATAGGGGCAGTATTATAGTAGTTATATTCTTGTACATAGGGGCAGTATTATAGTAGTTATATTCTTGTACATAGGGGCAGTATTATAGTAGTTATATTCTTGTACATAGGGGCAGTATTATAGTAGTTATATTCTTGTACATAGGAGCAGTATTATAGTAGTTATATTCTTGTACATAGGGGCAGTATTATAGTTATATTCTTGTACATAGGGGCAGTATTATAGTAGTTATATTCTTGTACATAGGAGCAGTATTATAGTAGTTATATTCTTGTACATAGGGGCAGTATTATAGTTATATTCTTGTACATAGGGGCAGTATTATAGTAGTTATATTCTTGTACATAGGGGCAGTATTATAGTAGTTATATTCTTGTACATAGGGGCAGTATTATAGTAGTTATATTCTTGTACATAGGAGCAGTATTATAGTAGTTATATTCTTGTACATAGGGGCAGTATTATAGTAGTTATATTCTTGTACCTAGGATCAGTATTATAGTAGTTATATTCTTGTACATAGATTATAAAGAATTAAGTTTGCACAAATAGGAAATGTTGTGGTAACCATAAAGAACGTGTTTTCCAACCACTGTCAAGCACATGATCCTACAGTATGGAGCCAAGTGCCATTTAAGCTGCAGTGATAGTCTCCGGATAAATAGTTTGTTATCTTCTTATTCCTAAAGTAAATAGATATTTCCTTCTGGTAGTAGAAGGATTAATCAGCTCAGAGTCATAAGTAGTTTCAGCTCTCAGTTCTTTCTCATGACATTACGTGACCTCCGCCCTCTACAATCATGAAGATGAATGGCGGATAATACTGTAGATCAGAGGTTTCCAGATTTCCCTATACAGGTGCACAGGATGGTGCAGAGCGGTGGAGGGCTTCTTACACACCTGAATGGTCAACAGTCAACAGCTTCACTGGATATCAGTTCAATAAAGGTCAAAAGAGCAGAAATCCCCTATATAGCATCCATGCGCCCTAATAGGATATTAGTGCTTCATTGAGACCAATTTGGTTGAAAGTTCCCACAGGCAGGAATAAGATTCTTATCCTTTCATTCTTCCGGCCTCTTCTTCTAGTAATTGTGGATTCATTTTGCGCTGTTGTGCAGCCCTCTGCGAGGAGTATCCCCTTTTATTGCAATAATGCGCATTGTCATTGTCATTAATCCTAAGGTTGTTTAAAGGGAATATGTCACCATTTTGTGCCACGTAATCTGAGAGCAGCATAATGTAGGGGCAGAGACCCTGATTCCAGCAATGTGCCACTTACTAGGCTGCTTGAGGTAGTTTTCATAAAATCACAGTTTTATCAGCAGGAGATTATCACTAGAGGACTAGTAAACCTGCTGCCATGAAGTGCTCCGTATTTATGAGCTCTGTATAACCCCGCCCCCATCTCTGATTGGCAGTTTTCTAGCTATGCATAGTGTACACAGAAAGCTGCCAATCAGGGTTGGGGGCAGGGTTATACAGAGCTCAGCTAGATCTGCAGCAAATAATACCGTGATTTTATCTAAAGCAGATGAGTGAAGTGATTACTGGAACCAGAATTTCTGCCCCTACATCATGCTGCTCTCAGATGGGTTAGCGAATACCTAGTGACAGATTTCCCTTAAAGAGGATGACCCCCCTCCCCCTACTTTATCATTGCCTACCTATCCGTAGGATAGGTCATCAATGTGGGATGCATTAGATCGGGGGTGGCACAACATTTTTTGGTTCCAGGGCAACATTGCCTTACTGGACCAATTACAAGGGCCGAAAACATTTTTAAAGGAGTACTTGCATGAATACATCACAAGAACCACCATCAGTACATTAATACATCACCAGGACCAAGTTTTGAGAATATGATGACGATTTGGAAAGTTTGTCCTCCAAAATAACAGTGTGAACACACACTAAGTTAAACTGAATTTTTGGAGTAGAAACTCACCAAATCCTTCTCATAATCTCAAATCTTTAAGTTTTGGGGAATTTTAAGATTTAACATAGCCATGAAGCACATTGTGGAATGCTACATGTGTACAAGATTACAACCACCATCACCACATGAGCGCGACAACAGAATTACTATCAGTACATGAATGCAGCATCAGAACCAACATCAGTACATGACTGCAGCACCAGATTCTCCGTCAGTACATGAATGCAGCACCAGAACCACCGTCAGTACATGAATGCAACACCAGAACCACCGTCAGTACATGAATGCAGTGCCAGAACTACAATCAGTACTTGTATACAGCACCAAGGTTAGTACAGTGATCAATTATAATGTCATGTCAGCCACATATACTGTATTATTGTTTGAACCTACAATTCCCAGTACTGTATGTCCTTAACAACAGTAAGGAGATACTGGGAGTTGTTACCAGCCATCATCAAACTACAAACCATAAAGGAACCACAGTACTGATAAGGTGTAGCCCCTCACACTGCCCTATTGAATAATATACTCCCAGACTGCCCCTCTGAATAATATCTCCCACACTGCCCTTCTGTATAATATCTATCCACACTGCCCCTCTGCATAATATCCCCTACACTGCCCCTCTGTATAATATCCCCCCACACTGTCCTTCTGTATAATATCCATCCACACTGCCCCTCTGTATAATATCCCCCCACACTGTCCTTCTGTATAATATCCATCCACACTGCCCCTCTGTATAATATCCCCCACACTGCCCCTCTGTATAATATCCCCAACACTGCCCTTATGTATAATATCTATCCACACTGCCCCTCTGTATCATATCCCCCACACTGCCCCTCTGTATAACATCCCCCCACACTGCCCCTCTGTATAATATCCCCCCACACTGTCCTTCTGCATAGTATCCATCCACATTGCCCTTCTCTATAATATTCCACCACTCTGCCCTTCTGTATAATATCTCTTCACACTGCCCCTCTGCATAATGTGCTTTTGCAGAAATACTATTCCTCACCTCCCACGGTCCACTAATCTAACATAATAATACATTTCATCTTCAGCTCCTCTATGGAACGCTTACTGGTGCCCATTATCTCTTCTACGGTGCTGGTCCAACAACCACAGTATGAGAAGGTCGGCATTGTGCTGAGTGCCGTCATCACACCGCTGCGCATCGTGGCAGGAGCTGACAGGTGTTCCTCCGCTCCAATCCTGACATCCAGGTGTTCAAATGTATTCATGTCTAAAAGACATCAATGCGTCTGTGGGCAGCAACAAACCCCTTGGGCCCGGGGCCGCATGCCCATGTTGTGCTAGACTCATTCCTATCAAGACCACTGTACGGGTTGATCAGATGGGCAGTATAATACATGCTAGTCAGGGGCATAACAATCGTGGCCACAGAGGGTGCAACCAGGGCCAGGGAGGAGGACTGCTGACACCTACTACAGGTGGATGTGTGTCCTCATATGTACACCTACTGGAAATACTGACGAGGAGCCACCGACTCCCTGCACAGCAAGGGATACACAAGCCGCCGGCATATCAGAGGTCTACAGGTGACCTGGGTGATCTGACATCGGTCGCGGGCGGTGCTTAATGTAGCTGCCATACAGCGCCTGCCAACCATGCGCCCGTCATGGGTGTATACAGGTGAGAAGAAGTGTTTGGTTTCATTTTTTATATGTATTAGAGAAGAGCAGAAGGACTGCAGACATTGTCACAGGAAGGGGCAAGGATGGGGGACATTATTACATGATGTGGACAATTATGGGGGACATTATTGCAGAATGGGGGCCAGGACCAAGAACATTATGACTGGATAGGGTAAATTATTACAGAATGGGGGCTAGGAAGTGGACATAAATAAAGAAAGGGCTCAGGATGTGGGGCATTGTCACAGGAAGGGGCCAGGATGGTGGACATTATTACAGGACAGGGACATCATTAAAGGATTGTGAACATTAAGGAAGGGGCCCAGGATGGTGGACATTATTACAGGAAAGAGGACATTATTATGGGATGGGGTACATTATTACATGATGTGGGCAATTATGGGGGACACTATTACACAATGGGGTCAGGACAGAGGACATTATGACTTGATAGGGTAAATTATTACAAAATGGGGGCTAGGACGGCGAATATTAATAAAGAAAGGGGCCAGGATGTGGGACATTATCACAGGAAGGGGCCAGGATGTGGGACATTATCACAGGGAGGGGCCAGGATGTGGGACATTATCACAGGGAGGGACCAGGATGGGGGAACATTATCACAGGAAGGAGCCAGGATGGGGGGACATTATCACAGGAAGGGGCCAGGATGTTGGACATTATCACAGGAAGGGGCCAGGATGTGGGAAATTATCACAGGGAGGAACTAGGATGGGGGGGCATTATCACAGGAAGAAGCCAGGATGTGGGACATTATCACAGGAAGGGGCCAGGATGGGGGACATTATTACAGGACAGGGGACATTATTACAGGATTGGGAACTTTAAGGAAGGGGTCCAGGATGGTGGACATTATTACAGAATGGGGGCCAGGACCAAGAACATTATGACTGGATAGGGTAAATTATTACAGAATGGGGGCTAGGAATTGGACATAAATAAAGAAAGGGCTCAGGATGTGGGACCTTATCACAGGAAGGGACCAGGATGGAGGGACATTATCACAGGAAGGTGCCAGGATGGGGAACATTATCACAGGAAGGGACCAGGATGGGGGAACATTATCACAGGAAGGGGCCAGGATGGGGGGACATTATCACAGGAAGGGGCCAGGATGGGGGACATTATCAATTTATCACAGGACAGGGGACATTATTAAAGGATTGGGAACATTAAGGAAGGGGCCCAGGATGGTGACCATTATTACAGGACAGAGGACATTATCATGGGATGGGGTACATTATTACATGATCGGGGGAAATTATTACATGATGTGGGCAATTATGGGGGACATTATTACAGAATGGGGGCTAGGACAGAGGACATTATGACTGGATAGGGTAAATTATCACAGAATGGGGGCTAGGGCGGAGAATATTAGTAAAGAAAGGGGCCAGGATGTGGGACATTATCACAGGAAGGGGCCATGATGTGGGACATTATCACAGGAAGGGACCAGGATGTGGGGTATTTTCATAGGAAGGAGCCAGGTTGGGGGACATTATCACAGGAAGGGGCCATGATGTGGGACAATATCACAGGAAGGGACAGAATGGGGGGACATTATCACAGGAAGGAGCCAGGATGGGGGACATTATCACAGGAAGGGGCCAGGATGGGGGGACATTATCACAGGAAGAGGCCAGGATGGGGGACATTGTTAGAAGAAGAGGGCATGATGGGGACATTACTGCAGTATGGGGAACATGCTTTGTCAGATAGAAAGTCAAATGAGCGGCATGTGGGGTCGTTAGTTAGACACGTAGGTAGGTACAGGCAGCGCAAGGTGGGATATTGTCTGAGAGCAATGGGTAGGAAGAGGAAAGCACAGTGAGCTGGGAGGTTAGTAGCAATGGTGACGGGACCCAACCATAGAACATGAGTTATAAATGACATAGTTATGTGACATCTGTCTTCTCTGCTGATGACCCACAAAGATTTATTGTGACGGTCGGTTGAATTCTTACAAGTACAGACTAGTCCTAAGGTAATCTGCCTGCATTACTCCATGTTCCACTGACCCTACACTCCACATTGTACAATGTCCATCACTTTTATCTATCTCTACCCCGGTCCCTGGGAGGTGAATGTGCCTTATACACACAGGACACTGAGAGGACCAACATTACAATATATTATCTTTATTATTTCTTTATTCGCTATAGTCAACGGATCACTATTCTATGCTCTGAATTCCCTGATAATGAATAAAACGCAAATCAGTCACCACCACAGGAAGAATAAGAACTCACCAGCAACGGGATAGATAACAAATCCCAGGAGGATACAAAGATTCTGGCATCATTTATATTATAACCAACAAAACAAATAATATATAATGTACTGACACCACAGAACGTTTTCATTTATATTCATATACATGGGGCAGTATTATAGTAGTTATATTCTTGTACATAGGGGCAGTATTATAGTAGTTATATTCTTGTACATAAGGGCAGTATTATAGTAGTTATATTATTGTATATAGGAGCAGTATTATAGTAGTTATATTCTTGTACTTAGGGGCAGTATTATAGTAGTTATATTCTTGTACATAGGAGCAGTATTATAGTAGTTATATTCTTGTACATAAGGGCAGTATTATAGTAGTTATATTATTGTATATAGGAGCAGTATTATAGTAGTTATATTCTTGTACTTAGGGGCAGTATTATAGTAGTTATATTCTTGTACATAGGGAGCAGTATTATAGTAGTTATATTCTAGTACATAGGGGCAGTATTATAGTAGTTATATTCTTGTACATAGGAGCAGTATTATAGTAGTTATATTCTTGTACATAGGGGCAGTATTATAGTAGTTATATTCTTGTACATAAGGGCAGTATTATAGTAGTTATATTATTGTATATAGGAGCAGTATTATAGTAGTTATATTCTTGTACTTAGGGGCAGTATTATAGTAGTTATATTCTTGTACATAGGGAGCAGTATTATAGTAGTTATATTCTAGTACATAGGGGCAGTATTATAGTAGTTATATTCTTGTACATAGGAGCAGTATTATAGTAGTTATATTCTTGTATATAGGGGGCAGTATTATAGTAGTTATATTCTTGTACATAGGGGACAGTATTATAGTAGTTATATTCTTGTACATAGGAGCAGTATTATAGTAGTTATATTCTTGTACATAGGAGCAGTATTATAGCAGTTATATTCTTGTACATAGGGGCAGTATTATAGTAGTTATATTCTTGTACTTAGGGGCAGTATTATAGTAGTTATATTCTTGTACATAGGGAGCAGTATTATAGTAGTTATATTCTAGTACATAGGGGCAGTACTATAGTAGTTATATTCTTGTACATAGGGGCAGTATTATAGTAGTTATATTCTTGTACATAGGGGCAGTATTATAGTAGTTATATTCTTGTACATAGGGGCAGTATTGTAGTAGTTATATTCTTGTATATAGGAGCAGTATTATAGTAGTTATATTCTTGTACATAGGGGGCAGTATTATAATAGTTATATTCTTGTACATAGGGGGAAGTATTATGGTAGTTATATTCTTGCACATAGGGAGCAGTATTATAGTAGTTATATTCTTGTACATAGGGAGCAGTATTATAGTAGTTATATTCTAGTACATAGGGGCAGTATTATAGTAGTTATATTCTTGTACATAGGAGCAGTATTATAGTAGTTATATTCTTGTATATAGGGGGCAGTATTATAGTAGTTATATTCTTGTACATAGGGGACAGTAATATAGTAGTTATATTCTTGTACATAGGAGCAGTATTATAGTAGTTATATTCTTGTACATAGGAGCAGTATTATAGCAGTTATATTCTTGTACATAGGGAGCAGTATTATAGTAGTTATATTCTTGTACATAGGAGCAGTATTATTGTAGTTATATTCTTGTACATAGGAGCAGTATTATAGTAGCTATGTTCTTGTACATAGGAGCAGTATTATAGTAGCTATGTTCTTGTACATAGGAGCAGTATTATAGCAGTTATATTCTTGTACATAGGGGCAGTATTATAGTAGTTATATTCTTGTACATAGGGGCAGTATTATAGTAGTTATATTCTTGTACATAAGGGCAGTCTTATAGTAGTTATATTCTTGTACATAGGAGCAGTCTTATAGTAGTTATATTCTTGTACATAGGAGCAGTATTATAGTAGTTATATTCTTGTACATAGGAGCAGTATTATAGTAGATATATTCTTGTACATAGGAGCAGTATTATAGTAGTTATATTCTTGTACATAGGAGCAGTATTGTAGTAGTTATATTCTTGTACATAGGGGCAGTATTATAGTAGTTATATTCTTGTACATAGGGGGCAGTATTATAGAAGTTATATTCTTGTACATAGGGGGCAGTATAATAGTAGTTATATTCTTGTACATAGGGGCAGTATTATAGTAGTTATATTCTTGTACATAGGGGACAGTATTATAGTAGTTATATTCTTGTACATAGGGGGCAGTATTATAGTAGTTATATTCTTATACATAGGGGACAGTATTATAGTAGTTATATTCTTGTACATAGGGGCAGTATTATAGTAGTTATATTCTTGTACATAGGAGCAGTATTATAGTAGTTATATTCTTGTACATAGGGGGCAGTATTATAGTAGTTATATTCTTGTACATAGGGGACAGTATTATAGTAATTATATTCTTGTACATAGGAGCAGTATTATAGTAGTTATATTCTTGTACATAGGGGACAGTATTATAGTAGTTATATTCTTGTACATAGGGACAGTATTATAGTAGCTATATTCTTGTACATAGGAGCAGTATTATAGTAGTTATATTCTTGCACATAGAGGCAGTATTATAGTAGTTATATTCTTGTACATAGGAGCAGTATTATAGTAGTTATATTCTTGTACATAGGAGCAGTATTATAGTAGTTATATTCTTGTACATAGGAGCAGTATTATAGTAGTTATATTCCTGTATATAGGGGGCAGTATTATAGTAGTTATATTCTTGTACATAGGAGCAGTATTATAGTAGTTATATTCTTGTACATAGGGGCAGTATTATAGTAGTTATATTCTTGTACATAGGGGACAGTATTATAGTAGTTATATTCCTGTACATAGGGGGCAGTATTATAGTAGTTATATTCTTATACATAGGGGACAGTATTATAGTAGTTATATTCTTGTACATAGGAGCAGTATTATAGTAGTTATATTCTTGTACATAGGAGCAGTATTATAGTAGTTATATTCTTGTACATAGGGGGCAGTATTATAGTAGTTATATTCTTGTACATAGGAGCAGTATTATAGTAGTTATATTCTTGTACATAGGGGGCAGTATTATAGTAGTTAAATTCTTGTACATTGGAGCAGTATTATAGTAGTTATATTCTTGTACATAGGAGCAGTATTATAGTAGATATATTCTTGTACATAGGGGGCAGTATTATAGTAGTTATATTCTTGTACATAGGAGCAGTATTATAGTAGTTATATTCTTGTCCATAGGAGCAGTATTATAGTAGTTATATTCTTGTACATAGGAGCAGTATTATAGTAGTTATATTCTTGTACATAGGAGCAGTATTATAGTATATTCTTGTACATAGGGGTAGTATTATAGTAGTTATATTCTTGTACATAGGAGCCGTATTATAGTAGTTATATTCTTGTACATAGGAGCAGTATTATAGTAGATATATTCTTGTACATAGGGGGCAGTATTATAGTAGTTATATTCTTGTACATAGGGGTAGTATTATCGTAGTTATATTCTTGTACATAGGGGCAGTATTATAGTAGTTATGTTCTGGTCTGGAATAATGTAGATATGTTGAATATATGTTATGACATGTGCTGTTCTCCGGGCGTTGTGCAGCTCTGAGTATTTCTGGAGCTAGACGCCTCTGGCCATCAGACGGTGCTTGTTATGGCATTTCTTTCATGTATGAAGTGTGTTCTGTTTAGGAGGACTCCTGTTAGGATGATGAGAGAACATGGCAGAACATAGGACCCCGGCCCGGCTCGGCCTCTGCAGGGAGGTACAATGTAGATGTGTCCTCAGCCTCTGTGAATGGGAAGGACAGGGGCGCAGAATTGGAATAGCTCTTCTGTCTCCTGGCAACTCTCCTGACGCAACAAAAAGTCATTTGAAAAAAAAAAAAAAAAGAAGAAGGGGACACATAGAAAATGGGGAGGTACAAGTGCGAATGAATGCGGATTGCGAGGAGCCTCCGCAGCCACAATGACCTGGAGGCTGGGAGGGAATCCAGACTGGAGCATCTCCTGAGCGGAGGAGAAGAAGACGCGCGGAAACCCGGATCCTCCCGGGATCACATCCCAGGTATGTGCCGCCACATATCACACGTATGACCGTAACCTCTACCACGTGCAGATTGATCCAGAAAAAGACAAAAACGCCCGGTATGGCAGAGTCCAATGCCATCCACCTGTGCAGCCGTCACTGGCAGCGCCATCCGTCTGCCCCCGATTGTCAATGTCTGCACCATCACGTCATCTTATACCAAGCCCACTCCTTTCCTTAATAATATCCAAGGTCTTTGTTTTCTGTCCCTTTAACCAAAGCTTGGTCTTTGTATATTGAAAACTTCTGCAATTTTCTATTATTCTCCATGCGTCAATTTCTAACCATTCGTAAGATCTCTGCTTGCTGCCAGCAGATAAGAACACACAAAGCTTCCCTTTAATGGTTCCAGTCACATCCTTGCTACATTGTAGAAATGTAAAAAGAATGTCCACAATTCTGTCCTGTGCTGGACTGATACATTGTAACAACACCCTCAGCTCTGTGAGCAGGACTAAGACAAGAGAATATGTTCTCATTAGCATCGCGTCTTCAGTCTACAGCTCTGCCAGGAAAGCTATGGCAGTCAGATACTTGAGAAAATATTTTAGATTTCCATTTACTGACAGCAAACAGAGATCTT
Source organism: Ranitomeya imitator (assembly GCF_032444005.1). Taxonomy (NCBI): domain Eukaryota; kingdom Metazoa; phylum Chordata; class Amphibia; order Anura; family Dendrobatidae; genus Ranitomeya; species Ranitomeya imitator. The sequence continues at coordinate 681,927,294 of NC_091286.1, forward strand.
GGAAATAGGAAGGAATTAAAGGGCAGAATATATGGTAAAAGTGACCTACCAGGGTGCTATCCACGGAATACGCCTTATTTACTATGACTGGGCGACATTTGTAAAGTATCAGGTGACTTGTAAGATTATATTTGTAAATTGCCTGAAAAGCAATTACTTAACGAGTGAGTGAAAATTATGAGAAGATAAGATTCTCTGCTGTTTAGATTTGGGGCACAGAGTTTGGAAAGCAATTATAGATCTGCCATCTGGAGCTGTGTGCAATTCAGTACTATAAGATATATATATATATATATATATATATATATACAGTATATATATATATATATATATATATATATATATATATATATATATACTGCAGATCGTAAGGATTTCATAGAAATCAAGATTCATCCATTGTCCAAGACTAAGTAGGAGAAATCTGACACTATGGTGAAAACTTCCACCTCCTTGTCATTCCAGGAAAAGACAGATAGTGAACAAGAGATTCCAGGCAAGTTTTATGCATACGGGCAGTATTATACTACTATAATACTGCCTCTATGTACAGGAATATAACTACTATAATACTGCCTCTATGTACAGGAATATAACTACTATAATACTGCCTCTATGTACAAGAATATAACTACTATAATACTGCCTCTATGTACAGGAATATAACTACTATAATACTGCCCCTATGTACAAGAATATAACTACTATAAGACTGCCCCCATATACAAGAATATAATTACTATAATACTGCCCCTATATACAAAAATATAACTACTAAAATACTGCCCCTATATACAAGAATATAACTACTATAATACTGCCTCTATGTACAAGAATATAACTACTATAATACCGCCCCCTATTTACAAGAATATAACTACTATAATACTGCCCACTATGTACAAGAATATAACTGCTATAATACTGTCCCTATGTACAAGAATATAACTACTATAATACTGCTCCTATGTACAAGAATATAACTACTATAATACTGCCCCATATACAAGAATATAACTACTATAATACTGCCCCTATGTACAAAAATATAACTACTATAATACTGCCCCATATACAACAATATAACTACTATAATACTGCCCCTATATACAAAAATATAACTACTATAATACTGCCCCTATATACAACAATATAACTACTATAATATTGCCCCTATGTACAAGAATATAACTACTATAATACTGCCCCTATGTACAAGAATATAACTACTATAATACTGCCCCTATGTACAAGAATATAACTACTATAATTCTGCTGCTATGTACAAGAATATAACTACTATAATACTGCCATTATGTACAAGAATATAACTACTATAATACTGCCCCATATACAAGAATATAACTACTATAATACTGCTCCTATGTACAAGAATATAACTACTATAATACTGCTCCTATGTACAAGAATATAACTACTATAATACTGCCCCATATACAAGAATATAACTACTATAATTCTGCTCCTATGTACAAGAATATAACTACTATAATACTGCCATTATGTACAAGAATATAACTACTATAATACTGCTCCTATATACAAGAATATAACTACTATAATACTGCCCCATATACAAGAATATAACTACTATAATTCTGCTCCTATGTACAAGAATATAACTACTATAATACTGCCCCTATATTCAGGAATATAACTACTATAATACTGCCCCTATGTACAAGAATATAACTACTATAATACTGCCCCTATGTACAAGAATATAACTACTGTAATACTGTCCCTGTGTACAAGAATTTGTCCTTGAATATTCAGCACTCTGACATTTCAGGGCTCTCATACTATTCAGAGAATATAAAGGTCGGCTCAGAAATTCAGATATTAATGAATGAGACTGTGGGAACCAATTAGATATTAGAGTGTTGCACGCTACATTTTTTGGACTTTTGCTGTTAAATGGACTGCACAGTTCGCTCCAAAAATATATCTATATTTGGTGTGATCGCCCGTCACCTCCATGATCAGTATCTGGTGATCGCCCGTCTCCTCCATCACTTCTCCTCGTCACTTGTACACAGGTTCTGGAGGATCTCACAGGGGATGGTTCCAAACATCTTGGAGACCCGACCCCGGATCTTCTGTGTATGAGGCTTGTGCGGATCCTTCCGTCTCTTCATGTGATCTGTTGTGAATTCTGCTCTTGGGTTCCCTCCAGTGGTTGTAGGTGGGAATGCAGTTGTCTCTGAGTCACAGTCCTGGCCAGGTGTATCTGCTAATTGCTGTTCAGACGGGACGATGTGAGATCAGGGCTCTGCGGGGGACGGATCATCACCTTCAGGACTCCTCATAGTTACTGACATAGGCTGGATGTTGGAGGTTGGTGTCCGGCTGTAGAATAAATTTGGAGCTAATCATAATGTAATTACATGAAGGATAAGTGTCTGCCTGCATTTCTCAGCATTGAGGACACCATTTATCCAAATCCAGAACTCCATTGGTTGAAATGCAGCTATAAACTTACCGGAGCCTCCACCATGCTTTACTAATCCTGCAGACCCTCAATGTCATTTTCCGGTCTCCGGGAAATAAACTGTTTCTGTTAAATATTTCACATTCCGACTCCTCAGTCCAGAGATCTACTGCCATTTTTCTGAATTCCAGTTCCTATGTTTTCTTGCAAAGTTGAATCACTTGTCCTTGTTTCCATTTGGAAGGTTTGGTTTTTGGCCACAATTCTTCCATGAAGACGACTTCTGGCCAGACGTCTCCGAACAGTAGATGGGTGTTAGCTGATCCCATTAGTTGCTGCCAGTTCTGAACTGATGGCACTGCTGGGCATCTTCCCATTTCGTAGAGAAGTAACATGATGTGTCTGTCATCTGCTGCACTAAGTTTTCTTAGCCGTCCACTGCGTTTACTGCGTTTACAGTCCTCAACTTTGCCTATTTCTCCTTCCTTCTTCAAAAGATCTTGAACAGCACGATCTTGAAACCCCAGTTGCTTTGAAATCTTTGGCTGGTTGACACCTCGCTGATGCACTGTAACTACCTTGCGTCTTGTTGTTGTGCTCAATTTTGCCATAGTATATGACCTGTGACATGAAGCTGTCTTCCACAACCTCAACTTTTTAGCAGACTTTGTCTCTTCCTCACCCAGTTTTATGCCTCCCACATGACAGTTTCTATTTAAATTAATACCTGCAGTTTAATTTACATATGAAAATGATTATCTTTATCATTTGTTTGGTATAAATGGTTACTCTTACACCTGGCTATAACCCTAAATAATCTTTGACTAGAACAATCGATGATGTTTTGAAGATAAATTACAGCCGCCAAAATATTAATTTAATTTAGATTTATCTTTTGTCTATTCACTTTTGCGCGGGGTTTACGTCTGCAGTGACTATAGGCTTGTGAATCCTCAGAGCGTGCACACTGCATGCTGTCAGGACTCCAGCGCTAGGAGTAGGTGATTTGCATAACTCCGCCCACATTCCAACTAGACTTATCTGATCTTGCTCAATTCACTGAGGCCGGGCACGTCTAGTCGGCATGTGACCGATTATATACATACATCATACGTGTGACCCCGTCGCTTGCATTGGAGAATCCTGACAGTGTGCAGTGTGCACTGCCTAATAAAGTTTGCTATTTCTGTAATTTTTTTGTAACGATGTGCATTTTTGGATTCCACATAGTGTAGTCTACAGCAGGGCGATCATTACATGACATAACTCCTCATTGTCAGCCTCTATAATTAGTAGGTGGGAGTCAGGAGGAGCAGTCATTGTGCTGTCACCCAGTGCCTGCCTGTCTGCGAGGTGTCAGGACCTCAGGCTGCCAGTCCGGTAGTGATGAGCGGCTGCACAGAGGTAAGGACTCCTCGCGGCTCAGTGATACAGATGTAGCAGAGCTGAACCTTCTTGTATAGGGTTGCCAAATTGATTTTTTTTTCTGAACATCTTATCAAAAACTCACGGACAGACAATATTTTTGGAAAAATCTATAATAAACCATTATAATTATAAGAGATCCAAGTCTGCAGCTGGTAATTCTTATATGGAGACATCAGCCGCAGTCACTGGAACCTGGAAACTGCTGATAATTACAGTAAAAAAATATCCGTACAAGTTTCTTCAGCTTCAAAATAACCACGGACGCCTTCAAATTTTTTTTTTCACGGACAGTGCAAAAAAAAAAAAAAGTGTCCTGTTATTACGACCATCCTGGAATTTCAGCCCTGTATCACCAGCTGTAATAACCCACTCAGCTCTGCTACATTGTAATCTGCCGTCGGATTCATCGCATGTTAGAAGGTTTTATTGTTAGGAAATTGTTACTGTGTTCTAGTTACACAATGGAGAAAATCTATCAGCTGCTTCTGACATTCTTCATAAGGGTCTTACATGGGAAAAGGTGACATTTTATCTTATAAGAGATAAAAATGTGGATATAAATGTAGATAAATACACAAAATAAAAAGAAAAGAAATATGAGATGTGTGATAGATAGATAAACGATAGATAGATAGATAGATAGATAGATAGATAGATAGATAGATAATAGATAGAAAGATAGATAGATAGATAGATAATAGATAGATAGATAGATAGATAATAGATAGATAGATAGATAGATAGATAGATAGATAGATAGATAGATAGATAGATAGATAATAGATAGATAATAGATAGATAGATAATAGATAGATAATAGATAATAGACGATAGATAATAGATAGATATTAGATAGATGATGATAGATAGATAATATATAATAGATAGATAGAAAATAGATAGATAATAGATAGATGATGATAGATAGATAATAGATAGATAGATAATAGATAGATAGACAGATAGATAGATAGATAATAGATAGATAGATAATAGATAGATAGATAGATAGATAATAGATAGATAGATAGATAGATAGATAGATAGATAGATAGATAGATAGATAGATAATAGATAGATAGATAGATAATAGATAGATAGATAGATAGAAAGATAGATAGATAGATAGATAGATAGATAGATAGATAGATAGATAGATAGATAGATAGATAATAGATAGATAATATATAACACTGGTCAACAGCATTTTTGGTGCCAAAGATATTTCATCGAATTTAGGGTATTTTTGGGGTGCTGATTCTGAATATGTCATCAGTTTTGCCAGATTGGCTCAAGTTTTTGAGATTTTTGGTATCTTATTTATAGCACTTGTTGGTAAATGCGACGCATCATCTCATTAATTTCTTTGGATTAGTACTTGAACTGAGCAGTTCTCAATATAGTTTTGTGTTAATTAGTGTTCTAAAAGTTTGTTCATAGCTTGATTTTTGCACTAACTTTATGTTGTTGTCTGTTTTCCAGTGAAAAGCATGAACTCATCAAGAAGAAGTTGTCTTAACGATCCAGACTCATTCTGTTACATTTGTGGTGAATACACACTGCCAAAACATAGAAGAAACATAACAGACTTCGTAAAAAAAGTGTATTTTGCCTATTTTGGGGTTATGCTTGGGGACCAAGACAAGTTTTGGGCACCACACATAGTGTGCAAAGCATGTATCGAATTATTACGAAAATGGAGCAAAGGACAAAGAAAAAGCTTCAAATTTGGTGTTCCAATGGTGTGGAGAGAGCAAAAAAATCATCATGATGACTGTTATTTCTGTGCAGTGCAAGTGCAAGGATTCAATAAGCATAAGAAACGAAAATGGGAGTAACCTAACATGGAATCTGCAAGAAGGCCTGTCCCTCATTGTGAAGATGTGCCTGTACCTGTGGTTACCATGTTACCTGACCTTCCCCCACCTGATGATGATGAAGTGTGTATTCACCACAAATGTAACAGAATGAGTCTGGATCGTTAAGACAACTTCTTCTTGATGAGTTCATGCTTTTCACTGGAAAACAGACAACAACATAAAGTTAGTGCAAAAATCAAGCTATGAACAAACTTTTAGAACACTAATTAACACAAAACTATATTGAGAACTGCTCAGTTCAAGTACTAATCCAAAGAAATTAATGAGATGATGCCTCGCATTTACCAACAAGTGCTATAAATAAGATACCAAAAATCTCAAAAACTTGAGCCAATCTGGCAAAACTGATGACATATTCAGAATCAGCACCCCAAAAATACCCCAAATTCATTAAAATATTTTGGACACCAGAAAAAATTTTTTTTTTTGTTGACCTGTGTAATAGATATATAATAGATAGATAGATAGATAGATAGATAGATAGATAATAGATAGATAGATATTAGATAGATGATGATAGATAGATAATATATAATAGATAGATGATGATAGATAGATGATAGATAGATAATAGATAGATAGATGATGATAGATAGATGATAGATAGATAATAGATAGATAATAGATAGATAGATAGATAGATAGATGATAGATACATAATAGATAGATAATAGATATATAATAGATAGATACTGTAGATAGATAATAGATAGGTAATAGAAGATCTCGCACGTATTATTTTCCACACCGTTCTCTTTTCTCACATGTATCTTGGCCTCCAATGTCTGCTGTGCATTATGTGATGTATACATATTATTACATTATCCATAGAGATGACTGTATTTATCGGTGTATATATTGTTGTATGTATCTGTATATACAGTGGGATGTAAACGTTTGGACACCCCTGATTATTGTGAACAGCTAAGCACGTTGAACATTAAATGATCTCTAAAAGGTCTAAAGTTAAAGACGACACATTTCATGACATATATATTGTCATCTTTTATATTTTACAAATTACAAAAAGAAAAAAAGGGGTCGTAAAAGTTTGAGCACCCTGCCTGGTTAGTACCTAGTAGTAGCCCCATTTGCAAGTATCACAGCTTCTAAACGCTTTTTGTAGCCAGATAAGATTCTTTCAATTCTTGAGGGATTTTCCTCCGTTTTTCCTTGGAGAATTCTTCCAGTTCTGTGAGATTCCTGGGGCATCTTGCATTCTCTGCTATTTTGAGATCTAACCATAGATTTTCAATGATGTTCAGATCAGGGGACTGTGAGGGCCATTGTAAATCCTTCAGTTTGCGCCTTTTGAGGTTGTCTATTGTGGATTTTGATGTGTGTTTAGGATCATTAGCCATTTGTAGAAGCCATCCTCTTCCTCTTTTCACCTTCAGTTTTTTACAGATTGTGTTTTCTTTGCATCAAGATTTTGTTGAAATTTCATTGACTCCATTTTTCCTTCTACCCGTGAAATGTTCCCGGTGCCATTGGTTGCAACACATCCCCAAAGCATGGTTGATCCACCACCATTCTTAGTTGATGTTCTTTTCTTGAAATTCTGTGTCCTTTTTTCTCCACACATTCCTTTGACTATTGTGACAAGAGAGTTCTATTTTACATCATCGGTCAACCGGACTTGTTTCCAGAATGCATCAGGCTTGTTTAGATGTCATTTTGCATACTTCAGCCTCTGAATTTTATGGTGAAGATGCAGGAGAGGTTTTCTTCTGATGACTTCCAAGAAAGTCATATTTGTGTGTAGGTGTCTCTGAGCAGTAGAACGTACCACAACTTCAGAGTCTACTAAATCTTTCTGAAGGTTTTTTTGTAGTCAAGCGGGGGTTCTGAATTGCCTCTCTAGCAATCCTACAAGCAGCTCTCACTGAAATTTTGCTTGGTCTACCAGACCTTATCTTGACCTCCACTGTTCCTAATAACTGCTATTTCTTATTTACATTTCAAACTAAGGAAAGGACAACTTGAACATGCTTTGCTTTCTTCTTATAGCCTTCTCCTGCTTTCAGGGCCTCCACCATTTTCATTTTCAGAGTGCTAGGCAGCTCCTTAGAAGAACCCATGGCTGCTGTTTTTTGGCACAAGGTTAGAGGAGGCTGGGTTTTTATAAAGCTGGGAAATTTGCATCACCTGGCCTTTCCTAACGATGATGGTGAGCAAGCCATAACCCTAACAGGCTAATTAAGGTCTGATACCTTGGTCAAAGGTATCTGAGCACACAAGTTTCCAAGGGTGCCCAAACTTTAGCATCAGACCCAGTTCTATATTTGAAATTTTTAAAATCTAAAAAAAATTTTTTCTTTTTGCTTAAAATATAAAGGAGATTTGCCATCTGTAACTTTAGCTCTTTTAGAGAACATTTCATCTTCAACTTGCTTAATGATTATTAATGACTCTTTCCTGGTGCTTCTGTGATCACACGGACGCCCCCCAGTAATAAGCGCACATGTAGGGGAAACTTCACGGCAAGTTTCTGCAAAGAATAGGACCACTCTAGGGACTTAGCACCAAGGTCGATGTTCTCAACCCTTGTCCAGACCGGGTCATTCTGTGCCCAGAGAGTCATTATATCCTTACACAAAGCCAAAGAAAAGCTGCCAAACAGCGCAGAGGCCAGATCCAGCAGTCACAAGTCACTGTCACAGGAGGGTGATGCCGCCCTCTGCTGGCAGTAGCTGGTAATGAGTCACAAGAATCTTACACACAAGGAGCTCAGATACATTGCATCACCGCCATGGAGATTATTATACAATGCAGAAAAGTAATATCCATGGAACTGCTACTTATATGGCAATATTGTTCATTACCCCTTAACATGGCCGCCAGTAAGAAGGACTGATTATTGCCTTTAAGAAGTTCTGGGTCACATACAGTACTGGGCAAAAGTTTTAGGCAGTTATAGAAAACTTGTGAATAACTTAGTTATGGAAAAATTCTGCACAGTAAGACTATGTGCGCACGCTGAGTATTTGCTTGCAGAAATTTCTACAAGGTTTCGCATCTCTTGGCAGCAAAAACGCTGTGGCAAAAATGCGCGTTTTGCTGCAGTCTTGCCGCGTTTTTTATGCATATTTTTTGCATGTGTTTTTGTAGAGTAATGAAGGCTTTTTAAAGCTAAATAAAGATATTTAAAAAAAAAAAGTTTTTGATTGATTCAACGCTGTCATTGACACGTAGCCCTAGGTTCCATAATGAAAAGCTGTCAGCCTGACACCCTCATTACTAAGTCGGTAAGTAAACACACAAACAAATACACACGTACGCGCAGACACATTGTTACCAGCCTATGTAGAGGCATTAACAGAATGAACCTACATAGGCTATAACCAAACAGCATCTGCTAGTTTTTATAAACAAATAAAAAAAAATTGCATGGAAGAAATTTTCATAACCAGCTGAGGGAAAGCCGACAGCTGAAAGCTGATAATAATATTCTGAGAGGGGGCCAATAGCCATAATGGTTCCCAGGCTATTAATATCAACTCACAGCTGTTTGCTTAGCCTTTACCGCCTAGTTTACAGGGGGACCCCCCAAAAAATTGACATATGGTCCCCCTGTAAAATATACTAAGCAAAGTCTAGGCAGACAGCTGTGGGCTGATATTAATAGCCTAGGAAGGGGTCATGGATATTAGCTCCCTCCAAGACTAAAAACATCAGCTATCTGCTGCCCCAGAAAAGGTGCATCTATACGATGCACCAAACCTGGTGTTTAGCCTCGCTCTTCCCTCTTCGCCTGGTGCAGTGGCATATGGGGTAATGGTTGGGGGAGGTTGATGTCACCTTTGTTTTGTCAGGTGACATCAAGCCCACAGGTTAGTAATGGAGAGGCTCAGAAAAAACGCACCAAAAACACACCGTATGCACAAAACCTTACAATGTTTTCATAAATGTAAGTGTTTTGATGGGGTTGTCCGGGTTTGGCACAAAAGTCTGAAGTTGCTCTATCTGAATGCTGACATGTGCACATAGCGAACTATCAGAATTGTCCTGTGTCGGCAGCGAGACCAGGTGACGGTAAGTATGCAATATATTTTATGATCTGATTAGACATGCACGTGACTGCAGACATTGAATCCAAACATGAACTACCTCTTTAATAGTTAATTGGTATCAATTATCAAAATGCAACGCAACTGAATAAAAGGGAAAATCTAAATCCCATCAATATTTTGGTGATCGCCCGTCGCCTCATTCATCAGTATCTGGTGACCGCCCGTCTCCTCCATCATCAGTATCTGGTGACCGCCCATCGGCTCCATCATCAGTATATGGTGACCGCCCGTCGCCTCATTCATCAGTATCTGGTGACCGCCCATCGGCTCCATCATCAGTATCTGGTGACCGCCCATCGGCTCCATCATCAGTATCTGGTGACCGCCCGTCTCCTCCATCAGTATCTGGTGACTGCCCATCAGCTCCATCATCAGTATCTGGTGACTGCCCATCGGCACCATCATCAGTATCTGGTGACCGCCCATCTGCTCCATCATCAGTATCTGGTGACTACCCATCAGCTCCATCATCAGTATCTGGTGACCACCCATCGGCACCATCATCAGTATCTGGTGACCGCCCGTTGCCTCATTCATCAGTATCTGGTGACCGCCCATCGGCTCCATCATCAGTACCTGGTGACTGCCCATCGGCTCCATCATCAGTATCTGGTGACCGCCCATCTCCTCCCTCATCAGTATCTGGTGACCGTCCATCAGCTCCATCATCAGTATCTGGTGACTGCCCATCGGCTCCATCATCAGTATCTTGTGACCGCCCATCTGCTCCATCATCAGTATCTTGTGACTGCCCATCGGCTCCATCATCAGTATCTGGTGACTGCCCGTCTCCATCATCAGTATCTGGTGACCGCCCGTCGCCTCATTCATCAGTATCTGGTGACCGCCCACCGGCTCCATCATCAGTATCTGGTGACCGCCCATCGGCTCCATCATCAGTATATGGTGACCGCCCATCTGCTCCATCATCAGTATCTGGTGACCACCCATCGGCTCCATCATCAGTATCTGGTGACCGCCTGTCTCCTCCATCATCAGTATCTGGTGACCGCCCTTCGCCTCATTCATCAGTATCTGGTGACCGCCCATCGGCTCCATCATCAGTATATGGTGACCGCCCGTCGCCTCATTCATCAGTATCTGGTGACCGCCCATCGGCTCCATCATCAGTATCTGGTGACTGCCCATCGGCTCCATCATCAGTATCTGGTGACCGCCCATTGGCTCCATCATCAGTATCTGGTGACCGCCCGTCTCCTCCATCAGTATCTGGTGACTGCCCATCAGCTCCATCATCAGTATCTGGTGACTGCCCATCGGCACCATCATCAGTATCTGGTGACCGCCCATCTGCTCCATCATCAGTATCTGGTGACTACCCATCAGCTCCATCATCAGTATCTGGTGACCGCCCATCGGCACCATCATCAGTATCTGGTGACCGCCCGTTGCCTCATTCATCAGTATCTGGTGACCGCCCATCGGCTCCATCATCAGTACCTGGTGACTGCCCATCGGCTCCATCATCAGTATCTGGTGACCGCCCATCTCCTCCCTCATCAGTATCTGGTGACCGTCCATCAGCTCCATCATCAGTATCTGGTGACTGCCCATCGGCTCCATCATCAGTATCTTGTGACCGCCCATCTGCTCCATCATCAGTATCTTGTGACTGCCCATTGGCTCCATCATCAGTATCTGGTGACTGCCCGTCTCCATCATCAGTATCTGGTGACCGCCCGTCGCCTCATTCATCAGTATCTGGTGACCGCCCACCGGCTCCATCATCAGTATCTGGTGACCGCCCATCGGCTCCATCATCAGTATATGGTGACCGCCCATCTGCTCCATCATCAGTATCTGGTGACCACCCATCGGCTCCATCATCAGTATCTGGTGACCACCCATCTCCTCCATCATCAGTATCTGGTGACCGCCTGTCTCCTCCATCATCAGTATCTGGTGACCGCCCTTCGCCTCATTCATCAGTATCTGGTGACCGCCCATCGGCTCCATCATCAGTATATGGTGACAACCTGTCGCCACCATCATCAGTATCTGGTGACCGCCCATCGGCTCCATCATCAGTATCTGGTGACCGCCCGTTGCCTCATTCATCAGTATCTGGTGACCGCCCGTCGCCTCATTCATCAGTATCTGGTGACCGCCCATTGCCTCCATCATCAGTATCTGGTGACTGCCCATCAGCTCCATCATCAGTATATGGTGACCATCTGTCGCCGCCATCATCAGTATCTGGTGACCGCCCATCGGCTCCATCATCAGTATCTGGTGACCGCCCATCGGCTCCATCATCAGTATCTGGTGACCGCCCTTTGCCTCCATCATCAGTATCTGGTGACCGCCCGTTGTATCTGGTGACCACCCGATGCCTCCATCATCAGTATCTTGTGATCACCTGTCAGCTTCATCACTTCTCGTCACTTGTGCACAGGTTATGGAGGATCTTGTTGTTGTTCCAAACATCTTGGCAGGCTCAGACTGGCCCATAGGGGAACAGGGGAATCCCCCGGTAGGCCCCTGTGCAGATTTGGGCCCCCAACCAGACTGTGTGGGCAGTACTTGGCATAATTCATTCTGTACAGATTTTTTAAGACTACTTTAATCCACAACTCCATTTGCTGAAATGCATTCACAAACTTGCAGGACCCTCCACCATCCACTATTACTTCTGTAGACCGTCATGATGGTGCTGCTCTCCGACCTTCGGGGAGCAAATTATCTTGAGCAACAGCCAAATATTTCCAATTGTGACTCCTCAGTCCTGAGCCCCTGCTGACTTATTTTGGCACCTCAGTTTCTATATGTTCATGTAAAGTTGATTCGCTTGTCCTTGTTTCCATGTTGAAGGTTTGGGTTTTTGGCAACAGTTCCTCCATGAAGACGGCTTCTGGACAGACTTCCCATAACAGTAGGTGGGTGTTAGTTAGTCACAGTGTTTGCTGCCAGTCCTGAGCTGATGACACTGCTAGACATCTTCTGATTTAGAAGGGAAGTAACATGATGCGTTTTTTTTCTGCTGCACTAAGTTTTCTTGTCTGACTACATCTACGGTCCTTATTATCGCCATGTTTTGATGCTTCTTGAAAAGACCTTGAAGAGCATCTCGAAATCCCGGACTGCTGTGAAATCTTTATCTTGGGCGACACCTTGCTGATGCAGTATAACTACCTTGTGTTTGCTCAGTCTTGCCATCATGTATACCCTGTGACATTAAGCTGTTTTTCACATCCTCACCTTTGTAGCTGAGTTTGTTTGTTCCTCACTTCATTGTAATCCTCCCACACAACTGTTTCAGTTAATGACTGTGTTTTAATGTACATATGAAAATGATGTCTATTTTTTTAAGCTTCTTACTTTTCAGAATTGTTTCCACACTTGTTTAAAACTTTTGCACAGAACTGTATGTGGGGGGCGCTATTTCTATTCATAGGGAAAGTTATACTTCCATGATACTGATTTAATAATAGCACCAAATAAAGCCATAAAGAACCAAAGGCCAGTGCAGACGTAGAGGCGCCATAGTGTCATGTGTCACTGACAGAGCGCATGTGTGCAATGGAGACGGCCCTGAAAATAGGGGGTCACGTGCAGGCTGGACCCTTGCCCTGTTACTAATGAGTGGTGAGACCTTTGGTCCTTTGTAGACATGTCAAGGTTTGGAGAAGTGACCTCCTGCCCCAAGTCAAGGGGAAGATTTCTCATAGGAGTCCAGTTCCCACAGACACGGGGCCAGTCCCCCATCGGCAGATCTCTGGGGTCGTGCTGTATAATGGCTGATTTTACAGCTCCTGGCACATTATAGACATGCTAATTGTGGACACCCAGTAGTCATGAAGTGCGGTGGCCCGGGGGCACAATAATAAAGCCGCTCATATTCACATTCCGTTTCCAGGGTTTATGAAGACATAGGGGATTTCTCTCTTTGTGCTCAGGGTTTTTGAGAAATTTCCAGTGTTTAGATTGTGCTGTGATTTTTCTCAGGCTTTCCGAGGGACAAGACGAAACTGTCCTGGGAAGTGGTGGTGACAATGTGTCCTCTGTCCTCCGCTGTATATTATATTTATATCTATCTATTGTATTATCGTCATCTAATACACATAATTTCTAAGCGATTTACTTTTACTGTAGTTGTCTATGGTTGTTACTTCCTTACAGATATCTGAACTACGCACCATTACCTCCTTCTGGCCACCGTAGGACGTGATGGCATGCCCTGACCATCCTGTAGGAGCAGACACTGCGATTGTCAGCTGAACTCCTCCCGAAATGGCCGGGATCGGAGAACACTCAGATCTGTTTATTCCTAAGGAAAGATACGGAGAACCCTAAAAGAACAGAAGACTTCACCATTGTGAGCAGATCCCAAGGATTTGGTGGAAGAGAGTCCTGTCTGTAGGTCCTCCGCTAACAAAAACGGTTGTCTCATGAGGATGACCACGTGTAGACATCATAAAAGGGAAGATGTTGTAGATATAGACCTCCCTCAAGGAGACACATCTGACAGCCCGACTTTAAGAGAACGTTCTGTAGACATGAGCCATGAATGGCTGCCATCTTATCCTACATCTTCCCGCTGCAGCCGCAGCTTTGGACAAGGCCTCCATCGGCAAAATCGAATTTCTAGGCAGGAACTGATATGACATTGTATATTTCCAGCGTTTTGCTCTGTCATAGAAGCTAAACATCGATATTACCAGCGGTGGAGAATCCATCAAACACCAGCCGGCACCAATGGCACCTCCAGTAAAGCGAGATCCTGTGAATAAATTATTCACAAAAGGAATCGGGTGAAGAGTTGAGGGATCATTTGGATGAAAGGTATCAGAGGCGGATGTGAGAAACCTTTCCGATGAAAAGGGTCAGTAAAAGAAGTGAAGACTCGTTCTGATAAAAAGGATCATGGGGAGATGTGAGGAATCGTTCTGATGAAAAGGGTCAGGAGAAGAAGTGAAAAAATCGTTCCGGTGAAAAGGATCATGGGGAGAGATGTGAGGAATCATTCTGATGAAAAGGGTCAGAGGAAGAAGCAAATATTTTTTTCTGATGAAAGAGGTCAGAGGAAGATGCGAAGAATAATTCTGATGAAAGGGATCAGAGGTGGATATGAAGAATCGGCCTGAAAGAGGAGTCAGAGGAAGATGTAAAGAATAATTCTGATGAACAGGCAGTGCACGGGGAAGAAAAACTGCAGCAAAATACATAGCTGGTCCTCTGATATCTGGTGGAGGTAGACTAATGGTGAGGGGAATGTTTTCTTGGCACACCCTCTGATATTTGTGGATGGATGACTTCTTCCTGACAGGCTGGTGTGGTGGAGGTCCAGTAATAGTGTGGGGAATGTTTTCTCAGCACACCCTACCTCTTGAAGATGGGTGTCTCCATCCTTTAAGGCTGTTGGGGGAGCAGTATGGGCGGGGGAATGTTTTCTTGGCACATCTTGACTCTTCTGATACCTTGGACAGTAGTGCTTACCTAAGTAACATTGTGGCCGATCAAGTTTATTCTTTCTTTGCAGCTGCCACGAAAGTCAGATAGTCATGGATGGGTTCCAAGAACATGACATTGAGTCTTTTTTGCTTCTTTGACCTTCACAGTCCCCGAATCTATGGGAGGAGGTAGAATGGGCTATCCTGGGAATGACAGTGCCTCCACCTATTCTGTCCACATGGTCCAGTATTCCTGCGGAAGGATTTCAGCACTTGGGGAATGTAAGCCGTGATGGATTGCCACGATTCTGAGGTCCAAAGGAGATCCAACTTGCCACTAAATGGCAGCTTTCCCAGACGCCTGGTTGTCAAATTAGTCGTTAAGTAATAATATATTCATCACTCCTGTATAAGGTGGATTTACATTCAGATGACAACTTCCATGGGAGATGTTAGTGTTGTGAGGAAAAAAGATTTTTTGACACTGGGATTTTTGTATCTTAAAGAGACACGTTCTCTAACATTCAGGTAGAAACGGATGACAGGTCTCCTTCTGGGCGTCTCTTCGTTCTTGTCGGTGCTTGTCGCTGCATTTACGATGTAAATTACAGGAACTTACCGACTTATTGTATTCGACCAAAATGTCAATCATCACAATTTCTCGGGATTAAAATTCTGTAATTTCCCCAATTAAACTTACAATTTAATCGCTGCCGAGATCAAAGGATTAACATCTCCCCAGAAGGAAAGACGGCAGTGGTTCCTACAAGTCTTGGCAGAGTAATGTCAAGGACGACTCGGAAGAACGGTGTCACATATAAACATGTAAACATGCAAACAAAACATCTCATACCCACAACTAGTGACCCTCGTAAAGCCTTTTAGACTATGTTCACACTTGGGGTTTTTTTCAGCCATTTTTTTTTTTTGCTCTTTTTTTATATACAAACTTCAAACAGTGCCAGCAAAGGCTATGAGATTTCAGAAATCTCTTGCACACACATTGTTTTTTTTTTCTTTCCTGACTGACTGGGAAAACGGCTGCTTGTCTCTTCTTTCAGCCTTTTTACCGATAGAAAGCAATGAGTAAGTGCAAAAACACAGCAAAAAACGCCGCTATCAGGTTCTGCTGCATTTTTTGGGAGAAAAACCTTAAGGAGGTTGCATCATGATTTTTTTTTTGGGGGGTGGGGGAGGTACTAAACTTTATCAGCATGCACAAAAGACAACAAAAATGCAATAAAAAAAAATCCTGCTTTTTGTAAACAGCTTCTTTGATCGGGTTTTACGCAGCAAAAATGCAATGTGTGAACATAGTCTAAATGGTCCCACACAGCCTTTTCAGAGTAAGTTATGTGTTCTACTTGATCAATAACATTAGTTCTGGTCATTATATGACTTATATCCTACATTTTCACTATTTCTAAATTTACAATTGTCTCTGAGCTGGTGGGGAGGAGACTAGATGCTATGATGTCTCCCGGGCGCAGCACAAAGAAAGGGATTCCTCCTCTTTGTCATTTTTTTTAGCACACAGACAAAAGCAGCCGCACAGAGGACATTACACAGTAGTATTAAATGGTGTCGATAATGACTTTCTAGGATCACTGCTTTTAATAGATGACGCTGAAGCTCTAGCTCTCTTCCTCTCCGAAGAGACAATTTGCATAAAAAAGTAATAAATTCTAAACAGTCATTCCTTTTTTTATGCGATCTGGCAATTGCTTGTCCTCCAGCTCATGCAGTGATAGACTAGCTAATGTATTTCTCTCTAGCCTGAACTGGCTGATAACAGTGAACAAAAGACTGCAGTCATCTACACAAAGGATTTTAGTTTTGCCGTTCCCAGCCTGTAGCAGACAGGTGCGCGCTGATTCATGAAGTATTAATGCTTCTGGTAAACGAGTGTTCCGAATGTTCTGAGTGTTCTGAGTGTTCTGAGTGTTCCGTGAAGAATGTTACATTGTGTTCTCTTACTCCACTTGTTTCCATAGAAACCACACATCAGTGTTCTTAATCATCATGAGTCCATTAAATGGCCAAAAGGGTAGCTGAGGGGTATAGTCTATAGACTATCGATCAGGGGATGGACGTCATGGCCGATGTGTCCAGAATGACCCACCTGCAGCAAATATTCTCACTTTGATCCCTTTCTCTTACTGGTTTCCGTCTATTCAGATCATGAATCAATATTTAGTCTTGGACAATCGCTGGATAAACAGAAGGGAAGATAAGAAAGAAAGAAAAATCTTCTTTTTTTTTTCTTTTTACAGAATGACGATAATATGACACCATGGTTCACACGTTGCATTTTTGCTACATTTTTTTTCTGCAGGCAAAACCTGCTCTCTTTGGCTGCTTACAAACAGCAGGTTTTTGTTGCCTTTTTTGCTGCGTTATTTTTGCTGCGTTATTTTCTCTTGTGCATGTTGGCAAATATTAGTGCCCCCCCCAATAAATATGATGCAACTTCCTTAAAATGCAGCACAAGCTGATACCTGCATTTTTTTTTGCTGCGAGTTTTCTGCATTTTATCACTTAGCCATTGCTTTCTATGGGTGAAAAAATACTGAAAGGAGTGACAATGACGTGCTGCAGTTTGCAAAAATACACTTTTTCTAAATCAATCATGAAAAAAAAAACAATGTGTGTGCATGACATTTCTGAAATATCATAGCTTTTGTTGGCACTGTAAAATTCAGCTTATAATTTGCATTAAAAAAACGCAACGTGTGAACATAGCCTTACACTTTGCACATATACCAGCTTATGCTCTGGCTCATGTTTGTGACTTTGCTGTAGTTTTTTGCACTTTATACAAACAGGGGCGTGGCCCACCTCTTTAAGGTCAGTATTTCATGTATATAGATTCTCTTGTACAGATGTCTGAACTAGTCGGGCCCCCTGTCCTGCTCTGCGTTTATTCATATTGAGGTCGCCTGACACAAGGTAAGGTTTTAATAGAGCGACACGATAGGACCGTCCCAATGGATACACCTTGTCTTGGTGGGATGGTTTTTACACTTTTTTTTTTAATCAAAATAGTGTTAAGTAAGTGTGACACTCCAGGGTTCTGGTCGTCACAGTAGCATTGCTTTCCTCCAGGGGAGAGTGTTGCTACATTCGGAGGCAAGGAAGGATAACTGCATCCAGGTACCACAAACATGCCACACATTCATACTCCAGGCCACCAGGGGGAGCTTTTGATCCTATTTATTAGGTGACTCCCCATATATATATAACTGGTAGTCTGTAGGGAGAGTTAGTTAGTTCCTGACACAGTTAGTTCCAGACATCCGTCTGAGGAGGATAGATGTTTCACGGAGCTGTGCATGCCCTAAGAGCTGCAGCTCCCAGAAAGAGACATTTTGAAAGCAGAATTGATTGCAGTGAGCATGAAGGACAGCGAAGCACAGGAGAGGATACCAGAAGGGGACCAGCCTCGAGCAGGCTGCCTCCTTCTGAGGCGCAGAACGCCGATAGTCATAACACCGAGGTAGTAAGGACTTCTACGTCTTACTTCAGAGACCGGCAGGACAACTAATTGCACGTTACCCAAGAGGCACGGTGACACCCCACAGAGCCGGGTTATCTAAGAGACCCTCTAAACAGGCTCAAGTCACCAGTCATACGGGTTTTGTCCTTTCCTATATGGGGGACAGAGAGAGAGAGAAACACCACATCTGTGAGGACCTTACGAGAGACTTAGCAGTAAGGGACTAGACCACAACAGCGCAAGGGAAGGCTATTGATTTCTACCTTGACAAGGGGACTCTGGACTTGCCTCCAAACCGGCCAGACCCTACCTGCCCTGTGATCCAGTGCCCTGGACTGTGGCTGCTGAAGACTTCAGTAAACGAGGTAAAGAGACTGCAACCTTGTGTCCTCGTTCTTCTTTGCACCTCTCACCATTCTACCATCTACACACTGGGAAGCCCTGGGGACATACTTCACCTGTGGGAAGGTATACCATCTAGCTGCCATAACATCACCCCAGCGGACCCCTTAAAGCAGCGTCGGTCACCTTGACCGAATACCACAGGTGGCGTCATGAACATAAACTGTATCCCTTTAAAAACCTTTCCCTTTTACATGGGCGCCCAGGGCCATGGACAGGGTCGCAGCCACCATGACATCCCCCTGTGAACCGCAAGACCCGGTACCAAGTAACACCTGGCCCGTGGGGTGACTCATAAGTCCTCTATGTTATTTACATATACTATTACTATTTTTTTATTTACTTATTACAGTTGTCATACTGTAACTGTATGTGATTAGAGAAAGGGTCTCTGCACTGTCTCTGGAGCTGGGGCCCTAACTATCCCTGCTACCAAAGGTACTTCTGATGGTGAGGAGGTTTGGGCCACGTGCCTTACTGCTCTCCTGTTATACCCTAAGCTGTCCCCTCCTCCACCCACATTAGGCCTGGGACAGATATATTAGTGCATAAACACGTAAGACAAACAGGGATAACAGAAAGCAACTAACAAACAAAACACTTACCAAAGGTAGGGAGGTATATAGGGAGGGATACAACAATCTCCAGCAGCAAAAACGATCTCCATCCCAGCACAGCAACTCTAGGGAACCAAGAAGTAAACTTTCCCTGGTGAGGAAGAGAAGGTCTGGCCAGATTTTATAGAGAGAGGAAATGACCAGGTCAGAAACAGCTGTGAGATGGAGCTGCATGTGTCCAACCAGCATAGAAAGGGTAGTTAACCTCTTCAGCACCAAAGGAAACAAAATCCATTTAGTATGCAACACGAAACATACAGGCTAAATGGAAGACCTGCAATTCACACTACATAATGATTTTCTAACCCAAGATCTCCCAGTAGAATGTGGCCCACTTGTAACAACAGGTATACGCTCATTAAGTCTCCATTAAAAAATCTCTTTAAATGTCTCATATTGTCTAGTGTAGGGACCATATGAGCTTCTCAGAAACGTCTTAACCGTAGCTGGAGTCAGGATGCCAGCCTGATTGGTGCTGACCCTTTATCACTTTATGTGATAAAGTGGTAGTCCTTCCAGTGTATACAGCACTCATTATCATATAAGAGTTTCGCTACCATGCACAAACATGTCACCTCTTCGGAATTTGCTGGGACAGTCCAAGTACATTTGTGGTTTCCCAGCAAAAATGGGTGGACTTTGTATAAAATCCACCCAAAAAATAGAATTTTCTAACTAAAGGGGTTAAAATAAAAAAAAACACAACACATTATAGTCATCTGTCCTTGGCAGTCATCTGACTACTTACGTCACCTCCGCACCCTCTCCCTGGTCCTACATTTGGCTCTTTTATGGCCACAGGCCCATGTGGTCATGTGGGAGGTGACACATCTTTGATATCAATGACACCTGTTTGTCATAACCAAACTGACTGCAAAAGCTCGGGAGGAACCAAAGACCCAAGTGTTGGACTGGTGGAGAGCTGTGGCGGAGATGACGTAAGGAGTTGGGTGAGGGTCAAAGACAGGTGAGTATACTGTGATTTTTTTTATATTATAACCCCTTCTCTCATCTTTATGTTTTATGTTTGTGGTCTGAGAGACCTCAAATCATAAAAATGTTGTTTTGGAGGGAAGTTTTAATTTTATTAAGAATGAGTTGAATCTACTGGCTGAATCAAGCTAATCGGCCCCAAACAAATTCATCCCTCTTGGTATGCATGGAGCACACTAAGAGGCCGTGTCCTTATCATGGAGCACACTAAGAGGCCGTGTCCTTATCAAGGAGCACACTAAGAGGCTGTGTCTTTATCAAGGAGCACACTAAGGGGCCATGTCCTTATCAAGGAGCACACTAAGAGGCCGTGTCCTTATCAAGGAGCACACTAAGAGGCCGTGTCCTTATCAAGGAGCACACTAAGAGGCTGTGTCCTTATCAAGGAGCACACTAAGAGGCTGTGTCTTTATCAAGGAGCACACTAAGAGGCCGTGTCCTTATCAAGGAGCACACTAAGAGGCCGTGTCCTTATCAAGGAGCACACTAAGAGGCCGTGTCCTTATCAAGGAGCACACTAAGAGGCCGTGTCCTTATCAAGGAGCACACTAAGAGGCCGTGTCCTTATCAAGGAGCACACTAAGAGGCCGTGTCCTTATCAAGGAGCACACTAAGAGGCCGTGTCCTTATCAAGGAGCACACTAAGAGGCTGTGTCTTTATCAAGGAGCACACTAAGGGGCTGTGTCCTTATCAAGGAGCACACTAAGAGGTTGTGTCCTTATCAAGGAGCACACTAAGAGGCCGTGTCCTTATCAAGGAGCACACTAAGAGGCCGTGTCCTTATCAAGGAGCACACTAAGAGGCCGTGTCCTTATGTTAAGTGATTGTTGTTTTTTTTAATTTTTTTAATTAGTTTCCAGACCCTTGACTGCAGTACCAGGTGGTAATGCCCCAATGGTCACCCCTCAAGACCAATGTCAGACTGGCCTCCTAATTAGAGGTGATTTTGGAACCAATAAGTTGCTTCTAAGATTTATTATAAGATACTTCTCAAATGTCTGCCAGTAATTGGTGCGTCAGGTGTTGCTTCTCCTTCAGAGTATCTTGGTGAGTGCCCCAGACAGAATCACGACCCCAATAAAATTAACTTCTTGAGCTTCCAGTTGGAGATAGAATCTCGAGTGTCACTTTGGAAGCTCACACAGATATAATTTGAGTCTCTTCCTCTGACCCCCTCGCACTCTGCTTTTGGGCACACTTGTCCAGGTGAGGCACCTCCAGCACAGTGTCATGTGGCTCCCTCAGGCCTTTCTAGGCTATAGCTCTCTGTGGCTGCATCAAGCTAATATCTTGCACTCCTCTTTGCATCTTTCACTCCTTCACACAGAGGTTGTGTTACACCAACGGGATGCTTGCCCCCTCAGATCTGCTTTTTGGGCATCTTCGATCCACTGACATACAGATAACAGGAGTCCTACTAACACCCTCAGTAATTACACTCGTCTCACAGCAGTAACCTCCATAGCATCCTCAAGATCCGCTGTCTCAGCTCACCCAGGATCACTCACTTCTGTGACCATCACTCCGCCAACACTCCCCCCTAATGGTGGATACTCTCACTCATGGACGGCCGGTCTTTCACATCTGGGAAAGTCACATCTCCCCTTCAGAGCATTTACGTATGTGTTAGTCCCTCGCCTTGCTGCTTGTGGCCTCTGCAAGTGACTTACTACTTGTGACCTCTGCAAGTGACACCAGGTGATGGGGAAAACACACCCATATACACACTGGAAGCAATCAAATTCTTCCGCCTATGCACAGTGTCTCGTGTCCTGGTCACGTGCCACCTAGAACTCCAATCAGCTCGATGTATTTTCGCACCTCATTGGCACCAAACACCTACAACCCTCGTGAAGTATTTTCTTTAATGTAGAGCAACCTATGCACTCATACCGGGATACTATCTGGATTCAGGCACCAAACACCGACCACTAAAGTCCCTTTTACATCACTTAACTAAGTAACATATTAGTTTGGGTATGGAACAACAAACATGGCAAAATTCTTCTCCTGTGTAAAAGGATGTTACGACCCTTTTACAGGACATTTCTTTGAGGATTATCCCAATAATGGAAATATTACAATTATCTATAAATTGTGGGATCCATCTGGGCCGTCATGTCTGACTGTGGGAGAGGAGGTAAGGGGGAAGGTTTGCCTTCCAGTCTTTTTTGGGTGTGTATCCTGACAATAGTGATTCCTCCTGAATCGTTCCACCAGGTATCTACTCTATGAATGGTCGTCAGGAGCTTAATGGACTGTTTGTATCTCTGTCACATTTCAAAGGATTCCTGATACTCCCCCGTCTCGCCCCCGCATTGTGAGCATAGGATTCCCACGACCCGTGAAGTGTCTAGGCCAGACAGGATGACTATTACTATGTGAAAAGATGGAGATTTTTATATTGTGCTGAACTATGAAAGCGAGGCCAGGGTCTTCTCTTCAGGTATCTTCTGATGACGTTCGTAATCTGATCACACAGGCAAAGCTTTTAGCTTGGGATAAAAAAAAGAAAAAGTCCAAGATGCTCCCATTACTGGAATTGTCTATCCTTCACAATATAGGGCATCAGCGCCAATCTGGCTGCCGAAGAAGGTCCACCAATGTAACGACTAGCTACAACGTAATATCGGCAGTGATACATTGTTACAGAGCAGTTTGTGGCTACACCTCACCCATCACATATATGTATGTTCAATCTGGTCCTTGAACAATCCACTTCATTTTGCATGGATAAAGCTTGTCAGTCATCAAGCAGCTTTGTTCGACAATGATTTCATGGGCATAAAAAATATCTGACGCGTTTTGAGCCTGGCAAACGCAATCTACGATTAAGAGATAACCAGACTCAAAATGCGTCAGCTATTTTTTATGCCCATGCTAATGTTTTAATGAAGTAACACAATACAAAAGTTTGAAAAACTTTTTTAATCACTTATATATAGTTGTTACTAGGCAAGTAAATGGTGGGGGAGAGGATAAGGATCACATATTTGGAGTCATGAAGGAATTGTTATGGGGCATTTAGCATCTGACTCGTGAGGTTCTTGCTTTCCTCTGGATCAACACGTTAGGGTATAGGTTGACCTCAACACTGTGAACCTTTTGGATGCTGTAGACCAGTGGATCTAATCAGTTGAAGGTCCAGAATTGGACTTAACCGTGAGGCTGAAAACACTCCAGAACTCCCGGCTTTGATATTTTTGCATCCATTCTAGACTTTTCTCTCTGATTGCCTGGTTACAATGTATCAGGATGTTTACACAACTGAAGATATTTTTTTTTAGATTGGATACAATGACAGCAAAGCCTCAATGTTTTATATGGGCTTTTATAGGTTTGCATTTTTGCAACAATCTGGACAGAAAAAAAAAGAATATTGCTTTTTATTGACAGCAAGCAGAGATCTTGGAAATGATAGGGAATTGAGACACAAACTACATTAGGATGTTAGGCTACGTTCACACTAGCGTTATGCTAGAGTGCGTCGGGTTAGCGTCGGGCGACGCAGCGGCGACGCACGCGTCATGCGCCCCTATATTTAACATGGGGGACGCATGCGTTTTTGTTTGTTGCGTTGTGCGACGCATGCGTCTTTTTTGCCGCAAGCGTCGGACCAAGAAAACGCAACAAGTTGCATTTTTCTTGCGTCCGATTTTCGGCAAAAAACGACGCATGCGTCGCAAAACGCAGCGTTTTTGCGTGCGTCTTGCCGCGTTTTTGCGTGCGTTGTGCGTTGCGTCGCCGACGCAGCGGCGCACAACGCTAGTGTGAACGTAGCCTTAGAACTCACTTTAACCGCCCTCCTAATATTCTCCTAAATGGGACATGTAGCCATAGCTTTATGCTTCGTCAGAAAATGAGGGTTGAAAAAGTTTCCATTCCTATAAATAAGCAGCAATCTCTAATGTATCGGGGGCACATTTGCAGTTTTTCTCCAGGTCGCTCCTCCACACTCATCACTATGTGGAATTGTTCACTCTTCTTATGTCCTAATAATAAGAGTTATAGTAGAAGTCTGTGAGGTCATTTTTGTAGCTTCACGTGTCTCTGATTTCATATTACCAGTCTCAGCATGATGTCCCCAGTCTCAGTGTGATGTCACCAGTCTCATTGTGATGTCCCCAGTCTCAGTGTGATGTCACCAGTCTCAGCATGATGTCCCCAGTCTCAGTGTGATGTCACCAGTCTCAGTATGATGTCACCAGTCTCAGTATGATGTCACCAGTCTCAGTGTGATGTCACCAGTTTCAACGTGATGTCACCAGTCTCAGTATGATGTCACCAGTCTCAGCGTGATGTCGCCAGTCTCAGCGTGATGTCGCCAGTCTCAGTATGATGTCACCAGTCTCAGTGTGATGTCACCAGTCTCAGTGTGATGTCACCAGTTTCAACATGATGTCACCAGTCTCAGTATGATGTCACCAGTCTCAGTGTGATGTCACCAGTCTCAGCGTGATGTCACCAGTCTCAGTGTGATGTCACCAGTCTCAGTATGATGTCACCAGTCTCTGTGTGATGTCACCAGTCTCAGTGTGATGTCACCACCCTCAGTGTGATGTCACCAGTATCAGTGTGATGTCAACAGTCTCAGTGTGATATTACCAGTCTCAGCGTGATGTCACCAGCATCAATGTGATGTCACCACCCTCAGTGTGATGTCACCAGTCTCAGCGTGATGTCGCCAGTCTCAGTATGATGTCACCAGTCTCAGTGTGATGTCACCAGTCTCAGTGTGATGTCACCAGTTTCAACGTGATGTCACCAGTCTCAGTGTGATGTCACCAGTCTCAGCGTGATGTCACCAGTCTCAGCGTGATGTCACCAGTCTCAGTGTGATGTCACCAGTCTCAGTGTGATGTCACCAGTCTCAGTGTGATGTCACCAGTCTCCGCGTGATGTCACCAGTCTCAGTGTGATGTCACCAGTCTCCGTGTGATGTCACCAGTCTCAGTGTGATGTCACCAGTCCCATTGTGATGTCACCAGTCTCTGTGTGATGTCACAAGTCTCCGTGTGATATTACCAGTCTCAGTGTCATATTACCAGTCTCAGTATGATGTCACCAGTCACAGTGTGATGTCACCAGTCTCAGTGTGATGTCACCAGTCTCCGCGTGATGTCACCAGTCTCAGTGTGATGTCACCAGTCTCCGCGTGATGTCACCAGTCTCAGTGTGATGTCACCAGTCCCATTGTGATGTCACCAGTCTCTGTGTGATGTCCCCAGTCTCAGTGTGATGTCACCAGTCTCAGTGTTATATTACCAGTCTCAGTGTGATGTCACCAGTCTCAGTGTGATGTCACCAGTCTCAGTGTGATGTCACCAGACTCAGTGTGATGTCACCAGTATCAGTGTGATGTCAACAGTCTCAGTGTGATATTACCAGTCTCAGTGTGATGTCACCAGCATCAGTGTGATGTCACCACCCTCAGTGTGATGTCACCAGTCTCAGCGTGATGTCGCCAGTCTCAGTATGATGTCACCAGTCTCAGTATGATGTCACCAGTCTCAGTGTGATGTCACCAGTCTCAGTGTGATGTCACCAGTTTCAACGTGATGTCACCAGTCTCAGTATGATGTCACCAGTCTCAGTGTGATGTCACCAGTCTCAGCGTGATGTCACCAGTCTCAGTGTGATGTCACCAGTCTCAGTATGATGTCACCAGTCTCTGTGTGATGTCACCAGTCTCAGTGTGATGTCACCACCCTCAGTGTGATGTCACCAGTATCAGTGTGATGTCAACAGTCTCAGTGTGATATTACCAGTCTCAGCGTGATGTCACCAGCATCAATGTGATGTCACCACCCTCAGTGTGATGTCACCAGTCTCAGCGTGATGTCGCCAGTCTCAGTATGATGTCACCAGTCTCAGTGTGATGTCACCAGTCTCAGTGTGATGTCACCAGTTTCAACGTGATGTCACCAGTCTCAGTGTGATGTCACCAGTCTCAGTGTGATGTCACCAGTCTCAGCGTGATGTCACCAGTCTCAGTGTGATGTCACCAGTCTCAGTGTGATGTCACCAGTCTCAGCGTGATGTCACCAGTCTCAGTGTGATGTCACCAGTCTCAGCGTGATGTCACCAGTCTCAGTGTGATGGCACCAGTCTCAGTGTGATGTCACCAGTCTCAGTGTGATGTCACCAGTCTCAGCGTGATGTCACCAGTCTCGTGTAGCAGTTCAGGTTGGCCTCAGTCTTCTCTTGGATGACATAGTCGTACACAGTCTATTTCTCCAGTACGAGCTCATTATTTTCCCCATTACCGCAGTCGTCTTTCCTACAAGCCGTGTAATCTTACACTATGTAAATAATATTGAGTAAACAGCACTGAACCTGCCAGGACCTCGAATAGTGTATATATACTGTATATATGTATGTCTGCAAACCAGGAACACAAAAGCTCTTCCACGTCTTCCCACAAATACAGTTTTCTATTCCGGACACAAATTGTTATAATATCGGCCGGCATCAGAGTCCTGGAGACTGGAGAGAATATATTTATTACGGGTAAGAATAATAATATTATAATTACTGTTGTAGGATACGTACAGTGTGTGCTATGTTTATGGAATAGCTGCACAGAATACTGAAAGGGTAACTGGACTTTTATATCTTTTTCTGTCATGTTTTAGTCCTTGTTTAGCACTGTTCATTGATGGGGGTCCGAGTCCTGAGACCCACACCCATCTCTCCCACCACGTGCAGAAGCATTCGTCTTATTCTGGTGCCTGTGCCAAGTGTTGTACAGACCCATAGACTTTTTATCGAGCCTGTACCTCTCTGTTCGAGGATGAGCTGTTCTCTCTGCAGCTCCTTCTTCCCCTCTCACAGCAAATAGACTGCAGCCTCTCCTCCCTCCTCCCCATCACCTCTCTTGTTCTCTGTGTATTCAGTTATGAGTAATCTTTGTAGAAATTTGTGACAACCATACATCATTATATTTAGCCGAAAAGATTTCCTGACCCTTCTAAGCTGTGCCGTATACCAGGACAAGTCAGGTCCCTCCTCCCTTCTCACAGCAACCTTAAAGAGGTCGCCAAGTCAAAAGTGGCCAGTTTTCTGTCTTATTTTATTCCTGCTATCCCCCTGAGTATTTCGCTTTTTTCTTTTTTTAAATCGGCCATACGGTTCCGAAGATACGGGCTGCTATATTTTATGGTCTTTTTCAAGGAGTAATTATGCAAAGCAGCCTAAAGACACGCCCCTGAGGAATCCTGTGAGCCACGCCCCTTTAGTAAAGGCAATAAAAATACTACTATATAAAAAGGCCCGTATCTATAAAACTGTATGGCCGATTTAAAAGAAATAAAAAACTGAATATTCAGGGGAAACAGCCGGAATAAAGTAAGAGCACAACTGGCAACTTTTGGACTGGTAACAAGTCCTCTTTAAAAAAAAAAAAAAAAAAAAGCAGTATTTCTTCCGTCACCTCCTTTTGTCTTCATCTAATGGGAATTTTTTTTTTTTTTAATCTCTTTCTGAAAATATCTGATTTAGTTCATGGAGAAAATGGGAAGAGTTTGTGAATTTGGCTAACGTTCTTCTCATGTATATGGGGGTACTTTTAACCTGCTCTAGAAAATCGCGCATCCGAAACTTTTCCCTGCGTCTTCTGAACTAAAATGTATGGTGCTGAATGAAAAGTCAGCTCCTTCTTCCCCTCTCACAGCATTTTTACAAAAACTGCAGCATCTTCTCCCTCCTCCCCCCCTTACCTCTCCTGTAATAGCTACTCTATGACAAACATGTAATTGATATATATGATGTTTGCAAAAAACTTATGATTTAGGTAATGAAAGAAATGAGAAAATATGTGTATCAATATTTGGTAGGATATGATCCTACTGTGTATGAATGTGAGAATCAGCCGCAGATTGGAAGATTGAAGGAGATCAACATTCTGCATCCTGTTGAGCTGTGTCATCATTAAATTCCTTTCCCTAACAATAACCTTAAAAATATCCATCGTCTATTGACTATGTCTGCATCATTTAATTGTTTATTTTTACAAAACCAGAAAATCCCGACACATTGTTTCTTCTAATGAATTCTTGATCGGTCACTTGTTTCATTATATTTGCCTAACGAGTCATTTAATTGCATCGTTTACCGCTTTGTTATTTTCAGATGCCGCAATAAAGCTGGTGAGCCAGCGTAGTCCGATAAGAAGCTTCTCCGGGATCGTCAGGAGGCATGATGTGGACCGTATGACCATTTCCTACCATAATCAGTCATGTCATTACCAAAGATACAAATTGAGGAACCAGAAGATGAAGCTGAAGGAAACTCGGACGCGCCAACCGACGACCATCTGCGAAACTTGAAGGCTCTGACCGAGAAATTGAGGTTAGAGACCAGGAGACCATCTTATCTAGAATGGAGGGCAAGACTGGAGGATCAACCTTGGAAAAGCCCAAATCCTCCGCTGGAGCAAGAGGTAGAAGAACAAAAACAGACTGGAGGGGAAATATCCTCAACCCTAGAGATGGAACAGGTCCAGAAGACCACGAGTGTTCTGAAAGAAAGCAACATGCTCGCATCGGGGAAGATTCATGGCTTTGATAGCATCGATGAGGCTCTAGTTTGGCTCAGGAAAGAGCTGGTAAGTTGCCTTCCGTTCTCAGGTTTCTGATGACTACTGTAAAAATTCTGCTGGGTAAAAAAAGACGATGCATTAGCTGTAAGAGGATTATCATGTCGGAGATGGTGTAACGAGCTTAAATCACCACTTAGAGCCATGTAAATGATCCATAGCATCAATCTTACGGTGTATGTTAGGAAGCACCGGGAGATGATATTCTACTGACCTTCCACCAAGGTCCTAAGTCAACCATTTGCTAATGGGGTCAGGGCAGCATTTGTGGCCAATAAACTCTTGTCCTTACTTAACGCGGTATCTCATCGTAGCCATTTCATATCATAAATATCTGATAAATGTGTTTTCGAGAATAGGTTCCAGAGGTTTCCAATTCCTCCCGGAATGTACCGTAGATTTCGGGAACTTTCATAGAAGCCAACGGAGGTTTGCCTCTAAGGAGGTTCTCGATATTTCCAAAGTATTAAAACAGTCTTGTATATATTTGTCTTAAAGGGATGTATTTGACATAAGCTGCTGAGCTCAGTGGTGATGTGCACTGTAGTTGTGACAGAACATGGCCAAAATCTAGAGACCAGGGAAATAGCGGACAGTCAGCATTGGACCTGGAGGGTGTGCACTCTCTTTTTTATTGTATTACGTCTATTTAATTGTTTTGGCAACCAAGTTTGTGAAAGTGGAAAATTGTTTTAAATGCTTCCCCCATGTGTGATGTAATTGTACGACGCCCATCGAGTGCCAGTATAAAAGCTGAGCATGCACCAGATCTGGGAAATACCTGCTGAAGGCGTCCAGGAGTGCCACCCTATTCCTCCTCCGAAGCCCAGCTTGTGGCTGTGCTTCATAGAACATTAATACAGATGTATTGCAGTATATAGATCAAATGATCGCAGGTTCAGGTCACATAAGGGACTAGAAAAATAAAATCAGAAAAGTTTTGCTTTCATTTTAATGTAAAGAAAAAATATGCAAAAAGAAAAAATGCAATATATATATATATATATATATATATATATATATATATATATATATATATATATATATATTATAAACTCGAATCACCCTTTTTTCCCCTTTTAATAAGAAATAATAAATTAAACATTTGCTATTGCAATGTCAGTAGATGTCTGATCAGCAAAAAAAACTAAATTAATTAACCTTTGCTATAAATGCAAGAAAAAAGAAAAAAAAAAAAGCCAGAATTCTGGGGTATTTTTGTTGCCACACCTCCCCAAAGAATGCAATGTAAAAGCAAATATTACCCAGAATGGTATCAATAAAAAAAATCAACAAAAAACAAACCCTCGCACAGCTCCTTCGACATAAAAAAAAAATAGCTGAGCGACTATATATGATCATTAGTATGTGGCAGAGATTATCATCCTCTCCTCGGTGATATATGATAGGCACGGCCCATATTATGTTTATGGGGAGATTGGGGAAGGTAGTTTATTTGAGTAATTTTAATGGGAGTAGTTGTTCCTGTGTAGTGAGGGTTGTAATTATTCTTGTGTTACTTCATAAGAGTAATTATCATATTATATGATAATAACAGATGAATCGTTACATTGTTACAGTGTGATAAACTGGTCATTTGTTACATTGTTATCAATGCAAAACACAAGGAGCCGCTGTTTCCACTTCCCAATTTTTGACTGTTTTTGAACGTGAAGATTAGCAGAGAATCATCTGTTAGCGTTCTAAAGGTGTATGAAGGTCAGCGATTTGATGGGATTAGATAAGACGCTTTCTTCTAGAAACAGTGCCTCTCATATATGTGGGCTGTAAGTGGAACTGCAGCCTGACCAGATTTAAAGCGTAACATTCAATTTTTTTTTCTCAATAAATTAATAGTACAAGTGAAAATAAGATACTTTGTAATATTTTCTATCAAAGAAATCTGCTTCTTTCTCCTCCAGCCTGGCCAGCGAGTAACATTCAAATTTTTTCTTCCAATAATCAATAGTAGAAGTGAAGATAAGATACTTTCTTATCAGGGAAATCTGCTTCTATCTCCTCCAGGAATGACCATTAATTCTCAAAATTCTCAGTTTATGGGCAAAATGAGTCTTCAGTGAACACAGATTTTCCCATTACTGAAATAAATGACTGATGGTGCTCAGAAAATTCTGTGGAGAACTGCAGGAGAACTTGCAGCAGAATGTCTGTTTCTATGGAGAATTACTGGAGAACTTGCAGCAGAATGTCTGTCTCTACGGAGAATTGCAGGAGAACTTGCAGCAGAATGTCTGTGTCTATGGAGAATTGCAGGAGATCTTGCAGCAGAATGTCTGCACAGAGGATTGCAGGAGAACTTGCAGCAGAATATCTGTCTCTATGGAGAATTACAGGAGAATTTGCAGCAGAATGTCTGTCTCTATGGAGAATTGCAGGAGAACTTGCAGCAGAATATCTGTCTCTACGGAGAATTGCAGGAGAACTTGCAGCAGAATATCTGTCTCAATGGAGAATTGCAGGAGAACTTGCAGCAGAATATGTCTCTATGGAGAATTGCAGGAGAATTTGCAGCAGAATGTCTGTCTCTATGGAGAATTGCAGGAGAACTTGCAGCAGAATGTCTGTCTCTACGGAGAATTGCAGGAGAACTTGCAGCAGAATATCTGTCTCTATGGAGAATTGCAGGAGAACTTGCAGCAGAATATCTGTCTCTATGGAGAATTGCAGGAGAACTTGCAGCAGAATGTCTGTCTCTATGGAGAATTGCAGGAGAACTTGCAGCAGAATATCTGTCTCTACGGAGAATTGCAGGAGAACTTGCAGCAGAATATCTGTCTCTATGGAGAATTGCAGGAGAACTTGCAGCAGAATATCTGTCTCTATGGAGAATTGCAGGAGAACTTGCAGCAGAATGTCTGTCTCTGCCTCTAGCTCTTCCTTATATAGAATTTTAAAAGCACCAACTGTCATCTTCTGTCTTAACAATGGGAAAATATCTCTACATTCATTACAGATTTTATAAATTGTATCCATTGAAAATTAACAATCAGTTCAGGAGGAGAAAGAAGCAGATCCCTCAGATAAGATACAGTGGAGCAAAAAAGTATTTAGTCAGTCAGCAATAGTGCAAGTTCCACCACTTAAAAAGATGAGAGGCGTCTGTAATTTACATCATAGGTAGACCTCAACTATGGGAGACAAACTGAGAAAAAAAAATCCAGAAAATCACATTGTCTGTTTTTTTAACATTTTATTTGCATATTATGGTGGAAAATAAGTATTTGGTCAGAAACAAAATTTCATCTCAATACTGTGTAATATATCCTTTGTTGGCAATGACAGAGGTCAAACGTTTTCTGTAAGTCTTCACAAGGTTGCCACACACTGTTGTTGGTACGTTGGCCCATTCCTCCATGCAGATCTCCTCTAGAGCAGTGATGTTTTTGGCTTTTCGCTTGGCAACACGGACTTTCAACTCCCTCCAAAGGTTTTCTATAAGGTTGAGATCTGGAGACTGGCTAGGCCACTCCAGGACCTTGAAATGCTTCTTACGAAGCCACTTCTTCGTTGCCCTGGCGGTGTGCTTTGGATCATTGTCATGTTGAAAGACCCAGCCACGTTTCATCTTCAATGCCCTTGCTGATGGAAGGAGGTTTGCACTCAAAATCTCACGATACATGGCCCCATTCATTCTTTCATGTACCCGATCAGTCGTCCTGGCCCCTTTGCAGAGAAACAGCCCCAAAGCACGATGTTTCCACCACCATGCTTTACAGTAGGTATGGTGTTTGATGGATGCAACTCAGTATTCTTTTTCCTCCAAACACGACAAGTTGTGTTTCTACCAAACAGTTCCAGTTTGGTTTCATCAGACCATAGGACATTCTCCCAAAACTCCTCTGGATCATCCAAATGCTCTCTAGCAAACTTCAGACGGGCCCGGACATGTACTGGCTTAAGCAGTGGGACACGTCTGGCACTGCAGGATCTGAGTCCATGGTGGCGTAGTGTGTTACTTATGGTAACTCGCTACACTCATCAGGAGGGCGTTAAACTAGAAGAAGAGGGGACGGGAAGAAAAACATTAGACTCGAACAAAGACGACCCAGGAAAACATACTCAGAAGGGAGGTAAGAACATTTCTAAAACAATCCACAGTGAGGAGATTGGAACAAAACAAAATCCTCTAAACTGCATGCTCGCAAACGCCAGAAGCCTGACAAACAAGATGGAAGAACTAGAAGCAGAAATATCTACAGGTAACTTTGACATAGTGGGAATAACCGAGACATGGTTAGATGAAAGCTATGACTGGGCAGTTAACTTACAGGGTTACAGTCTGTTTAGAAAGGATCGTAAAAATCGGAGAGGAGGAGGGGTTTGTCTCTATGTAAAGTCTTGTCTAAAATCCACTTTAAGGGAGGATATTAGCGAAGGGAATGAGGATGTCGAGTCCATATGGGTTGAAATTCATGGAGGGAAAAATGGTAACAAAATTCTCATTGGGGTCTGTTACAAACCCCCAAATATAACAGAAAGCATGGAAAGTCTACTTCTAAAGCAGATAGATGAAGCTGCAACCCATAATGAGGTCCTGGTTATGGGGGACTTTAACTACCCGGATATTAACTGGGAAACAGAAACCTGTGAAACCCATAAAGGCAACAGGTTTCTGCTAATAACCAAGAAAAATTATCTTTCACAATTGGTGCAGAATCCAACCAGAGGAGCAGCACTTTTAGACCTAATACTATCTAATAGACCTGACAGAATAACAAATCTGCAGGTGGTTGGGCATTTAGGAAATAGCGACCACAATATTGTGCAGTTTCACCTGTCTTTCACTAGGGGGACTTGTCAGGGAGTCACAAAAACATTGAACTTTAGGAAGGCAAAGTTTGAACAGCTTAGAGATGCCCTTAATCTGGTAGACTGGGACAATATCCTCAGAAATGAGAATACAGATAATAAATGGGAAATGTTTAAGAACATCCTAAATAGGCAGTGTAAGCGGTTTATACCTTGTGGGAATAAAAGGACTAGAAATAGGAAAAACCCAATGTGGCTAAACAAAGAAGTAAGACAGGCAATTAACAGTAAAAAGAAAGCATTTGCACTACTAAAGCAGGATGGCACCATTGAAGCTCTAAAAAACTATAGGGAGAAAAATACTTTATCTAAAAAACTAATTAAAGCTGCCAAAAAGGAAACAGAGAAGCACATTGCTAAGGAGAGTAAAACTAATCCCAAACTGTTCTTCAACTATATCAATAGTAAAAGAATAAAAACTGAAAATGTAGGCCCCTTAAAAAATAGTGAGGAAAGAATGGTTGTAGATGACGAGGAAAAAGCTAACATATTAAACACCTTCTTCTCCACGGTATTCACGGTGGAAAATGAAATGCTAGGTGAAATCCCAAGAAACAATGAAAACCCTATATTAAGGGTCACCAATCTAACCCAAGAAGAGGTGCGAAACCGGCTAAATAAGATTAAAATAGATAAATCTCCGGGTCCGGATGGCATACACCCACGAGTACTAAGAGAACTAAGTAATGTAATAGATAAACCATTATTTCTTATTTTTAGTGACTCTATAGCGACAGGGTCTGTTCCGCAGGACTGGCGCATAGCAAATGTGGTGCCAATATTCAAAAAGGGCTCTAAAAGTGAACCTGGAAATTATAGGCCAGTAAGTCTAACCTCTATTGTTGGTAAAATATTTGAAGGGTTTCTGAGGGATGTTATTCTGGATTATCTCAATGAGAATAACTGTTTAACTCCATATCAGCATGGGTTTATGAGAAATCGCTCCTGTCAAACCAATCTAATCAGTTTTTATGAAGAGGTAAGCTATAGGCTGGACCACGGTGAGTCATTGGACGTGGTATATCTCGATTTTTCCAAAGCGTTTGATACCGTGCCGCACAAGAGGTTGGTACACAAAATGAGAATGCTTGGTCTGGGGGAAAATGTGTGTAAATGGGTTAGTAACTGGCTTAGTGATAGAAAGCAGAGGGTGGTTATAAATGGTATAGTCTCTAACTGGGTCGCTGTGACCAGTGGGGTACCGCAGGGGTCAGTATTGGGACCTGTTCTCTTCAACATATTCATTAATGATCTGGTAGAAGGTTTACACAGTAAAATATCGATATTTGCAGATGATACAAAACTATGTAAAGCAGTTAATACAAGAGAAGATAGTATTCTGCTACAGATGGATCTGGATATGTTGGAAACTTGGGCTGAAAGGTGGCAAATGAGGTTTAACAATGATAAATGTAAGGTTATACACATGGGAAGAGGGAATCAATATCACCATTACACACTGAACGGGAAACCACTGGGTAAATCTGACAGGGAGAAGGACTTGGGGATCCTAGTTAATAATAAACTTACCTGGAGCAGCCAGTGCCAGGCAGCAGCTGCCAAGGCAAACAGGATCATGGGGTGGATACACATGATGAGAGCATTATACTGCCTCTGTACAAATCCCTAGTTAGACCGCACATGGAGTACTGTGTCCAGTTTTGGGCACCGGTGCTCAGGAAGGATATAATGGAACTAGAGAGAGTACAAAGGAGGGCAACAAAATTAATAAAGGGGATGGGAGAACTACAATACCCAGATAGATTAGCGAAATTAGGATTATTTAGTCTAGAAAAAAGACGACTGAGGGGCGATCTAATAACCATGTATAAGTATATAAGGGGACAATACAAATATCTCGCTGAGGATCTGTTTATACCAAGGAAGGTGACGGGCACAAGGGGGCATTCTTTGCGTCTGGAGGAGAGAAGGTTTTTCCACCAACATAGAAGAGGATTCTTTACTGTTAGGGCAGTGAGAATCTGGAATTGCTTGCCTGAGGAGGTGGTGATGGCGAACTCAGTCGAGGGGTTCAAGAGAGGCCTGGATGTCTTCCTGGAGCAGAACAATATTGTATCATACAATTATTAGGTTCTGTAGAAGGACGTAGATCTGGGTATTTATTATGATGGAATATAGGCTGAACTGGATGGACAAATGTCTTTTTTCGGCCTTACTAACTATGTTACTATGTTACTATGTTACATTGGTCCCAGCTCTCTGCAGTTCATTCACTAGGTCCCACCGCGTGGTTCTGGGATTTTTGCTCACCGTTCTTGTGATCATTCTGACCCCACGGGGTGGGATTTTGCGTGGAGCCCCAGATCGAGGGAGATTATCAGTGGTATTGTATGTCTTCCATTTTCTAATTATTGCTCCCACTGTTGATTTCTTCACTCCAAGCTGGTTGGCTATTGCAGATTCAGTCTTCCCAGCCTGGTGCAGGGCTACAATTTTGTTTCTCGTGTCCTTTGACAGCTCTTTGGTCTTCACCATAGTGGAGTTTGGAGTCAGACTGTTTGAGGGTGTGCACAGGTGTCTTTTTATACTGATAACAAGTTTAAACAGGTGCCATTACTACAGGTAATGAGTGGAGGAAAGAGGAGACTCTTAAAGAAGAAGTTACAGGTCTGTGAGAGCCAGAAATCTTGATTGTTTGTTT
Source organism: Ranitomeya imitator (assembly GCF_032444005.1). Classification (NCBI taxonomy): domain Eukaryota; kingdom Metazoa; phylum Chordata; class Amphibia; order Anura; family Dendrobatidae; genus Ranitomeya; species Ranitomeya imitator. Next base: position 681,964,135 of record NC_091286.1, read on the forward strand.
CTGACCAAATACTTATTTTCCACCATAATATGCAAATAAATTGTTAAAAAAACAGACAATGTGATTTTCTGGATTTTTTTTTCTCAGTTTGTCTCCCATAGTTGAGGTCTACCTATGATGTAAATTACAGACGCCTCTCATCTTTTTAAGTGGTGGAACTTGCACTATTGCTGACTGACTAAATACTTTTTTGCCCCACTGTATATTACAAAGTTTCTTACTTTCATTTGTATTATTGATTTATGAAATAGAAATTAAAATGACGGTTACTCCTTAGGTGAATATTAGACACAGCCATTGGACAAGTGGTGCTGTTCCTTAATGATAGGCTCCCTACACTGGCTGGATCCACTCAACACTAACCTTCAGATAGCTGAGGAAATGATGTCTAATCAGCCATGTCCCATAAACATTAAATTTCCATGTCTCCAAATATTGCTGACCGATCCTTAAGTCAACCAATGTGCCGTTTTCAGCTTTGCTGATGGCTGAATGTAAACAGTGTACAGAGCTGGAACAGCACATCTCTATATACCATGTAGTGGTCTTTCTAGGTACTACAGCTATACACCTAAGGATAGCCCACCAATATCACAGCAGTGGGGGTCCAACCTCTGACAACCCCACTCCCAAATCAGCTGTTTTCAGTTTCAGCGGTGGCAGGTTAAAAGCAATGTACAGAGCTGGAACAGCACAGCTCCAGACACCATGTAGTGGTCATTCTAGGTACTGCAGTACCACACCTATTGAATATAATAGATGCACCTAATGATAGATTCTATCAATATCAGAGCAGTGGGGATCCAATTCCAACATTCGGCGCTTCCACCAATCAGGTGTTTTCAGGTTCAGTGGTGGTAGTATGGAAACAGTGTACAGAGCTGGAACAGCACAGCTCCATACACCATGTAGTGGTCATTCTGGGTACTGCAGTTCAGCTCCTACTGAATATAATAGAAGCACCTAAGAATAGCTCATCAATACCAAAGCAGTTGGGGTCCAATCCGCTACATTCCCCCCCCCCCCCCCAATCAGCTGTGTTAATCTTTGTTGGTGGCGGAAAGTACACAGTGCGCAGAGCTGGAACAGCACAGCTCTGTACTCTATATAGTAGCCATTTTGGGTGCTGCAGGTCTGCTCCTACTGACTATAATAGAAGCACAGAAGCTTTATCATCAATATCTTAAACTTAGAAAACCCCTTTAAACACTGATCATCTAATCAGAAGACACAATATATGGATCAATCTGCGACTCTTTTTATCATTTGTAATTTTCTACTCCAGAAATCCACAACTGATCAGATCCGCTAAAGATGTCAACCAGAAGGGGTTGTCCAGGATTAGGAAAACATGGCTCCACACCTGTTCATGGTTGGGTTTGGTATTGCAGCATATATCTATTGAAGTGATAAAGTTGTAATACCAGACTCAGCCTGCAGACAAGTATGGCGCTGTTTCCAGAAGTAAGCAGACACTTTTTTCTCTTCCTTCAGTCCCTAAAAATCCATCCAGCTCCAACCTTTGCACCCCCTGTATTGGACGTAAGAGGGGCATTTCATGAATATTCTGTGTATATTGACCGCTGAATCTTCATTTTACAGAATGTCTCGTCATCCCTTTATGAATTATATATTCTGGTTCATCTATTATCTCCGTTTCCTGCTGATAAATGCTCGGAATGTTCGGAGGTGTTATTAATAATGCAAAAGAGGGAGAAATACTTAACGATCATTAACTTAATTAACGACCTTCACACGAAGGGTCAGAGGGTCTTCAGTTGCAATTAGATGGAGATGGCAGGCGGCATCTAATCATTAGAAAAGACCCCCAAAATAAGATCACTGGAGGGTATCCAACCAACATGGCTAATAAGATCGTAATCCGCACACGACTGAATCAATAAAGTGGATTGTAGTGTAGCGGATTCTATGTGGATCTACCCAGAGGCTGATGATCTCCATAGTCAGGTCCTTGTAGTATTTGTGTCAGTAACAGGATGATCCTTAAAATTCCAGCCGAACTGAAAATACTTCTCATCCAGACGTCAGACTGCACTTGGAGGAGCTTGACATCAACTTGTTCCAGCACATAAAAGACCCAGCCTGATCCACTGACCCTGCCAAGTGCTGGAGAAAGCTAAACAAAGCTCCAGTCTGCAGCACCTACCAAGGTCAGCGGGTGATAACTTACCCAGGACCCATTATACTGCTCAGCTGTGCTTATTATTGCACATAGGAGCAGTATTATAGTAGTTATATGCTTGTACATAGGAGCAGTATTATAGTAGTTATATTCTTGTACATAGGGGCAGTATTATAGTAGTTATATTCTTGTACATAGGAGCAGTATTATAGTAGTTATATTCTTGTACATAGGGGCAGTATTATAGTAGTTATATTCTTGTACATAGGAGCAGTATTATAGTAGTTATATTCTTGTACATAGGGGCAGTATTATAGTAGTTATATTCTTGTACATAGGAGCAGTATTACAGTAGTTATATTCTTGTACATAGGAGCAGTATTATAGTAGTTATATTCTTGTACATAGGAGCAGTATTACAGTAGTTATATTCTTGTACATAGGAGCAGTATTACAGTAGTTATATTCTTGTACATAGGGGCAGTATTATAGTAGCTATATTCTTGTATATAGAGGGCAGTATTATAGTAGTTATATTCTTGTATATAGAGGCAGTATTATAGTAGTTATATTCTTGTACATAGGGGGCAGTATTATAGTAGTTATATTCTTGTACATAGGGGCAGTATTATAGTAGTTATATTCTTGTACATAGGAGCAGTATTATAGTAGTTATATTCTTGTACATAGGGGGCAGTATTATAATAGTTATATTCTTATACATAAGGGCAGTATTATAGTAGCTATATTCTTGTATATAGAGGGCAGTATTATAGTAGTTATATTCTTGTATATAGAGGGCAGTATTATAGTAGTTATATTCTTGTACATAGGGGGCAGTATTATAGTAGTTATATTCTTGTACATAGGGGCAGTATTATAGTAGTTATATGCCTGTACATAGGAGCAGTATTATAGTAGTTATATTCTTGTACATAGGAGCAGTATTATAGTAGTTATATTCTTGTACATAGGAGCAGTATTATAGTAGTTATATTCTTGTACATAGGGGCAGTATTATAGTAGTTATATTCTTGTACATAGGAGCAGTATTACAGTAGTTATATTCTTGTACATAGGGGACAGTGTTATAGTAGTTATATTCTTGTACATAGGAGCAGTATTATAGTAGTTATATTCTTGTACATAGGAGCAGTATTATAGTAGTTATATTCTTGTACATAGGAGCAGTATTATAGTAGTTATATTCTTGTACATAGGGGCAGTATTATAGTAGTTATATTCTTGTACATAGGAGCAGTATTACAGTAGTTATATTCTTGTACATAGGGGACAGTGTTATAGTAGTTATATTCTTGTACATAGGAGCAGTATTACAGTAGTTATATTCTTGTACATAGGAGCAGTATTATAGTAGTTATATTCTTGTACATAGGAGCAGTATTATAGTAGTTATATTCTTGTACATAGGAGCAGTATTACAGTAGTTATATTCTTGTACATAGGGGCAGTATTATAGTAGCTATATTCTTGTATATAGAGGGCAGTATTATAGTAGTTATATTCTTGTATATAGAGGCAGTATTATAGTAGTTATATTCTTGTACATAGGGGGCAGTATTATAGTAGTTATATTCTTGTACATAGGGGCAGTATTATAGTAGTTATATTCTTGTACATAGGAGCAGTATTATAGTAGTTATATTCTTGTACATAGGGGGCAGTATTATAATAGTTATATTCTTATACATAAGGGCAGTATTATAGTAGCTATATTCTTGTATATAGAGGGCAGTATTATAGTAGTTATATTCTTGTATATAGAGGGCAGTATTATAGTAGTTATATTCTTGTACATAGGGGGCAGTATTATAGTAGTTATATTCTTGTACATAGGGGCAGTATTATAGTAGTTATATTCTTGTACATAGGGGGCAGTATTATAATAGTTATATTCTTATACATAAGGGCAGTATTATATTAATTATATTCTTGTACATAGGAACAGTATTATAGTAGTTATATTGTACATAGGAGCAGTATTACAGTAGTTATATTCTTGTACATAGGAGCTGTATTATAGTAGTTATAATCTTGTACATAGGAGCAGTATTATAGTAGTTATATTCTTGTACATAGGAGCAGTATTATAGTAGTTATATTCTTGTACATAGGGGCAGTATTATAGTAGTTATATCCTTGTACATAGGGGGCAGTATTATAGTAGTTATATTCTTGTACATAGGGGCAGTATTATAGTAGTTATATTCTTGTACATAGGAGCAGTATTATAGTAGTTATATTCTTGTACATAGGGGGCAGTATTATAATAGTTATATTCTTATACATAAGGGCAGTATTATATTAATTATATTCTTGTACATAGGAACAGTATTATAGTAGTTATATTCTTGTACATAGGAGCAGTATTATAGTAGTTATATTCTTGTACATAAGAGCTGTATTATAGTAGTTATAATCTTGTACATAGGAGCAGTATTATAGTAGTTATATTCTTGTACATAGGAACAGTATTATAGTAGTTATATTCTTGTACATAGGAGCAGTATTATAGTAGTTATATTCTTGTACATAGGGGCAGTATTATAGTAGTTATATTCTTGTACATAGGAGCAGTATTATAGTAGTTATATTCTTGTACATAGGGGCAGTATTATAGTAGTTATATTCTTGTACATAGGGGCAGTATTACAGTAGTTATATTCTTGCACATAGGAACAGTATTACAGTAGTTATATTCTTGTACATAAGAGCTGTATTATAGTAGTTATAATCTTGTACATAGGAGCAGTATTATAGTAGTTATATTCTTGTACATAGGGGCAGTATTACAGTAGTTATATTCTTGTACATAGGAGCAGTATTATAGTAGTTATATTCTTGTACATAGGGGCAGTATTATAGTAGTTATATTCTTGTACATAGGGGCAGTATTATAGTAGTTATATTCTTGTACATAGGGGCAGTATTACAGTAGTTATATTCTTGCACATAGGAACAGTATTATAGTAGTTATATTCTTGTACATAGGAGCAGTATTATAGTAGTTATATTCTTGTACATAGGGGGCAGTATTATAGTAGTTATATTCTTGTACATAGGGACAGTATTATAGTAGTTATATTCTTGTACATAGGGGTAGTATTATTGTAGTTATATTCTTGTATATAAGAGCAGTATTATAGTAGTTATATTCTTGTACATAGGAGCAGTATTATAGTAGTTATATTCTTGTACATAGGGGGCAGTATTATAGTAGTTATATTCTTGCACATAGGGGGCAGTATTATAGTAGTTATATTCTTGTGTATAGGAGCACTATTATAGTAGTTATATTCTGGTACATAGGAGCAGTATTATAGTAGTTATATTCTTGTACATAGGGGTAGTATTATAGTAGTTATATTCTTGTACATAGGAGCAGTATTATAGTAGATATATTCTTGTACATAGGAGCAGTATTATAGTAGATATATTCTTGTACATAGGGGTAGTATTATAGTAGTTATATTCTTGTACATAGGGTAGTATTATAGTAGTTATATTCTTGTATATAGGAGCAGTATTATAGTAGTTATATTCTTATACATAGGGGTAGTATTATAGTAGTTATATTCTTGTATATAGGAGCACTATTATAGTAGTTATATTCTGGCACATAGGGGCAGTATTATAGTAGTTATATTCTGGCACATAGGAGCAGTATTATAGTAGTTATATTCTTGTACATAGAAGTAGTATTATAGTAGTTATATTCTTGTATATAGGAGCACTATTATAGTAGTTATATTCTGGCACATAGGGGCAGTATTATAGTAGTTATATTCTTGTACATAGGAGCAGTATTATAGTAGTTATATTCTTGTACATAGAAGTAGTATTATAGTAGTTATATTCTTGTACATAGGGCCAGTATTATAGTAGTTATATTCTTGTACATAGGAGTAGTATTATAGTAGATATATTCTTGTACATAGGGGCAGTATTATAATAGTTATATTCTTGTACATAGGAGCAGTATTATAGTAGATATATTCTTGTACATAGGGGCAGTATTATAGTAGTTATATTCTTGTACATAGGGGGCAGTATTATAGTAGTTATACTCTTGTACATAGGGGCAGTATTATAGTAGTTATATTCTTGTATATAGGAGCACTATTATAGTAGTTATATTCTTGCACATAGGGGCAGTATTATAGTAGTTATATTCTTGTACATAGGAGCAGTATTATAATAGTTATATTCTTGTACACAGGGGCAGTATTATAGTAGTTATATTCTTGTACATAGGGGCAGTATTATAGTAGTTATATTCTTGTACATAGGAGCCAGTATTATAGTAGTTATATTCTTGTATATAGGGGGCAGTATTATAGTAGTTATATTCTTGTACATAGGAGCAGTATTATAGTAGTTATATTCTTGTACATAGGGGCAGTATTATAGTAGTTATATTCTTGTATATAGAGGCAGTATTATAGTAGCTATATTCTTGTACATGAGGCAGTATTATAATAGATTATTTACTCTTTATATTCCTTAATACTACTCTGTGCTGCATTTTGCATTAATCTAAAATTTGCTTAAAACCGAGACACAATTCTGTAGCAGCGTCTCCTGGTTTTTTACTTTGGCGCTGAACAGCAGACAGCCAGACACCATTTGTTGTAGTGACTGGTATTCAGTGCATGGATCAGGTCCAAGTCTTAGTTATCTGATAAATAATAAAAGTGTAAAGTGGATGCCAGTGTGATCCAAGGAAGATCTCTGGGGGCCAAGCACATCTCACATCTTCAACAGTGGTTAAAAAATGCCTTTGGGTCCCGGCCAATGTGAAGGATTTATTTGCCTCCATTGAAAATAGCGGCCAAGGAAGTTTTGCCCTTTTCAATCTAATCTAGTTTACAATCTCTTTTTTTGAAGACTGTAACAACAAAATTAGTGTGCAGTGTAGCCTGAGAACATTCTCTGTCTGTTTAGAATCTTTGTGAAGGGTCCATTGAGTAAGGGTAAAAAATAATACATAGATGAGTTTTTTGCAACTAAAAATTAACCCCTTTACCCCCAAGGGTGGTTTGCATGTTAATGACCGGGCCAATTTTTACAATTCTGACCCCTGTCCCTTTATGAGGTAATAACTCTGGAACGCTTCAACGGATGCCAGTGATTCTGACATTGTTTTCTCGAGACATATTGTACTTCATGATAGTGGTAAACATTCTTTGATAGTACCTGCGTTTATTTGTGAAAAAAACGGAAATTTGGCGAAAATTATGAAAATTTCGCAATTTTCCAACTTTGAATTTTTATGCAATTAAATCACAGAGATATGTCACACAAAATACTTAATAAGTAACATTTCCCACATGTCTACTTTACATCAGCACAATTTTGGAACCAAAATTTTTTTTTGTTAGGGAGTTATAAGGGTTAAAAGTTGACCAGCAATTTCCCGTTTTTACAACACCATTTTTTTTTTTAGGGACTACATCTCATGTGAAGTCATTTTGAGGGGTCTATATGATAGAAAATACCCAAGTGTGACACCATTCTAAAAACTGCACCCCTCAAGGTGCTCAAAACCACATTCAAGAAGTTTATTAACCCTTCTGGTGCTTCACAGGAATTTTTGGAATGTTTAAATAAAAATGAACATTTAACTTTTTTTCACAAAAAATTTACTTCAGCTCCAATTTGTTTTATTTTACCAAGGGTAACAGGAGAAAATGGACCCCAAAAGTTGTTTGTACAATTTGTCCTGAGTACGGTGATACCCCATATGTTGGGGGGAACCACCGTTTGGGTGCATGGGAGGGCTCGGAAGGGAAGGAGCGCCGTTTGGAATGCAGACTTAGATGGAATGGTCTGGAGGCATCGCATTGCATTTGCAGAACCCCTAATGTACCTAAACAGTAGAAACCCCCCACAAGTGACCCCATATTGGAAACTAGACCCCCCAAGGAACTTATCTAGATGTGTTGTGAGAATTTTGAACCCCCAAGTGTTTCACTACAGTTTATAACGCAGAGCCGTGAAAATAAAAAATCTTTTTTTTCCCCACAAAAATAATTTTTAGCCCTCAGTTTTGTATTTTTCCAAGGGTAACAGGAGAAATTGGACCCCAAAAGTTGTTGTCCTATTTGTCCTGAATACGCTGATACCCCATATGTTGGGGTAAACCCCTGTTTGGGCACACAGGAGAGCTCGGAAGGGAAGGAGCACTGTTTTACTTTTTCAACGCAGAATTGGCTGGAATTGAGATCGGACGCCATGTCGCGTTTGGAGAGCCCCTGATGTGCCGAAACAGTGGAAACCCCCCAATTATAACTGAAACCCTAATCCAAACACACCCCTAACCCTAATCCCAACAGTAACCCTAACTAGGGTTGAGCGAAACGGGTCGGCCAGATTCAGAAGTTGCCGACTTTGGCAAAGTCGGGTTTCATGAAACCCGACCCGACCCCTGTGTGGGGTCGGCCATGAGGTCGGCGATCTTCTGAACTGGAATCGGAATTCAGATACCGATTCCCGATATGTTTAAGATATCGGGAATTGGTATCGGAATTCATATTAATGTGTAAAATAAAGAATCAAAATAAAAAACATTTAAATACTTACCCTCGGACGCGCCCTGGTTGTAACTGGGAGCCTTCCTTCCTAAGAATCAGCGCTTGAAGGACCTTAGATGACGTCGCGGCTTGTGATTGGTCGCGTGACGCCCATGTGACCGCTCACGCGACCAATCACAAGCCGCGACGTCATCGAAGGCCCTTCAGGCGCTCATTCTTAGGAAGGAAGGCTCCCAGTTACAACCAGGGCGCGTCCGAGGGTAAGTATTTAAATGTTTTTTATTTTGATTCATTATTTTACACATTAATATGGATCCCAGGGCCCGAAGGAGAGTTTCCTCTCCTTCAGCCCTGGGAACCATTAGAACCCCAATGCACTGCATTGGGTTTCGTGTTTCGGCCGACCCCAACCCCGACTTTTCAATAGGATAGGCCGATTTCACTCGACCCGACTTTTGAAAAAGTCGGGTTTCGTGAAATCCGACCCGATCCTATAAAAACAAAAGTCGCTCAACCCTAACCCTAACCACACCTCTAACCCTGACACACCCCTAACCCTAATCCCAACCCTATTCCCAACTGTAAATGTAATCTAAACCCTGTCTGTAACTTTAGCCCCAACCCTAACCCTAACTTTAGCCCCAACCCAAACTGTAGCCCTAGCCCTAACCCTAGCCCTAACCCTAGCCCTAACCCTAGCCCTAACCCTAACCCTAGCCGTTACCCTAGCCCTAACCCTAGCCCTAACCCTAACCCTAGCCCTAACCCTAGCCCTAATGGGAAAATGGAAATAAATACATTTTTTTATTTTTTCCCTAACTAAGGGGGTGATGAAGGGGAGTTTGATTTACTTTTATAGCGGGTTTTTTAGCGGATTTTTATGACTGGCAGCCGTCACACACTGAAAGACGCTTTTTATTGCAAAAAATATTTTTTGCGTTACCACATTTTGAGAGCTATAATTTTTCCATATTTTGGTCCACAGAGTCATGTGAGGTCTTGTTTTTTGCGGGACGAGTTGACGTTTTTATTTGTATCATTTTCGGGCACGTGACATTTTTTTATCGCTTTTTATTCTGATTTTTGTGAGGCAGAATGACCAAAAACCAGCTATTCATGAATTTCTTTTGGGGGAGGCATTTATACCGTTCCGCGTTTGGTAAAATGGATAAAGCAGTTTTATTCTTCGGGTCAGTATGATTACAGCGATACCTCATCTATATCTTTTTCTATGTTTTGGCGCTTTTATACGATAAAAACTATTTTATAGAAAAAATAATTATTTTTGCATCGCTTTATTCTCAGGACTATAACTTTTTTATTTTTTTGCTGATGATGCTGTATAGTGGCTCGTTTTTTGCGGGACAAGATGACGTTTTCAGCGGTACCATGGTTATTTATATCTGTCTTTTTGATCGCGTGTTATTCCACTTTTTGTTCGGCGGTATGATAATAAAGCGTTGTTTTTTGCCTCGTTTTTTTTTTTTTTCTTACGGTGTTTACTGAAGGGGTTAACTAGTGGGCCAGTTTTATAGGTCGGGCCGTTACGGACGCGGCGATACTAAATATGTGTACTTTTATTGTTTTTTTTTTTTATTTAGATAAAGAAATGTATTTATGGGAATAATTTTTTTTTTTTTTTCAATATTTAGGAATATTTTTTTTTATTTTTTCTTACACATTTGGAAATTTTTTTAAAACTTTTTTACTTTGTCCCAGGGGGGACATCACAGATCGGTGATCTGACAGTTTGCACAGCACTCTGTCAGATCACTGATCTGACTTACAGCACTGCAGGCTTCACAGTGCCTGCTCTGAGCAGGCTCTGTGAAGCCACCTCCCTCCCTGCAGGACCCGGATCCGCGGCCATCTTGGATCCGGGCCTGGAGCAGGGAGGGAGGTATGCAGTCTCTCGCAGCAACACGATCACATCGCGTTGCTGCGGGGGGCTCTGGGAAGCCCGCAGGGATCATCTTTGATCGCGGTGTGCCAGGGGTTAATGTGCCGGGGGCGGTCTGTGACTGCTCCTGGCACACAGTGCCGGATGTCAGCTGCGTGAGCGCCGCCGATCGCGCTGGACGTACTATCCCGTCGGTGGTCATAGGGGCCCACCCCACCTCGACGGGATAGTACGTCCGATGTCAGAAAGGGGTTAAAATGTTAACATTTTAAATGGGGGGAAATACAAATAAACAAGGAAAAAAGGGGAAAAAACTTAGGGAATTTAAAAGAAAGAACAAAACATTAGAAAACTCTACCAATACAGAATGTAAGAGAAAGCATCAAGATTTGGCATTTAATATAGATTAAAGCAGTACCGATATAATATTATTAGTTTAAGCTATTATTATGTTTGAGTATAGAAGAATTACGGTAAGCAGAAACCAAATCTTCTTGTAATGTCAATCAACCAGATATCGAACGAAAATGTAAAGTCCAAGTAAAGTTGCCATCAAATATCTTAAAATGTAAGAGTTCTTAAATAGCGTATTCCAAGTATCCCATTTCTTGGAGTATTTTGTAATAATGGCAAATCTTTGTTCCAATGAGCTGTGCAAATAAATATTTTCCAAGATTTCTGGAGATTTAAGAACTTCTGGGAGTTTCCAATACGAAGCCAAAGAATTTTTAACTACTAAAAAAATATGTGTAATTGCAAAGCGGACGGAAGGATCAAGTTCTTCTAAGTCAATTGAGAGAAGAGCGGTTTGTGGGGTGATCTGAAAATGCCTGTTAAGTAACGTGTCTATGTGTAGTGACACCTGGTTCCAAATATGTTTTATTTTTGGGAAGCTCCAAAAAATGTGGAATAGATTTACAGGCAAACAACAATGAGGAGAGTTATCTGGGTCAATATGAGTTAGCCATCTTCTCATTTTTGTATCACATCTTCTGTTTACAATACGTTGGAATTTGGGGGACTTTTTGCCTACTTCCATTTTCAATTTGTCTTTGTTATATGTTGCTTTTAACAGTTTTTTTCATCAATAGATAAACACAATGATCAAATTGGTATTAATGACTCTGACAGGATGATTTTTTGCTATTTTTCCTGGCTGGGGAGGGGTCTGGGAGATTCCAGGAGGGATATACTAGGTGATGATGTCATCCTGTAGTTCACAGGAAGTGAGAGACTGACTTCCTGCCTAAGTCCTTGTGCTGGACTGGTTGTCAGACTGGAGGTCACATGATAAATAAGTCCTTGTGCTGGACTGGTTGTCAGACTGGATGTCACATGATAAAGCTGCCCATAATGAACGGGGAAAATGTATGGAAGTAACTGAGCTGGGATGAAACAAAGGAATGTGGTGGAATATTGCTGGTGATCTACCATTATACAGTTACTAGCTATTGAACCCGTTCTACGCCCGGGTGGCGAGCATTTATATTGGTATATGGTCTCCATCCTGGTATGTGCTGCTCCATCCTGCGTCCCCATCCTGTCATGTGCTGCTCCCATCCTGCGCCCCCATCCTGTCATGTGCTGCTCCCATCCTGCGCCCCATTCTATCATGTGCTGCTCCATCCTGCATCCCCATCCTGACATGTGCTGCTCCATCCTGCGCCCCCATTCTGTCGTGTGCTGCTCCATCCTGCATCCCCATCCTGTCATGTGCTGCTCCCATCCTGCACCCCCGTTCTGTCATGTGCTGCTCCCATCCTGCGCCCGTTCTGTCATGTGCTGCTGCCATCCTGCGCCCGTTCTGTCATGTGCTGCTGCCATTCTGCCCCCGTTCTGTCATGTGCTGCTCCCATCCTGCGCCACCATTGTATGCTATGCCCCCCATAAGACGCTCCAGTGTGTATGCCCCCGTATGCTGCTGCCATATAAAAAAAAAAACCATACTCACCTATCGTCCAGCTCCACTGCAGGTGTGTCTTCAAGAAAATGGCACCGGAAAGCGCGGACTGCGCAGGCGCCGATTCCGGCAGCAGTTATCGGTGCCTGCGCAGTCCGCGCTTTCCGGCGCCATTTTCTTGAAGACACACTCCGGCTCCTCTGCCTGTGACTGGTAAGTCAGAGGGCGGCGCCGGCGCGCATTAAGCACGTCATCGCGCCCTCTGAACTGTCACAGCAGAGGAGCCGGGAGACGGAGCCACACGCAGCGCTGGAACGGGGAAAGGTGAATATACTTACCCTCCTGGCGGTCCCTGACTCTCCGGTGGAGATCGCAGTATGCGTTCAGTGTTTACGCATACCACGATCTCCTGGGAGCGTCACTCTGTGGGGGCCAGACTGCGCCAGCGCTTGCGCCTGCGCAGTCTATAAAGGCTTTGGACAGAGTGACGCTCCCAGCGTTATATTATAGATGTCCATATATATATTTGGACAGAGACAACATTTTTCTAATTTTGGTTCTAGACATTACCACTATGAATTTTAAACCAAACAATTCAGATGCAGTTGAAGTTCAGACTTTCAGCTTTCATTTGAGGGTATCCACATTAAAATTGGATGAAGGGTTTAGGAGTTTCAGCTCCTTAACATGTGCCACCCTGTTTTTAAAGGGACCAAAAGTAATTTGACAGATTAAATAATTTTAAATAAAGAGTTCATTTTTAGTACTTTTTTGAAAACCTTTTGTTGGCAATGACTACCTGAAGTCTTGAACCCATGGACATCACCAGACGCTGTGATTCCTCCTTTTTGATGCTCTGCCAGGCCTTCACTGCGGTGGTTTTCAGTTGCTGTTTGTTTTGGGCCTTTCTGTCTGAAGTTTAGTCTTTAACAAGTGAAACGCTGCTCAATTGGGTTGAGATCAGGTGACTGACTTTGCCATTCCAGAATATTCCACTTCTTTGCTTTAATAAACTCCTGGGTTGCTTTGGCTTTATGTTTTGGGTCAATGTCCATCTGTAGTATGAAACGACGATCAATCAGTTTGGCTGCATTTGGCAGGATCTGAGCACACAGTATGGCGGCTCTGAAGACCTCAGAATTCATTCGGCTGCTTCTGTCCTGTGTCACATCATCCATAAACACTAGTGACCCAGTGCCACTGGCAGCCATGCATGCCCGCGCCATCACACTGCCTCCGCCGGGTGTTACAGATGATGTGGTATGCTTTGGATCATGAGCTGTACCACGCCTTCACCATACTTTTCTCTTTCCATCATTCTGGTAGAGGTTGATCTTGGTGTCATCTGTCCATAGAATGTTCTTCCAGAACTGTGCGGCTTTTTTAGATGTTTTTTAGCCTTTCTCTTCTTGATGCTTATGAGTGGCTGCACCGTGCAGTGAACCCTCTGTATTTACTTTCATGCAGTCTTCTCTTTATGGTAGATTTGGATATTGATACGCCGACCTCCTGGAGAGTGTTGGTCACTTGGTTGGCTGTTGTGAAGGGGTTTCTCTTCACTATGGAGATTATTTTGCGATCATCCACCACTGTTGTCTTCTGTGGGCGCCCAGGTCTTTTTGCATTGATGAGTTCACCAGTGCTTTCTTTCTTTCTCAGGATGTACCAAACTGTAGATTTTGCCCCTCCTAATATTGCAGCAATTTCTCGGATGGGTTTTTTCTGTTTTCGAAGCTTAAGGATGGCTTGTTTCACCTGCATGGAGAGCTCCTTTGACCGCATGTTTACTTCACAGCAAAACCTTCCAAATGCAAGCACCACACCTCAAATCAACTCCAGGCCTTTTATCTGCTTAATTGAGAATGACATAACGAAGGGATTGCCCTCACCTGTCCATGAAATAGCCTTAGAGTCAATTGTCCAATTACTTTTGGTCCCTTTAAAAACAGGGTGGCACATGTTAAAGAGCTGAAACTCCTAAACCCTTCATCCAATTTTAATGTGGATACCCTCAAATGAAAGCTGAAAGTCTGAACTTCAACTGCATCTGAATTGTTTTGTTTAAAATTCATTGTGGTAATGTCTATAACCAAAATTAGAAAAATGTTGTCTCTGTCCAAATATATATGGACCTAACTGTAGATGCAAAATAATATATATTAGAAAACTTATTCCTCCCATATTAATATATTTTCCTTTATGTTAGACAGAGATGCGTCTTCAGGACCAGCAGTTGGCTCGGCAGCTCATGAGGCTCCGCAGTGACATTAACAAGCTGAAGATCGAGCAGACCTGTCACCTCCACCGCCGGATGCTGAACGATGCCACCTACGAACTGGAGGAAAGGGATGAGCTCTCCGACCTCTTATGTGACTTCCCTATGATGTCTTCATTTGGCCTTTCTACGCCCCTCAAACTTATTGGGGTTACCAAAATGAACATCAACTCCAGGAGGTTTTCCCTCTGTTAGAATTTTCCAAAACTATCCAGGAGGTTTCAACGTAAAACCTCCCAATAATATCCATAGTGTTCTGCTGCCTTATACTAGTACCAGCTTATCACGCCACCCGACGGAATGGACAGGGCGGGGTCTTCTGCAGCGATGCATGAGAAGAACATACAACGCAATGTCCGTTCCTACACTAGAGACTTTCATCATGTGCATTACTACTACTAGACATAACCAGTGTTTTGTAATACACCTACAGGGGCGAAGCAGAAAGGACATGCAGTATAGAATATGGGGATATGGAAACAGTCAGTATTGCTGTAAGGAAACAGTCAGCACAATACTGCAATTATTTCCAAGCATATATGGAGCTCACATAATAACATTCAGTGGGCTCTAAAAATTGTGGGTGTATTCTGATAATTTCTGTATTGGAGTGTACACGGAGGCGAGGTTCCACTTCTTAGCTGTTATAATTTACGTCATTATTAGATATTTTTTGGAAGAAACTGAGTATTTTCGGAATTGGGACAAGGGACGGGCAGAATAGGTGGCAGCCTAAGGCAACCAAAAAAAGGGGGCGCAATTATTGGGGATTTTTCACACTTTGCAGATCATTTACAGGACAAGTGATCTGGGTGAAGCAGCATCAGAAAGAGATCTTCCATCATGGCCAAAGCTACCCACTCACATAGCCCCTGCCAAAATTATTTATACAAGGTGGGAAATTTAGGGAAAGTACAGATGAGACTTGTCGTCATTTGCCTCTGGGAAAAAAAAAAACAAGACATTGCGTTCCAAGGGTCTCATTGCATGACCCATAAAAATAATCAATAACAAATACAGTACTTTAGGCTTGCACTGATTTTACATCGTGTCTCATACTCCAATCACATCCAGAGCTGCATACAAATTTCTTCTGGCTTCCTGTTCATGCTGCAGATGGAACATCTCGCATTTCTACTCTGCTCCCTGCTGGATCAGTGGAGTATATTTTCTTTCACATTATAGTAAGATGTAGATTAAAAAATATATATCTCCCACAATGCAATTTATTTCTGACAGCAGCTTGGAATGTGACTAGAGCATGAGGTATGGTAACATAAACACTTTAAGGCCTTAAAGGGTTCGTCCCATCCTCATAGAGGGACATTGTCAGATAGTCCTATTAAATACAAGCACTTTTGCAATTTACTGTTTATTAAAATATTCCACCGCTCTTGAGATATTAACACTTTTCTTTTGTTTACATCTTGTTGCCATGGAGACCGACCACCACTGTAAGGCCTTGAAGCCTGTCAGTATCGCTGGAGCACACTGTTACCTCCTAATCCTGGCCAGCTTCAGCGCAGTGCTTACAAACTAGACGGCAGCGGTGGTCAGTCTCCTAGTCGAGTTGTAAACAAAAGAAAAGCCTCAGTATCTCTAGAACGGCTGCAAATTTTAATAAACACTTTCTTTTGTTTACAGCTGGTTGCCTAGGAGACCGACCACCGCTGCTGTTTAGTTTGTAAGCACTGCACTGAAGTTGGCCGGGATTTGAACGTAATAGTGCTTTCCAGCGATCCTGACCGGCTTGTAAACAGCACAAGCTCTTACGGTCGTGGTCGGTTTCCAAGGCAACAAGATATAAACAAAAGAAAAGAAGTGTTAATATCTCAAGAGTGGCTGAATATTTTAATAAACAGAAAATTGCAAAAGTGCTTGTTTTCAAAAGGACTATCTGACAAGATCTGACCCTTTAAAATAAACTGTACATGAGGTTTACCCAGTAACTCATAAGTGATAAGGATAATAAAGAGTTAAGTTTACTGTGAAACATTGAATCGGCAGCACCTTGTAATAGCAATTAAAGAGTCCTCGGCAACAAAGCTTCCTGCGGTATCCTCCGGAATTGTCACAGGACACATCAGAACATCACCTACGTAGCGGATCCCTAATATTATAACGCGGCGCCAACACTTACCATAATAGCTAACAATGCCGACTGATGCCTTTTCTGTTCCAATGTGTGATCCATTTGTTGAATTGAATCATTCTGATTGCATATTCCTATAATCCGGACGTTTCCTTTTCTACGTGGCCTTTTTTTTGCTAATTTTTATGTAATTGTTAATTCCAAAGTGCGTTTTAATGATTGATGCACAAAAATAATTTTTAATAATGGTTTATGAAAGTGGGCAGAAATGTTTCTTTCTTTGTGAGAAAATAAAGCTTTGGTACGTTCAGAATAAATGGAAAGTGATAACGGACTATCTCGTTTTTGCAAGTCTCTCCATAAATTTACTCTCTCGTTGCATAAACCTGAAGGATAGATTTATTGGGAGACAGGGAATGGAAGGGACAAGGAAGGTGCAAACAGGGGTTTACAATAGCAAAAGATAATGCACATGAGTAATCTTGTCTGTAAAATAGCACCATGCTTCAACAATTACAAACTCAGAATCTGTCTCACAAGCAACTTTACACAATAAAACAAATATCGATGCTACTCTGCATATAACCTCCCTGGCCTTTACTACGCAGGCCACACGGCTACCGTGCTCTAACTACTGAAGCCTGCACTAGGCCCTAACAGGTGCACCAAACAGGAACAACTCACGGTGATGTTGGGGACACAGGTCCAGTCCCAGGGGGCCCCCGAAGTCCAAAACGGTGGTGCGCACGGATTCCTGTCAGCTCTGCAAAGCGTGGTCTTCTCCTTGCTCCTGGAAACCGTAAGTCCCCTTCTCAGTATCTTCGTGGCTTCACAAACCAGCACAGAACAGCCACCCTTTGCTGTAACCAGGAAAGTCTATTTTAACAAGCGCAGTTCGTCTCAAGCTGTGTAATCTTTCTTGCAGCCAACGACTCTTCCTTGCAGACAGACCAGCACAAAGTTCTCTCAGTTCCCTCTGAAACTTTCCCTCCACAGGCTGCTTCAGCTCCACCCCTGCACACAGCCCCGACTAGTTCATAGCAAAGATAAGAGCAGGGAAGAACAGCAGAACATACCATCACACCAGACAAGGGGATGCAGCCTCTTAAAGTGACAGTGTGTTTCTTATTGTCCATAACAGCACCACCCTCTTACAGACACGTAGCAGAACTCCTGGAGACCGCAGATGGGTAGCAGCGGTCCTGCAGGCTGCCGACAGGTAGCAAAGGTTCTGGAGACTGCTGATAGGTAACGGATGTCCTGATGGCCTCAGACAGGTAGCAGAGGTCCTAGAAAAAGCAGATGGGTAGCAGAGGTCCTGGAGAGCAGATGGGTAGCAGAAGTCCTGGAGACCACAGATGGGTAGCAGAGGTCCTGGAGACAGCAGATGGGTACAGAGGTCCTGGAGACAGCAGACAGGTAGCAGAAGTCCTGGAGACTGCAGTCGGGTAGGAGAGGTCCTGGAGACTGCAGTCGGGTAGCAGAGGTCCTGGAAACTGCAGACGGGTAGCAGAGGTCCTGGAGAACACAGGCGGGTAGCAGAGGTCCTGGAGGCTGCAGACAGGTAGCAAAGGTCCTGGAGACAGCAGACGAGTAGCAGAGGTCTTAAAGGTATCAGACAGGTAGCAGAGATCCTGGAGACTACAGACGAGTAGCAGAGATCCTGGAGACCGCAGACGTGTTGCAGAGGTCCTGGAGACCACAGACGGGTAGAAGAAGTCCTGGAGACCGCAGACGGGTTGCAGAGGTCCTGGAGATCGCAGTCAGGTAGCAGAACTCCTGGAGACCACAGACGGGTAGCAGAGGTCCTGGAGATACAGACGGGTAGCAGAGGTCCTGGAGACCACAGACGGGTAGCAAAGGTCCTGGAGACAGCAGACGGGTAGCAGAGGTCCTGGAGACAGCAGATGGGTAGCAGAGGTCCTAAAGGCATCAGACAGGTAGCAAATGTCCTGGAGACCACAGACAGGTAGCAGAGATCCTGGACACAGCAGACTGGTAGCAGAGGTCCTTGAGACAGCAGACAGGTAGTTGAGGTACTGAAGCTGTCTCACTCGCTCTCACTCTGACAGACTCAACCCATATATATATATATTGCATGATTAGCCATTCATCTTAACACTATACCCCTTCATGACATGAGCAGTACATGTACTGCTCATATCGTGTCTCCCCCTTTGATGTGGGCTCCGGCGGTGAGCCCACATCAAAGTCGCGACATGTCAGCTGTTTTGTACAGCTGACATGTGCGCGCAATAGCGGCAGGTGAAATCGCTATTCACCCGCCGCTATTAACCTGTTAAATGCCGCTGTCAAACACAGACAGCGGCATTTAACTACCGCATCCGGCCGGGCGGCCGGATATGACGTCATCGCCGACCCCCGTCACATGATCGGGTGTCGGCGATGCATCAGGAAGGTAACCATAGAGGTCCTTGAGACCTCTATGGTTACTGATGCAGGTCTGCTGTGAGCGCCCCCCTGTGATGATCGCTGCTATGTAGCAGAGCCGATCAGGCTATGCCAGCTTCTAGCCTCCCATGGAGGCTATTGAAGCATGGCACAAGTAAAAAAAAAATGTTTTTAAAAATATGAAAAAAATATAAAAAATATAAAAGTTTAAATCACCCCCTTTTGCCCCATCCTAAATAAAACAATTAAAAAAAAACCAAACCTACACGTATTTGGTATCGCCGTGTTCAGAATCGCCCGATCTATCAATTAAAAAAAAGCATTAACCTGATCGCTAAACGGCGTAGCGAGAAAAAAATCCGAAACGCCAGAATTACGTTTTTTTGGTCGCCGCGACATTGCATTAAAATGCAATAACGGGCGAGCAAAAGAACGTATCTGCGCAAAAATGGTATCATTAAAAACATCAGCTCGGCACGCAAAAAATAAGCCCTCACCCGACCCCAGATCACGAAAAATGGAGACGCTACGGGTATCGGAAAATGGCACTTTTTTTTTTTTTTTTAGCAAAGTTTGGAATTTTTTTTCACCACTTAGATAAAAAATAACCTAGTCATGTTAGGTGTCTATGAACTCGTAATGACCTAGATAATCATAATGGCAGGTTAGTTTTAGCATTTAGTGAACCTAGCAAAAAAGCCAAACAAAAAACAAGTGTGGGATTGCACTTTTTTTGCAATTTCACCGCACTTGGAATTTTTTTCCCGTTTTCTAGTAAAAGACATGGTAAAACCAATGGTGTCTTTCAAAAGTACAACTTGTCCCGCAAAAAATAAGCCCTCACATGACCATATTGACGGAAAAATAAAAAAGTTATGGCTCAGGGAAGGAGGGGAGCGAAAAACGAAAACGCAAAAATGAAAAAGGGCCGCGACTTGAAGGGGTTAAAACCACATTTCTCCTGTAGTGGCCACCACAGAGAACATGTCGGGCCGGCCAGATCCAGGGCGATCAGTTGATCATCGTGCTGAGATATCCACTTTGAAAGGAATTTGAAATACTGTGGTATCTATTGGTAGGGATTAGAGTAACAGGACCGCTGCCGATACATAGAAAACGCTCATTCAGCTGATTCCAACTGTTCATATTGCCGGACAGCGGGGCAGACACTGCATGTGTCAGATAGAGGGAAACTACGTAACGTAATGCGCAAACATGAAGGTGAGTCACCCCGCCAGGACCGTGGGGTACTCGGTACCGGGTCCTGCTTTCACAGGGGAATATCACGGTGGCGACCCGGTCCGTGGCCCTTGGCGCCCATGTAAAAGGGAAAGGTCTTTAAAGGGAATAAAGTTTATGTTCGTGACGCCACCTGTGGTATTCGGTCAGTTGGGACCGATGCTGCTTTAAGGGGTCCACTGGGGTGATGGAATGGCAGCTAGATGGTATACCTTCCCACAGGTGAAGTATATCCACAGGGCTCCCGGTGTGTAGATGGAAGATGGTGAATGGTGCAGTAAAGAACGAGGACACAAGGTTGCAGTCTCTTTACCTAATTTACTGAAGACTTCAGCAGCCACAGTCCAGAGCACCAGATCACAGGGCAGGCAGAGTCCAGGTGAAAATCAAAGCCTTCCTCTAGCGCCGTGGTGTTGTAGTCCCTTACTGCCTATGGCTTTAGATAAGGTCCTCACAGATGTTCACTCTCTGTCCCCCATATAGGATAGGACATAACCCGTATGACTGGTGACTTGAGCCGGTTTATAGGGCTCTAGTACTCCCCATGCTCTCAGGGTGTCACCATGCCGCCTGGATACTAAGGCAGACCAGTAACTTGGAGTTCAGTTGTCCTGCTGGTCTCTGCTGTAAGTCATAGAGTTCCTTACAACCTCGGTGTTCCGGCTACCGATCTCTGCGCCTCAGAAGGAGGCAGCCTGCTCGGTGCTGGTCTCCCTCGGTATCCTCTCCTGTGCTTTGCTCTCCTGCACATTCACTGCAATCAATTCGGATTTCTGAATGTCTCTTTCCAGGAACTGCTGCACAGCTCCATAAACCCTCTCCTGCCTCAGACTGATCCAGTCTGTTTCCTGGCAAGAACTGTTCTGATCTTTCCCTCCAAAAACTACCATATTTATGGGGAGTCACCTAGTAAATAGGACCAAAAGCTCCCCCTGGTGGCCTGGAGTGTGAGTGTGTTGCATGCTTGTGTTTACCTGGTTACTAGTGTTAAGCATTCCGATACCGCAAGTATCGGGTATCGGCCGATATTTGCGGTATCGGAATTTCGATACCGAGATCCGATATTTGTGTGATATCGGGTATCGGTATCGAATCAATAGGGATGTGGAAAATAAAGAATTAAAATAAAAAATATTGATATGCTCACCTCTCCGGCGGCCCCTGGACTTCACGCTGCTATCCGGGAGGCTTCTTTGTTTAAAAAGCGCGCCTTTCGGACCGGTGAATGACGTCCCGGCTTCTGATTGGTCGCGTGCCGCCCATGTGACCGGCACGCGGCCAATCAGAAGCCGCGACGTCATTCTCATTCACAAAACTGCTAATTATAGGAATTGAGGACCTGCGAATGACGTCGCGGCCTCTGATTGGTCGCGTGCCGGTCACATGGGCGGCACGCGACCAATCAGAAGCCGGGAAGTCATTCACAGGTCCGAAAGGCGCGCTTTTTAAACAAAGAAGCCTCCCGGTTAGCAGTGTGAAGTCCAGGGGCCGCCGGAGAGGTGAGCATATCAATATTTTTTATTTTAATTCTTTATTTTACACATCCCTATGGATCCCAGGGCCTGAAGGAGAGTTTCCTCTCCTTCAGACCCTGGGAACCATGAGAATACCTTCCGATACTTGATGTCCCATTGACTTGTATTGGTATCGGATATCGGTATCGGCGATATCCGATATTTTTCGGGTATCGGCCGATACTATCCGATACCGATACTTTCAAGTATCGGACGGTATCGCTCAACACTACTGGTTACAGTTATCCCTTCTTGCCTTCAAGCGTAACATCACCTCCCCCATGAGGGAAGCAATGCTACTGTGACGACCAGGACCCTGGGGCGCCACAATGCTTCAGTGATATTGAAGGAAAACTACATCTCCCACAATGCAATACAGCGAATTCAGCCACACTGGAAAACTTTTACTATTAGGGTAAGTTCACACTAGGCATTTTTTTAAACACAGCATATTTTCTTGATTTTTCTTGTGTTTTTTTTAGACAGTTTTTACCCTATATGCCAATGCTACAGGGCTGTGGTAAGAGAGAGGCTAAGTGCCGTTATAGGCGCATCTTCCAGATGTGCCTTTTCTGGGGTGGCTGGGGGGAGATGTTTTTAGCCAGGGGGGCCAATAACCATGGTCTCTCTCTAGGCTATTAATATCTGCCCTCAGTCACTGGCTTTCCCTCTCTGGTGGACAAAATTGCGCTGGAGCCCTTGTCAGTTTTTTCCGTGAATTAACCCTTTAATTTAACACCTAGAGCTCCAAAATTTTACACACAAACACTTCTAACATTATTAGTGAGGGATATATAAAAATATAATGGATATGCAATGGTTTACTGTATGTAATCATGTCTCATATCCTGTCCTGTCTCACTGACATTTATACTGTATATATCTACCTATTCTATGTGTAGACATTTATTCTATCTATTCTATTCTAACCTGTCAGTGCGATTTTACTGTACACCGCACTGAATTTCCGGCTTTTCTATAGGACACCGCTGCGTATTTCTTGCAAGTCACACTGCTGGTCTGTGTGGTGTGCGAGTTTTTCTCACACCCATAGACTTTCATTTGCGATTCTCGGCCAATATACAGTGACAATCGCAGCATGCTCGATTTCACTCGCACGTATATTACGGCCGAGAAAACAATTGAGGGGAGCTGCCCCATAGATTAACATTGGTCCGAGTGCTGTGCGATTTTTTATTGCATAGCACTCGTCCGTATTACGGTCTAGTGTGACTCCGGCCTTAGCTTTCCATGGATTGTTTCCAGCATTGCAGCTCCAATTCCTATATCACGTTGTGCCTTTCATTGCTTTAGGATCTCCACTTGCTGAAAGTGAATGGAGACTTACTTGAGTTTATTTAGAGACTTGTACAGACCTGTGAATGCTGTATTTTTTCATAATGTGCAGCATCCATGAGTGGTATTTGATAATATCTGTAGTTGGTCCAGATTTTAGATTTCTTTTCGCATTAACTACAGGAATTTATTGAATACACACCCATTAAAATACCGCACCAAGGTCTGACTCATGATATCATAAATGCATGAAGACATCATGAGCCCCCCACAGTGCAAGAGTTCAGGTCCTGGTGGGAAATCTTTTTATGTTGCTGCCAGATAAGGGTCCTGAGTCACAGAATGGTAGAGTCTGGACCGTTCCCTCCCGGTGAAGAACTTCCAGCCACAGCCAAGACCAACACAACAGGAGACCCCATGATCTCACACCAAGGAATGTGGAGAAGACCTCGATTACATCATTGCATGCCCTTCAGGGCTTGTGTCTTTAAGAATGATCGTAGAGGCCGTAAACATTAAAGTTCTGAAAAACATTTGCAGGCACAAATATTTCTACAGAGTGGTCATGTTATCAGTGGTGGAGTGGCTTCCATGGAGCATTGGATCCATTCTGAGTTTTGCAGCAAGGCCTTCTTCACACTTCCGTTTTTTAAGTCTATATGTGGTCTGCTTTTTTAAAGTAAGCAATTACGGATACATGAACACCCATTGTATTCAATGATGGTGCACACATGTCAGGTTTTTGACGCAGACCGTGTGTCCATGTGAAAAACTCTAGACATGTCCTTTCAATGCACCAAGGACGAAATGCATGCTGCCTACGTGCACACTGATTACACATGGATGACATGCCTGTGTCATCAGTGTGACCCATACCGGAATGAAAAGCTCCAGCAGCTGGGAAAAGCAGTACAGTTATTGCTGTTCCCATCATTGTCGTGTGGTCTACCTATGATCAGCGAGACCAGGCGACGCTGATGAGACTTGTAGTCATCACCCACTGTATAACACATATTAAATACATTAAAAATAAAAGGCCCAGGTGAGGGAAGCAGACAGCTGGTGGCTGATGTTAATATTCTGGGAAGGGGCCAATAACCATAAAGGTTCCCAGCGTATTAATAACAGCTCACAGCTGTTTGTTTAGTCCTGACTGGTTATTATAAGGGGGACCCCCCCAAAAAATGATGTAGGATCACCCCTATATTTACTATCCAGACAAGACAGATGTGGACTGATATAAATAGGCTGGGGCAGGGCAGAGCCATGGATATTGGCCCCCTCTCACACTACGAACATCAGCACTCCATACAGAAGGTGTGTGGGGCATGCTCAGAAGCTGAGCCTGTGCCACATTTGGTAGATGCAGGATTTGGTACATAGTCGGCAAATGTCTCTAACAGCAGCTCCCATCTCTGCTATTAACCATTTAGACGCCACTATAAATCTCTCGTAGCATCATTTAAATGAATCCGTCACCAGTGCTAACATGGACCAATGATTTACCATGGCAGCCAGGAGTATGCTGAAGACGCCCCCCATTTCTGCTATTTTTTGTACTGCTCTGAAACCCCTAAACAAATAAAGAGGTAAAAAATTGGAATGTCAAGATTGCAGTTTATTGGTCACGACACCTTCCTGACGAAGGGAAATGCGAGCGAAGCAGCCTGATAGTGGCCACTGATTGGCTACAGTGCTGATGTGGCATAACAATGTCATATAAGCGCCTGGTGACCCAGCGCCGACATTGCTGGAATGGCGCCAGTGTGGGAGCAGAGTTTCTATTTATTTTTATTTTACAACGAGAAATACAGTATTTAAGAAGTGGTTGTCCAAGTTGTGGTCATTGATGAAACCATTTAATATTAATTTATGCAATTGTGCTGATGTCTGAATTAATAAATGTTTTGGATATAAAAGCCCCAGATCTAACATGTTCAGGTAATGGGAAACAGAGTAGTTAGAGGTGTATTTTGGGCGGGCAGGTGGGGCATGTGCCCCGGGTGCAGCCGGTCAGGAGGGTGCGGTCGGGCACCTGATGCAGTGGTCCGGGGTGTCTCCCCGGTGGCAGCATTTTGCTGACCCCGGACTGGGAGTCGGACATTCTCTGAGCTGGCTGTCAAGATGGCAGCTGGCTCAGAGAAGGTGCAACATGAGATTAATTGTACTCGTGTCTTTTAGACACGAGTACAAATGAAGTCCTGACCTCCGTCAGGCCAACGTCAGCAGCATGATCAGGTCATATGATCATGCTGGTAAATGCTCCAGTGGAGCTAAAGACACCAAAGATTTATTGGAAAGGGATTGGGGAAGATTTGAGGACACAGTTTGTGGAGCAAGGAAGGGATAGGTGCAGACACAATATGGTGAGCTGGAGAAATTTGAAAACACAGTATTAGGAGCAAGGGGGAGATGGAGGAATGTATATGGAAAGTACAGGCACAGTATGGGGAGCGAAGAGGGGATCGGTGTGGACACAGCATGAGAAGGATGGGTGTGGACATAGTATGGAAAGTGAAGGAGGAGGTGGCTGCAATAATAATAAGGTGAGTGTGGGGATATGTGCAGTCAAAATACAGTGAGTGGGGGGATGGTTGCGGAACAGTATGGTGAGTGGGGGAATGGGTGTGACCCAATATGAGGAGTGAAGGGGAATGATTGTGTACACAGTATGAGTAGCAAAGTGAAGATGGAATGTGGACACAGTTTGGGAAGCAAGGGTAATGGTTGGGATCTCACAAGCAGAATGGAGAGTGAGAGGGTAAATATAAGAGGAGACAGTATGATTAGTAAGGGGACGTGAGAGGAGACAGTATGAGGAGGGAGGGGAAAAGTGTGAATAGACTATTGAGGAAAATAGTGTGAGGAGACAGTATGGGGGTGAAAAGTGTGAGTGGTAACAATAATGACTGATTAGTGTAGGGGGGAGTTGCATGGGGGTACAGTTAAAGGGCATAGCCAGGTGGGGACATTATGCCAAGGAGGGGAATGTGGTGAGGGGGCAGAGTATAGAGACTGGTCCCTGCATGGGGGAAACAGTGTGAGAGGACATTGTGAAGAGAGAGTCCAGTATGGTAAAGAGAGGGCAGTGTGGAGAGCATGTACCATAAGAGGGACAGTATGGGGGTCATATGTTGTGCAGGGAATATAGAGGCAATCATTTATTCAGGGGCTCAGCCTAAGACATATATTTTTATTCGGGAGCATTATATTGACACTGCTATATTTAAGAGCATCTGGTGGAGATGTGCTGCAGAAGAGTGGAGAAGATGGAAGTCTGCAGAGACGGCTGTGGATTAGAAAACTCATCATGGGGTTTGGACAAGATGAAGAAGAAAAGATAGAGAACAGAGACAACGTCATTTATCGGGTACATAGATATCATTTTTTTTGTGATACTGACTAATTCTCATCAGTCCTGTGGTTCCTATATGGTCGGCAGCCCGATGATGACTGATAGCAACAACTCCCAGTATCTCCCAGTATCTCCTTACAAAGACGTATTGGAAGTTGCAGGTTTACGCGATACAAATGTATAGGCATCTGACCCGACAATACAATTGAATTACCATGTACTGATGGTGGTTACGTGACACATGGCCATCTTAATAAAGCGTTGTCTGACAAGTTAGGGATTACTTATGTTTTTATTGATGTTAGAAGTATTAAATGGGTTGTGCAAGTTTGTGATCAGTCTTTAGTCATTCTATGTGACTGCAGACTTCTGAAGTCTCACAGTGCGCACTGCACGCTGTCAGGATTCTCTGGTGCCGGTGATTTGCATACAGGGCACTGTGGCCACCAAGAGATGCACCAGTAAAAAGTTGCCATTTCGTGGTGAATGCAAAGTTTCGCCAGTGTTGGCTCCTTCACGTACACTAACCAACTTCCTCTCTTTATGCTTGTTACCTCGTAAAGAGACTTTGCAATCCTCTAACTTGTTGTCTCCCAAAAGAAAATCTACTTGAACTGTTGAGAGTGTCTGTCCTCATTCATGTTGCTATTTCTAAGTGGGAAAACCATTCTGTCCAACATGGCCCAATGTATACATATTATATAAATGGTCACACAACATCGATGTACCAAGTATCGATGTATCAAGCTTATATGATAGGAACGCACTTGTGATGTCACAATGTGCTGGGCTGACATCCACTTATTGTATCATATTCGCATGCCTGCCTTAAATTGACCAAGGACATCCTCATCAAAATCAATTACTTCTCTTTACATGTTAGTACGAAATATAAAAAAAAACACTATCATATAGTATAAAAAATAATGAATAGAGCTGTATAAAAAATTGTATTTGGCACCTAAATTTGGCCAACTAGTGGCTACTATTAAGCAGGGGGTTGGATATTGAGTAGGGGGTTAGACATTGAGCAGAGGGATGGACATTGAGCAGGGGGTTGGACATTGAGCAGGGGGTTGGACATTGAGCAGGGGGTTGGACATTGAGCAGAGGGATGGACATTGAGCAGGGGGTTGGACATTGAGCAGGGGGTTGGACATTGAGCAGGGGGTTGGACATTGAGCAGAGGGATGGACATTGAGCAGGGGGTTGGATATTGAATAGGGGGTTGGACATTGAGCAGAGGGATGGACATTAAGCAGGGGGTTGGACATTGAGCAGATGGATGGACATTGAGCAGAGGGATGGACATTGAGCAGGGGGTTGGATATTGAGTAGAGGGATGGATATTGAGCAGGGGGTTGGACATTGAGCAGAGGGATGGACATTGAGCAGAGGGATGGACATTGAGCAGGGGGTTGGACATTGAGCAGAGGGATGGACATTGAGCAGGGGGGTTGGATATTGAGCAGGGGGTTGGATATTGAGCAGGGGGTTGGACATTGAGTAGGGGGTTGGATATTGAGCAGGGGGTTGGACATTGAGCAGGGGGTTGGACATTGACTAGAGGGTTGGATATTGAGCAGGTGGTTGGACATTGAGCAGAGGGATGGACATTGAGCAGAGGGTTGGATATTGAGCAGGGGGTTGGACATTGAGCAGAGGGATGGACATTGAGTAGGGGGTTGGACATTGAGCAGGGAGTTGGACATTGAGCAGGGGGTTGGATATTGAGTAGGGGTTGGACATTGAGCAGAGGGATGGACATTGAGGAGGGGGTTGGATATTGAGCAAGGGGTTGGATATTGAGCAGGGGGTTGGACATTGACTAGAGGGTTGGATATTGAGCAGGGGGTTGGACATTGAGCAGAGGGATGGACATTGAGCAGAGGGTTGGATATTGAGCAGGGGGTTGGACATTGAGCAGGGGGTTGGACATTGAGCAGAGGGATGGACATTGAGTAGGGGGTTGGACATTGAGCAGGGGGTTGGACATTGTGCATGGGGTTGGACATTGAGCAGAGGGATGGGCATTGAGCAGGTGGTTGGACATTGAGCAGGGGGTTGGACATTGAGCAGGGGGTTGGAGAAGATCACCCTGGAGGTCCCATCCAGTTCTAACATTCTATGACTACAAGGGAAAACCAGTATTACATGAATGACCATTATAGCCCCCTTACACCTTAGACAGTTGTCTCACCCAACTCTCCCATAGGCAGAATCACTAGATCTGCCAAGTCCCCCTTATGAGAAAGCCACTGCCAAACATCTCTGGCGGCTTCCTTCTTAAAGAAAGATAGATGTTCTAAACTTGGACATTGTCTATCAGGGTTATTCTGCCACCGATATACGTGGATGAGATGTGTCTGAGGGATGTGATCACAAATCGCTATATAAACAATGGCAGGTAGCGTTACTCGCCAACCTGTGCCACCAGTCTCTATCAGCCGCGCGTGGTGATCCGGAAGGATGATGCAGTGATACATTCAACAGGTTTTATTTACAGTACCTTGGTGAGAGTGAGGACTGTAGGTTAGAGCTGTTACAGAATCACCAGACAGAGATAATAGAAGCTTCAGGTTAGAGGTAACAAGAGAATCCTTTCTCCAGCTCTGCAGCACATGTGGGATCCAAGATGGCACGGAGTACAAAACAGGAAGAGAAGGAAAAAGATAGGAGGAGCTAAAGACAGAAAGGTGTTGTGGGAAAATTCCATAACAAATATTACAGTGATATAGCAAACGGCCAGTAGATGGCAGCAAAGTATAACAAATGATAGAACCAGGCTTATTAGCACTACATAAATGTCCATGTATGACTGAAAGTCTATCAGAATAAACTGAGCAGCACACTCCCTGTCTGAAATCCTTGGATTTCACTATACCATAAGTCTTGAATTGGGAGTGTTCACCAGAAGTGCATCGAGGGATACCTCAACCTGTAAGATAAAAACAACGCATGCAATGCAACAATAACATATTGAATAACAAGTCTAGAACGATTTCTTGAAGTAATCCAAAGGATAACCCATCTTCTAGCCGCGCTAGGCCAAACTGTCTCCAACCCATTTGTAATCCAAAGGTTGAAGTTCCTTGAAAGAGTTCCTACTGATTGGATGGATAATCAATCCTCAACCGGTAAGAGTAAGATAATCTCTGATATAGGCCTAATGAAAGATTTGGGGTCACCTTGTTTAGTAACTGTCACTTCTACCTTGCGTACCTTGCCATCGTCACTTGGAAAGGTTTTAGATATAAGTCCCATAGGCCATTTGTTTCTTTCCTCCTTCTGGTCTTTCATGAGGATAATATCTCCTACTTGTAAATTTGGCTTTACTTGTTGCCATTTTCTTCGTTTTTGTAGAAGTGTCAGGTACTCCCTCTTCCATCTATTCCAGAAACAATTAGCCAGATGTTGCACATATTTCCACCGTCTCTGATATTTGTTACCAGACACAGAGTCTTCAGGCGGGTTAGGAACAGTTCCAAGTTTCTGGGTGAGGAGAGTTGCCGGAGTGAGAATTGTAGGAGATTCTGGATCCGTAGATATGGGTACAAGAGGTCTTGAGTTTACTATAGCAGAGACTTCTGCTAAGAAAGTGGTCAAGGTCTCGTGAGTGAGTCTTGAAAGATTTGAGTCCATCAGCATAGATTCCAGTATCCGACGAGTAATGCCTATCATTCTTTCCCATGATCCGCCCATATGGGAAGCATGAGGAGGATTGAAGACCCAGGAACAGCCATTGGTTGTCAAGAAGTTCTGGACTGTTGTTGAATTCAGTTGTAGTTCTCGACAGGCACCTACAAAGTTTGTTCCACAATCAGATCTTAGTTGTTTTACTGGTCCTCTGATGGAGAAGAATCGTCTTAGGGCATTAATGAAACTGGAGGAATCCATGGACTCTATCACTTCTATGTGTACTGCTCGTACACTCATGCACGTGAACAACACTGCCCAACGTTTACTTTCCGCATGCCCGCCTCTGGTCCGACGTGCAGCGACTGCCCATGGGCCAAAAACGTCCAAGCCAACATAGGTAAATGGGGGCTCTGTGCTTGTCCTATCAGCAGGCAAATCAGACATCTGTTGTTGTTGCAGTTTTCCTCTTGTCTTACGACACTGAACACAATGATGAATTAAATGGGAAACCGGTCTCTTTGCTCCCACAATCCAGAGGCCTGCAGCTCTTAAGGCACCTTCAGTGAAGTGTCTGCCTTGATGTTTGATTTTTTCATGGTAATGTCGTATAAGTAGAGTGGTGATATGGTGATGACCAGGAATAATTAGAGGATTCTTTTCTGCCTCATCCAATTTAGCTTTGTTTAAACGACCACCAACTCTCAATAAACACCTTTCGTCAATTACTGGGTATAAGTTGACAATGGGGCTGTTTTTAGGAACGTCTTGTTTTTTACGTATACATTCCAGTTCCTTGTGAAAAACATTCTGCTGCACATTGCGTATCACAATGAGTTCACTCATAGCAATGTCTTCTGCAGAGAGAGGCTTATGGCAGATATGCCAACCGTGACAATCAGTGTTTCTGTCCTTATTGCGATAGCATTGTACAATGTGTACTAACCTTGCAATGGCACGAACCAGCCTTGTCCATCTTGAGAAGCGATCAAAACGCCGACAGTCCAAGCCAACCTCCTCCTTGAGTTTGGTGATGAAGGTGCTGACATCAGGACGGATCTCTGGGTCGACATCTGGATCCTCAAGGCTGAAGCTGTCTTCAACGGCAGTCTCTTTGCACTGTTCGTGAAGGAACTCCGGTCCTGTCAACCAAGAAGAGCTTGCAAAGGCACCAATAGACACTGGTCTAGTAGCAAGGTCCGCAGGGTTAAGATGGGATGGGACGTGCTGCCATTGCTGGGGTTTGGAGGATTTCCTGATCCTTTTCACTCGGTTACTGACATAGACGTAGAAGCGTTTCGTCTGGTTGTATATGTAGCCCAGAACTACCTTACTGTCTGTGTAGAATTTTGTGTCATCCACGTGAATAGCTAGTTCACTCTGTATGAAGTCTGCAATCTCTATGGCTAGTACAGCCCCACAGAGCTCGAGTCTGGGTATGGTGTGCTCGGGTTTAGGAGCCAGTTTAGCCTTTCCAAACAGAAATCCAACATGGGCATCATTGTTAGAGTCTACAACCTTCAAGTAAGCGACAGCAGCAATAGCTTCAGTGGAGGCATCAGCGAATACATGAATCTCCTTCCTTTGACTTGTAGTTAGGGATGCTGGAGTGTAACAACGTGGTATGTGGATCTTATCCAAGGCGCAAAGAGATTCTCTCCATGACTTCCACTTTAGTTGTTTGTCTGCAGGGAGTGGTATATCCCAGTCCTTAATGTACTCTGAGAGTTGTCTCAGCAGGAGCTTTCCTTGTATAGTCAGGGGTGCGACAAACCCAAGTGGATCATATAGACTGTTCACCACTGACAGAACCCCACGCTTAGTAAATGGTTTTTCTGCACCACTAACCTGAAAGCTGAAGGAGTCATTTAGCAAGTTCCACCTCAGGCCTAGACTTCTCTGTACTGGTGGATTGTCTGAGCCTAGGTTCAAGTCCCTAAATTCTGCGGCATGATCATTAGGGTGAAAGGCCTTCATGACAACAGCACTATTGGAGGCAATTTTATGCAATCTTAAATGAGCTTTAGAAAGCATACCTTGTGTCCGTTTGAGCAGATCTGTGGCTTCTTCCGCCGTGGGC
Organism: Ranitomeya imitator; assembly: GCF_032444005.1. Lineage (NCBI taxonomy): Eukaryota > Metazoa > Chordata > Amphibia > Anura > Dendrobatidae > Ranitomeya > Ranitomeya imitator. The sequence continues at coordinate 681,996,531 of NC_091286.1, forward strand.
AGGGATTTAAGACCGTCGTCCACGTAGAAGTCCTTTTCAACGAACTGTTGGGCATCCTTCCCGAACTCTGCTGCACCATCGGAGGCGGTCCTACGTAGGCCGTAGGTAGCGACTGCAGGAGAAGGACTGTTTCCGAAAACGTGCACCTTCATGCGGTATTCGATCATTTCCTTGTTGGTGTCGTTGTCTCGGTGCCATAGAAAACGGAGATAATTTCTGTGATCTTGTTGCACGATGAAACAATGGAACATTTGTTCGATGTCGGCGGTAATGGCGACCGGTTCCTTTCTGAATCTCATGAGCACTCCAACCAGGTTGTTAGTCAGGTTCGGACCAGTGAGGAGAACGTCATTCAGAGATACGCCGTCATGTTTGGCGCTTGAATCGAACACCACTCTGATTTGTTTCGGCTTTCTTGGATGATACACTCCAAAGGAAGGTAGATACCAGCATTCTTCATCAGCTTGCAATGGTGGAGCTGGCTCTGCATGATCATTGCGAAATATCTTGTCCATAAAGGCTATGAAATGTTCCTTCATTTCAGGCTTGTTCCTTAATGTTCTCTGCAGTGAGATGAATCTAGATAAGGCCTGTTCTGTTATGAAAGGTAATTCAGTACCACAATGGACATAGAGGTCAGCGCACATACAGTGACCTGGCAATAACCCAAAAAACAAGAACGAGCTCTGAGACGTGGGAACTCTGTTGACCGCAATCGACAATCCTCTCAAACCACACTAAAGGCAGCCGTGGATTGCGCCTAACGCTCCCTATGCAACTCGGCACGGCCTGAGAAACTAGCTAGCCTGAAGATAGAAAATAAGCCTACCTTGCCTCAGAGAAATACCCCAAAGGAAAAGGCAGCCCCCACATATAATGACTGTGAGTTAAGATGAAAAGACAAACGTAGAGATGAAATAGATTTAGCAAAGTGAGGCCCAACTTTCTGAACAGAGCGAGGATAGGAAAGGTAACTTTGCGGTCAACACAAAATCCTACAAAAACCACGCAAAGGGGGCAAAAAGACCCTCCGTACCGAACTAACGGCACGGAGGTACACCCTCTGCGTCCCAGAGCTTCCAGCAAGCAGAAAAAAACAAATAGACAAGCTGGACAGAAAAAAACAGCAAACAAATAGCAAAGAGAAACTTAGCTATGCAGAGCAGCAGGCCACAGGAACGATCCAGGAGGAAACAGGTCCAATACTAGAACATTGACTGGAGGCCAGGATCAAAGCACTAGGTGGAGTTAAATAGAGCAGCACCTAACGACTTCACCACATCACCTGAGGAAGGAAACTCAGAAGCCGCAGTACCACTTTCCTCCACCAACGGAAGCTCACAGAGAGAACCAGCCGAATTACCACTTGTGACCACAGGAGGGAGCTCTGCCACAGAATTCACAACAGTACCCCCATCTTGAGGAGGGGTCACCGAACCCTCACCAGAGCTCCCAGGACGACCAGGATGAGCCATATGAAAGGCACGAACAAGATCGGGAGCATGGACATCAGAGGCAAAGACCCAGGAATTATCTTCCTGAGCATAACCCTTCCACTTAACCAGATACTGGAGTTTCCGCCTTGAAACACGAGAATCCAAAATCTTCTCCACAATATACTCCAACTCCCCCTCCACCAAAACCGGGGCAGGAGGATCAACAGATGGAACCATAGGTGCCACGTATCTCCGCAACAATGACCTATGGAATACGTTATGTATGGAAAAAGAATCTGGAAGGGTCAGACGAAAAGACACAGGATTAAGAACCTCAGAAATCCTATACGGACCAATAAAATGAGGTTTAAACTTAGGAGAGGAAACCTTCATAGGAATATGACGAGAAGATAACCAAACCAAGTCCCCAACCCGAAGTCGGGGACCCACACAGCGTCTGCGATTAGCGAAACGTTGAGCCTTCTCCTGGGACAAAGTCAAATTGTCCACTACATGAGTCCAAATCTGCTGCAACCTGTCCACCACAGTATCCACACCAGGACAGTCCGAAGACTCAACCTGCCCTGAAGAGAAACGAGGATGGAACCCAGAGTTGCAGAAAAACGGTGAAACCAAGGTAGCCGAGCTGGCCCGATTATTAAGGGCGAACTCAGCCAAAGGCAAAAAGGACACCCAGTCATCCTGATCAGCAGAAACAAAGCATCTCAGATATGTTTCCAAGGTCTGATTGGTTCGTTCGGTCTGGCCATTAGTCTGAGGATGGAAAGCCGAGGAAAAAGACAAGTCAATGCCCATCCTACCACAAAAGGCTCGCCAAAACCTCGAAACAAACTGGGAACCTCTGTCAGAAAAGATATTCTCTGGAATGCCATGTAAACGAACCACATGCTGGAAAAACAATGGCACCAAATCAGAGGAGGAAGGCAATTTAGACAAGGGTACCAAATGGACCATCTTAGAGAAGCGATCACAGACCACCCAAATGACGGACATCTTTTGAGAGACGGGAAGATCTGAAATAAAATCCATAGAGATATGTGTCCAAGGCCTCTTCGGGACCGGCAAGGGCAAAAGCAACCCACTGGCACGAGAACAGCAGGGCTTAGCCCGAGCACAAATCCCACAGGACTGCACAAAAGTACGCACATCCCGCGACAGAGATGGCCACCAAAAGGATCTAGCCACTAACTCTCTGGTACCAAAGATTCCAGGATGACCAGCCAATACCGAACAATGAACCTCAGAGATAACTTTATTCGTCCACCTATCAGGGACAAACAGTTTCTCCGCTGGGCAACGATCAGGTTTATTAGCCTGAAATTTTTGCAGCACCCGCCGCAAATCAGGGGAGATGGCAGACACAATTACTCCCTCTTTGAGGATACCCACCGGCTCAGATACACTCGGAGAGTCGGGCACAAAACTCCTAGACAGAGCATCTGCCTTCACATTTTTAGAGCCCGGAAGGTATGAAATCATAAAGTCAAAACGGGCAAAAAACAACGACCAACGAGCTTGTCTAGGATTCAACCGCTTGGCGGACTCGAGATAAGTCAAGTTCTTATGATCAGTCAAGACCACCACGCGATGCTTAGCTCCTTCAAGCCAATGACGCCACTCCTCGAATGCCCACTTCATGGCCAGCAACTCTCGATTGCCCACATCATAATTTCGCTCAGCAGGCGAAAACTTCCTGGAAAAGAAGGCGCATGGTTTCATCACCGAGCAATCAGAACTTCTCTGCGACAAAACAGCCCCTGCTCCAATCTCAGAAGCATCAACCTCGACCTGGAACGGAAGTGAAACATCTGGTTGACACAACACAGGGGCAGAAGAAAAACGACACTTCAACTCTTGAAAAGCTTCCACCGCAGCAGAAGACCAATTGACCAAATCAGCACCTTTCTTGGTCAAATCGGTCAATGGTTTAGCAATACTAGAAATATTGCAGATGAAGCGACGATAAAAATTAGCAAAGCCCAGGAACTTTTGCAGACTTTTCAGAGATGTCGGCTGAGTCCAATTATGGATGGCTTGGACCTTAACAGGGTCCATCTCGATAGTAGAAGGGGAAAAGATGAACCCCAAAAATGAAACCTTCTGAACACCAAAGAGACACTTTGATCCCTTCACAAACAAAGATTTAGCACGCAGGACCTGAAACTCCGTTCTGACCTGCTTCACATGAGACTCCCAATCATCCGAGAAGATCAAAATGTCATCTAAGTACACAATCAGGAATTTATCCAGGTACTCTCGGAAGATGTCATGCATAAAGGACTGAAACACTGATGGAGCATTGGCAAGTCCGAATGGCATTACTAGATACTCAAAATGGCCCTCGGGCGTATTAAATGCAGTTTTCCACTCATCGCCTCGCTTAATACGCACAAGATTATACGCACCACGAAGATCTATCTTGGTGAACCAACTAGCTCCCTTAATCCGAGCAAACAAATCAGATAACAATGGCAAGGGGTACTGAAATTTAACCATGATCTTATTTAGAAGGCGGTAATCTATACAAGGTCTCAGTGAACCATCCTTCTTGGCTACAAAAAAGAACCCTGCTCCTAATGGCGACGATGACGGGCGAATATGCCCCTTCTCCAAAGACTCCTTCACATAACTCCGCATAGCGGCGTGCTCAGGCACAGATAAATTAAACAGTCGACCTTTTGGGAATTTACTACCAGGAATCAAATCGATAGCACAATCACAATCCCTATGCGGAGGTAGGGTATCGGACTTGGGCTCATCAAATAAATCCCGGTAATCAGACAAGAACTCAGGAACCTCAGAAGGGGTGGATGACGAAATAGTCAGAAATGGGACATCACCATGTACCCCCTGACAACCCCAGCTGGACACAGACATGGATTTCCAATCTAATACTGGATTATGGACTTGTAGCCATGGCAACCCCAACACGACCACATCATGCAGATTATGCAACACCAGAAAGCGAATAACCTCCTGATGTGCAGGAGCCATGCACATGGTCAGCTGGGTCCAGTACTGAGGCTTATTCTTGGCCAAAGGCGTAGCATCAATTCCTCTCAATGGAATAGGACACTGCAAGGGCTCCAAGAAAAACCCACAACGCCTAGCATACTCCAAGTCCATCAAATTCAGAGCAGCGCCTGAGTCCACAAATGCCATGACAGAATACGATGACAAAGAGCAGATCAAGGTAACAGACAGAAGAAATTTTGACTGTACCGTACCAATGGTGGCAGACCTAAGCGAACCGCTTAGTGCGCTTAGGACAATCAGAGATAGCATGAGTGGAATCACCACAGTAGAAACACAGCCCATTCAGACGTCTGTGTTCTTGCCGTTCAACTCTGGTCAAAGTCCTATCGCACTGCATAGGCTCAGGTTTAAGCTCAGGTAATACCGCCAAATGGTGCACAGATTTACGCTCGCGCAAGCGTCGACCGATCTGAATGGCCAAAGACATAGACTCATTCAGACCAGCAGGCATAGGAAATCCCACCATGACATCCTTAAGGGCTTCAGAGAGACCTTTTCTGAAAATAGCTGCGAGCGCACCTTCATTCCACTGAGTGAGTACGGACCACTTTCTAAATTTCTGACAATATACCTCTATTTCATCCTGACCCTGACACAGAGCCAGCAAATTCTTCTCTGCCTGATCCACAGAATTAGGCTCATCGTACAGCAATCCGAGCGCCTGGAAAAATGCATCGATATTACTTAATGCAGGATCACCTGACGCAAGAGAAAATGCCCAGTCCTGAGGGTCGCCACGCAAAAAAGAAATAACGATCCTAACGTGTTGAACTGGGTCACCAGAGGAGCGAGGTTTCAAAGCCAGAAATAGTTTACAATTATTTTTGAAACTCAGAAATTTAGTTCTATCTCCAAAAAACAAATCAGGAATAGGAATTCTCGGTTCTAACATAGAATTCTGAACCACAAAGTCTTGAATACTTTGTACTCTTGCCGTGAGCTGATCCACACATGAAGACAGACCTTTAATGTCCATTGCTACACCTGTGTCCTGAACCACCCAAATGTCTAGGGGAAAAAAAAGGCAAAACACAGTGCAAAGAAAAAAAAATGGTCTCAGAACTTCTTTTTTCCCTCTATTGGGAATCATTAGTACTTTAGGCCTCCAGTACTGTTATGAAAGGTAATTCAGTACCACAATGGACATAGAGGTCAGCGCACATACAGTGACCTGGCAATAACCCAAAAAACAAGAACGAGCTCTGAGACGTGGGAACTCTGTTGACCGCAATCCCTAATCCTCTCAAACCACACTAAAGGCAGCCGTGGATTGCGCCTAACGCTCCCTATGCAACTCGGCACGGCCTGAGAAACTAGCTAGCCTGAAGATAGAAAATAAGCCTACCTTGCCTCAGAGAAATACCCCAAAGGAAAAGGCAGCCCCCACATATAATGACTGTGAGTTAAGATGAAAAGACAAACGTAGAGATGAAATAGATTTAGCAAAGTGAGGCCCAACTTTCTGAACAGAGCGAGGATAGGAAAGGTAACTTTGCGGTCAACACAAAATCCTACAAAAACCACGCAAAGGGGGCAAAAAGACCCTCCGTACCGAACTAACGGCACGGAGGTACACCCTCTGCGTCCCAGAGCTTCCAGCAAGCAGAAAAAAACAAATAGACAAGCTGGACAGAAAAAAACAGCAAACAAATAGCAAAGAGAAACTTAGCTATGCAGAGCAGCAGGCCACAGGAACGATCCAGGAGGAAACAGGTCCAATACTAGAACATTGACTGGAGGCCAGGATCAAAGCACTAGGTGGAGCTAAATAGAGCAGCACCTAACGACTTCACCACATCACCTGAGGAAGGAAACTCAGAAGCCGCAGTACCACTTTCCTCCACCAACGGAAGCTCACAGAGAGAACCAGCCGAAGTACCACTTGTGACCACAGGAGGGAGCTCTGCCACAGAATTCACAACACTGTTCTCTGTTGTTAGGAAGCCTGGTCCTTGAAGCCTTGAAGGGTAAGGGAGCAACCCAGCGGTCCGATTCATTTTTGAAGAATCCACTGTCCATAATTTTAAGAAACTCCTTGTCTTCTATGGATAAGGCGACTTTGTTGTCATCTTTTGTTGTGTGAAACACTGTTCTCCCTAAGTCATCAGCGTAGGGAGTGGGAATGATGTCAGGCTCCTGGATGCAATCAGAGAACCTCTCTTTCACTTCGTAGTGATGAAGGCATGGCTTAAAGTGAGTTGCTCGACCATTTTGGAGCACATACGTTTTACAGGCGTTGCCTTAAGATGCCTTGTGACTCCTATCCAGACATACATCGCCCACGATTACCCAGCCTAGGTCGAGTCTTTGGGCGTATGGAGCATCATCTGGGCCGTTGCATTGTTGGCGTACCTTGTGGACCTTCAGAATGTCCCTTCCGAATAGGATTAGAATATCAGCATTCATGTCCAGAGGAGGAATTTCATTAGTCAGGTGCCTCAAGTGGCGATGATGAAGTGCGGCTTCCGGAGTGGGAATCTCCTCCCTGTTATCAGGTATCTGGTCACATTCAATTAGGGTTGGCAAGGGTATATGCACGTTTCCCTTGATTGAAGAGACTATGTACCCAGAGGCTCTCCTGCCAGAAGTCTCAATACGACCAGAGCAGGTGTTGAGGGTGTATGGAGTCGTTTGTCCCTTTATGTTGAAGATCTCAAAGAATTTAGGCCTTGCTAGAGATCGGTTACTTTGCTCATCTATTATGGCATACATTTTGGAGGCCTTGTCGGGTTGTCCTTCTGGATAGACCTCAATCAGACATACCTTGGCACAGCATTTAGGATAAGTCCCTTCTCCACATACCTCAGTACATGAGGAGGAAACAGCGGTTGCAGTTGGGTCAGGGACCTGTGGCTCCCCGCCATGCTTTTGAGCAGGGTTAGATGCTGCAGAAGGTTGTGAGTTGTGTGGAGCTGGCGTGGGATGCATGGCTGTGACGTGTTTATCACTGCTGCATTCAGTGCACTTAATGGCGGCCTTACAGTCCTTAGCGAGGTGGTCTGAGGAGGTGCAACACTTATAACATATCCCAGGCTCCTTGAGGGTATCTTTACGCTCCTGCAAATTCCTTGCTCTGAATCCACGGCATTCTTTAAGTGGGTGAGGCCTTTTGTGGATAGGGCACATACGGTTATTGTCCATGACTTTAGGAGCAACATTATTTGTCTTAGTGAAGGCAGGTGTAGTAAGTGGAACGTCAGTCTTTCTCACAGATACTGTGTTCCTTGAATCTCTACGTTTGGCAATGTTATCATACCTTGTAGATGATGATGATGCTGGTGGAGTAGGCTCAGTGAAGTCGAAGCTGGGATCATTCTTCTTCTGAGCTTGGTCACTGATGAACCTGGAAAAATATGAAAAGGGGGGAAAGGACACATCATGCTGCCTTTTATACCGTGAGCCGTGGTCTGCCCATTTATCCTGCATGCCGTGTGGCAACTTGGACACTATTGGATTAACGCCATGAGCAGTGTCTAGGTAGCTCAGTCCTGAGAGACGTGGGTCTAATTTTGCCAATTCTATTTCCTTTAGCAGGTCGCTCAGATCTTGAAGTTTTCTATTGTCCTTGTTAGTTATCTTTGGGAAGGTTTGCAGTCTTTTAAATAAGGCACATTCTATAGCTTCTGAGCTGCCATAGGTTTGTTCTAGTCTCTCCCAGGCTGCAATAAGACCTGCATCTGAATAGTCCACATGAACTGCCCTTATTGTCTTTATGCGCTCTGCTGATTCAGGGTCTAACCAGTTAACAAGCAAATCCAGTTGTTCCTTGCCGGTGAGATTAAGGTCTTGAATCACTGCTTGAAAGGTGGATTTCCAGGCTCTATAATTCTCAGCACGATCATCAAACTTTGAGAGACTAATGTTTATTAACTCCCGGCGAATCATGTATCTGGCGAAGTCAGACATGTCCGATCTCCCGGTCATTGTTGCAGGATGAACTTGTGGTATCCGTAGGGAATATAAGTTCTCTGGCTTATATGACTGCGACAAATCAGGACGAAATGATGCGGCATAAGGGTTAAACTGCGGTTTAGTCTCTATAGATTCTGCTGGCTGTTGCCTAAATTGTGAGTTAGTGCTGGAAGTTACCTTGTCGGCAGTAGGTGGCGACATTTCTTGACTTGCGGGCGCATCCGTGTTAGAAACTGGAGGTGGTGCTGGTGCAGATGTTACATGTCTTAGCACGTAGTCTGAAGTTCGATCAGCTGCGTCTTCCATTTCTTCTGGAATAAGACAGTCCGGATTATCATCTTGTCCCAGTGCTTGTTCAAGGACCTTCAGTTTAGCAAGGGCTGTTGCTTCTTCCCTTTCTGCTTGGAGTATTTTTAATTTCCTTTGAGCTTCCATCTCATTTCTTTGAGCTTCCAATTCCACTTCAGCCTCCCTTTTAGCAAAGGAGCTTTTTACTCTAGCTTCCTCTGCAGCTGCACGGATCTCCAGTAGCTTGTCGGACAATGTTGACTTCCTGGAGTGAGATGATCTGGAAGACCGAGCTGTGATTTTGGTCGATGTTGTGCGATGTGACCTAACCTCTTGGAGGTGAGCGATGCGGAGTTCTGCTTTATCCTGGGCATCTCGTACTAATGAGGTCTTTTCTTGGAGAAGAGTTTCCCTTTCAGTTACTTCTGCTGGGGCATCTTCCATGTCACAGTTACTCAGGAATGTGATGTACTTTGCAGACAGTCTCTGGTAGTGATCATAGGCGGCAGATAAACTCTTCAATGTGGCGGTTAAACCTGCGGCGTCACTGTGATAGCGTGGAAGAGCTGCTAAATAGTGATCAACTCTGCCCCATAAATGTTCTAGGTTATCATGGAACTCGTCTCTAGTAGTCTCAAAGTTCTCTCTGGCCTTTTGTGTCGGCTTGGTTACACGTTTGGGTCGTACATCCTGCTCTGCAGTAAGTGTGGACTCTGCAGCATCTATGGTGTCGGGAACCTGATGTGCTTCACTTGCAGATGGGTCCACGGTGCTTTTTGTGGACATGTTTTAGCTAAGATGGCGGACGGTTAAGACTTGCTAGCAGACAATGCATATGCACACAGACACTGTAGACTTAGGTCTCTTGTTACTATTCTGCCACCGATATACGTGGATGAGATGTGTCTGAGGGATGTGATCACAAATCGCTATATAAACAATGGCAGGTAGCGTTACTCGCCAACCTGTGCCACCAGTCTCTATCAGCCGCGCGTGGTGATCCGGAAGGATGATGCAGTGTTACATTCAACAGGTTTATTTACAGTACCTTGGTGAGATGAGGACTGTAGGTTACAGCTGTTACAGAATCACCAGACAGAGATAATAGAAGCTTCAGGTTAGAGGTAACAAGAGAATCCTTTCTCCAGCTCTGCAGCACATGTGGGATCCAAGATGGCACGGAGTACAAAACAGGAAGAGAAGGAAAAAGATAGGAGGAGCTAAAGACAGAAAGGTGTGGGAAAATTCCATAACAAATATTACAGTGATATAGCAAACGGCCAGTAGATGGCAGCAAAGTATAACAAATGATAGAACCAGGCTTATTAGCACTACATAAATGTCCATGTATGACTGAAAGTCTATCAGAATAAACTGAGCAGCACAAGGGTAGAGTCCGCTTTGAGCCCCATACTCAGACTATTGGCCAAACTAATCAATATGAGTGGGACCGGATGACGTTAGTTTTATACATGGCCTCCTTAAGTTCTCCAGGGAGAGACCCTTCTAATCATCTTATTTATTATTCTTTGCTTATATAGCAGCATTAATTCCCCTGCGCTTTACAGACATCAATGTCCCCAATGGGGCTCACACTCTAAATTCACTCTCACTCTTTGGAATGTGGAAGGAAACCCGTGCAAACAAGGGGAGAACATACAAACTCCTGCAGATGTTGTCCTTGGTGGGATTTGAACCCAGGTCCCGAGTGCAACAGTGCTAACCATTGAGCCACGATGCTGCCCTATGTTCTTTTTAAAATCATGCTTATCTAAATATAACTTTCAGTAATGTTAAAACTTCTGGGAAAAGAAAAAAGAAAATCTAGTTTTTCCAATGAACAGAGCAGGTCTTGTTCGTCGCTCCTCCTTGGTTCGCCCCTAAGCTTCCATTTAGCCTCTGTTAGAAAATCACTTGTGCTACAAGCGTTAGAGGAACAATTGCGCGAGGCGCTTGTTGGCACTCCAGCTGTAAGGACGTACTCTAAACCTGAGCCGGCACACACCGGGTACATTCCAGAACAGATGAAGCCTTCAGAGAAGCCGGTACAGGGCAAGTGCCCAAACCACCAAGGAGAGAACGGAATGCGGAGCTCACACCCTCCTCCACTTATACACAATGTGGCTCACGCCCCAATTACTTCAAGAACAATGTCATGTAAAAAAAAAAGTGTGACATCTTCTAATCAAGGCAGAGAACATGAGATATGTCACCTTGTATTATGCTGGATGTGTAGTGAAGGAGCAGCGCTAGTTAAAAATCACAGTAACGTTATTGCAATACTATTCAGTCCCATGGTAAGTGGGAAAAGAATAGTGAAGAACGGAACAACTGCTCCAAGGTTTTTGACAACCCCTGGCAAAAATGATGGAATCACCGGCCTTGGAGGATGTTCATTCAGATGTTTAATTTTGTAGAAAAAAAGCAGATCACAGACATGGCACAAAGCTAAAGTCATTTCAAATGGCAACTTTCTGGATTTAAGAAACACTAAAAGAAATCAAGAACAAAAAATGTGGTAGTCAGTAATGGTTACTTTTTTGAACCAAACATAGGGAAAAAATTATGGAATCACTCAATTCTGAGGAAAAAATTATGGAATCATGAAAAACAAACAACAAAAGACTCCAACACATCACTAGTATTTTTTTGCACCACCTCTGGCTTTTCTAACAGCTTGCAGTCTCTGAGGCCTGGACTTAATGAGGGTCACACAGGACTCTTCATCAATCTTGCTCCAACTCTCTCTAATTGCTGTCCCCAGATCAGCTTTGCAGGTTGGATTCTGGTCATCGACCATTTTCTTCAACTTCCACCAAAGATTTTCAATTGGATTGAGACCATGACAACAGGTATCCGTGACTCCTGTGAGCTCCAATGTAAAACCATTTACCTTACCTTATAACACTCCGGGATAACGGCCACCTCCCCCTTCCAACGACATAGGAATACCCCCTATTAAACACACGACAAATAAGTTGGATTAATTGGCCACAGCAGCCGTTTATTAACATTTAACATACAACAATTTAAATAACAGTAAAACCCCGGAAGTGAATGATCCTCGAAGCCCGAAACCAGTATTAACATTTTCCAGCCAACCGTCCCACCTATTTTGGCCTTATAACCGCCTTACCCCCAGCCGCTAAGCACCAGCTCGGAGGCAAACTCCACCCGCCAGGCCAAAACCGCACACCAGTTTGTGGGTCCCCCAATAATCCCCTCCACGGGATTATCTATACCCCTTTTACCATTACAAATCACCCCGGGGAGTCCAGGACCTATTGAGATCCCCCCCCCACCAATCCGCCATTTTCCACTTCCACCAACTTCGAGGACCACCACCCCAGCCACAAACATAAATGTACTAACCCCTTAGCCATTTATGTCCCTCCACACCTTCAAAGCTGATTCGATGCCCTCCTGGATCGCCAGACACCACATGTCGGTACCTACTGCATTCAAGTGTACCCCATCCAACCTCCAATAACCTCCCGTACCGGACTCCAAATTTATGTGACGCACCACTACCGCTCCGTTCCTTGCCATGAACCTCGAAACAGCTTTGTTCACTTTAATCCTCGCCTTGTTCACCCCCTCTAGTGACCTAGCACCCCGCCAAACCTTCCGCGGTACAATGTCTGACCAAACCGCCAAGACCTTCGGAAACATTGCCCATAACCTCAACAAGTCAAACTTAATGTCTTTTATGAGTTCCCTGCACGGCCTCTTCCCCAAGTCATTACCCCCCAGGTGAATAACTAAAATTTGTGGGACCTGGTCCCAACGCACGAAACGATGAAATTCCGGCAAAAATTGAGTCCACGTCATCCCCCTTTTTCCGATCCACCTCAGTGTCGCGACGTCCCGTGAAAAACCCAATTGGCGGCCATCCGGGCGAACCGCTGCCCTCTCCGCTGCCCAGAACACGAACGAGTGTCCCATTATCCACACCAGCCTCCTATCGTGTTCTGTAAGAGAATAAACATTAAGACTTGATCATTTCAGGAAAAAACCCACCGAATACGAGACCATGTAAAATTAAACTAGGTCCGGGCGAACATAAGACCGGAATCTTTCTGATTCCCACCGCCCAATTCTTTTAACCACTTCATCCCCGAACCCTCTCCTGGCTGCCTCCGTTGCAGCCCCTATCTGGAATGAATGGCCGCTATACTTTGCTGGCGAAATTCCCCCTGTCTCCAAACACCTCCGAAAAACTGAAACAAATTGGTAGCGCGACAAGAAGGAACCATCTGCGTGAACCAACAACGGGTCAGATAATACACCCCCCTTTCTCATCAGCCTATCCACGCAGGATACCGGGCACAATGGACAATTGGGAACTTGAAATAACACCAACTTGCACCCTTTTCCAGTTACGTCCGTTTTTGACGACCTAATAAACACCACCACCTTGTCAGAGGTAACATCCACATCCTCTCTCCGTAAGCCCCCTGCCTTACATCTTGACGGGCTAACCAACTCTCCCAAGCGAAATGCCCCAAAAAACGCCAACGCAAAAGCCGCTTGGAATAAAATTATCTCCCAATCCGAAAAACAAACTACGCGTAATTGCCTTCCGATCGTTAACAGTACCTCAAAAGAGACCGGGCGTCTGCCATCGAACGACTTCTGCCCTTTTTTCAAACCCTTTACCACTTGCCTCACCATAAATGATTTCGTCTCATCCTGTAAACCTCTAGCCTTGAAACCGAACGCTAAACCAGCTAGCAACTTACTCACTTTGGACACCGACCAACCCGATTCCCACATATGTCCTACTAGCAACAACAGCCTGTTCTCGTCGTCCATACCGGAACCGTAAGACCCCTTCCAACTTTCCCACGTACTCCAGTCCTGCTCATACTGCAGCCAAGACCTTTCTGACAGTGATCTAGCAAATAGCTCCCTCACGGCCCTAAAGGCAGGTTCCACAGCTCCGCTGGACATTCCCGGCACGCTGAGTCCAAGTAAGGCCTCAGCCCCTGAGACTGATGCCACTGTGAATGGAAAAGGACATCATTAGCATTAGTAGGCTCATTCGCCTTGCAATCTGCTACAATCCATAAGTTAAGCTTTAGCCCCAAGAAAACCAAGTGCTGCAGTACCCTAACTGTTTCTTGAGACGCTGCAGACAGCGAATTGATGGCTTCCACAACAGTCACATTTTCGCAAGAAAAACAGATCTTTTTATTCCTCACTGACTCGCCCCACACTGACAACGCCACTATTCGAGGAAATAACTGTAGTAGGACCCGGTTTTGTAACAACCTTCGCTCGCGCCAATAGAGTGGCCACTCCGCCACCAACACCTGACCGCGAAACAACAAACTGAAACCACGCTTTTCAATCACGTTAATACTAAAACTTAAATCCACTGCGTTTTCAACTGTTTGAATCCAAATGGATTTGCCATTGTATTCCTCTAAGAAAAGAGCCCACACCTTCAAATCCTGCTTCAAATCCTTAGTCTGATGAAATGCAGGGGAGACTTTACTCCCACCGTCGCCAAAGACAAACGGCGACAAAATGCGCGGCCCATCGGCATAATTCTGCAAGCAAAGTTCAGCTTGCCCAACAACGATTGCAAATCGTGTAGCGTTATCTTGCGCCGTGTACTTGCCTTTCTAACTTCCTCCCGAAAAGCAACCAACTTGTCATCAGGCAATCTACATTCCATTGCCACGGTATCAATTTCTATGCCTAGAAAACTTAGTGTTGTCACTGGGCCGACGGTTTTATCAGCCGCTAACGGAACTCCGAAACATTTTGCTACCCTCTCCATCGTGTGCAGTAAAATCGAGCAAGCCACAGACTGTGGCGGGCCTACAAACAAGAAATCGTCAAGATAATGCAAACAAGAATTTAAACCAGATACATCCTTAACAACCCAATCCAAGAATGTACTAAACGTTTCAAAATAGGCGCACGATAGCGAACAGCCCATGGGAAGACAACGATCAATGAAAAAACCTCCGTCCCAAAAGCAGCCTAACAGGTGCATGCTCTCCGGGTGCACTGGTAACAGGCGAAACGCCGCCTCGATATCCGTTTTTGCCATCAAAGCTCCCCTACCACACAACCGTACCAGATTAATCGCTGCATCGAAAGACATGTAAGAAACTGCACACAGTTGAGGATCAATACCATCGTTTACTGACAGACCTTTTGGGAAGGATAAATGATGAATAAGCCTAAATTTGTTAGGCTCCTTCTTCGGAACCACCCCTAGCGGTGATACCCTCAAATTACTGATTGGAGCCGTTGGAAAAGGTCCGGCCATCCTACCCAGATCAACCTCTTTTTTTAACTTTTCAGAAACAACGCTAGGAAACTGCAGTGCCGATTTTAGATTCTTTCTTGACAAACAAACATCACGCTCAATAAACGGAATTTTAAAACCATGACCAAAACCTTCCATTAAAAGTGTCGCTGCTGCTACATCTGGGTATCTATTTAGATACGCTTCCATCGCGTCCAGCCGCACCGGTGTCTCCCCTTTTTTCAGCCCCGTCTCCCCCTCTTGTTTTTCCCCCTCTGAAACATCTAGCCGCCCCGTGTGTGCCCCCACAACTTGAGCATTCGTGCTTGAACTTACACTTGCTGCCGAACCTACATGTCCCCTCATTAAAGGAGAAACACAGTCCCTTCTGCATTGCGACCGAGTGTCCTGACTGTCCCAAACCCCCGGTGCCCCCTTGAAATGGCTGGGTTCCCTGATTCGCTCTAACCGGTGCCGTAACTCTCATCCACAACGCTATATCCTTATGTTCCCAGCGCATACTTGGTCGTACCGCTTTGCGCTGCCTGAATTGCTCGTCGTACCTTAACCATCCTAATCCGCCATATACCCTGTAAGCCTCCCCAATTGCATCCATATAGCAAAAAAGTCCCGAACAATTTTCGGGTGCCTTTTCGCCTATCACACTCGCTAATATAGCAAACGCCTGCAACCAATTAGAAAACGAACGAGGGATCAGACGGTACCTCCTCCTCTCCTCGTCCTCTTTTTTGGAATCATCTCTTCTTAACCTATCCAGATTAAATCTTTCCAACGGTAATAACGAAAAAATTTCTACGTAATCCCCCTTCCAGATCTTTTCCTTCACATCCTCCCTCAAATGTGACCCCAGCGGTCCCTCAAAACAAACGTAAACTTCGCTCCTAGCGGAATCATCCAGACGCACAGTGTCTTCATTCTCCCTATCTTTGCTAGCCCCCTCATTCTGACCTCCCGCGTCGGCTGACCCCGACCCCCTTCGTGCTTCACTGCCGCCTGACGCAGCTGAAAACGATGTTCCCTGGCCCTCACCCTGCGACGCCACCTCAGCCCTTGTTAACCCGCCTATCCCCGCTGGCCCTTCAGGGATTCCTAACCACGCCGCTGAAGGTGACCCCCCCCCTTGAGGACCCCCGTACCATAATCTCGCTAGGTCTCTAAGGCCATGTAATATTAGTCCCATCCCCCCGCTAGCCTCCCCCCTAATTAACTCCCGTTCCCTACTCTCACTGGAAGCTACGGAGGGGTTAAAATTAGAAAAATGCTGGCTCTCACCTGGCTGCCTGGGCGCTGTGAACCCAGCAGCCGAAGGTCCTGGGTCCTGATGAAGGAGCGCTGGTCCCATGTTGGCTCCGTGTGCCGGTGGCTCCGCAGCTCCCGGGTCAACCTGCCTCACCGGCTGCCCACCGCCAGAAGCAGGCGAACCGGCAAGAATCGCAGGGCCCCTCGGAGCTGCCGCCGTGATCTGCAGGGCGCCGCCATCTTGGGGAGGTCTCCACAGGGCGCCGCCATCTTGATAAGGTCCTCGGCGCTGGTGTGCAGGCGCCGGGCTCCCAGCTCCGGCGCCATCTTGCCGGAGACCACCGTCATGCGGCACCAGAGTCCCTGCAGCGGCGCCATCTTGGGAAGGGTCCTGGGTGAGTGGCGACGCTGCAGCGCTGCCGACTGAGGCAGCCGGACGCTGCCCGCTGCCAAACGAAGCTGCCCCCTGGGCTGAAGAACGAAGCGCCGCTCCATCCGGCGTGACTGAAGACAGGCCGGCCGGCTGCCGGCCGCTATGTTGTCGCCGCACAGGGGCCCGCCCCCTGGCTCCTCGCGCTCCTCCACGCCGAGCGGGGCCAGCAGGGACGCCGACACCCGCCGCTCCCGGTCCGGAATTCCGCCGTCTCTGTGCCGCGGGGGGGGTAAACCCGGCCCCTGTTGCAGGTCCCGCCGGAGAGATGGATTCCTCCCAGCCTGCGGGCGGGGAGCAGGGGGAACGCGTCCACCGGCCCTGGCTGGAGGGTCCCTAGAGGGGCTCCTTATGCGGCGCCGGACCCGGGGGGTAGCCTCAGGGCTAAGGCGCGCCGGAGGCCGAGACCTCCGCGGCCGGAGTCCTGATGGAGGAGCGATGGAGGCTCCGGCTACCGACCCCTGAAGCAGGCTATTCACTGAAGCCTGAAGCCAGTCTGTTCCTTGGGTGGCTGCTTCCACCCGGAGCTGCTGAAGCAAGGCCTCAACATCCATCGCTTTGGGTACAACGGAGCTTCTCTTCTGTGGCTGGTGAGTACCCAAATGGTTGCCCCCTCCACGTGGCCACCCCCTTTTATACAGCCCCCCCCCCTGAACCCTCCTTCCTTTTCAAATTCAAAAAACTCCGTCCCTCCCCTTATCTCCTGTTAACCCTATAACCCCCCAGCTTCCTATGAGCTCCCTTTTGTCCCACGTCACCCTGTCATGGCGGCCTCCCCCAAGGGCCAGGGGCCCAGTACGGCCTTTCTGGACTATTTGCAGCCATGACATTGACCTTATGTGTCTTTTTTCAAGGAATGTTTGCACAGTTTTTGCTCTATAGCAGGATGCATTATCAGCTTGAAAAATGATTTCATCATCCCCAAACATTTATTCAATTGATGGGATATGAAAATTGTCCAAAATATCAACATAAACTTGTGCATTTATTGAAGATGTAATGGCAGCCATCTCCCCAGTGCCTTTACCTGACATGCAGCCCCCTATCATCGATGACTGTGGAAATTTGCATGTTCTCTTCAGGCAGTCATCTTTATAAATCTCATTGGAACGGCACCAAACAAAAGTTCCAGCATCATCACCTTGCCCAATGCAGATTCGCGATTCATCACTGAATATGACTTTCATCCAGTCATCCACAGTCCACGATTGCTTTTTCTTAGCCCATTGTAACCTTGTTTTTTCTGTTTAGGTATTAATGATGACTTTCATTTAGCTTTTCTGTATGTAAATCCCATTTCCTTTAGGCCGTTTCTTACAGTTCGGTCACAGACTTTGACTCCAGTTTCCTCCCATTCGTTCCTCACTTGTTTTGTTGTGCATTTCCTGTTTTGGAGACATATTGCTTTAAGTTTCCAGTCTTGACGCTTTGATGTCCTCCATGGTCTACTAGTATGTTTGCCTTTAACAAACTTCCCATGTTGTTTGTATTTGGTCCTGATTTTGGACACAGCTGACTGTGAACAACCAACATCTTTTGCAACATTGCGTGATGATTTACCCTCTAAGAGTTTGATAATCCTCTCCTTTGTTTCAATTGACATCTCTAGTGTTGGAGTCATGATTCATGTCAGTCTACTTGGTGCAACAGCTCTCCAAGGTGTGATCACTGCTTTTTAGATGCAGAATGACAAGCAGATCTAATTTAATGCAGGTGTTAGTTTCGGGGATGAAAATTTAGAGGGTGATTCCATAATTTTTTCCCACATAATTGAGTGAGTCCATAATTTTTTCCCAATGCTTGTTCTAAAAAAGTAACCATTACTGACTACAACAATTTTTGATCTTTATTTCTTTTAGTGTTTATTAAAGCCAGAAAGTTGCCATTTGAAATGACTGTAGTTTTGTGCCATGTCTGTGATCTGCTTTTTTTCTACAAAATTAAACAACTGAATGAACATCCTCCAAGGCCGGTGATTCCATAATTTTTGCCAGGGGTTGTAGAAACCTAAATAGCCCTTGTCCTTTATCAATTTTATGAATAAAAATGAATACCGATTAGGGGATCCTTTGAAATTCAAATTTGCTAACTTTGCAGAATTTTCACAAATCTCAATATTTCAAAACCTCTAATTATGCAGAAAAGATGCAAATAAAATTCCCAAGTCTCTTAGGACCATATTGAACCCCCATTGAGGCCTTTAATGCAAACACAGTGCTAATAGTTTCCGAGTAACCTCAATCAATCAGGTTAGGGGAAAATGGATGATAGTCAGCAGCCTAGTTAACTCGCATGCTCGTTTTGAGTAATGAGCATAATGGGAGTCAATGGGAAAGTCGAACTTCTTCCCGGCAGACCGTACAAAGAGGTCTGGGGGCAGTGAACATATTCAGGTGGATGGGACAAGTGCTGAATGGAAGGAGAACAGCATGGTGAAGACCCCTGGAAGAATCTCTGACTGATAAAACATTCCGAACCGACGAGAAATTGCATTTTACAGGGAAAAAAAATGTTAAGAAACATTTTTTCCTATATAATGACTTGTATATCAGGCAAAAAACAATTAAAAAAATATATTTTAGTAAACCAAGATTGATTTTTTTATTAAAAAATAGAAAATATTAGTGGAATTTATGAAGGAAGCGAGAACTGCCAAAAATGTGTTGGAAGATGGACTCCGATACACCCTGTATCTATATATATAATCATCTAAGGGGCACTTCCGTCTGTTTGTCTGTCTGTCTGTCTCTTTGTCTGTTTGTCACGGAAATCCCCAGTTGCTGATTGGTCGCGGCCAGCGGCCGTGACCAATCAGCGACGGGCACAGTCCGACCGTAAAATGGCTGCTCCCTACTCCCCTGCAGTCAGTGCCCGCTCCATACTCCCCTCCAGTCAGCGCCCGCCGCCCACATAGCGTTTTAGCAGTCCGTTAATCCGACTGCGTTACACCGCGGCATAACATGCAGAATCAATAGTAAAAAGATATAATGTTAAAAATAATTTAAAAAAAAATGTTGCTATTCTCACCCTCCGGCGTCTACCGATGCGCACGAGACCGCTAAATCATCTGGGTAATTTCACAATGCATCTCTGGGAACGGAAGCTGGCGGCAGCCTCTCCGCTCGCGCGCATCGGTGGACACCGGAGGGTGAGTATATAACTATTTTTTATTTTAATTCTTTTTTTTAACAGACATATGGTGCCCACACTACTGTATACTATGTGGGCCATGTTATATGATGCGTGACTGATGTATACTACGTGGGCTGTGTTATATACTGTTTGCACTGTGTTATTTACTGCATGGGCTGCGTTATATACTATGTGGCTGCTATATACTACGTGGCTCTGCTATATAATACGTGGCTCTGCTATATACTATGTGGCTGCTATATACTATGTGGCTGCTATATACTACGTGGCTCTGCTATATAGTACGTGGCTGTGCTATATACTATGTGGCTGCTATATACTACGTGGCTGCTATATACTACGTGGCTGTTATATACTACGTGGCTCTGCTATATACTACGTGGCTCTGCTATATACTACATACTACGTGGCAGTGCTATATACTATGTGGCTGTGTTATATACAGCCACTACAAAAAAACCTGCAACTGTATATTTACCAACCGACTCACAGGCCTAATCCCTGTCTACAGACTGGATTCTGTCACTCTCCCTGCTCCTACGACTCTCTCCATCCCCAGGCTACATGCAGATTGCATGTGATACAATCGACTAGCCCTTAGAAGGGCTGTTATTATGATGGTTCAGCTTCAGCACCAGTATGAACACTACTAGCATCTGATCCATTATACTGTGCACACACAGGCCTACACAAGCACTCTCTCTTTCCAATGCGAAGTGCAATGGCGTCAATGTGCCGAGCCCGGTGGCACCTCCCTTTTTGCAATCCCTGATGATGTCACACAGCCCGCCAGTCACAGTAATACCACAATCAAGATGGCTACGGCATTACAGTGACTCACAGGCTTATTGACTGCGTAACAGGCGCCAAAGATGCGGGGCAGAGATTTGATTTTTACACTGAGAACCACTCATTACTTACAAAGTAATGTGCACATTCGAACTCCATGACACTCGAGTAATAATCGAGAATCACAGAGCACGTTTGCTCATCCCTAACATGCACAATTTGTGAGCTAGACAGTTATGGTTAGATTTCTGGAATGTGGAGATTTTTATCTTTTGTTTTTAAAAAAGGCACAAAAATGGCAAAAGAAATACAAGAAATGTAGCTCATGGCTTGATGGTCTCACAATACAGGAAGCACATATCTTCTGTGACACACAAGACTTGGTTTCAGGATTTGTCTTCAGCAGCAAAATTAGGACAAATGGGAATTAAACTGCCCTCCTTGTTTGCAGCGTGTGAAGAATAAAAATATGCTGTTATTAAGGTGCTGTGATAGCACTACATCACATATCAATTAATTCAAAGTTACACTGACTATGCAGGTCCAGCACTTCCCTAGAACTTGAATTTGCAGATTATTATTCACAAACACATACTGTCACTTCCATGTTTAATGTGTTCAGCACTGCGGTAGTACCACAATCAGATTAGGCTTTTTTCTGTCCCTATGTGAAATGAGCTGTGGGCTCTCACCTCCTATTACGTTTATGTTTGCATGCTATAGCGCTACAGAGTGCTACTTTATTTGTTGGTTGTATATGGAAATGGCTACTCTTATACTCTCACACCTGATTTTTGTTTGGAGGTGATGGTCAGTTATTTGACATTTGTATAAGTATGCCACCCCTCAGCCTCAGGCAATTTTAATTGCAGCAGGATCCTACCTTTCCATGGACATGTGGATTCTGGTCTAGGAGAGGATTCACATTAGGCAGGTCCCAGCAGCGAGAATCACCTTATCGTAGCTGCCAGGTACCCATGAATTGGCCAATTTATGCGCATAGCATTCTCAATTTTTCATATTTTCTAGTGCAGTAATGCAAGTCATATTTCATGTTTGCATGCTACAGCACTACAGAGTTCTACTTTATTTGTTGGTACTATAATACTGCCCCTATGTACAAGACTATAACTACTATAATACTGCCCCTATGTACAAGAATATAACTACTATAATACTGCCCCTATGTACAAGAATATAACTACTATAATACTGCGATGTATAAGAATATAACTACTATAATACTGCTCATATGTACAAGAATATAACTACTATAATACTGACCCCTATGTACAAGAATATAACTACTATAATACTGCCTCTATGCACAAGAATATAACTACTGTAATACTGCCCCTATATACAAGAATATAACTACTATAATACTGCCCCTATTCACAAGAATATAACTACTGTAATACTGCCCCTATATACAAGAATATAACTACTATAATACTGCCCCTATGCACAAGAATATAACTACTATAATACTGCTCCTATGTACAAGAATATAACTACTGTAATACTGCTCCTATGTACAAGAATATAACTACTATAATACTGCTCCTATGTACAAGAATATAACTACTATAATACTGCCCCTATGTACAAGAATATAACTACTATAATACTGCCCCTATGTACAAGAATATAACTACTATAATACTGCCCCTGTGTACAAGAATATAACTGCTATAATACTGCTCCTATGTACAAGAATATAACTACTATAATACTGTCCCTATGTGCTAGAATATAACTACTATAATACTGCCCCTATGTACAGGAATATAACTACTATAATACTGCCCCTATGTACAAGAATATAACTACTATAATACTGCCCCTATGTACAAGAATATAACTACTATAATACTGCCCCATGTACAAGAATATAACTACTATAATACTGCACCCTATATACAAGAATATAACTACCATAATACTGCCCCTGTGTACAAGAATATAACTGCTATAATACTGCTCCTATGTACAAGAATATAACTACTATAATACCGCTCCTATGTACAAGAATATAACTACTATAATACTGTCCCTATGTACTAGAATATAACTACTATAATACTGCCCCTATGTACAAGAATATAACTACTATAATACTGCCCCTATGTACAAGAATATAACTACTATAATACTGCCCCATGTACAAGAATATAACTACTATAATACTGCTCCTATGTACAAGAATATAACTACTATAATACTGCCCCTATGTACAAGAATATAACTAATATAATACTGTCCCTATGTACAAGAATATAACTACTATAATACTGCTCCTATGTACAAGAATATAACTACTATAATACTGCCCCATGTACAAGAATATAACTACTATAATACTGCCCCATGTACAAGAATATAACTACTATAATACTGCTCCTATGTACAAGAATATAACTACTATAATACTGCCCCTATGTACAAGAATATAACTACTATAATACTGCTCCTATGTACAAGAATATAACTACTATAATACTGCCCCATGTACAAGAATATAACTACTATAATACTGCCCCTATGTACAAGAATATGACTAGTATAATGTAATGAAAGGATTACTCTTACTCTGTCTGATGGGAGATATAAAGGTGCAGTCAACGATAGTTACGGAAGTATCTGCTTATCCATGTGATGAGTTTTGAGATGATCTGTCGTTACATGTTAGGTTTCTGCAGACATTCATATTTCCTTGTGTTTTGTTATTGACTTTTATGGGGTTTTACTAATTAAATTTTCGTGACGGCTTCTTTTTCTTGGCTCCAATCCCTGGAACATCATCCACATTCTGTCGTTAAGAGCTATTTATTCACTAAACCTATTCATAATTACCATGAATGAGTTGATGTGGCAGATTAGGTTACTAAACTACTACAGTCATTTGAGCATCATTATGTGGTAGTCAGTGGTGGCAATCAATGTAGCGACAGTCTGCAGATCAGAGGGTGGAATAGAAACAGTGGTCAGGGGGATGTCCGTAGGTTGGATCTAGACTGATCGATCACTGATGGCTTAAGGAACATTCTAGTACGGGAGCTGAATGGCATCTAACATGGCAAATCAGAAACTTGTTTTTTGTTGATGAAGTCAAACCAGGCTTGACCACCGATGAGACGAGAGCCTCTGGGTAGCTAATATGAAGGTTAAGTAATAACCAGCATATCCTTGAGAACCCATCAGAAACAAGCTATTTTTTTACCATAAAACTAACAATTGATAACCTTGATAAAATGGATTTTGGGAATTTTTACACATGACCATGACCCTTTTGAGAAGCCATGCTTACCAAGACCACTTCCCAATCCCCAGATGTATATTAGTCACACGTAATTTTAGGAATCCACGAGACTGGAATGGTCCTATCCGTAGTCGATAAGTGGAGCGAGGAGCTCTCCTTCACTTCTGCAGAAAGATCAATTTTGTCTGGTATTTAAATACCCCCAGCCAAGGCAAAGCAGCTGGTGAGTTTCCGCTCCATCCATTCTACATGGGACAGCTAGAGCCCTCGAATATTTTTGGCATTCCCTTTGAGAAGGAATGGAGCGAAGGTGGAGTTTATGCATCTCAACTTTATTTAAGATTCTGTAGAATTCATTTTCTGGAATCTAGTCCCAGTGGTCAAATCACCATTGATGGGTAGAGGATAACTTTTGATTATGGGAATATCCCTTTAAACTTTAGACCTCAAATTGGAAAAACTTGATGTGCGCTGATGAGGTGTAAAAGACAGAAACAGGTCTGTCCACAGATGATTGACACACGACGCTGATCTTGAGACAGACTATTAATCAGAGTCTCACGCTGCCTGAAATCAGTAAGTCAGCAAGTTGTAGGCAGGCTTTTCTTCATGCCGGACAGATTAGGTTTGCTTCCTTAACCATGTGTCTAAATAACCCAGCCAAGGCAGATTGGTTTATTTGCGCACTGACCACGCCAAGCATAGGGTCCATTCTTCATCAATCCTACATGCTCCACCTCGGCTTTTACCTATTTGCAGTTAACTACAGACCTCATAATATAAAATGTCGTTTTGTGCTGATGAGGTGTGAAAACCTGAAACAGACCTTTCCAGAAATCGATATGTTATACAATAGCGATTGTATCTCATCTGGCAGCCATCTCTGCTATTGTTTGATTTGGACACATTATCTGCAAATTTTTACAGATCAGGAAGTCAGATACAGACAGGGCGGCATTACCGCGACGCGAGACGCGAGCAATGACACAAAGTCCTTGAGAAATCGACTATTGGGCGTCCGTTCTGTTACTGTCTCCGCGGGTAATATAATCCTGTACACAAGCTCTGCTGCCAGCATTGTTCTCACTGTCTGTCGTTATAATGTATAATGTAGACTGTAAACTTTTTGGTTTGGCCCAAACATCTAGAACGAGTATCGTCTTGACGTTGTTATCTCCTGCTCCGGGTCCATGGGTGGCATTTATGGCACGGTGCCAGCCTCGCACTCCCTCCTAATTGACTTTATTTATTGCTCCGAGAGATCACATCTGTAGATATTACGTCCATAAATCATGAGATCCGTACCCAGTGATGGTTGACTCACAGTAAAAATCATTGGCATTGATACAATGGAAAGTACTATGTAATGATTGTCTTGAAGTGGTTGTCCTGAAATAGAAAAAAAGATCTATTTTCTTCCTTTTCACAGGTTGTGAGCAGTACGGCAGCTCAGCCTCGTCATTTCAATGCAACTGAGTTGTAATACCAGACACGACCTGATGAGAGGGGAGGCACTCTTCTTAAACAAAAACACTCTTTTTTTTAAGCCTTTAGTCCCATGAGTTATCTTCATGGGTGCCCCTTCCATCAAAAAACAAACTAAGGGCTGTGATAAATGAGTCTCTTCTCACTGACATCCATGGGAGGCGAGGAAATCAAGGAGTCCGAGGTCAAAAGCCAGTCAAAGGGATAACACAAACAGATAGTCAGAGGCAAAGCCCGGGGTCAGGTAACTAAGGTCATAGTGCATCAAAGGCAAAAGGGTTAATACAAATGGGTAGTTAAAAAGGCAAATCCAAGGTCTGACAACAAAGATCAGAAAATGAGAACACAGAGCAAGGCTGCAACTGGAAATGTTCTGATCATTGCCAGATCTAATTGCATGAGTTACCAATCGTGGGTCTAATCTTTTTTAACCCCTTGCAAACCTATAATATAAATGAATAATGTCACATCGGATAGAATTGTATGGAGGGTGCTTCGCAAATATTTATATCACCTTCACCCCTTTTCCCATTGTTCAAAAAATAATTAAAAGAAAAGTCTACATTCTAACTGTATTACCTTAATCATCCCAGGAGTGCTGTAAAAAAAAGTCAGAATTGCTCTTTTGTAGGCATCTCAAGGTCACAAAATTAAGAATAAAATCATCATATGTCTCTCATAATAGTACAAAAAAATCCTTATACCACTACCAGTGGAAAATTAGAAAAAATTATGGGTACAGGTATTAAAAAAAAAAAATGGTGTCACAATGCACCATTTTAAATTTTTTAAATTTTTAAAAAAAACTCTAAAATAAAAAAATATATATGTAAGTTCGGGGTCACTGTAATTGTACAAACATGCGGAATTAAGTTCTCAGGTCGTTTTTAACCCCCCCAAAAAATAATACTGGAATTCTGTTTTTATTTTTAATATTTAACTCCACATTTTTCCCCCCATTTTTTAGCACATTTTATGATAAAATAAGGCCTCATACGAAGACTCAAGAAGATGGAAAAATAAAAAAATTTATGACTTTGCTTTTTTTCTTTGTTCCTAATGCTGGATGAACTAGACTGTTCTGGATGAGCAGAAGAATAGGAGACACTCAGTCCTAAGTCTTTATTAAATGGTGAAAAATAGCAGGCGTGGGCGACTTCCCAGAATTCCCTGGCGCTCCCCGCACGGTTACGAGAATCGTTACAAGCGAGCTTTATTTTTCACAAATAAGCCTGAACGCTATCATTCTTCAAATACAAAGCAACAGGACCAACTAAGGAGAAGCCCCCGTCCCCCGAAACAGGACCCCTGAGAACTGACAATTGACAAAGTTTATGTTTGTAACGAAAAAGAGTCAAAATTCTCCAAGGGAAATGGACAGAATGTAACACGTCAGGAAAAGTAACTATTTCAGTCCCGGTGATCTCAGCGTCTGCCGTGTCCATGCTTCATATCTCAGCGTCAAGTTACCAATAATTCTACATTTTCCAGGACTGTCCCTAAAGACACCCGGGTGGCAGTGGAATAAACCTCCTGGCTCTTCGTTTGGAGGCCTGACAATTTTGGGGGTTTCGGCACCAACATATCAAGTCCTTAAGATGGACAGTGCCAAGACATTATGTGCTGTCGTGATAGAAGCAGGGTCTGCAGGGGATCTGCCGGGCGTGAAATACAGGTCCGAATTTTGGGATCTGAATATTGGGAGATGACCCGTAAACATCCAGGATGTGAGTAGTAAGTGTACAGCATGTGCGGCGCCCCAGGGTCCTGGTCGTCGCAGTGTTATTGCTTTCCTCTCGGGAAGAGTAATATTACGTTTGGAGGCAAGGAAGGATAACTGCATCCAGGTATCACAAACATGCAACACATTTCACACTCCAGATCACCAGGGGGAGCTACTGACCCTATTTATTTGGTCACTCCCCACATATATATAACTGGTAGTCTGTAGGGAAAGTTAGTTAGTTGCTGGCTGAGATCAGCTCAGTCAGTTCCAGCCCTGCTCAAGCTGTCTCCTTCTGAGGAGCAACATCCCTGTAGCCGGAGGGAGTAAGGACCTCTACGCCTTATTTCAGAGACTGGCACGGTGACACCTACAGAGCCGGGTTATCTAAGAGGCCCTATAAACAGGCTCAAGTCACCAGTCATACGGGTTTTGTCCTATCCTATATGGGGGACAGAGAGATCGAGACACCACATATGTGAGACCCTTATGTGAAGCCTTATGCAGTAAGGGACTATACCACCGCAGCGCAAAGGAAGGCTACTGATTTCCACCTGGACAAGGGGTCTCTGAATTTGCCTCCAAACCGGCCGGACCCTGCCTGCCCTGTAATCTGGTGCCCTGGACTGTGGATGCTGAAGTCTTCAGTAAAGGTAGAGAGACTGCAACCTTGTGTCCTCGTTCTTCTCTGCGCTTCTCACCATACTACCATCTACACACCGGGAAGCCCTGGGGATATACTTCACCTGTGGGAAGGTATACCATCTAGCTGCCATAACATCACCCCAGTGGACCCCGTAATGCAGCGTCGGTCACCCTGACTGAATACTACAGGTGGCATCACGAACATAAACTTTATCCCTTTAAAGACCTTTCCCTTTTACATGGACATCCCAGGGCCACGGACTGGGTCAGCCACCGTGACATCCCACTGTGAACCCAAGGACCCGGTACCCCACGGCCCTGACGGGGCGATCCACACGTGTCCAGCATGTGAGTGGTAAGTGTGCAGCATGTGTTCAGCATGTGAGTGCTAAGTGAGCAGCATGTGTGCAGCATGCATCCAGCATGTGAGTGGTAAGTGTGCAGCATGTGACCAGTATGTGAGTGGTAAGTGTGCAGCATGTGACCAGTATGTGAGTGGTAAGTGTGCAGTATGTGACCAGTATGTGAGTGGTAAGTGTGCAGCATGTGACCAGTATGTGAGTGGTAAGTGTGCAGCATGTGACCAGTATGTGAGTGGTAAGTGTGCAGCATGTGACCAGTATGTGAGTGGTAAGTGTGCAGCATGTGACCAGTATGTGAGTGGTAAGTGTGCAGCATGTGACCAGTATGTGAGTGCTAAGTGAGCAGCATGTGACCAGTATGTGAGTGCTAAGTGAGCAGCATGTGTCCAGCATGTGAGTTGAAAGTGTGCAGCATGCATCCAGGATGTGAGTAGTAAGTGTACAGAATGTGTCCAGCATGTGAGTGGTAAGTGTGCAGCATGTGAGTGGTGTGAATGCAGCATGTGAGTGGTAACTGTGCATCTTGGGTCCAGCATGTGAGTTGTAAGTGTTCAGCATGTGAATGTTAAGTGTGCAGCATGTGTACATCATGTGAGTGGTAAGTGTGCAGCATGTGAGTGGTGGTAAGTGTGCAGCACGTATGCAGCATGTGAGTGGTAAGTGTGCAGCATGTGAGTGGTAAGTGTGCAGCATGGGAGTGGTAAGTGTGCAGCATGGGAGTGGTAAGTGTGCAGCATGGGAGTGGTAAGTGTGCAGCATGGGAGTGGTAAGTGTGCAGCATGTGAGTGGTAAGTGTGCAGCATGGGAGTGGTAAGTGTGCAGCATGGGAGTGGTAAGTGTGCAGTATGGGAGTGGTAAGTGTGCAGCATGTGAGTGGTAAGTGTGCAGCATGGGAGTGGTAAGTGTGCAGCATGGGAGTGGTAAGTGTGCAGTATGGGAGTGGTAAGTGTGCAGCATGGGAGTGGTAAGAGTGCAGCCTGTGTCCAAACTGCTAGTGGTACCTGTATATTCTAATTCCAGCTCGTTAGTGATGTGTTTGGGGCACATGTCCACCATGTGAGTAATGTGCATATGGCAAGTGTCCACCATGGGAGGGGCAGGTGGGTAGCATGTGTCTGCAGCGCCGCAGAGACCTGGTCGTTGCAGTATGATGCTCTGCCACTAAGGGGAGTGATGGTACGTCTGATGGCACTAAAGGAGTTCTCCTGACCAGGTATCACCAGAACACATTACACTTCACACTCCGGCCACTAGGGGGAGCAAAAGGCTTTATTTATTGGGCCACTCCTCACACTGGTAAAACTAGGGGTCGGGGAGGAAGTTAGTCAGAAGCTGACTGGGTTGGAACCAGGCAACATCCCGTGGCAGGGGGTGTTGCAGGGAGAAGACACAGGGGGGTCCCTGTCAGGCATGGGAACCTGGCAGGTGCCTAGCGAACAGAGCAGAACGTAACAGAACTGCGCCTGCACTACCTTGCGGCGGTATCCTAAGAAAGAGACACGAAGGGAAGGATATTGTGGAACAGTGAGAAACGAGATCAAGCACAAAGGAGAGCCAGTAGGAGTCGTGCCGTGAGACCGAGGCAACATCCTACTGAGGCGCGTAGCCGGTGGCTGGAACACCGCGGGAGTAACTGACTCTAGGCCTTACTTCAAACTCCGCAGGACAGTTAATTATAGGTTGGCTGTCTACCTTACTACACCTACGAAGACATAGGGGGCAACGCGTGGAGAGGGGCGTCTCTAGGGTCCCGGAAGAGCTCCGAGCCTTCCCGTCATACGGGTGCGTCCTAGCCATAACATACTGGGGGACGAGAAACTAGCAACATCTGGAACTAAAGAGAGAGAGAGAAAGAGTTGTAGAGAACGAACGAACGAGAACAGCAGTTGTGAGGACTATTCCGAATGCTCAGCAGGGTAGGACTACAACACACAGGCGCTAGTGGTGGGCAACGATTTCCATCTGCGAAGGAAACTCTGGATGTGCCCATCGGACCGGCCGGTCTCTGAGAGCCCTGTTAAACGTACTCTGGATTGAGGATCCTGAAGTCTTCAGTAAAGAGGTAAAGAGACTGCAACCTTGTGTCCTCGTTATTGCCTGCACCTCACACCATCACCATCCACCTTACTGGGAAGCCCTGGGGACTCACTTCACCTGTAGGAAGGTACACCATCCAGCTGCCATCACATCACCCCAGCGGACCCCACGGCAGTGTCGGTCACCCTGACCGAACACCACAGGTGGCGTCACGAAACCTTGACAGACTCCTATCACCTTTATTGGACGCCCCTTAGCAGGGTCGCGGACCGGATCTAGCCACCGTGACAGCCTCAGAACCGAATCAGAGAAGCCCGGTACCGAGAACACGTGGCCCTGTGTCTGGGGGCGCTCCACGTCTCAGCAGACTCGGGGCTGTATTGACTGCGTAATGTGGATGATTACACGGATTCTCACTGTTTATCTCTTTATACAATCAAGTTGATTGGGAAAGTTACATTCTTTCCGAGGGTCACGCTCCGGACGCTTCCTGTTTTCTCAGTCACATCATGTACTTATTAATTTGGGTTCTGAGAGTCTTCTACAATGGGATCGGCCAATAGGTTGGATGATATGGTGGATAGAAAGGTGCTTAAATTCAGGTGCTGCTGTGTTTGAGAGACCAAGAGGGTCCAAGGACCCTCAGCTGTTACTCGCTTTAACCCTTGCTGTACCCAATGCAAAACAGAAGAGGAAAATGGACCTTCATGGTAGAGAGAGAAAAGATGTTGATAATACAGGCTTGTGGGGCAAGAAGAAAACCGAGGGACAATGGCTGCAGCTTCACGAGATATCAAGTTTGAATCAAAGCCGTTTGGCAATAGGATGGCAGCCACAGTGACTGACCGGAGCATGGGAGAAGATGTCAGGAGACGGGAGCTCATGTGGGCTGAGAAGAAGACCAGGAGACCAAGACCAAGAATCAATCAGTAATTTTTTGCTATGTAATCTGACAGCAGCATGATGTAGGGATAGAGACCCTGATTCCAGCGATGTGTCGCTTAGTTTACTGGGTGCAGCAACTGTGATACAATCACAGTTTTCTCTGCTGCCAATCTAGTAACTTCTTAGAATGTTGAACTGTGTATAACCCCACCCACACCACTGATTGGCTGCTTTATGTGTACACTTAACAGAAAGCTGCCAATCAGTGCTGGGGGCGTGGTTGGATCAGAAGGTACCAGACACCTAGTCCTGTAGTGATAATCTCCTGTTGATTAAACACTGATTATACTGAAACAGAAAAAAACAGCCCAGTAAGTGACATCCCTGCGTCTACATGATGCTGCTCTCAGATTATATAGCAAAAGACTGATAAAAGATTCCTTTCAATTCTTGCAGTATTTTAACCCCTTTCCAACATCGGGTGTAATAATACGATGATGTTGGTATCCCTCCCTTTGATGTGGGCTCTGTCAGTGAGCCAACATCTTTCCTGGCATATGTCAGCTGTTTTGAACAGCTGACATGTGCCGCTAACAACCGCGAGAGGAATTAGGCTGGGGTCACACTAGCGTATTGCATCCAATGCGAGATCATCGGATGCGATATTGCTAATGACACTCGGCTCCTGCTCGCAGCCAATGGGTTGTGAGGCAAGAATTCCGGATGGAATAGATTCCGTGGGACCGGAAGATTCGGTACGACCTGGGGCTGAGCATAGTGAAGAAAAGGAGAGAAAGGAACAAATCAACTGTGATACTTGAAGTGTCTGTATCTGAACAAGCTGTGCTGAGTAAAAGAGCTAACATTGAAGTTGAGCCAGAGTATATTATATGGGGCTCATTATTCTGTATGGTGCAATATATGGGGCTCATTTTCTGTATGGAGCAATATATGGGGCTCATTAATCTGTATGGCGCAATAAACAGGGCTCATTATTCTGTATGGAGCAATATATGGGGCTCATTATTCTGTATGGAGCAATATATGGGGCTCATTATTCTGTATGGAGCATTATATGGGGCTCATTATTCTGTATGGAGCAATATATGGGGCTCAATATTCTGTATGGAGCAATATATGAGGCTCATTATTCTGTACGGAGCAATATATGGGGCTCATTATTCTGTACGGAGCAATATGGGCTCATTATTCTGTACGGAGCATTATATGGGGCTCATTATACTATATGGAGCAATATATGGGGCTCGTTATACTATATGGAGCAATATATGGGGCTCGTTATACTATATGGAGCAATATATGGGGCTCGTTATACTATATGGAGCAATATATGGGGCTCGTTATACTATATGGAGCAATATATGGGGCTTATTATACTATATGGAGCAATATATGGGGCTTGTTATACTATATGGAGCAATATATGGGGCTCGTTATACTATATGGAGCAATATATGGGGCTCGTTATACTATATGGAGCAATATATGGGGCTTGTTATACTATATGGAGCAATATATGGGGCTCGATATACTATATGGAGCAATATATGGGGCTCGTTATACTATATGGAGCAATATATGGGGCTCGTTATACTATATGGAGCAATATATGGGACTCTGTTATGGACCTGGTGGTTAGGAGCACCCGGAACGACCTGATGGTTAAACTCACACAGGACAAGCTCTGGCATGTGGGAGCTCTGCTGACCGCAACCCCTAATCCTATCACAACAACTAGATATAGCCGTGGAGCGTTCCTGACACTCCCTAGACGCCTGTTCACAGCCTAAGAACTAGCTAGCCCTAGAGATAGAAAATAAAGCCTACCTTGCCTCAGAGAAATTCCCCAAAGGAAAAGGCAGCCCCCCACATATATTGACTGTGAGTAAAGAAGAAAGTCACAAACGCAGAAATGAAACAGGTTTCAGCAAAGGAAGGCCAGACTTACAAAACAGACAGAGGATAGGAAAGGTATCTTTGCGGTCAGCACAAAAAAACTACAAAAGACCACGCAGAGTGTGCAAAAAGACCTCCGCACCGACTAACGGTGCGGAGATGCCACTCTGCATCCCAGAGCTTCCAGCTAGCAAGACAAAATCATGATTACCAGCTGGACAAGGAAACAATGAACAAATAATAACTATCAGGAACTTAGCTTCTGCTGGAGAAGACAGGTCACCAGAAAGATCCAAGAGCGAACTGAACCAATGCAGGAACATTGACAGCTGGCATGGAGTAACGATCTGAGTGGAGTTAAATAGAGCAGCCAATCAGAGGATAAACCACGTCACCTGTGTAAGGAACCTCAGAAGCAGCAGCTCCACTCACAGCCACCAGAGGGAATCCATGGACAGAACTCGCCGAAGTACCATTCACGACCACAGGAGGGAGTTCGACAACAGAATTCACAACAGTACCCCCCCCTTGAGGAGGGGTCACCGAACCCTCACCAGAGCCCCCAGGCCGATCAGGATGAGCCAAATGAAAGGCACGAACTAGATCGGCAGCATGAACATCAGAGGCAAAAACCCAGGAATTATCTTCCTGACCATAACCCTTCCACTTGACAAGGTACTGGAGTTTCCGTCTCGAAACACGAGAATCCAAAATCTTCTCCACCACATACTCCAACTCCCCCTCGACCAACACCGGGGCAGGAGGATCAACGGAGGGAACCATAGGCGCCACGTATCTCCGCAACAACGACCTATGGAACACATTATGGATAGCAAAAGAAGCTGGAAGGTCCAAACGAAATGACACAGGATTAAGAACTTCAGAAATCTTATATGGCCCAATGAAACGAGGCTTAAACTTAGGAGAGGAAACCTTCATAGGAACATGACGAGATGACAACCAAACCAAATCCGCAACGCGAAGTCGGGGACCAACACAGCGCCGGCGGTTAGCGAAACGTTGAGCCTTCTCCTGGGACAATGTCAAATTGTCCACCACATGAGTCCAAATCTGCTGCAACCTGTCCACCACCGTATCCACACCAGGACAGTCCGAAGGCTCAACCTGCCCTGAAGAGAAACGAGGATGGAAACCAGAATTACAGAAAAAAGGAGAAACTAAAGTAGCCGAGCTGGCCCGATTATTAAGGGCGAACTCAGCCAAAGGCAAGAAGGACACCCAATCATCCTGATCAGCAGAAACAAAGCATCTCAGATATGTTTCCAAAGTCTGATTAGTTCGTTCGGTTTGGCCATTAGTCTGAGGATGGAAAGCCGAAGAAAAAGACAAATCAATGCCCATCTTAGCACAAAAGGACCGCCAAAACCTCGAAACAAACTGGGAACCTCTGTCCGAGACGATGTTCTCCGGAATGCCATGCAAGCGAACCACATGCTGGAAAAACAATGGCACCAAATCAGAGGAGGAAGGCAATTTAGACAAGGGTACCAAATGGACCATCTTAGAGAAGCGATCACAAACCACCCAAATGACCGACATCCTTTGAGAAACAGGGAGATCAGAAATAAAATCCATGGAAATATGCGTCCAGGGCCTCTTCGGGACCGGCAAGGGCAAAAGCAACCCACTGGCACGAGAACAGCAGGGCTTAGCCCGAGCACAAGTCCCACAGGACTGCACAAAAGAACGCACATCCCGTGACAAAGAAGGCCACCAAAAGGATCTAGCCACCAAATCTCTGGTACCAAAGATTCCAGGATGACTAGCCAACACCGAACAATGAACCTCAGAGATAACTCTACTAGTCCATCTATCAGGGACAAACAGTTTCTCCGTAGGACAACGGTCATGTCTATCTGCCTGAAACTTC
Organism: Ranitomeya imitator; assembly: GCF_032444005.1. NCBI lineage: Eukaryota > Metazoa > Chordata > Amphibia > Anura > Dendrobatidae > Ranitomeya > Ranitomeya imitator. The sequence goes on from NC_091286.1 coordinate 682,031,328, forward strand.
TGCAGCTTGCGCCGCAAATCAGGGGAGATGGCAGACAAAATTACCCCCTCTTTGAGAATACCCGCCGGCTCAGGAACACCCGGAGAGTCAGGCACAAAACTCCTTGACAGGGCATCAGCCTTCACATTCTTAGATCCCGAAAGGTATGAAACCACAAAATCAAAACGGGAGAAAAAGAGCGACCATTGAGCCTGTCTAGGATTCAACCGTTTGGCAGACTCGAAATAAGTCAAATTCTTGTGATCCGTCAAGACCACCACGCGATGTTTAGCTCCTTCAAGCCAATGTCGCCACTCCTCGAATGCGCACTTCATGGCCAACAACTCTCGATTGCCAACATCATAATTGTGCTCAGCAGGCGAGAATTTTCTAGAAAAGAAGGCACATGGTTTCATCACCGAGCCATCAGAACTTCTTTGCGACAAAACAGCCCCTGCTCCAATCTCAGAAGCATCAACCTCAACCTGAAACGGGAGCGAAACATCTGGCTGGCACAACACAGGGGCAGAAGAAAAACGACGCTTCAACTCCTGAAAAGCCCCTACAGCCGCAGAAGACCAATTGACCACATCAGCACCTTTCTTGGTCAAATCAGTCAACAGTTTAGCAATACTAGAAAAATTAGCGATGAAGCGACGGTAAAAATTAGCAAAGCCCAGGAACTTCTGCAGGCTCTTCACAGATGTCGGCTGAGTCCAATCATAAATGGCCTGAACTTTAACAGGGTCCATCTCGATAGTAGAAGGGGAAAAAATGAAACCCAAAAATGAAACCTTCTGAACTCCAAAGAGACACTTTGACCCCTTCACAAACAAGGAATTCGCACGAAGGACCTGGAACACCATTCTGACCTGCTTCACATGACACTCCCAATCATCCGAAAAGACCAAAATGTCATCCAAATATACAATCATGAATCTATCCAGGTACTCTCGGAAGATGTCATGCATAAAGGACTGAAACACAGATGGAGCATTAGAAAGCCCAAATGGCATAACCAGGTACTCAAAATGGCCCTCGGGCGTATTAAATGCTGTTTTCCATTCATCGCCCTGTTTAATTCGCACAAGATTATACGCCCCTCGAAGATCTATCTTGGTGAACCAACTAGCCCCCTTAACTCGAGCAAACAAATCAGACAGGAACAGCAAAGGGTACTGAAATTTGACTGTGATCTTATTAAGAAGGCGGTAATCAATACAAGGTCTCAAAGAACCATCCTTCTTGGCCACAAAAAAGAACCCTGCTCCCAATGGTGACGACAACGGGTGAATATGACCCTTCTCCAAGGATTCTTTTATATAACTTTGCATAGCGGCGTGCTCTGGCACAGATAAATTAAACAGACGGCCCTTAGGAAACTTACTACCTGGAATCAAATCAATAGCACAGTCGCAATCCCTATGAGGAGGTAGGGCACCGGATTTGGGCTCTTCAAATACATCCCGGTAATCTGATAAAAACTCAGGGACTTCAGAAGGAGTGGAAGACGAAATAGACAAAAATGGAACATCACCATGTACCCCCTGACAACCCCAGCCGGACACAGACATAGATTTCCAATCCAATACTGGATTATGGACCTGTAGCCATGGCAAGCCCAAAACGACCACATCATGCAGATTATGCAGCACCAAAAAGCGAATATCCTCCTGATGTGCAGGAGCCATGCACATGGTCAATTGAGTCCAGTATTGAGGCTTATTCTTGGCCAAAGGCGTAGCATCAATTCCTCTCAATGGAATAGGATACTGCAAGGGCTCCAAGAAAAAACCACAGCGCCTGGCAAACTCCAAGTCCATCAAATTCAGGGCAGCGCCTGAATCCACAAATGCCATAACAGAATAGGACGACAGAGAGCAAATCAGAGTAACGGACAAAAGAAATTTAGACTGTACCGTACCAATGGTGGCAGACCTAGCGAACCGCTTAGTGCGCTTAGGACAATCGGAGATAGCATGAGTGGATTCACAAAAGGTTGCACTCTGTCGTGCAAAAGCATGTCTAATATGAAATATATGAAATATGAATAGCAAAATGGCTTTTGAACATTAGGAAAATATTTAAGAGACGCTTTGCACAGAATTTGATATAATCAAATAGTGTGAGCCCATCAACCAATCGTCAAGGTGGTCTCATAAAACTGATGGGTCCCTGATCTCCCTGTCCAAATGTGAACACTTACCGAAGGCCAATGTCTGTATGCCTGGGTGAATGTGGACACCTCTGTTCAGCAAAGCCTACATATGGGTTGACCGGGACCAAGTGTGATGAGATGCAATTAAAAACCACATGGTGATGGGAGGAGTGCGCAGTCAGTCAGCTAACACAGAAATGACAGAAAAAAGACTCGCACATCCAAACTAGTGTGAATAGGTGCATACCAGGAGCAGCTACCTCCATACATAAATATACAAAAAAGGTTGCACTCTATCGTGCAAAAGCATGTCTAATATGAAATATATGAAATATGAATAGCAAAATAGCATATTAGACATGCTTTTGCACGATAGAGTGCAACCTTTTTTGTATATTTATGTATGGAGGTAGCTGCTCCTGGTATGCACCTATTCACACTAGTTTGGATGTGCGAGTCTTTTTTCTGTCATTACATGAGTGGATTCACCACAGTAAAAACACAGCCCATTCCGACGTCTGTGTTCTTGCCGTTCAGCTCTGGTCAAAGTCCTATCACACTGCATAGGCTCAGGCCTATGCTCAGAGAATACCGCCAGATGGTGCACAGCTTTGCGCTCACGCAAGCGCCGATCAATCTGAATGGCCAAGGACATAGACTCATTCAGACCAGCAGGCGTGGGAAATCCCACCATGACATCCTTAAGGGCCTCAGAAAGACCCTTTCTGAAAATTGCCGCCAGGGCACATTCATTCCACTGAGTAAGCATAGACCACTTTCTAAACTTCTGACAGTACACCTCCGCTTCATCCTGACCCTGACACAAAGCCAGCAAGATTTTCTCTGCCTGATCCACTGAATTTGGTTCATCATAAAGCAATCCAAGCGCCAGAAAAAACGCATCAACATCACGCAATGCAGGATCTCCTGGCGCAAGGGAAAATGCCCAGTCTTGAGGGTCACCACGCAACAAAGAAATAATGATTTTTACTTGCTGAACGGGGTCACCAGAGGAGCGGGGTTTCAAAGCTAGAAACAGTTTACAGTTATTTTTGAAATTCAGAAACTTAGATCTATCCCCAGAAAATAAATCAGGAATAGGAATTCTAGGCTCTAACATAGGATTCTGAACCACAAAATCTTGAATGTTTTGTACCCTTGCAGTGAGATGATCCACACAAGAGGACAGACCTTGAATGTCCATAGCTACACCTGTGTTCTGAACCACCCAAAGTTTTAGGGGAAAAGAAAGACAAAACACAGTGCAAAGAAAAAAAAATGGTCTCAGAACTTCTCTTATCCCTCTATTGAGATGCATTAATACTTTGGGCCAGCTGTACTGTTATGGACCTGGTGGTTAGGAGCACCCGGCACGACCTGATAGTTAAACTCACACAGGACAAGCTCTGGGATGTGGGAGCTCTGCTGACCGCAACCCCTAATCCTATCACAACAACTAGAAATAGCCGTGGAGCGTTCCTGACACTCCCTAGACGCCTGTTCACAGCCTAAGAACTAGCTAGCCCTAGAGATAGAAAATAAAGCCTACCTTGCCTCAGAGAAATTCCCCAAAGGAAAAGGCAGCCCCCCACATATATTGACTGTGAGTAAAGAAGAAAGTCACAAACGCAGAAATGAAACAGGTTTCAGCAAAGGGAGGCCAGACTTACAAAACAGACTGAGGATAGGAAAGGTATCTTTGCGGTCAGCACAAAAAACTACAAAAGACCACGCAGAGTGTGCAAAAAGACCTCCGCACCGACTAACGGTGCAGAGATGCCACTCTGCATCCCAGAGCTTCCAGCTAGCAAGACAAAATCATGATTACCAGCTGGACAAGGAAACAATGAACAAATAATAACTATCAGGAACTTAGCTTCTGCTGGAGAAGACAGGTCACCAGAAAGATCCAAGAGCGAACTGAACCAATGCAGGAACATTGACAGCTGGCATGGAGTAACGATCTGAGTGGAGTTAAATAGAGCAGCCAACCAGAGGATAAACCACGTCACCTGTGTAAGGAACCTCAGAAGCAGCAGCTTCACTCACAGCCACCAGAGGGAATCCATGGACAGAACTCGACGAAGTACCATTCACGACCACAGGAGGGAGTTCGACAACAGAATTCACAACAGGGCTCATTATACTATATGGAGCAATACATGGGGCTCATTATTCTGTATGGAGCAATATATGGGGCTCGTTATACTATATGGAGCAATATATGGGGCTCATTATACTATATGGAGCAATGTATGGGGCTCATTATTCTGCATGGAGCAATATATGGGGCTCGTTATACTATATGGAGCAATGTATGGGGCTCATTATTCTGCATGGAGCAATATATGGGGCTCATTATTCTGTATGGAGCAATACATAGGGATCATTATACTGTATGGAGCAATACATGGGGCTCATTATACTGTATGGAGCATTATGTGATGCCCATAATACTGTATGGAGGACTATACTGTCCAGTTTCTGACTTATTGTAGAATGTACAATAGATATCACTCATGTAATGTAAGAAGTGAAATCTTTGGCACTGTACTATCCCTATATTTCTCTGCTGGGTCTGTGCATATGAATCATGGTATGCGTTAAAGGGGCCCACTGACACACTTTCGCCCTGCCCCCACTCCTAGTCAGGACTGTACTACTGGGGAGTACGGGGTCTCCAATTCACGGCGAGGCTGCGATCACCATGTAAGGGCAGACTGGATACATTTCTATACAATGTTTCCATGTGATCTCATGTAACAGTGTGAATTATTAGCTGTCTCCATCCATTTATATTACATGCGCGACCTGTGACCCGGCTCTTGTGTTGCCTCCTGCTCAGCGGACTATATACATATAGGGTTAGGCAGGGGCAGTGCTGGCGTTTGTGCCGCCATCTGTATGAATGGAGGGTGCGGGGCGGTGGAATGTACGTTATGTTATGGCCGTCACATTATATTATCTGGGTCTTCCGTTATATTTTATTATGTAACGTCTCTCGTCTTTTCTTATTCTAGAAGGAGCTTCATTAACCGGACTGAACTGTTTGCTCACCTCCTTGTCAAGCCTGATCAGTGATCGCTCAGAGCACAAGCAGCGGGCGCCCGGCGGGATCCAGACCTCTTGTTCTTGCCTACAACACATCTGCCGTACAGATGCAGCAGAGATGAGGGCCACATTTCAGGGACCTTTGCTTCTGATGCCTCTCTAGGTTTAGCTGCAGTCCTATGTAAAAATTCAGATATTATAAAACATCAAATCTATCTCCTTCCCCCTTAATTCACCTCCGCTAGTTGGTGAGGGTCCGGGAGTTGCGAGTCATGTAGTCAGCAGACTATTTGGTGGACTTTGCTTACAGTCAGTCACAAGCTGCGTCTTCTATTGCGGCATCGTCAAATCATGAGCTGTACAGACCAAGGGGCAAACGTGGGGGGTTCCTGCCATTTATGGAGAAACTAGGGTCTTGCAAAAGTTTGTGCAGAAATAATATCGCCACACAATGCCCAAATAAATCCACCGTACAGTGCGCTAATAATTTCACCTTGAAGTGCCCAAATATTGCTACCATACAGTGCCCAAAATATTCCACCAGGCAATGCCAAAATAATACGATCATATAGTGCTCAAATACCACCGTAAAATATTCATAACATATCACAATACAATGTCACAATAATACTACCATTCAGTGCTCATATGATACTACGATATGGTGCCCAAATAATAGTATCCTATAGTGCTGAAATAACACCATGCATTGTTCATAAAATACCACCATCAAATTCTAAAATGATAATACCGTACAGTGCTCATATAATACTACGATACAATGCCCAAATAATACTATCATATTGTGCCCAAACTATACCACCGTATAGTCCTCAAAACATACTACCACATGCAGCGTTACCATTTAGGCCAAATTATACCGCCATGCAGTGCATATATGGTAGCACTGACAGTGCCAAGGTAATGTTAAAATAATGTGCTCAAATAATACCACCATACAGTGTCCAAATTATACCGCCATACAGTGCTCAAATAACACAATTTACTGTTTAAATATTAGCATGCAGTGCTCTAAGAAAACCGCCATACAGAGCTTATATAATACCAGCACAATATAGTCTGCAAATAATACAAACCATAAAGTACCCGTAGAGTGCCTAAATACTGTCATACAGTTCCCAAATATCACTACCATATAGTGCTCAATTAATACTGCTATACAGTGCCCAAATAATACTATCATCCAGTGCTGAAACTATGCCAGTTTACAGCTCTCAGATAATGCCACCATGAAATGCTTAAGTAATACCGGTCCAAAATAATACTACCATGCAAGGCTTAAAAAATAGCAATATATATTTTCAAGGTGGCCTTGAGGAAGTGTGTGTTTACATGACAAGGCATTGGTCTTTCTGAACGGCGTATATTCGATGATGTCTTGCATGTACTTTGTAATAAAAAGCTAGTAAAAGGGATGAGAGCCACAAGTTTATCCTTTGTGCATTGGACCATTTTCTAAATAATACTACCATATATTGCACAAATGAATTGTGTCTGCAGTGGCTAAACAATACCACTATATAATCTCCAAGGAAAACTTTAATATAGTGTTCAAATAACACTAACATGTAATGCACAAAAAATATCACCTTACAGTCCACAAATAATATTACCATAGAGTGACAAAATAATACTGCCAGAGAGTACCCATATAATTCCACCATAGAGTGCCCAAATAATACTGCCATAGAGTGCCAAATAATACTGCCATAAGGTGCTCAATTAATACCACTGTAGAGTGCCCAAACAATACTGCAATAGAGTGACCAAATAATACTGCCATAACGTGACCAAATAATACTGCCATAGAATGCCAAAATAATACTGCCATAGAGTGCTCAAATAGCATCATATAGTGCCCAAATAATACTTACATAGCGTGCTCAAATAATACTGCCATAGAGTGCCCAATTAACACCACCATAGAATGCACAAATAGTATTACAATAGAGTGCCCAAATAATACCGCCATAGAGTGCCCAACTAATACCACCATAGAATGCCCAAATAATATTGCAATAGAGAACCCAAATAATACCACCATAAAGTACTTAAATAATACTACCATACAGTGCCCAAATAATACTGACATAAAGTGCCCAATTAATACCAACATAGAGTGGCCAAATAGTACTGCCATAGAGTGCCCAAATAGCACCACCATAGAGTGCCCAAATAATACTACATTACAGTGCCCAAATAATACCACCTTACACTGCCCAAATAATGTTGCCATAAAGTGCCCAATTAATACCACCATAGAATGCCCAAAAAATACTGCTATAGAGTGCCCAAATAATACCACCAAAGTGTGCTCAAATAATACCGCCATAGCCTGCCCAAATAATACTGCCATAATAGGGCTCCCGTGTATTGCCCATGTAGTGTTGCTATACGCTGCCCATATAACGATGCCCCTGATCTTAGTCGCAGCATCTTGTATATGTGTGGGACTGAATTCGGCAGCATTAGCGCATTTTGCGCCTCCTGTAACGCAGCGGGCGGTATTCTGTGCGCTGCTCCTTTAATTGCGGAGTTATAATAACCCGGAGATTATATCGGGGAGGAATCTGATTAACATTACGCTTTGTCAGAAAACCATTCAGTACTCCCTCAGGGATTAGTGTGAAAGTCTGAGATTTCTAAATATAGAGAAATCAGTAAGAGCCGTGAATTATTAACCCCTTCATCCTTCCGAAATACGAAGACAGAACGTATCAAAGTCATAGGAGGGTAATAAAGAAGAGGAAGACGAGGCCAGGGGGAATCAATGAGCCGGCCAAGGATATACCCCACCGCCATCTTCTCTATGCACCGCAGATGGAAATAATTCATTTATTATGAAAAATTACACCGAGCTCCAAATCCCTTGCAGTGAGTTACACTATAGAGTGGAAGCTTCCTAAAACCACCACTAGGGGGAGCTCACTGAATACAGAGTTAAAATTATCTTCTAGGGAGCTATAACTTGATACTTCTGGGCCATTAGTCCAAATTCTGCGCAGACTCGGTGCCATTTATAAGGCCAATGGAGCCACTTGGTGCCATTTATAGGGCCACCTTTAACGACCACAGGAAACTATGAACAAGGAGATTTCTCAAAGCCATTGGTCAGAATGATGAGTTCTAATGCAACACCAACAGGTGGCGCTAGCGCAGCAAAGAAATCTAGTTGGCAACCGTGGTAGATGAGGCAGCGCTGGAACAACGACTACTGGAGTTAATGAAGTGGAACAGCAACAGCAGAGCTGGAAAAGTGATGGAGCAGAGTTGACACAACTATACTCAGCAATTAGAAATCTATATAGTAGAGAGGAGCTTGCAAAGGCCACTCATGCAGCAGAGCTTGTTTAGGGATGTAGCAGAGCTGAGTTTACAATATAGGCTAATTGCAGCAGAGCTGGCCTAGGGATGTAGCAATGCTGAGTTTACAACAGAGGTACACTGCAGTAGAGCTGAGTTTGCATTTCAGGCTAATTGCAGCAGAGCTGGTCTAGGGATGTAGCAGAGCTGAGTTTACATTATAGGCTCATTGCAGCAGAGCTGGCCTAGGGATGTAGCAGAGCTGAGTTTACATTATAGGCTCATTGCAGCAGAGCTGGCCTAGGGATGTAGCAGAGCTGAGTTTACATTATAGGCTAATTGCAGCAGAGCTGGCGTAGGGAAGTAGCAGAGCTGAGTTTACATTATAGGCTCATTGCAGCAGAGCTGGCCTAGGGATGTAGCAGAGCTGAGTTTACATTATAGGCTCATTGCAGCAGAGCTGGCCTAGGGATGTAGCAGAGCTGAGTTTACATTATAGGCTCATTGCAGCAGAGCTGGCCTAGGGATGTAGCAGAGCCGAGTTTACATTATAGGCTCATTGCAGCAGAGCTGGCCTAGGGATGTAGCAGAGCCGAGTTTACATTACAGGCTCATTGCAACAGAGCTGGCCTAGGGAAGTAGCAGAGCTGAGTTTACATTATAGGCTCATTGCAGCAGAGCTGGCCTAGGGATGTAGCAGAGCTGAGTTCACAACAGATGTTCAATGCATCAGAGCTGGCACAGTGGGGCTTGAGGTAGCAGTGGAGGAAAGATGGAGCGGCAGAGTTGCACAACATGAGTTTGATGTAGCAGAGCTGGAATAGCAGAGTTATGCAGAGTGGGGAGTTCCAGATGCTAAGTTATGGCAGGAGCCAGAATACTTGAATACTAGCGGGAATCCTACGATATGATGTCACAGGAGAACGGCGGAAAATTTGAGGGAGCAGCAGACAATGCAGTGCTGGGATACAGGAGAGGTCGGAGACGGCTCCCGGGGAGTAAATCCAGTGTGGCTTATACAGGGGGAAACCATAACCCAGCCCCTGCGGAACCTCTATTCTGCCTCGTCTATGATCACAGCCATAACTTTAGGACTACCCTAGCCCACCAGGAGTAAAATGTATTACATCTAAGCTGCCAGAAATCCATTCATTAAGCCTCCTTCATCACCGAAAATAATATATATTACATTTATTTACATCAGAGCCCTAAAATATATAATTAATAATCTCTAAATCTTTCCAGAACATCTGGAACCAAAGTTCAATTTTCCTGCTCTTCATATAGCCAGAGAGTTACACTTTCGGCCACTAGGGGGAGCTTGCTGTATAGGAATAAATACAGCTTGTATGGAACATGTAATAAATCCATATGTAGTGAGCTCCCCCTTGTGGCAACCAGATGAATTGTATCCACTTTTTAACATGTCCAGCTATAAAGATATCATAACTGTGAGATTATCTTGTTTTTCCATCTGAGAGCAGCTATAAAAACACACCCCATTATTACAGGGCTGGCACCAAGAAAAAAAAGGGGATAACTTGCCCATCATTATGATAACTTAGGGGTCCCGCAACTCAGACCTCCACTATCCCAAAGAGTGCATTCATTGTCTATTGAGCTACACATGACTTTATTGGCAGACTCGTAGATGAGGCACTTTAGGATCTTGGCGGTCTATAAATGATCGAACAATCGCAGATTTAGCTAAAAAAAAGAATAAAGTAAAAATGTAAAATTAATAAATAAAAAATAATAAAAGATGATATGTGGGTGACACATTGTGCGGTAATCGAGCTGACATCTGTGTGCGCTGCTCCATCTAGTGGTTGAAATGATGAATGACTACTGTGAATAAAAAAAGAAACAACTCAAAGATGATGATAAATATTTTCGAGTAGAACAATTAATATTTTGTTTAGGGCCTTTAGTAAAGACAAATTGTATCATTTTTTTGTGATACTTTGGCATGTAAAAGACACAGGTGTAAAAATAAATCCCAAATTCCGCAGATATTGTGGAAATTCCTATTACATGATTTGCAACCTGGAAACTGCAGTTCTTTCCACCCGCAAAGTGATAGAACACAGATCCTCGTCTCCGCACCCTAAAAATTAATTCATGTTGGACCTCAAAAGTGCAAGTGAGGAAACACTGTGCTTGGCCTGATCAGTGACGTCCTCATGGGAAATAGCGGAAAACTGTAAACAAGTAGCCAGTGACAAAAAATGGAAATTTGGTGAAAATTTTGCAATTTTCAAACTTTTAATTCTTATGCCATTAATCGGAGAGTTATGTCACACAAAATAGTTAATAAATAACATTACCCACATGTCTGCTTTACATCAGCACAATTTTGGAAACCTAATTTTTTTCGTTAGGAAGTTATAAAGGTTAGAAGTTGACCAGCCATTTCTCATTTTTCCACCAAAATTCACAAAACCATTTTTTTTAGGGACCGCATCACATTTGAAGTCACTTTGAGGGGCCTATATGACAAAAAATGCCCAAAAGTGACACCATTCTAAAAACTGCCCCCTCAAGGTGCTCAAAACCACATTCAAGAAGTTTTTTTAACCCTTCAGGTGCTTCACAAGAATTAATGGAATGTGGATGCAAAAAATTAACATTTTCCACACCAAAAAATTACTTTAAATCCAAACTTTTTTATTTTCACAAGGATAACAGGACAAAATGTACCCCAAAATTTGTTGTGCAAATTCTCCTGGGTAAGTGGGGAAAATCCACTGTTTGGGCGCATGGCAGGGCTCAGAAGGGAGGGAGCACCAATTGTCTTTTTGAATGAAAATTGGCTGGAATTGATGGCGGCACCATATCGCGTTTGGAGACCCCATGACGTGCCTAAACAGTGGAAACCCAACAATTCTAAATCCAACTCTAACACAGCCCTAAACCTAAACCTAACCCTAACCTCAACACACCCCTAATCCCAACCATAACCCTAACCACAAGCCTAACCTCAACACAACCCTAACTGTTATGATCTGGTGGCCTTGGAGCAGCATGAGACGTACTCTGGAGAAGGTGGCACCTGTACTGACCGCGAACCCTGAACTAGCAGCGCAACTAGAAGTAGCCGTGGGGGGTACCTAACACTCCCTAGACCCCTCGACACAGCCTAAGAATTAACTACCCCTAAAGACAGAAACAGGAAACCTATCTTGCCTCAGAGAAAATCCCCAAAGGATAGATAGCCCCCCACAAATATTGACTGTGAGAGGAGAGGGAAATAACATACGCAGAAATGAAATCAGGATTTAGCATAGGAGGCCAGTCTAGCTAAAAAGAAAGGATAGAACAGAGTACTATGCGGTCAGTGTAAAAACACTAGAAAATATCCACCACAGAAAATACAAAACACCATATCTGACTAAAGACATGGAGGGTATATCTGCATCTCCAGAGACACAGCTAGGCTGCAAAAAATCCTTTACAACAAAGCTGGACAAGACAAAACATGAAAAATGCACAGAACTATAAGGTCCACAGCAGGTGGACAGCAAAAACAAAGCCAGGACTTATCTTTGAAGAAAAGCACAGCGAACAGGAGAGACCAGAAGGGATGTGAATCCTCCATAAACAATGGACAACTGGCACTGACTAAAGGATCAAGCAAGGCTATATAGCCCAGCCCAAATTGCAAAAAATAGATACACCTGATAAATGCTGTGATCCAACTACCGCAGCACTACCACTCATAACCACCGGAGGGAGCCCAAGAGCAGAATTCACAACACCTAACCACAACCCTAACTGTAACACAACCCTAACCCCAGTTCTACCCCCAACACAGCCCTAACAGTCACACAACCCTAACCCCAGCTCTAACCCCAACACCAAACCTAACCACCACTCTAACCGTAACACAACCCTAACCCCAGCTCTAACCCCAACACAACCCTAGCCACAACCCTAACAGTAACACAACCCTAACCCCAGATCTAACCCCAACACCAACCCTAACCACAACCCTAACCCTAACACAACCCTAACCCCAGCTCTAACCCCAACACAACCCTAACACAGTAAATGGGGAGTTCAGTACTGCAAATGTGAACCTGCATTCGTCTGTGCCCGTGACCGTATATATGACACAGGTATACCCAGTACTTTATTCAGTGCTTTCGCTAAGCATTCACTCTCTCAACTATTCCCTTGAGACCTTAGCCGTGTATGTTTTGCCCACAGCGCAATTGTTTTCCTTGTTCCCTCCGGGTAATTCCAAGAAAACCCTAGAAGGTTACTACCTTATCCACGGCCCCGATTATACATACAGGACAGGTACCCCCCTTTTACTCATTATGTACCTCAAATTAAGTTAAGCGTTATGGTCCTTCCTCTGATCCTTATGTATATCAATTACAGCCACAGGTTTCCTTCCAGCCGGAATTAAAGGCCTTGCTGTACGGTGGCAAGCATTCGCTAATTTATCAGTCTGGTCAGTACTGTTATGACATGTAATCCACCTTTATGGTTAGAGCCATGCACACAGACAACATGGCACATGTACGTTCAGAATACCATCTTACTCTCTAGCGTTTTTGCTGCAGTATTTATACAACCTAGGTGGTGGTCCTCCAGCCTTGAGTCTTACAGGGATGATTGAGTTCTCTCTTATTGTGTACACATGAACGTAGTATCACTAGCTTTCTCTGGATTACTCCTTCCAGGTTACCACAGCATCCATGTACCCGACTCATCAGTCATTCTGTGTCCTTCCTTTATAAGCAACAGATCTCAATAGGGTATGTCTCCTTTCCAATTGTACCGCAGATACTTATATAACGGTCTCCTTTGTACCTCTCTCCGCTATGTAACTATGCTTTAGTTTTTTGATCTCAGTGTATAATCTTTATCCTGATGGTGTATGTCTCACCATGACTATCGTAACCTTGTGACATGGGTTCCTCTATGTAAATATGTAAATATGTATATACGTCTGTCTGTTATTAATAGTGTTTTGTCCTTTGCTTGTTACAGCGATATTGTGATCAAGGCCATGGAGCTGGCCGAAACGTCAGTTGTTCGCCTGATACCTTTTTCTATTGATGGAAATCAAATAAACTTTTGAGATATGCAAAGTTATACTATACGTGTGCAGTGATCCTTTTTGAACTTTATGACTTGTGGGATCTAGTACCCCGTTCACTTGCACGGTGGACTCTACAGATTGAGTGCTAGCTTTCTATACTTTCCCTAACCCCAACACCAACCCTAACCACAACCCTAACCGTAACACAACCATAACCCCAGCTCTAACCCCAGCACCAACCCTAACCACAACCCTAACTGTAACACAACCCTAACCCCAGATCTAACCCCAACACCAACCCTAACCACAACCCTAACCCTAACACAACCCTAACCCCAGCTCTAACCCCAGCACCAACCCTAACCACAACCCTAACTGTAACACAACCCTAATTCCAGATCTAACCCCAACACCAACCCTAACCACAACCCTAACCGTAACACAACCCTAACCCCAGCTCTAACCCCAACACCAAGCCTAACACACCCCTAATCCCAACCATAGCCCTAACCACAAGACTAACTTCAACACAACCCTAACCACAACCCTAACAGTAACACAACCCTAACCCCAGCTCTAACCCCAACACCAATGCTAACCACAACCCTAACCGTAACACAACCCTAACCACAACCCTAACCGTAACACAACCCTAACCCCAGATCTAACCCCAACCCTAACCACAGCACTAACCATAACACAACCCTAACCCCAGATCTAACCCCAACACCAACCATAACCACAACCCTAACCGTAACACAACCCTAACCCCAGTTCTAACCCCAACACCAAGCCTAACCACAACCTTAACAGTAACACAACCCTAACCCCAGTTCTACCCCCAACACAGCCCTAACAGTCACACAACCCTAACCCCAGCTCTAACCCCAACACCAAACCTAACCACCACTCTAACCGTAACACAACCCTAACCCCAGCTCTAACCCCAACACAACCCTAGTCACAACCCTAACAGTAACACAACCCTAACCCCAGATCTAACCCCAATACCAACCCTAACCACAACCCTAACCCTAACACAACCCTAACCCCAGCTCTAACCCCAACACAACCCTAACCACAACCCTAACAGTAACACAACCCTAACCCCAGATCTAACCCCAACACCAACCCTAACCACAACCCTAACCCCAGCTCTAACCTCAACACAACCCTAACCACAACCCTAACTGTAACACAACCCTAACCCCAGATCTAACCCAAACACCAACCCTAACCCCAGCTCTAACCTCAACACAACCCTAACCACAACCCTAACAATAACACAACCCTAACCCCAGCTCTAACCCCAACACAACCCTAACCACAACCCTAACCGTAACACAACCCTAACCCCAACTCTAACCCCAACACAACCCTAACTACAACCCTAACAGTAACACAACCCTAACCCCAACTCTAACCCCAACACCAACCCTAACCACAACCCTAACAGTAACACAACCCTAACCCCAGCTCTAACCCCAACACCAACCCTAACCACAACCCTAACAGTAACACAACCCTAACCCCAGCTCTAACCCCAACACCAACCCTAACCACAACCCTAACAGTAACACAACCCTAACCCCAGCTCTAACCCCAACACCAACCTAACCACAACCCTAACATAACACAACCTTAGTCCCAGATCTAACCCCAACACCAATCCTAACCCTAACTGCAAAGAATGGAAAAAATTAAAATTTTATCATTTTTGTCTAACTAAGGGGGTGATAAAGAGGGGTTTTATTTACTATTTTTCTATTTTGATCACTGTGATAGGGTATGTCACAGTGATCAAAACGAACCAATAGGACAAAGCTCCTATTGTTGCCGGTTAGCGGCCATCAGATAGATGCACCCACCATTTTCTTCCAGAAGATGATGTGGAGGGACAGGGGGACGGAGCAGGAGGGTCCGGGGATGGCAGACGTACTGGGGGACCCCATTTCTCTCTCCTCTGGTATGCTTGATCACATCAGAGTAGAGAGAAATGAATGGGAAATTGGACTTTCTTTTTTGATCACCGTTTTTCGGTGAATAACGGTGGTCACGATACTGGGGACAGTAAAAACCAACCCGAATCATGTTCTCGCAGGTCTCAGCTACCCCCGGCAGCCAAGACCCTGGAGATTTTTCGATGCTGGGGGGCACTATACACTTATTGCTCAATATAAACCAATGTAGAACACAATACACAGCGTGTTATAAACAATACACCTGTGCCCATACAGGGGATTACTGAAACAGAAATTCCATGCAGTTATAATAGATAAACCGATATACAAATACTGCACTGAAGAGGATCTTAATCAAAAAACATCTTTATTAAATACATACATTATTATAAAAAATGCATAGACCAGATGGGAGGCTGAAAGAGGTGACAACTACACCAGGGGCTGCAGGTAAGAGGAAAACAACATTGCTCTAGTAACACATACAAATCCTTGTAGCGAACATGGTGTGCTAGTGATTAAAATATATGGAGTAAATACTACTACGCTGGTGAAAAAACATCCAGCGCCACGACCAAGCTAACATCAGGACAAAGGGTACAGATTAATGTAGCATAGTTACCTCAAACCTGCGGCGCCAACACCCCAACGCGCGTTTCGGCGTGTGTGCCTTCTTCCGGGGGAGTGGCGTCGTCAGGTCATAATGCCGTATATATGCAGAGGGCTATATAACAGATCATATGCTAGCGTTAGAAACCGGCCGTATATCGGCGCATGCTCAGTTGGGACCGGAAGAGCGACCATCACAGAGTGCGTCATTGCATAGAGGCAGAGCAGGGAACACCCGTAGTGACGTGGGTACGCACAGCTCGCACAGAAAGAGTTGCGATGGAGACGCCGTCAGTGAAGGTAAACAACCAGACACAGTGGGCATGCGCACTGGCCACAGAGGGATCTATAGGAAATAAGATGGAAACAACGGACCAGTGATGCATAAAGTGCAATAAGTGCAATATATACAATATGGCAGACTGCCATGTTAAAGTTGCAGTGGAACAATATGGATAAAACTATTCCAAATTAGGGTGCAATGAATAAAATACCTCCATGTGTTGTAAAAAAACATACAAGAAACTACATCCATATATAGGGAAAAGGGGGAAGGAACCAGATAAACAATACAGTGATGTTGATAAAACAGTGCTAAACAGTGCATATATTAAAATGTATACAGAAAATACATACAGTACAACACCATATATGATACAGAACAAATACTGGTATATAAAAAAATCAGCTGTAAATATATGTAATTACAATAATTATTAAAGTGCAGTGGTATACAGTTGATTCCATGTTTCAAAAACCCGTAATTAAAAGAAAGATCCTCTTCAAAATGCAAGGAAAGTCGATCTCCATAGGAACAGCCAAATAAGATACATCATATCAAAATTATATAAAACTAAGAGAAAAAAGAAAAGAAAGAAACACAGTTAATAATGAATGAAAAAAACAAATAAAAACCCCTGACGAGGCCATTAAAAAATTCGATGACGGGTGAATCAGAGGAAAGGGGCGTAACTTATCATTTCATTTAGACCTTGTGGATATATTGTACGTAGTTCCCAGATCCAGCGAGCCTCCTTCTGGGCTAACAAACGCCCCGCATTACCACCCCGGAGGTCCAAGTGGACACAGTCAATTCCCTTAACTTGGAGGACCGTGGGATCACAAGCATGATATTGTTTGAAGTGCCTCGGTACACTTTTCAGAACCTCAATGTTGTCTTCATCTTTGGCAGCCAAAATGTCCCTAACATGTTCCCTTACTCTAACCTTTAGGGCTCTTGTTGTCAAACCAATATAGATCTTACTGCATGGACAAAACGCGTAATAAACTACAGCCGTTGTAGCACATGTGATGGTATGTGTTATTTTAAATACACGTCCATCTGTTGAGGTGAAATCTTTGGCAGACACAATGTTCGGACATGCCACACATTTCCCGCAGGGCTTACATCCCCAAGTTGTTAGTGGTTTCTGCTGACCAGTGCAAAAAATGGGAGAAGGAGTTTTGGGTGTATAGTAACTCCTAACCAATATATCTCCCAAACTTGGAGATCTCCTGGCTGTCAGTGATGGTTTAGGTGGCAAATATTGCCTTAATATAGGGTCAGACAGAAGTATAGGCCAGTGTTTATCCATAATTTCATACAACTTGCTCCACTGGGAGTTGTAAGTAGTAACCAACCTTACCTGGTTACTTGGTTCTTTCTTTTTAGGTGCATACAATAGTTGATGACTATCCATGTTTCTTGCTCTATAGTATGCCCTCTTGATGGATCTTCTGCTGTAGCCTCTCTCCAAGAAACGGGCCTTCATTTCTTTCGCTCTAATCTCAAAGTCCGATATATCAGAACAAATCCTTTTGATGCGTAGAAACTGTCCCGTAGGGACAGCATTGACCACATGTGGAGGATGAGAGGAGCTAGCATGGAGAACCGAGTTCACAGCCGTGACCTTACGGAAGGCATCAGAGGACAATAGACCATCAGGGCCCCCTCTGACCAAAACATCCAAAAATTCGACCTGATGATAACTGGAATTGAAAGATAAATGAATATTCAAATCATTATTATTAAGGGCTTGAAAAAAGATTGCAACTCAGTAGGGGTACCTCGCCAGATCAGGAAGATGTCATCGATGTAGCGGGCCCAAAAAATGACCCGCTCCATCGACACACCCCGATCTGACAAGAACAGGTCCCTCTCCCACAGCCCCAGGAACAAATTAGCATACGAGGGCGCACATGCCGCCCCCATTGCTGTTCCCTGGAGCTGTAGGAAGAAAGACCCGTTAAAAAGAAAAACATTTTTAGTAAGTAAAAAATCTAACAAAACCAACAAAAATTCAGTATCATCAGACGATAGGTCCATCATGGTCAGAAAATGAGAGACCGCCCTCAAGTCATCCTGGTGGCAAATGTTAGTATATAAAGACTCGACATCACAAGTGGCGAGGATCATATCCTCGTCAATGTGAATCGAGTCAATCATTTTTAGGAAATCAGACATATCCCTAGTGTAGGATGGGATTGTCTCCACCAGGGGCTTGAGGAACGAGTCGATATATCTCCCGATACCCTCCGTAAGGCCACCAACCCCAGATATAATAGGCCTACCTGGGGGGACCTGCAGACTCTTATGAACCTTAGGCAAAAGGTATAATGTTGATATTCGAGGATCCTTAACCATCAGGATATCACGTACTTCCTTAGTGATTAGATGCCTCTCCTCTGCATTCCAAAGAATTTTCTGTAATTGGTCCTTATATGAAGATAAGGGATTATATGTTAGTTTTTTGTAACATGCCGTATTTCTTAGCAAACGATACGCCTCAGCCTCGTATAACTTGGTGGGCCAGACAACAATATTTCCGCCTTTGTCGGCCGGTTTAATTACAATGTCTTTCAAGTTTTTGAGGCGTTTAATACACTGATGCTGAGAGATAGTTAAATTATTATGATAAATATGGGATGGAATACTATCAAGATCGTTAGTGGCAAGTTGTACAAAAATCTCAACATTTGGACATGCAGATAGAGGGGGACATTTTGATGCTAGCTCCTCTCATCCTCCACATGTGGTCAGTGCTGTCCCTACGGGACAGTTTCTACGCATCAAAAGGATTTGTTCTGATATATCGGACTTTGAGATTAGAGCGAAAGAAATGAAGGCCCGTTTCTTGGAGAGAGGCTACAGCAGAAGATCCATCAAGAGGGCATACTATAGAGCAAGAAACACAGATCGTCATCAACTATTGTATGCACCTAAAAAGAAAGAACCAAGTAACCAGATAAGGTTGGTTACTACTTACAACTCCCAGTGGAGCAAGTTGTATGAAATTATGGATAAACACTGGCCTATACTTCTGGCTGACCCTATATTAAGGCAATATTTGCCACCTAAACCATCACTGACAGCCAGGAGATCTCCAAGTTTGGGAGATATATTGGTTAGGAGTTACTATACACCCAAAACTCCTTCTCCCATTTTTTGCACTGGTCAGCAGAAACCACTAACAACTTGGGGATGTAAGCCCTGCGGCAAATGTGTGGCATGTCCGAACATTGTGTCTGCCAAAGATTTCACCTCAACAGATGGACGTGTATTTAAAATAACACATACCATCACATGTGCTACAACGGCTGTAGTTTATTACGCGTTTTGTCCATGCAGTAAGATCTATATTGGTTTGACAACAAGAGCCCTAAAGGTTAGAGTAAGGGAACATGTTAGGGACATTTTGGCTGCCAAAGATGAAGACAACATTGAGGTTCTGAAAAGTGTACCGAGGCACTTCAAACAATATCATGCTTGTGATCCCACGGTCTTCCAAGTTAAGGGAATTGACTGTGTCCACTTGTACCTTTGGGGTGGTAATGCGGGGCGTTTGTTAGCCCAGAAGGAGGCTCGCTGGATCTGGGAACTACGTACAATATATCCACAAGGTCTAAATGAAATGATAAGTTACGCCCGTTTCCTCTGATTCACCCGTCATCGAATTTTTTAATGGCCTCGTCAGGGGTTTTTATTTGTTTTTTAATTAATTATTAACTGTGTTTCTTTCTTTTCTTTTTTCTCTTAGTTTTATATAATTTTGATATGATGTATCTTATTTGGCTGTTCCTATGGAGATCGACTTTCCTTGCATTTTGAAGAGGATCTTTCTTTTAAATCTACGGATTTTTGAAACATGGAATCAACTGTATACCACTGCACTTTAATAATTATTGTAATTACATATATTTACAGCTGATTTTTTTATATACCAGTATTTGTTCTGTATCATATATGGTGTTGTACTGTATGTATTTTCTGTATACATTTTAATATATGCACTGTTTAGCACTGTTTTATCAACATCACTGTATTGTTTATCTGGTTCCTTCCCCCTTTTCCCTATATATGGATGTAGTTTCTTGTATGTTTTTTTACAACACATGGAGGTATTTTATTCATTGCACCCTAATTTGGAATAGTTTTATCCATATTGTTCCACTGCAACTTTAACATGGCAGTCTGCCATATTGTATATATTGCACTTATTGCACTTTATGCATCACTGGTCCGTTGTTTCCATCTTATTTCCTATAGATCCCTCTGTGGCCAGTGCGCATGCCCACTGTGTCTGGTTGTTTACCTTCACTGACGGCGTCTCCATCGCAACTCTTTCTGTGCGAGCTGTGCGTACCCACGTCACTACGGGTGTTCCCTGCTCTGCCTCTATGCAATGACGCACTCTGTGAGGTCGCTCTTCCGGTCCCAACTGAGCATGCGCCGATATACGGCCGGTTTCTAACGCTAGTATATAATCTGTTTTCTATTGGTTATCCCTCTGCATATATACGGCATTATGACCTGACGACGCCACTCCCCCGGAAGAAGGCACGCACGCCGAAACGCGCGTTGGGGTGTTGGCGCCGCAGGTTTGAGGTAACTATGCTACATTAATCTGTACCCTTTGTCCTGATGTTAGCTTGGTCGTGGCGCTGGATGTTTTTTCACCAGCGTAGTAGTATTTACTCCATATATTGGAATCACTAGCACACCATGTTCGCTACAAGGATTTGTATGTGTTACTAGAGCAATGTTGTTTTCCTCTTACCTGCGGCCCCCGGTGTAGTTGTCACCTCTTTCAGCCTCCCATCTGGTCTATGCATTTTTTATAATAATGTATGTATTTAATAAAGATGTTTTTTGATTAAGATCCTTTTCAGTGCAGTATTTGTATATCGGTTTACTTATTGCTCAGTGCAGTTGAAAGGCGTATCGATGGTCGTTAAGGGGTTAAAAATGCACATATTTCTTAATACCACGTCTGGAACGACCTGAGCTATAAAACGGTCCCACTATTTAACCCATATGGTAAACTCTATAAAAATAAATAAATAACACACCAAAAACGTGGCTTTTTCATCATACTGTCACACACAAAAAATAGAGTAAGCCCATGTTCACACAGTGCGTTTTTTACTGCGGAACCGCCGCGATTTTGCCGCTGCGGCTCCGCAGCTGTTTTCCATGCAGGGTACAGTACACTGTACCCTATGGAAAACAGGAACCACTGTGCACATGATGCGGGAATCGGGAAAAAAAGCCGCGCTGAATAGCTGCGGTAAAAAAGAAGTACCATGTCACTTCTTTTTGCGGAACTGCAGCGGTTCTGCACCCATTGACCTCCATTGTGAGGTCAAACCCGCAGTAAAAACCGCAGATGAAAAAAATATCTGCGGGTTTTACTGCGGTTTGTGGTGCAGAACCGCTGCAGTGTGGCTGCCCCCCCCGTGCCCCAATCCCACCCCCCCATGCTCCGATGCCACCCCCCGTGCTCCGACGCCCCCCCGTGCCCTCATCTCCCCCCCTTATACTTACCCGGCCTCCCGGTGTCCGTCCGTCCGTCTTCTCCCTGGGCGCCGCCATCTTCCAAAATGGCGGGCGCATGCGCAGTGCGCCCGCCGAATCTGCCGGCCGGCTGATTCGTTCCAAAGTGCATTTTGATCACTGAGATATAACCTATCTCAGTGATCAAAATAAAAAAAATAGTAAATGACCCCCCCCCCTTTGTCACCCCCATAGGTAGGGACAATAAAAAAAATAAATAATTTTTTTTTCCACTAAGGTTAGAATAGGGGTAGGGTTAGGGTTAGGGGTAGGGTCTGGGTTAGGGGTAGGGTTAGGGTTAGGGGTAGGGGTAGGGTTAGGGTTAGGGGTAGGGTTAGGGTTAGGGTTAGGGGTAGGGTTAGGGTTAGGGGTAGGGTTAGGGGATTTTCAGCCATTTTAACCCTAAAAAACTCCCTAGAAAACACACAGACTCTGCATAGAAAACTGCATAAAAAAACGCACTAAAAAACGCATCAAAAAACGCACCAAAAAAGCACCAAAAAAAGGACCTGCGTTTTCTGCCAAGAGCTGTGGTTTTTAGTGCAGAAAAAAAAGGATGGAAATCAGGAACGTGTGAACATAGCCTAAGAAGAAATCTAAAAGTTATGTAAAATATGTTATCTCTTAAAATGTCAATTTATCCCTCGAAAAACAAGCCCAATATGACTCTGTTGATGGAAAGGGAAAAAAAAAACTTATAGCTCTCGGAACATTCCGATGGAAAACGAACAATTTTTTGAAAAAAAAAAGGTTTTAGGCTAATTTCAGACTGGGTATTTTTGCTGCGTAATTTTTTCATGCTTTTTTATGCTAATTTTCAGCTGCTTTTTACAGTATCAGCAAAGCCTATGAGATTTCAGAAATCTCATGCACACACATTGTTTTTTTTGTCATCAGTATTTTGTGCTTTGCATGTTTTTGGGACATACATCATGTCACTTCTTTCAGCGTTTTTTCAGTGTTTTTTACCCCCTTTGAAATTAGTGGGTGCAAAAAACAAACGCTGAAAAATGCACCAAAAACGCAGGTATCAGGTTCTGCAACATTTTTTGTGCCAAAAACTCATTCTTTGGAATAGTATAAAAGCTGTGGGGGAACAAAAAGCGCACAAGGCCATCGAGTGATACCCTTTTAGCTACAAAGGAAAGTAAAAGTAAGGTGCTCACCTGAGTAGGTTGTGTTCAAGTCACCGAGGTCACCACAGTTCAGCTCAGTGAGTTGACTGCAGATCACCGTGAGAATTTCTCACGGTGATCTGCAGTGAAGTCACTGAGCTTGAACTGCGATGATCTCATCACTGATTTTTTCCCACGGTGCTGAGGTCACCGCAGTTCAGCCTGACTGGGAAAGCAGCCTCAGTGACCAGTGGTAACCACAATGATGTCACCACTGCCCACTGATGCTGCGCTCGCAGCAGCTCATTCACCAGTGGTTCTCAGCCAGGATGATTTCTTCTTGGCACCGTCCAGGTTGAAAATGATTTATCCTCACACATGGATTACGGTGTGGGACAGAACGACCGACAGGTATGGTATATAGTCATTTTTTATTTCTGTTAGGTTAGTACAGTATAACTGTGTTTCTATTTTTAAATAAAAATGGAAAACTGTATTTTGTTTTATTTCTAATAATGGATTTTATTCTGGCTGTGTATTTAACATGAAACTATAGGAGTAGTAATGGATAGGTGTCTTATAGATGCCTCTCCATTAGTAATCCATGGGCTTGATGTCACCGGACAGTACAAAGGTGACATCAACCCCACAAATATGAACCCCATTTGCTACCGCTACAGGGCAAGTGGGAAAAGCAGGGCAAAGCGCCAGAATTGGCGCATCTAATATATGCGCACTTACTGGGTGGCTGAGGGCTGCTATTTTTAGGCTGGGGGGTCAATATCCATGGCCCCTTACCATCCTGATAATATCTGCCCCCAGCTGTCTGCTTTAGCTTGGCTGGCTGTCAAATATGGCAGGGGACCCAACACCATTTTTTTTAAATTTATTTAAAAAAAAAACAGCTGACAGTTGAGGGTTGCAGCCCCTAGGTGTGAGTTTTGCCTGGCTGGTTATAGAAAACATCGGGGAACCCACGCCTGACTTTTAATTTATTTATTTATAGTGCAGGTGGCAGGTGATGAATATTCCCATCAGCTACCACCTGCTCTCGCTGTTATCAGTTGAATATAACTCTCATCATTCTTCCCTGCTTGAGCTGATCGCCGGCTGAGCAGGGGAGAATGAGGAGAGCAGTCTTCAGCACCCAGTGCCGGGGAACAGCGCTAACTGTACCACTACTTCTCAGGCGCCAGTGCATGTGGCACTGATTCAGCACATGAGCTGCACATGGTTGCAACACATGTGCCGCAAGTATTACACACATAAACACTTGGACACAGACACCTCCAGTATCATTTTTTTCCCGATACCAGAAAAAACAAACATGTGAAATCGGCTAAGATGGCCCTCACAGTCGCCCCAAACTGTATAATAGCACTCACATTACCTCCCATACTGTATAATGGCCCCCACACTGTATGATTGACCCCCAATAGACCCCACGCTGTATGATGACCCCAATATTAGCTCATATAGTTTGATGGTCCGCACATTAGCTTCCACATTAGATAATGGCCCCCAAACTGTATGATGGACCTCACATTTGCACCCATGCTGTATAATGGCCCCCATAACACAGGTGTTTTCATTTGTCTGCCTTATAAAATTCTTTCTAGCCAGATACGAGATATGATAATTTATAGTCCCTCCCCGTTGTCCCTGGAAAAGGCCATGTCACCGGCAGGGCGTTTGGACAGACGTTTTAGGGGTAAAAAAAACCATTTGAGGATGTTTTTGAGACTTCACCTTCTCCTCCTATTGAGGCAGAAGAACGATGCAAATTGGGGCCTGCAGAGAGTCCAAGGAAGGAATTGAAACTTGAAACACCGGCTCGTTTCTGTCTATATTGTAATCAAACGGGTCATGTAATTGTAAGGTGCACAGGGCAGTAGACATGGGTGAGGAGCTGTTGTTCTCCCACACCCTGGCACCACACAAGTAAATAATGTCCCATCTGTCGCGGAATCAGTGTAAAGTGTGTGTAACAGTCTCTTTTGGTCCTGAAAACTCCGCTTGTCCTGCATGTTGACTCTTTATCCATTTTCAACAGTTCAACTTTACTCAGTAGACCAAGTTCAGTCTCATTCCCGGATACAGCACAGTATGTTAAGAGTGGTAACAGTTCCTTCAGCCTGAGCCATCCCTTCCTTTGCTGGCGTTCCTTGCCCCTGGGATGTTCTGCCCGGCTCCGTAGCTTCCCAGAATCCCCACCCGATTTCTGTCTGTGAATTATCATCCATTTTCCCCTTTAGGGATGTAAGCAAGGCAAGCTCCTCCATACCTTTTTCAGGCCATTGGTCGCGGACGTTACGGAATGGATCACCAAAATCTGTTGCGGCCATTCTCATGCTGCTCTCCCTCTCCATTTTCTTCATATCCATGTGATCTTCAGCCCTCTGGCCCTGAACTTAAAGTTTGAGGTTATCTCTCATGCAGACTACTGGTTGTTTTTGAGACGTATCTCTGGTTAACTATAGTGATTAGCGAGCTTTAAAATGCTCCAATGCTCGTTACTAGTAGCAAGCTTTCCGTACTTCTCGAGTGCTCGACTCGAGTATAATGGAAGTTAATGGGAAATTTGAGCATTTGTACCAAAGGACCCTCCCAGGATGTCTAGGGGGCCAGAAAAATCGCTGAAATATATGGAAACAGTGCTCAAATGGAATAGGAACAGCATGGGGAAGACACCTGGAAGCATCTCTGACTCCCTGGTCTCTACTGGGAATAATGTTGTCAAAGTATTACGCCACTTTTACAGACCAACAATAAAACATACATAAAAAAACGGTTGTTACAGGATAAAATGTTAGCAAGAATTATTTCCTATATAATGATTTGTGTATAAGGCAAATAAAAAAAGAGATAAATGAAAAACCCTCCTCCTCCACCCCTTAGGCTATGTTCACACATAGCGTTTTTGTACTTTCTCATTACTTTCAATGGTGAAAAAATGCTGCAAAAACACTGAAAGAATTCACATGCTGCTTCTTTCAAATATACAGCAGTTTTTTATTTCAGTAAAAAAATAGGCAAAGGAATCGTGTGATGAGATTTTTTTTTTTTTTTTAATCCCGTTTGTAAGGAGTGGAGCTCCTAGACTGGTGAAGCCTATGCACTAAGTGCAAGGCCTATCAAAAATTGAAAGGAGGAATTGGAATACACCCTGTAACACACGTACAGTAGGGTCTCAGAAAACATTTACATTTAGAAGGAGTGGAACTTGTGGCCAAAAACAAGGAATCCCGGATTCAAGGCCACCACTCGGAGTACAACAAGGACATTCAGGCATCCGACTCTGATTTTGCCACCACAAAAATGGCATATGGTTTATGTTTTATTATTTTTTTGTCCTCCTCTTCCTCCTCCTACACCATATCAACAGGGTTATCATGCGGCCCTCGCTCTAAAGTTTTGGAGGGCTATCAGGCAGTCCTCAGTCAAGCATTTTGGAGGGCCTGAGTCATTCATTTTGGAGAGCCATCAAGCGGCCCTCAGTCATACATTTAGGAGAGTTATTTGGTGGCCCTCATTCATAAATTTATTTTCAGGTCTATATATTTTATTTTCATAAATAACCCCTTACAGTCTGCAAGTGGGAACACAACAAACACGGTCATCCATAAGACCTAGCTTCCTGTCCCACCTAACATAGGGGTGCGGGATAGCACTCTTGAAGCCAGAACAGTGCAAACAGGTGATTGGTTGGATGGCAGATAATGCTCCCAGTCTGTTTCCCAGCACCACCCTGTCTTCCATATGGTCCAGTCTCACCAACCATGAGTGTGAACCACATACTTCACCCTGATCCTCCTTCCTGCCACTATGGTGGTGATGGGTGCTGTGGGGACTGATCTCAGGCAGCGCATTATGGGGGTCAGGATGTTGTACCAGAGGGATTACCACTCGACAAGCTTTTTGCTCCAGCCTTGCTTTGCACTGACCTTCTTAACAAAGTGCATGACTCTGTGTTGGCCAGATATCCTGGTTCATCTGCTACCTGGTAAGCTGTTTCCAGGTCCTTTTGCTGGCAAAATGATCGAAAGGATGTTGATGAATATGTCCATAGGTGCAGAGTTGGCACAAGACCTGATCTAAAGCTTCTTACCATACCCCGAGAGGGTTTCTTTTGCCTAATCAGCCTGACTTGGAGGAGCACAAGGAGAATGAGGTGGAATAAATGTTGGGTTCCAGACGAGTCAGTCATCGAAATGCAAGGGTTTTGTTGCTGAAGATTTGCATGCGGGTCACCTAGTGAGGGAGTTCTGTCAGAGGTGTCAGCGGATAGAAATCTTTGTGGGTCCAGTGGCCCCTTATGGAAGGGAGAATATTGTCATGCTGCTGGGTACGAACCCTTGAGCCTGTGTATTGTGATCGGCTTCTCTGGCTGTTGAGCCACAGCGAACATACCTGTTTCCGGGTGGTTAGGTTCTGCTGCTCTGGCTGCTGTCTGTTTAGCATAACACAGGTGTTTTCATTTGTCTGCTCTATCACCTTTCGGGTGCGGCTTAATATTCTATCTCCCTGCTGGCATTTCCTGCTGGTGGTATTCTTATTTGGATGTTCAGCCATTCTACTGTAGTGCAAAACCCATCAATGTATTTCCAGCTAGGGTTTATCTCTTTGTTGTTTCTGTTTTTTGCTCTACCTCTAGCTTGTTTCTTTTTCAGAACTAGGCAGCATATTTTTTAACAGTACGTACTTTATACTATATTTTGTTTTTCGTGGTTTACTTTACTCACTCTGGGATATTTCCTTTTCTTCAGTACACTTTCCCTTTTGCACGTAATTCACACTCTGGTGTGCGCTCCGGTTATTTAGGAGGGACGTGATGTGCTCCACAACCTTTTAGGTTGCATAGGTCCAAGTTGCCATCTTTAAGCCTGTGGTTATAGTGATCTCTGCTCACGCAGGAACCACTAGGAACTGCGGGTCAGGATCTCTAGATTGTACAGGAAGCGCCAGTGTCATTTGAAGCATTTAGATTTAAGTGCTGCAGAGCGGTAGTCATGCTCTCCGGTTATGTTCTGGTCCGTTACAGACAAACGGAGTCCCAGTCCCAGTGTGCGGTGCGTGGTGCATCACAGTCAGTTGTAGGCCGCAGGCCTCTGCTGTCTCCAGGCTTCCGTCCTAAGGAGTCACCGCACACAATTCAGGGGACACCAAGTTCCTTACTGCAGGCAAACGTTTATTGGTCAGTTCAAGTTCATCGGGTGGTGATTTGTGGAATAGGGCACAGCAATTCATGTTTCTTCCTTCCTTAGTACAACACTTCTTAAGCCCTGCCACTTTTTCAAACCCCTAAGCCCGCTGACTCCATCAGCCTCAGGAATTTCCTGTCCACTTTGGCAGTGCACCTGGAACTGGCCACCTGCCCTCCACGTAATTCCACGTCCACCTACCTCGAGACAGGCTCGGACTGGCCCACCGGAGAACCGGAGGATTCTTTGGTGGGCCCAGGCACTGACACCTGCTGGCATACTGGCCAGCAGCTGCCTAGGGCCCCCACTGCTTCAAGGGCCTCCACTGCTCCAGGGGCCCCCAGCCAGTGGCTATGGGGCCCCTCAGTCAAGGGGGCCCGCCCTGTGCCAGCATAGAAGCAGCTGGAGACAGGATCCTGTCCCCGCTGCTAAAGCAAAATGAATATTCACGCTTCCCCACGCTCCTATGGGCGTGGAGAGGCGTGAACACCATTTCTCTTTAATAGCGGGCAGCGTTAGCCACAGGCTGCAGCTAACACTGCCCGCATGTAAAGCCCCACCACCACACCACACACACGCACACACAAAGCACCGCAGCACATACACACACACGCAGGCACACAGACACAGAGAGCAGCACATCCAGGCATCCTGCTTCCTGTCTGAGACAGCCCAGCTGGATGACGTCCTCATCCAGTGCGCTGTCTCAGACAGAAAGCTGCCGGCGAGGAAGAGGCTGCCTGGATGAGCTGCTGCGGGGAGGTGAGTGTGTGTGTGAGTGTGAGAGAGTGGTGCGGTGCTGTATGTGTGTGTGTGTGAGGGGTGGTGGGGAAGGAAAATTATATTGGTGGGGGAGGCAATGATGGAGGTGTTGGGCAATGTTGGCAGTGAGGGGAGACAATGATGGAGGTGATGGGCAATGATGGTGGGGTAGGCAATAATGAAGGTGATGGGCAATGATGGTGGGGAGGCAAAGATGGCGGTGATAAGCAATGATGGTGGGGGAGGCAATGATGGAGGTGATGAGCAATGATGGTGGGGGAGGCAATGATGGAGGCGATGGGCAATGATGGAGGTGATGGGCAATGATGGTGGGGGAAGCAATGATGGAGGTGATTAGGCAATGGAGGTGGGGGAGGCAATGATGGAGGTGATGGGCAATGATGGTGGTGGGGGGAGGCAATGATGGAGGTGATGGAATGGGCAATGATGCTGGGGGGGAGGCAGTGATGGAGGTAATGAAATGGACAATGATGGTGGTGGGGGAGGAGGCAATGATGGAGGTGGTGGAATGGGCAGTGATGGGGTGGTGGGGGAGAATGATAGGGGTGGTGGGGGAGAAGGCAATGATGGAGGTGGTGATGAGGACAATGATGGGGTGGAGATTGGCTGCGTTATACTTTATGAGAGGGCTACATTATATTCTGTACGGGGACTGCATTATTCTCAGGGGACTACATTATATTCTGGGGGCTACATATTACTATATGAGAGGGCTGCAGTATACTCTATGGGGTGGCTGCATTATATTCTGTGGTGGGGCTGCATTATTCTCTCAAGGGACTACATTATATTCTGGGGGGCTACATCATACTATATGAGGGGACAGCATTATGCCCTATGAGGTGGCTACAGTATACTCTATGGGGGGCTGCATTATATTCTGTGGTGGGCTGCATTATACTATATGAAGGGGGCTGAATTATACCCTATGAGGGGGCTACAATATATTCTATGGTTGGGACTGCGTTATACCAGAGGGGGTTGCATTATATTTTGTGGGGTGCTGCATTATATTCTATGAGAGGGGGCTGCATTATATTTTATGAGGGGGGACTACATTATTTTATGAGGGGGGCTACATTATATTCTAAGAGGGGGCTACCCATCTATGATTCTACCCCAACCCCTGCTACATAATTAAGACATGTACTACCGTATATTATACCCTGATATTAGCGTGTTTTACCACACAATTGGTGGTCTTGTATTTATTTCTACGTAGCTACATAGTGGGTCTCAAGAATGATTTTCTCTGGTGGGCCCAAGGTGCTCCAGTCCGACGCTGCCTCGAGATGTCAGAAGACCAGGCTCGCTCCTTGGTACCTGGCCTAAGCTGTAGGTGCCATATGTGACTGAAATGTCCATCGGGGAACTCAGTATAGCCTCCCATTGCCTCGAACGATTGGCCCATGCTGTCCCTAGCAGCCCCCAGCACCCAAAATTGACCTTGACACTGCACTTCTCTAACCACACAATCAGAAGTGCACCCCTTTTATTAACACTAGCTCCCACCCACTAAATTAGTTCTAACTATTTCCTATCCTACAGACTAAACCTATTGTTATTATCCTGTGTCCTATACTGCTGCTAAACCGCTTACTGTATAAACCGTACTTATGCTATCACATTACACATTAACACTTTCCATGACTTATATACTGTACATTACCATAATACATTATATAAAATGCATCACATTTTTTAATATTAGACAGCATAGGACTGTCCCGATGAGGGGCACCTTGTTGACGATGGGATGGCTTTTATGCTATTTTTGATCAAAAACAGTATTACTAAGAACCCTGTGTTATTTAAATGCACTTTTGCATTTTACTTATTTAGTTACAGTAGGGTTTATGTTTATTTTACTTCTTCTAGGTTTTGTATGCTTTATGGCCAAAGTGAACATCTCTTTATGTGATGCATGTATACCAACTTAAACCAAGCTAATTTTTGGGTGTTTTTTCTTTGTATTTTTGCATTTTGTGCAAACCGGGGTGTGGCTTCTCTCTCCTGAGCTGGAAATTACATTTAAAAGTTTTCCTAGGCTGGTCTCCACAGGTCAAGACCCCATCCTTTGTCTGCTCTTGTTCACACACTGAGGTCAACTCGGACACATGGTAAGGTTTTTAATATTAGACAGCGTAAGACCAGGGTCACCTTGTTGACGATGGGATGGCTTTTATGCTATTTTGGATCAAGAACAGTATCACTAAGAACCCTGTGTTATTTAAATGCACTTTTGCTTTTTACTTATTTGGTTACAGCTGGGTTTATGTTTATTTTGCTTCTTGTAGATGTTGCATTATATAAAATGCACTTCAGTATTACATGTCAAAACCAAATGACACTATTCACAAAGCCTGATTGTTGTCTTCAGGGACAGGAAAAAGGTAAGACAGTCCACATCCCTACACTAGCATAACACTTAGGTGTTTGAAATGTGATGGACACCTGGTCAGAATGATGACGGAGCTCATTATGGTTGGTGTTGATAGTCCGAGGTCAGGGAGCTTCTGACAGTGATGTTTCCTAGATTTGGGGGCTGCCTAAAACACAGAAGTGGGGAGGTCTGGAAATATAGATTTTTATCGGGCATCTTTTTGACCCCCCTTATGTTGGGGGAGACAGGACAAAAACTTACAACAAGGATGAATTCTCATTGCCACACAATAAAAGAAAAAAAGAAAAGATCTACGTGTTGCTAAACATTTTTGTCACAGCATCATAGACATGAAATTGCTGATATTGATAGGTAGATTGAATTCACAACCCAGATAGACAGAATAATGTGGGAATACAAACATATGGTAACCTTTGACTCACTCAGTGCAGGAATGAATGTGTCACATGGATTTATGTCTTTTACATCAATTAAGAAATGTGCTCTTCAGACCTTGTGGGGGCATCACAACACAGAACCAGACCCCAATCACAAGACAATAAAACTTTCACACTCCTTATATATGAACTGCTGCAATATTTACTGCCACACTGTTTCTCCCCTTCCACATTGATAGTTCTGTTTCACATCACTTGTCTTATCTATTGCATTATTCCCGTGTCCTGTTGTGTATAAATTTGTGATTCAAAAAGGGCTCTAAAAGTGAACCTGGAAATTATAGGCCAGTAAGTCTAACCTCTATTGTTGGTAAAATATTTGAAGGGTTTCTGAGGGATGTTATTCTGGATTATCTCAATGAGAATAACTGTTTAACTCCATATCAGCATGGGTTTATGAGAAATCGCTCCTGTCAAACCAATCTATTCAGTTTTTATGAAGAGGTAAGCTATAGGCTGGACCACGGTGAGTCATTGGACGTGGTATATCTCGATTTTTCCAAAGCGTTTGATACCGTGCCGCACAAGAGGTTGGTACACAAAATGAGAATGCTTGGTCTGGGGGAAATTGTGTGTAAATGGGTTAGTAACTGGCTTAGTGATAGAAAGCAGAGGGTGGTTATAAATGGTATAGTCTCTAACTGGGTCGCTGTGACCAGTGGGGTACCGCAGGGGTCAGTATTGGGACCTGTTCTCTTCAACATATTCATTAATGATCTGGTAGAAGGTTTACACAGTAAAATATCGATATTTGCAGATGATACAAAACTATGTAAAGCAGTTAATACAAGAGAAGATAGTATTCTGCTACAGATGGATCTGGATAAGTTGGAAACTTGGGCTGAAAGGTGGCAGATGAGGTTTAACAATGATAAATGTAAGGTTATACACATGGGAAGAAGGAATCAATATCACCATTACACACTGAACGGGAAACCACTGGGTAAATCTGACAGGGAGAAGGACTTGGGGATCCTAGTTAATGATAAACTTACCTGGAGCAGCCAGTGCCAGGCAGCAGCTGCCAAGGCAAACAGGATCATGGGGTGCATTAAAAGAGGTCTGGATACACATGATGAGAGCATTATACTGCCTCTGTACAAATCCCTAGTTAGACCGCACATGGAGTATTGTGTCCAGTTTTGGGCACCGGTGCTCAGGAAGGATATAATGGAACTAGAGAGAGTACAAAGGAGGGCAACAAAATTAATAAAGGGGATGGGAGAACTACAATACCCAGATAGATTAGCGAAATTAGGATTATTTAGTCTAGAAAAAAGATGACTGAGGGGCGATCTAATAACCATGTATAAGTATATAAGGGGACAATACAAACATCTCGCTGAGGATCTGTTTATACCAAGGAAGGTGACGGGCACAAGGGGGCATTCTTTGCGTCTGGAGGAGAGAAGGTTTTTCCACCAACATAGAAGAGGATTCTTTACTGTTAGGGCAGTGAGAATCTGGAATTGCTTGCCTGAGGAGGTGGTGATGGCGAACTCAGTCGAGGGGTTCAAGAGAGGCCTGGATGTCTTCCTGGAGCAGAACAATATTGTATCATACAATTATTAGGTTCTGTAGAAGGACGTAGATCTGGGGATTTATTATGATGGAATATAGGCTGAACTGGATGGACAAATGTCTTTTTTCGGCCTTACTAACTATGTTACTATGTTACTATGTTACTATGACTCTTCAGATTTTCTATTAGACTAAGTCTGATGAAGAGACCGGAGTAGTCTGAAAAGCTGCTATTTGTTACCATCTTTTCAGTTAGATATCGGAAGGTATCAACCACTGAGGACTCAAATTTTAATACCTTTCCATTACTCTTGAAACTTTTATTAATGAAGCCAGGTGAGAATGCTTCCCCCTCTTTCCTTTCTTCCAAGGTTGGGAGATACACTTTTACCGCACTGTGAACGGCATGAGAAAATAAATACCATAGATGAAAACAATTTCTGATTTCTGTTCACTCTGCAACCCAAAAATCAGAAAAAAAGTGATCAAAAAATGTTATGTAGTCCAAAATAATATTAAACTCATCCCACAAAAAACAAGCCCCTGCACAGCTCTTTCAGCGGAAAAATAAAAAATGCTTCAGCTCTCAGAATATTGTGACGTAAAACCAAATACATTTTTTTTTTTTAAAGTGTTTTAAAATAGCAAAATGTAAAAAACTTAATAATAAAGTTATTTTAGCACTTTCACTTTATGGTGAACAGTGTAAAAAAAAAAAATAAAGGCAATCCCTGAATTGTAATTTATTTGTTCATTCTGCCTTCCAAAAATCTGAATAAAAATGTATGGTAATTAAAAATGTTATGTAACCCCACATGGTACTGATCAAAACTTCAACTCATTCTGGAAAAATCAAGCCACTACATAGATCTGATGTCTGTCAATGAAAAATAGAGGTTTACATGTTACCAGCAGCTCACAGGCACTGGAAAAACAAAATGGTTCCAAAAAACTAAACCAGAAAAGTCCACGCTCCTTCTGATCCCAGCAGTGTACCCAAACCACAGTTGTTGTCAGCATGAATGGCACGCCTGCAAAGGGGAAAACCCATTTAAAGAAATTCCCGAATCTAATTATTGATGACCTACAAGCTAGAGAGTTCATCAGTATTAGATCAGTGAGGGAAAACACAGATCGGCGAAACACTTGTGGGATAAACATGCTCATTACACCCCTAGATGAAGTCCATAAAGGTACCTTCACACTGAACGACTGATTGATATCGTTGTGTTTGACACGCAGCAGCGATCAGGATCCTGCTGTGAGATCGTTGGTCGGAGCTAGAAGGCCAGAACTTTATTTCGTCGCTGGATCACCCGCTGACATCGCTGAATCGGCGTGTGTGACGCCGATTCAGCGATGTCTTCACTTGTAACCAGGGTAAACATCGGGTTACTAAGCGCAGGGACGCGCTTAGTAACCCGATATTTACCCTGGTTACCATTGTAAATGTTAAAAAAAAAAAAAACACTACATACTTACATTCCGGTGTCTGTCGCGTCCCCCGGCGCTGTGCTTCTCTGCACTGTGTCAGCACCGGCCGGCCGTAAAGCAGAGCACAGCGGTGACGTCACCGCTCTGCTTTACGGCCGGCGCTTACACAGTGCAGGAAAGCTGAAGGCGGGGGACGCGACAGACACCGGAATGTAAGTATGTAGTGTTTTTTTTTTTTACATTTACAATGGTAACCAGGGTAAACATGTTTACCCTGGTTACCAGGGGACTTCGGCATCTTTGGTCGCTGGAGAGCTGTCTGTGTGACAGCTCTCCAGTGACCACACAAGACGAAACAGCGATGCTGCAGCAATCGGCATCGTTGTCTATATCGCTGCAGCGTCACTTAATGTGACGGTACCTTTAGGGTTGTCGTTTTCAAAATGGAGACTTTTTTTGTGACTTTTATGCTGTTTTGGCACCTTGAGGGCTCTGCAAGTGGCACCCATAAACTATTAGTGCCAAATTTCTGCTCCAAGGGTCAAATAGCGATTCTTCCTTTCCAAAATTGGGCTACAACAACATTTTAGTGAAAAAATGATAATTCTTCGATTTTGCACACCAACGTTATAAAGTCCTGTAAAGCAACATTGGTATCAAAATGATCACAACACCCCAAGAGTAATTCCTTCAGAGGTGTTGTTTCCGAAATAGAGTCACTAGTGGGGGAGAGAGTTCTGCTGTTTTGGCACCTCAGGGGTTCTTCAAATGGGGCATGGCATGCACAATGTATTGCAGTCAAAATTCACACTTCAAAAGTCAAATAACGCTCCTTCCATTTTGAGCCATGATACACACCGAAACAGTAGCTTCTGACCACATATAAGGTATTGGCATACTCAGGAAAAATTTCACATTTTTTCCTTTACCCATTGTGAAAATGAAAAATTTTATACTAAAATAACAATTCTAATGGGAGAAAAATGTTCATTTTTCTGCTGGGTGACAGTCACGACACATGCATGGAGAGCCTGGGGGTTGGGCTATCCATCCATGTGTTATCCATCCATGTGTTGTGACTGTCACACAGCAGCGACACATGCAGCAACGGCGCCGATCAGCTGATCAGCCGACGCATTCTATGTATCCGGGTTCCCACTGTAGCTTATTCGGTAAGCGCTATAGCTTGCCGAATAAGTAAGGACCCGATCAAATTCGCTCATCTCTACTTGTAATTTTCCAAACTCTAAAAAAAGTTGTTTAAAAATGATGCTGGCATGAAGTAGACATATGGAAAATGTTATTTATTAATAATTCCGTGTGTGTGACTGTTTTATTAGCACAAAATTGCAAAGGTTTTTTTTGCAAATATCAAATAGTTTCTAAAATTAACATACATGTTGACCAAAATTTACCACTAACATAAAGTGCAATGTGTCACAAAAAAACTGTCCCAGAATCATGTGGATACATGGAAGTGTTCCAGATTTATCACCACGTAAAGGGACACCTGTCAGATTTGACAAATGGGGCCTTAGTTACGCTGCGACGGTCTTCAGTAAGGAAGTGGGACCTCAAACTGTCCCTGGAATCCTAATTGTCCCTGTCCCAGGGGTACTCTTGAAGGTAGAGAGGCCTGAGTCTCTGACCTTACTATTCTCCTGTTAAACCCCGACCTGTCCCCTCTCCCACCCCATGAGGCCTGGTACAGAAATGTAAGGTAAACAAGACACAAAGACAAAACAGGGATAACAGAAAAGCTCTATCATACAAAAGCACTAACCAACAATAGGGAGGAGGTTAGGGACAGGGAGGAATAAACTAAATGGGAACAGGGACTAGGAGATAAACACACACGTACCTCAGCAAACCATAGAACACTACTACCATAACTCTACTCCAACCACTTAGGTTTAGCACACAGCACAGGAAGATAAATCTTTCACGAGCAGGGACAAGAAGGTCTGACCAGTTTTTATAGGGAGGAAAAGGTAATGACCAGATCAGAAGCAGCTGAAACTAAGCTGAATGTTTCTGACAGCATAGAAAGGGTCATTAACCTCTTCAGCACCAGAGGAACTTAAATCCATTTAATATGGGACACAAATCCCACCATCACTAAAGAAGACCTGTGATTCACTAAGCAACATGACTGTCTAACTCCAGGTATTCCAGGGAAACGTGACACTCTCGTGACAGTCTGGTAAAGAAGGTGAAAATAGGTTTAGAAGGAAATGGCAACATTTATAAATCCTACTGATATCACTGATCCTGTGATATTTATATCTTTTTCCAAGCATTACCATAATTCACCAGGAGGTGGAGAGAAACATCTATGGTAGAGTCGGACAGTCTCTGGCTTTCAGGAGCGCTTTGCACAGATTTACCCCCCCCCCCCCCCCCCCCATAACAAAGATAATGAGATTTTTACAGTACATTATGGTGTGTTTTTTTTCAATTAAGGGGATTTTAAGGGGTCTGAAGGCCTCCTAGGAGCAAAATTCAAGCTTTCTGTGGAGCGCTCAGCCCAACAATAGAGAACAGTCTTTGTTGTATCCTGCTACGCACACATTAGGCCTCATTTATCAAAACTGTCTTTATTGCCTATAGCAACCAATCAGAGCTCAGCTTTCATTTCTCAGACAGCTGTGGTAAAATGTAAGCTGAGCCCTGATTGGTTGCTAGGGACAACAAAGATGGTTTCTCTTATCTGATAAATCTTCCTTTTCTTCACCAGTTTGGACTCGGGTCTGATCCACAGAAAATTATAGGGACAGGAGAGAGATTTGTGCTGCTGCTGTTTTTAGATTTATTGGCTGATCACAGGCTAGCGAGATCGCCTGCAAACGACTAGATAGTTCTAGTGCAGCGACCACAATGTTTTATATAGCGGGGATCAGTCCGCCATCGATGCACGAGCTACCGTCTGCTCTGGCGCTAGGAATCCCCTCTATGACGGAGGGTGGGCCCATCATTACTCTTTCAAAATACACTTCTGGCTCTTAAAGTGGTGGTCTCCCCATATGAACATCATATAAGGGGGAATTCTGGAGTTTCAGAGAAAAAAATGCGACTATTCAAAGCCACTTTTGTGGACTAATAGCTTTGATATATCGGCCTTAATCCTGACCTTTAAATAGAGTCATCGTATTTTCCCCCCTGAGTCTGCTTTCACTTTCCTGACCAGGCCAAATCTTACAGTTCTGACCAGTGTCACTGTATAAGGAAATAATTTTTGGCAAAACATTTGAAAATTTTGCACTTTTCAAACTTTTAACCCCTTTCTCCCTTTGCTGTGGGCTCCAGCGGTGAACCCACATCTTTACCAGCACATGTCAGCTGTTTTGAACAGCTGACATGTGCCTCTAACAACTATGGGTGGAATCGCAAACCAAATGCCTCTGTTAACCTGTTAAATGCCACTGTCAAACTCTGACAGCGGCATGTAACTTGCTCTCCGGCAAGCACGCTGGAAATCCACCCACCGGTCACCGATGGGTTGTCATGACAACCAGAGGTCTCCAGCAGACCTCTATGGTTGTCACTGCCAGATTGCTATGAGGGCTGCCCGGTGGTCGGAGCTTATAGCAAGTGAGCAATTCTGCTACATACAGACGATCTGATCATCGCCTGTATGTAGCAGAGCCAATCTGACAAGTGCAGCTTCTAGTCTCCCATGGAGACTATTGATGTATGCAAAAAGTATAAAAAAATGTTTTAAAAAATGAAAAAAAATATATATCTATAAAAGTTCAAATCACCCCCCTTTCGCCCAATTCAAAATAAAACAATAAAAAAAAATCATACATACACGTATTTGGTATGGCCGCGTTCAGAATCACCGATTTGTCAATATAAAAAAAAAATGAACCCAATCGCTAAACAGCGTAACGAGAAAAAAATCAAAACGCCAGAATTACGTTTTTTTTGGTCGCCGCAACAATGCATTAAAATGCAATAGCGGGCGATCAAAAGAACGTATCTGCACCAAAATGGTATCATTAAAAATGTCAGCTTGGCACGCAAAAAGTAAGCCCTCACCCATCCCGAGATCACAAAAAATGAGGACCCTTCGGGTATCCGAAAATAGCACATTTTCTTTTAACAAACTTTGGAATTTTTTTTCACTACTTAACCCCTTAGTGACGGAGCCAATTTGGTACTTAATGACCGGGCCAATTTTTGCAATTCTGACCACTGTCACTTTATGAGGTTATAACTCTGGAACACTTTAACAGATCCCGGTGATTCTGACATTGTTTTTTCATGATATATTGTACTTCATGTTAGTGCTAACATATTACTTGTGTTTATTTATGAAAAAAATGGAAATATGGCGAAAAATTTTAACATTTTGCAATTTTCAAACTTTGTATTTTTATGCCCTTAAATCAGAGAGATACGTCACGAAAAATAGTTAATAAATAACATTTTCCACATGTCTACTTTACATCAGCACAATTTTGGAAACAACATTTTTTTTTTGTTAGGAAGTTATAAGGGTTAGGGCCAGGGCCGGCTCCAGGTTTTTGAGGGCCCCGGGCGAAAGAGTCTCAGTGGGCCCCTCCTTTAACACATACCACAATTCATGATGCACAGATATACTCAATAGACGGAACTTGTCATGTCCCCAAACTCTAATAGTAGGCAGATATGGGGTTAATCCACAGGTTAGGCTATGTCCCCACAATCAGGATATAGCAATGTTTTGGACACAGAGTATTTTCGCTGCATCCAAAATGCTGTGTTCTAATCATGCAGGTAAATCCGCATGTGTTCAGTGAACCATGCGGATTTTCTGCATGAAATGAATAGCTATGGGTGAGACTATGCAGACTAGCGTCTCCGCTGCAGATAATCAACATGCTGCGGCTCGTAAACCCGTGCCACGGGTGAGTTTACGCAGCAGTAAATAGAAGCACAGTCGGCATGGGATTTCTATAAATCTCATCCACTATGCTTGTAATGTAGAACACAGTGCTTTGAGTGACGGCTTTTAACCCCTTCATGACCCAGCCTATTTTGACCTTAAAGACCTTGCCGTTTTTTGCAATTCTGACCAGTGTTCCTTTATGAGGTAATAACTCAGGAACGCTTCAACGGATCCTAGCGGTTCTGAGTTTGTTTTTTCGCGACATATTGGGCTTCATGTTAGTGGTAAATTTAGGTCAATAAATTCTGCGTTTATTTGTGATAAAAACGGAAATTTGGCGAAAAGTTTGAAAATTTCGCAATTTTCACATTTTGAATTTTTATTCTGTTAAACCAGAGAGATATGTGACACAAAATAGTTAATAAATAACATTTCCCACATGTTTACTTTACATCAGCACAATTTTGGAAACAAAATTTTTTTTTGTTAGGAAGTTATAAGGGTTAAAATTTGACCAGCGATTTGTCATTTTTACAACGAAATTTACAAAACCATTTTTTTTAGGGACCACCTCACATTTGAAGTCAGTTTGAGGGGTCTATATGGCTGAAAATACCCAAAAGTGACACCATTCTAAAAACTGCACCCCTCAAGGTACTCAAAACCACATTCAAGAAGTTTATTAACCCTTCAGGTGCTTCACAGCAGCAGAAGCAACAATGAAGGAAAAAATGAACATTTAACTTTTTAGTCACAAAAATTATCTTTTAGCAACAACTTTTTTATTTTCCCAATGGTAAAAGGAGAAACTGAACCACGAAAGTTGTTGTCCAATTTGTCCTGAGTACGCTGATACCTCATATGTGGGGGTAAACCACTGTTTGGGCGCACGGCAGGGCTTGGAAGGGAAGGAGCGCCATTTGACTTTTTGAATCAAAAATTGGCTCCACTCTTTAGCGGACACCATGTCACGTTTGGAGAGCCCCCGTGTGCCTAAAAATTGGAGCTCCCCCACAAGTGACCCCATTTTGGAAACTAGACGCCCCAAGGAACTTATCTAGATGCATAGTGAGCACTTTGAACCCCCAGGTGCTTCACAAATTGATCCGTAAAAATGAAAAAGTACTTTTTTTTCACAAAAAAATTCTTTTAGCCTCAATTTTTTCATTTTCACATGGGCAACAGGATAAAATGGATCCTAAAATGTGTTGGGCAATTTCTCCTGAGTACGCCGATACCTCATATGTGGGGGTAAACCACTGTTTGGGCACATGGTAAGGCTCGGAAAGGAAGGAGCGCCATTTGACTTTTTGAATGAAAAATTATCTCCATCGTTAGCGGACACCATGTCGCGTTTGGATAGCTCCTGTGTGCCTAAACATTGGCGCTCCCCCACAAGTGACCCCATTTTGGAAACTAGACCCCCCAAGGAACTTATTTAGATGCCTAGTGAGCACTTTAAACTCTCAGGTGCTTCACAAATTGATCTGTAAAAATGAAAAAGTACTTTTTTTTCACAAAAAAATTCTTTTCGCCTCAATTTTTTCATTTTCACATGGGCAGTAGGATAAAATGGATCATAAAATTTGTTGGGCAATTTCTCCCGAGTATGCCGATACCTCATATGTGGGGGTAAACCACTGTTTGGGCACTCGGCAGGGCTCGGAAGGGAAGGCGCGCCATTTGACTTTTTGAAAGGAAAATTAGCTCCAATTGTTAGCGGACACCATGTCGCGTTTGGAGAGCCCCTGTGTGCCTAAACATTGGAGCTCCCCCACAAGTGACCCCATTTTGGAAACTAGACCCCCCAAGGAACTTATCTAGATGCATATTGAGCACTTTAAACCCCCAGGTGCTTCACAGAAGTTTATAACGCAGAGCCATGAAAATAAAAAATAATTTTTCTTTCCTCAAAAATGATTTTTTAACCTGGAATTTCCTATTTTGCCAAGGATAATAGGAGAAATTGGACCCCAAATATTGTTGTCCAGTTTGTCCTGAGTACGCTGATACCCCATATGTGGGGGTAAACCACTGTTTGGGCGCACGGCAGGGCTCGGAAGGGATGGCACGCCATTTGGCTTTTTAAATGGAAAATTAGCTCCAATCATTAGCGGACACCATGTCACGTTTGGAGAGCCCCTGTGTGCCTAAACATTGGAGATCCCCCAGAAATGACACCATTTTGGAAACTAGACCCCCAAAGGAACTAATCTAGATGTGTGGTGAGGACTTTGAACCCCCAAGTGCTTCACAGAAGTTTATAACGCAGAGCCATGAAAATAAAAAAAAAAAATTATTTTCTCAAAAATGATCTTTTAGCCTGCAATTTTTTATTTTCCCAAGGGTAACAGGAGAAATTTGACCCCAAAAGTTGTTGTCCAGTTTCTCCTGAGTACGCTGATACCCCATATGTGGGGGTAAACCACTGTTTGGGCACATGCCGGGGCTCGGAAGTGAAGTAGTGACGTTTTGAAATGCAGACTTTGATGGAATGCTCTGTGGGTGTCACGTTGCGTTTGCAGAGCCCCTGATGTGGCTTAACAGTAGAAACCCCCCACAAGTGACCCCATTTTGGAAACTAGACCCCCAAAGGAACTTATCTAGATGTGTGGTGAGCACTTTCAACCCCCAAATGCTTCATAGAAGTTTATAATGCAGAGCCGTGAAAATAATAAATACGTTTTCTTTCCTCAAAAATAATTATTTAGCCCAGAATTTTTTAATTTTCCCAAGGGTAACAGGAGAAATTTGACCCCAATATTTGTTGTCCAGTTTCTCCTGAGTACGGTGATACCCCATATGTGGGGGTAAACTACTGTTTGGGCACATGCCGGGGCTTGGAATTGAAGTAGTGACGTTTTGAAATGCAGACTTTGATGGAATGCTCTGCGGGCATCACGTTGCGTTTGCAGAGCCCCTGATGTGCCTAAACAGTAGAAACCCCCCACAAGTGACCCCATTTTGGAAACTAGACCCCGAAAGGAACTTATCTAGATGTGTGGTGAGCACTTTGAACCCCCAAGTGCTTCATAGAAGTTTATAATGCAGAGCCGTGAAAATAATAAATACGTTTTCTTTCCTCAAAAATAATTATTTAGCCCAGAATTTTTTATTTTCCCAAGGGTTACAGGAGAAATTGGACCCCAAAAGTTGTTGTCCAGTTTCTCCTGAGTACGCTGACACCCCATGAGTGGGGGTAAACCACTGTTTGGGCACACGTCGGGGCTCAGAAGGGAAGTAGTGACTTTTGAAATGCAGACTTTGATGGAATGGTCTGCGGGTGTCACGTTGCGTTTGCAGAGCCCCTGGTGTGCCTAAACAGTAGAAACCCCCACAAGTGACCCCATTTTAGAAACTAGACCCCCCAAGGAACTTATCTAGATATGTGGTGAGCACTTTGAACCCCCAAGTGCTTCACAGACGTTTACAACGCAGAGCCGTGAAAATAAAAAATCATTTTTCTTTCCTCAAAAATTATGTTTTAGCAAGCATTTTTTTAGATTCACAAGGGTAACAGGAGAAATTGGACCCCAGTAATTGTTGCGCAGTTTGTCCTGAGTATGCTGGTACCCCATATGTGGGGGTAAACCACTGTTTGGGCA
Organism: Ranitomeya imitator; assembly: GCF_032444005.1. NCBI lineage: Eukaryota > Metazoa > Chordata > Amphibia > Anura > Dendrobatidae > Ranitomeya > Ranitomeya imitator. The sequence continues at coordinate 682,074,669 of NC_091286.1, forward strand.
CACGTCAGGGCTCGGAAGTGAGGGAGCACCATTTGACTTTTTGAATACGAGATTGGCTGGAATCAATGGTGGCGCCATGTTGCGTTTGGAGACCCCTGATGTGCCTAAACAGTGGAAATCCCTCAATTCTACCTCCAACACTAACCCCAACACACCCCTAACCCTAATCCCAACTGTAGCCATAACCCTAATCACAACCCTAACCACAACCCTAATTCCAACCCTAACCCTAAGGCTATGTGCCCACGTTGCGGATTCGTGTGAGATATTTCCGCACCATTTTTGAAAAATCCGCGGGTAAAAGGCACTGCGTTTTACCTGCGGATTTTCCGCGGATTTCCAGTGTTTTTTGTGCGGATTTCACCTGCGGATTCCTATTGAGGAACAGGTGTAAAACGCTGCGGAATCCGCACAAAGAATTGACATGCTGCGGAAAATACAACGCAGCGTTTCTGCGCGGTATTTTCCGCACCATGGGCACAGCGGATTTGGTTTTTCATATGTTTACATGGTACTGTAAACCTGATGGAACACTGCTGCGAATCCGCAGCGGCCAATCCGCAGCCAAATCCGCACAGTGTGCACATAGCCTAATTCTAAAGGTATGTGCACACGCTGCGGAAAACGCTGCAGATCCGCAGCAGTTTCCCATGAGTTTACAGTTCAATGTAAACCTACGGGAAACAAAAATCCCTGTACACATGCTGCGGAAAAACTGCACGGAAACGCAGCGGTTTACATTCCGCAGCATGTCACTTCTTTGTGCGGATTCCGCAGCGGTTTTACAACTGCTCCAATAGAAAATCGCAGTTGTAAAACCGCAGTGAAATGCGCAGAAAAAAACGCGGTAAATCCGCAGCGGTTTAGCACTGCGGATTTATCAAATCCGCAGCGGAAAAATCCGCAGAGGACCAGAATACGTGTGCACATACCGAAACCCTAACCCTAGCCCTAACCCTAACCCTACCCCTAACCCTACCCCTAGCCCTAACCCTAACCCTACCCCTACCCCTAGCCCTAACCCTAACCCTACCCCTAACCCTAACCCTACCCCTAACCCTACCCCTAACCTATCATTAGTGGGAAAAAAAAATTTATTTATTTTTTTATTGTCCCTACCTATGGGGGTGACAAAGGGGGGGGGGGTCATTTATTATTTTTTTTATTTTGATCACTGAGATATAATCTATCTTAGTGATCAAAATGCACTTTGGAACGAATCTGCCGGCCGGCAGATTCGGCGGGCACACTGCGCATGCGCCCTCCATTTTGGAAGATGGCGGCGCCCAGGGAGAAGACGGACGGGACCCCGGCTGGATCGGTAAGTATGATGGGGTGGGGGGACCACGGGGGGGGGGATCGGAGCACGGGGGGGGAATCGGAGCGCGGGAGGGGTGGAACGGAGCACGGGGGGCGTGGAACGGAGCACGGGGAGGCTGGAATGGAGCACGGGGGGGTGGAACGGAGCACCGGGGGGGTGGATCGGAGTGCAGGGGGGGTGATGGGAGCACGGGAGGGTGATTGGAGCACGGGGGGAGCGGACAAGAGCACGGGGGGGAGCGGAGCACTGGACGGAGGGGAGCCGGAGCAGTGTACCGGCCAGATCGGGGGGCTGCGGGGGCGATCGGTGGGGTGGGGGCACATTAGTATTTCCAGCCATGGCCGATGATATTTCAGCATCGGCCATGGCTGGATTGTAATATTTCACCAGTTATAATAGGTGAAATATTACAAATCGCTCTGATTGGCAGTTTCACTTTCAACAGCCAATCAGAGCGATCGTAGCCACGAGGGGGTGAAGCCACCCCCCCTGGGCTAAACTACCACTCCCCCTGTCCCTGCAGATCGGGTGAAATGGGAGTTAACCCTTTCACCGGATCTGCAGGGACGCGATCTTTCCATGACGCCACATAGGCGTCATGGGTCGGATTGGCACCAACTTTCATGACACCTACGTGGCGTCATGGGTCGGGAAGGGGTTAAAAAAAAAAAAAGCTACTGTTTTCTTATTCGTTGTAAAGATTTTTTTTTAAAGTCCATCAAATGTCAGTCGCTCCTGCCTCAAAGAAAAAAGTCCAGCAAGAATAAAGTGTTGAAAAAGAGCTCAGGTAAAGTCCAGAAACTACTAATATAAAGGAGGTTTTAGGTTTGCACAATGCAAGAGAAAAGTAATGATTTCTGAAGAGTTTTTTTCTTGAAAAACAGATTGTTTTTCCTCTTGTAGGACATGTTCACACAGAGGGTTTTTGGCAGTGTTTTACTACTGGTGTTTTTTTTAAAGATTTTCTACTGCAAAAACTGAGAAAAAACACCTCAGTATGAGCCGCCCTTAGAGTTAGTCTCCACAGAGCAGATTTCCATATGAACTACCCACAAATCGCCCCCATAATCTCCAGTGGGTAATCTGCACTGCTGGTCATTCCAGTGGATTTTTTTTTATCCTGTGACATGTCACCTAGTGAACAATCTTCCTGGACACTGCAGTGGTTGGCTGTACACAATGGGATGGGATGGGATATTCCACACGCAGACCCCACAGTGAGCACCACAGGGTCAGCCACAGATTTTTTTGCTTCAGAATGATTCTAGTGCACTTACACCTCAGAGTGAACATGGCCTTAGGTAAACTAAGATGTGTCATATCTCCCATAAATCCTGTAAGACTGGGCCCGAATGTCACATACGGGGATGTCTCATGTTGTGCCAGTGCTGCCCTTCATAAACTGTTCTAAGTACATGGGTACAAATGTCAGGAATTTCTAGAAATAACTCCTCTTCTCAGGGCAATGGGAGCAGCGCCCTGAGGAATGACCCTGCCATCAGATTCCCCCTGCTGTACCCAGGAAAGTTGGGCAGCTGTTATGGCTGGCAATCAGGCAACACAGCGTGCAGTAATCAGCGCACATACAGAGATCTGGCAATAACCAAAAACAATAGGACGAGCTCTGAGACGTGGAATCTCTGTAGACTGCAGTACCTGATCTATCCTCACACAACTATAAGCAGCAGTGGATTGCGCCTAACAACTACCTATGCAACTCGGCACTGCCTGAGGAGCTGACTAGCCTGAAGATAGAAATACAAGCCTGACTTACCTCAGAGAAAAACCCCAAAGGAATAGGCAGCCCCCCACATATAATGACTGTTAGCAAGATGAAAAGACAAACGTAGGAATGAAATAGATTCAGCAAAGTGAGGCCCGATATTCTAGACAGAGCGAGGATAGCAAAGAGAACTATGCAGTCTACAAAAAACCCTAAAACGAAAACCACGCAAAGGGGCAAAAAGACCCACCGTGCCGAACTAACAGCACGGCGGTGCACCCCTCTGCTTCTCAGAGCTTCCAGCAAAAGACAATAGCAAGCTGGACAGAAAAAAACAGAAAACAAACTAGAAGCACTTATCTAGCAGAGCAGCAGGCCCAAGGAAAGATGCAGTAGCTCAGATCCAACACTGGAACATTGTCAAGGAGCAAGGAAGACAGACTCAGGTGGAGCTAAATAGCAAGGCAGCCAACGAGCTCACCAAAACACCTGAGGGAGGAAGCCCAGAGACTGCAATACCACTTGTGACCACAGAAGTGAACTCAGCCACAGAATTCACAACAGTACCCCCCCCTTGAGGAGGGGTCACCGAACCCTCACCAGAACCCCCAGGCCGACCAGGATGAGCCACATGAAAGGCACGAACAAGATCTGGGGCATGGACATCAGAGGAAAAAAACCCAGGAATTATCTTCCTGAGCATAACCCTTCCATTTGACCAGATACTGGAGTTTCCGTCTAGAGACACGAGAATCCAAAATCTTCTCCACAATATACTCCAATTCCCCCTCCACCAAAACAGGGGCAGGAGGCTCCACAGATGGAACCATAGGTGCCACGTATCTCCTCAACAACGACCTATGGAATACATTATGTATGGAAAAGGAGTCTGGGAGGGTCAGACGAAAAGACACCGGATTGAGAATCTCAGAAATCCTATACGGACCAATAAAACGAGGTTTAAATTTAGGAGAGGAAACCTTCATAGGAATATGACGAGAAGATAACCAAACCAAATCCCCAACACGAAGTCGGGGTCCCACACGGCGTCTGCGATTAGCGAAAAGCTGAGCCTTCTCCTGGGACAAGGTCAAATTGTCCACTACCTGAGTCCAGATCTGCTGCAACCTGTCCACCACAGAATCCACACCAGGACAGTCCGAAGACTCAACCTGTCCTGAAGAGAAACGAGGATGGAACCCAGAATTGCAGAAAAATGGAGAGACCAAGGTAGCCGAGCTGGCCCGATTATTAAGGGCGAACTCAGCCAACGGCAAAAATGACACCCAATCATCCTGGTCAGCGGAAACAAAACATCTCAGATATGTTTCCAAGGTCTGATTGGTTCGTTCGGTCTGGCCATTAGTCTGAGGATGGAAGGCCGAGGAGAAAGATAGGTCAATGCCCATCCTACCACAAAAGGCTCGCCAGAACCTCGAGACAAACTGGGAACCTCTGTCAGAAACAATATTCTCAGGAATGCCATGTAAACGAACCACATGCTGGAAGAACAAAGGCACCAAATCAGAGGAGGAAGGCAATTTAACCAAGGGCACCAGATGGACCATTTTAGAAAAGCGATCACAGACCACCCAAATGACCGACATTTTTTGAGAAACGGGAAGGTCAGAAATGAAATCCATCGAAATATGTGTCCAAGGCCTCTTCGGGACCGGCAAGGGCAAAAGCAACCCACTGGCACGTGAACAGCAGGGCTTAGCCCTAGCACAAATTCCACAGGACTGCACAAAAGCACGCACATCCCGTGACAGAGATGGCCACCAGAAGGATCTAGCAACCAACTCCCTGGTACCAAAGATTCCTGGATGACCGGCCAGCACCGAACAATGAAGTTCAGAGATAACTTTACTAGTCCACCTATCAGGGACGAACAGTTTCTCGGCCGGACAACGATCAGGTTTATTAGCCTGAAATTTCTGCAACACTCTCCGCAAATCAGGGGAGATGGCAGACACAATGACTCCTTCCTTGAGGATACTCGCCGGCTCAGATAACCCCGGAGAGTCGGGCACAAAACTCCTAGACAGAGCATCCGCCTTCACATTTTTAGAGCCCGGAAGGTATGAAATCACAAAATCAAAACGAGCAAAAAATAACGACCAACGGGCCTGTCTAGGATTCAAGCGCTTGGCAGACTCGAGATAAGTCAAGTTCTTATGATCAGTCAATACCACCACGCGATGCTTAGCACCCTCAAGCCAATGACGCCACTCCTCGAATGCCCACTTCATGGCCAGCAACTCTCGGTTGCCCACATCATAATTACGCTCAGCAGCAGAAAATTTCCTGGAAAAGAAAGCACATGGTTTGAACACTGAGCAACCAGAACCTCTCTGTGACAAAACCGCCCCTGCACCAATCTCAGAAGCATCAACCTCGACCTGGAACGGAAGAGAAACATCAGGTTGACACAACACAGGGGCACAGCAAAAACGACGCTTCAACTCCTGAAAAGCCTCCACGGCAGCAGAAGACCAATTAACCAAATCAGCACCCTTCTTGGTCAAATCGGTCAATGGTCTGGCAATGCTAGAAAAATTACAGATGAAGCGACGATAAAAATTAGCAAAGCCCAGGAATTTCTGCAGACTTTTTAGAGATGTCGGCTGAGTCCAATCCTGGATGGCCTGAACCTTAACCGGATCCATCTCGATAGTAGAAGGGGAAAAGATGAACCCCAAAAATGAAACTTTCTGCACACCGAAGAGACACTTTGATCCCTTCACGAACAAGGAATTAGCACGCAGTACCTGGAAAACCATTCTGACTTGCTTCACATGAGACTCCCAATCATCTGAGAAGATCAAAATGTCATCCAAGTAAACAATCAAGAATTTAACCAGATACTCACGGAAAATGTCATGCATAAAAGACTGAAAAACAGATGGAGCATTGGCAAGTCCGAACGGCATCACCAGATACTCAAAATGACCCTCGGGCGTATTAAATGCCGTTTTCCATTCATCTCCCTGCCTGATTCTCACCAGATTATATGCACCACGAAGATCAATCTTAGTAAACCAACTAGCCCCCTTAATCCGAGCAAACAAGTCAGAAATCAATGGCAAGGGATACTGAAACTTAACAGTGATCTTATTAAGAAGGCGGTAATCAATACACGGTCTTAGCGAACCATCCTTCTTGGCTACAAAAAAGAACCCTGCTCCCAATGGTGACGACGATGGGCGAATATGTCCCTTCTCCAGGGACTCCTTCACATAACTGCGCATAGCGGTGTGTTCAGGTACGGACAAATTAAATAAACGACCCTTAGGGAATTTACTACCAGGAATCAAATCGATAGCACAATCACAATTCCTATGCGGAGGTAGGGCATCAGACTTGGACTCTTCAAATACATCCTGAAAGTCCGACAAGAACTCTGGGATGTCAGAAGGAATGGATGACGAAATAGACAAAAATGGAACATCACCATGTACTCCCTGACAACCCCAGCTGGTTACCGACATAGAGTTCCAATCCAATACTGGATTATGGGTTTGTAGCCATGGCAACCCCAACACGACCACATCATGCAAATTATGCAGTACCAGAAAGCGAATAACTTCCTGATGTGCAGGAGCCATGCACATGGTCAGCTGGGCCCAGTACTGAGGCTTATTCTTGGCCAAAGGTGTAGCATCAATTCCTCTCAACGGAATAGGACACCGCAAAGGCTCCAAGAAAAATCCACAACGTTTAGCATAATCCAAATCCATCAGATTCAGGGCAGCGCCTGAATCCACAAACGCCATGACAGAATACGATGACAAAGAGCACATTAAGGTAATGGACAAAAGGAATTTGGACTGTACAGTACCAATAACGGCAGAGCTATCGAACCGCCTAGTGCGTTTAGGACAATTAGAAATAGCATGAGTAGAATCACCACAATAGAAACACAGTCTGTTCAGACGTCTGTGTTCTTGCCGTTCTACTTTAGTCATAGTCCTGTCGCACTGCATAGGCTCAGGTTTACTCTCAGGCAGTACCGCCAGATGGTGCACAGATTTACGCTCGCGCAAGCGACGACCGATCTGAATGGCCAAGGACATAGACTCATTCAAACCAGCAGGCATAGGAAATCCCACCATTACATCCTTAAGAGCTTCAGAGAGACCCTTTCTGAACAAAGCCGCTAGTGCAGATTCATTCCACAGAGTGAGTACTGACCATTTCCTAAATTTCTGACAATATACTTCTACATCATCCTGACCCTGGCATAAAGCCAGCAGATTTTTCTCAGCCTGATCCACTGAATTAGGCTCATCGTAAAGCAATCCGAGCGCCAGGAAAAATGCATCAACATTACTCAATGCAGAATCTCCTGGTGCAAGAGAAAACGCCCAGTCCTGTGGGTCGCCGCGCAAAAAAGAAATAATAATCAAAACCTGTTGAATAGGATTACCAGAAGAATGAGGTTTCAAGGCCAAAAATAGCTTACAATTATTTCTGAAGCTCAGGAACTTAGTTCTGTCACCAAAAAACAAATCAGGAATCGGAATTCTTGGTTCTAGCATCGATTTCTGATCAATAGTATCTTGAATCTTTTGTACATTTACGAGATTATCCATTGAGGAGCACAGAGCCTGAATATCCATGTCCACAGCTGTGTCCTGAAGCACTCTAATGTCTAGGGGAAAAAAAAGACTGAAGACAGAGCTAAGAAAAAAAAATGATGTCAGGATTTCTTTTTTCCCTCTATTGGGAATCATTGGTGGGGCTCCTTGTACTGTTATGGCTGGCAATCAGGCAACACAGCGTGCAGTAATCAGCGCACATACAGAGATCTGGCAATAACCAAAAACAATAGGACGAGCTCTGAGACGTGGAATCTCTGTAGACTGCAGTACCTGATCTATCCTCACACAACTATAAGCAGCAGTGGATTGCGCCTATCAACTACCTATGCAACTCGGCACTGCCTGAGGAGCTGACTAGCCTGAAGATAGAAATACAAGCCTGACTTACCTCAGAGAAAAACCCCAAAGGAATAGGCAGCCCCCCACATATAATGACTGTTAGCAAGATGAAAAGACAAACGTAGGAATGAAATAGATTCAGCAAAGTGAGGCCCGATATTCTAGACAGAGCGAGGATAGCAAAGAGAACTATGCAGTCTACAAAAAACCCTAAAACGAAAACCACGCAAAGGGGCAAAAAGACCCACCGTGCCGAACTAACAGCACGGCGGTGCACCCCTCTGCTTCTCAGAGCTTCCAGCAAAAGACAATAGCAAGCTGGACAGAAAAAAACAGAAAACAAACTAGAAGCACTTATCTAGCAGAGCAGCAGGCCCAAGGAAAGATGCAGTAGCTCAGATCCAACACTGGAACATTGTCAAGGAGCAAGGAAGACAGACTCAGGTGGAGCTAAATAGCAAGGCAGCCAACGAGCTCACCAAAACACCTGAGGGAGGAAGCCCAGAGACTGCAATACCACTTGTGACCACAGAAGTGAACTCAGCCACAGAATTCACAACAGGCAGCACAGGGGCAGGGGGGGACATGTGCTGTACCAGGGCAGAATGAGTGGAGCACCTGTAACCTCAGGGCCCGGAGTGTGGCATCAGCAGTGGGCAAAAGGGCTCTCAGGCCGGCCTCCAGCACTCACAGGGGAATAAGTGCCCCCTGCAGCTAACTATTCAGGAGTAAGGTGGAAAGTTGCGCCCCCCCCATACCTGCTGATATAGCCGTCGCCGTCCCCATCACAGGTCTGGAAGGTGCACCTCATGATCCTCTCCTCCTCGCCGATGCTGGAGGTGTTGCTGCTACCTTTGCAGCTGCTGCTCCCGGTGACTTCCACAGCCGCCGCCATAGTGCACGGCTGGGCATCCACTGTTGGATGAGGAACATACCGGAGCTAGATGCGGACACAGCCACCAGTTCCCTGCCCAGCTCTCCTCTCTCCCAGGGGCTGTTCCTGTTCCTTTCCCGCTCCCCTGCCACACCATGCGCTCAGTGCGCTCCTCCCCCCGCTGAGAGGAATAGTGAGGACTCTGAGGAGGGAGAAGTTAATGGCGGGTCCGTAAGGTCAGGATGTGACCGAAGAGACAGGGCCCGATGCAGGTCCCCTCTGTTCATCGGGCCCCATACGCCAGTCAGGGCAGTAATGCCCTGACGGCAGCCCTGCTGAACAGTGTGTGTGCGCAGCAGTATCCCAGCGCGAGTGGGCTCCCCCGTCTCGCCAGGGCCCCGGCATTTGCCTGGGTGCGCCGGGTGCTGACGCCGGCCCTGGTTAGGGCCATACTCACGTGCGTGAAATACGGCCGAGTCTCGCAGGTTAAAACCCGGCTCTGCCGTCACTCCAGAGCGGAGCGTGCGGCCGCATAGCAATACATGGAGCTGTACACTCCACTCCCAAGTGCCAGCGGCAGAGCCATTGTGTTACCATGCGAGACTCGGCCATATTTCACGCAAGTGAGTATGAGCCCTTAAAAGTTGACCAGCGATTTCTCATTTTTACAACAAAATTTACAAAACCATTTTTTTAGGGACCATCTCACATTAAAGTCACTTTGAGGTTCCTACATGACAGAAAATACCCAAGTGTGACACCATTCTAAAAATTACACCCCTCAAAGTGCTCAAAACCACATTCAAGAAGTTTATTAACCCTTTACATGCTTCACAGGAAGGAAAAAATTAACATTTAACTTTTTTTACAAACATTTTACTTCAGAACCAATTTTTTTTATTTTCACAAGTGTAAAAAGAGAAAATGAACGACAAAATTTGTTGTGCAATTTCTCCTGAATACGCTGAAACCCCATATGTGGGGGTAAACCACTGTTTGGGCGCATGGCAGAGCTCGTAAGAGAAGCAGTGCCGTTTGATTATTTTCAATGCAGAATTGGCTGGAATTGGATCGGACGCAATGTCACGTTTGGAAAGCCCCTGATGTGCCTAGACAGTAGAAACCCCCACAAGTGACACCATTTTGGAAACTAGACCCCTTAAGGAACTTATCTAGATGTGTGGTGAGCACTTTGAACCCCCAAGTGCTTCACAGAAATTTATAACGTAGAGCCGAGAAAATAAAAAATCTTTTTTTTTCCTCAAAAATGTTTTTTTTAGCTTGCAATTTTTTATTTTCACAAGGGTAACAGGAGAAATTGGACTGCAAATTTGTTGTCCCATTTGTCCCGAGTACGCTGATACCCGATATGTGGAGGGGACCACTGTTTGGGCACACATTGGGGCTCGGAAGGGAAGTAGTGACGTTCTAAAATGCAGACTTTAATAGAAAGGTCTGCGGGCGTCATGTTGCATTTGCAGAGCCCCTGATGTATCTAAACAGTAGAAAACCCCCACAGGTGACCCCATTTTGGAAAATAGACCCCCACGGAACTTATCTAGATGTGTGGTGAGCACTTTGATCCCCCAAATGCTTTACAGAAGTTTGTAATGCAGAGCCGTGAAAATAAAAAATCCTTTTTTTTTTTTCCACAAAAATTTTTTTTTAGCCCCCAATTTTTTATTTTCTCAAGGCTGACAGGAGTTATTGGACCCCAAAAGTTGTTGTTGAATTTGTCCTGAGTATGCTGATGCCTTATATATGGGGGAGAACTACTGTTTAGAAACATGTTGGGGCTCGGAAGGGAAGGAGCGCTGTTCTGGAATGCAGACTTTGATAGAATGGTCTGCGGGCATCATATTGCATTTGCAGAGCCCCTGATGTTCCTAAACAGTAGAAACCCCCCACAAGTGACCCTATTTTGGAAACTATATCCCCCAAAGGAGCTTATCTAGATGTGTGGTGAGCATTTTGAACGCCCAGGTGCCTCACAGAAGTTTGACGCAGAGCCGTGAAAATAAAAAATCCTTTTTTTTTCCAGAAAAATAATCTTTTAGCCCCCAATTTTTTTTATTTTCCCAAGGGTAACAGGAGAAATTGGACCCCAAAAGTTGTTGTCCAATTTGTTCTGAGTACACTGATGCCCCATATGTGAGGGTAAACCACTGTCTGGGCGCACGGCAGAGCTCAGAAGGGAGGGAGCACCATTTGACTTTTTGAACGCAAAATTGGCCGAAATCAATGGTGGAGCCATGTCGTATTTGGAGACCCCCTGATGTACCTAAACACTGGAAACCCCCCAATTCTAATTCCAACCTGTCACGATTCCCCTGACCGCTGTCACCAATGGGTCAGGATTCACACCGTGACCGTCACCCCTACGTCACGGATTGAGGTGACTTCAGGCCAACAGACGGCTATCACATGTGCAGGGGGGCTTATCTTAGTTATCCCTCCACTCCACGATGTGATGAAAAACCACACACAGGGCTATTGATCTCTTAGTTTACAGCAGGGGCTTATTCTAGGCATCCCACTGCTTTTCTATATACCACGAACTGCAGGGATTTATGTATATCCCGCTTACAGTTCCACTTAACCCTTGCAGCTCTCTGGCGCCCCCTTACTCTCAGGTCAGATTAGGTACTGCACCCTGGGTAATTAGTCGCCAGGAAGGCTGCCTGCTATGTACTGGCTATTGGGCACGCTGCAGCGACGCGATAACTACTCCCACTCAGGCAGGAACAATAATTATCAAACCCGCAGTTGCTTCAGCATAATCCAACAGTCAGCGCACTTTCGCTGCCACCAGCTTCGATTAAGCGGGTCCGAAGCTAACCCAACACAACAGTAACAGTAGCGTATTTCCCTTCAGAAGACAGGGTAAGTTTAGAGCATGGATGAACGAACTAATATATAATAGTATATTCCATTGAAATTAATTAGGCAGTGCTTTATCAGTTCTGACTAGTGAAGGTGGGAGGGGTGAGGGACTTTCCTCTGAGCCTGGAATTTACGACCCCAGGGCAATAAAACCCCCTTCTAGCATACAGTCCATAGCCCAGAGAGAAACAAGTAGAGTCAGCTAGTGAAGGGGGGGTTTAGCCCACCTCATGAGCTGACGAGCAACTAAACTTATATGATATTTCATACCATATCGTGACACCTCCCCCTTTTGGTGTGCGCTAGGGAGGCAGTACCCCACGGTATGCCTCCATGGGCACCTCAGTAGGTTCACCCTGGCGGGAGAGTCCATCTGCATTCCCATGCTCTTTGCCCGTTTTATGTTCAATGGTGAAGTCAAACTGCTGAAGGGCAAGGCTCCAGCGTAGCAACCTGCCGTTGGTTCCACACATGGCATTTAGCCAGCGCAGAGGGTTGTGGTCAGTCACCACAGTGAAGGTGTGACCGTACAAGTAGGGCTGCAAGCGCTGCAGGGCCCAGACTATGGCCAGGCACTCCTTCTCGATGGTGGAGTAGGCCACTTCCCTCGGCAAAAGTTTCCGGCTCAGGTATAACACGGGGTGCTCTTGGTCCTCCGAGTCAACCTGGCTGAGTACAGCACCAAGGCCAAACTCGCTGGCGTCGGTCTGCACCAAGAACGGTCGACTGCTGTCGACTGCTTTCAACACAGGGGCGTTGCACAGTGCAGTTTTCAACGCCTGGAAGGCCCCCTCACAGCCATCTGTCCAGTTGACAATGTGAGGTAGCTTCTTCCTGGTGAGGTCCGTCAAAGGTTTTGCCAGGCTACTATAGTGCTTTACGAAACGTCTATAGTACCCTGCAGTGCCCAAGAAGGACATCACCTGTTTCTTGGTCATGGGAGTGGGCCAGTTCACGATCACTCCCACTTTGTCAGGCTCTGGCTTCAGGGTGTTCCCGCCCCAGGTAGTGAACCTCCCTCATGCCCATCTGACACTTTCCCGGCTTGATAGTCAGTCCTGCTTGGTGAATTCGCCTGAGCACCTCTTCGAGATGCTGCAGGTGTTCCTTCCAGGAGGGACTGAAGATGGCAATGTCATCCAAGTACGCCACGGCGTACGTCTCCAGTCCCTGAAGCAGGAGGTTGACCATCCGCTGGAAAGTGGCAGGGGCATTCTTCATGCCGAAGGGCATGACCGTGGACTCGTACAGTCCGAAGGGCGTGATAAAGGCGGACTTCTCCTGCGCCTCGGGGCTCAGGGGAATCTGCCAGTATCCTCTACTCAAATCCATTATTGTCAGGTATTTTGCGCCAGCTAACTTCTCAAGCAGCTCCTCGATGCGTGGCATGGGGTGCGCGTCAGAGGCTGTGATGGCGTTGAGTCCCCTGTAGTCCACGCAGAACCGGGTGGTCCGGTCCTTCTTTGGCACGAGAACTACAGGTGAGGCCCACGCGCTCTTTGACCGTCGAATCACCCCCAGCTGTAACATCTCATTGATCTCTTGGCGCATAGTCTGCTGCACCTGGTCAGAGATTCGATAGGGTGTTCGCCGTAGTGGGGCGTGATTCCCGGTGTCCACCTCGTGGACTGCTAACTCAGTTCTCCCAGGTCGGTTGGAGAACACGACCCGGAAAAGTTCCAGTGTGGTTTGCAACTGCACCCGCTGGGGTTCAGTTAACGAGGCGCTTACCTCCACATCCTCGATGGACCCATTGGCCTTGGCTTGGGCCAGCAAGTCCAGGAGGGTGTCTTCCTCCCCGTCTTTGGGTAAGCTGCAGACCGGTAGGACGAAAGGTTCACGTTCGTGATGAGCCTTCATCATGTTGACGTGAAAGGCCTTTCGCCTACCCCGAGCGTGGTCAAGCGTGACCACGTACGTGACCGGGTTGAGCTGTTGGTGGACGACGTACGGGCCCTCCCAGGCGGCCTGAAGCTTATCCGTTGGTACAGGGACCAGCACCCACACCTTTTGACCCACGTGGTAGGTCCGCTCCCGGGCGTTCTGGTCGTACCAGTGCTTCTGATCAGCCTGAGCCTGCGTCATGTTGTCATGCACCAACTGCGTCAAGGTCTGCATCTTGTCACGGAAGCGCATGACATACTCCACTATGGACACTTCAGAAGGGTTCGGCTCCTCTTCCCAGGATTCTCTTACCAACCCAAGGGGTCCCCGGACTCGCCTGCCGTACAGGAGCTCGAAGGGGGAGAACCCCGTCGAGGCCTGCGGAACCTCTCGGTAAGCGAACAGCAGGTGTGGGAGGTACCGCTCCCAGTCGCGCCCTTGGGTCTCAACCAGCATGCGTAGCATCTGTTTGAGGGTACCATTGAAGCGTTCACACAAGCCATTGGTCTGTGGGTGATACGCACTCGATACCAGGTGCTTCACCTGCATTCTCTTACAGAGAGCCTCCATTAGGCGAGACATAAATTGGGTCCCTTGATCAGTAAGCATTTCCCTGGGAAATCCTACACGTGAAAAGATGGCCAACAGGGCATCCGCCACCTTATCTGCCCTAGTTGACGACAGAGCTACTGCCTCTGGGTACCGGGTAGCATAGTCTACCACAGTAAGGATGTATTGCTTTCCAGAGCTGCTGGGGACGGCCAGCGGGCCCACAATGTCCACCGTGATCCTCTGGAAAGGCTCCTCTATCACTGGCAAAGGGATCAGGGGAGCCTTAAGGGCAGGCCCCGCTTTCCCCACTCTTTGACAAGTGATACAGGAGCGGCAGTAGTTTGACACATCTGTCCCCATCTTAGGCCAATAGAAGTGTTGAGACAGCCGGGCCTTAGTTTTGCTGATCCCCAAGTGTCCAGCTAGCAGGATCTCATGGGCAATCCGTAACAACTCACCCCGGAATTGCTGTGGGACGACCAGCTGTCTTTCCCTCAACCACTCCTTTTGTGATTCTCCGGGTACTGTCTCCCGGTACAACCTTCCTCGTTCCCAGAACACCTTCTCCTTATCAGCCTCGGAGAAGTGCGTCCCGGCAAGTTGTCTTAAACTCTCTAGGCTAGCATCTGTGTGCACAGCGGCCTGAAACTCCTGGCTAGGGGAAGCCAGAAGCGATGTCAGGGTCCCTTCCCCACGGGAACCCTCTTGGACCTGCTCTGGGTCCACCTCTGGTTCAGTCACAGTAATGACTGCGGAGGGTCCGGAAGGCAGACAGTTATCTGCGTTCCGGGCACTCTGACTGCGGGTGACAGCAGCTACGTAGGCTGTCTCCCCGGGGGTTGCTACAGACCCATCAGCCGGCGCTGCTATGGGCTCTACCTCCCCATCCACCCCCAACACTCCAGGGGCAGTGCTACTTATGGGCCAGTTACCTTCCTCGGTGGCACTGGTCACTTTCATGGCATCACCTTCCTCACAGTTCCCATGCATCTCCCCATTTCCTGTAGCACCGACACTTGCCCCTGTTAGGGGTTCCTCAGCCGTCTCACTCCGCAGAGCGACGTGGCTGGGCACGCCTGTACCTATGGACACATTAACCTTCACAGAAAAATCATTATCAGGTTCAGCTGGCACAGGTACAACATTTTCACCATCAATCCTAGGAAAAAAATGGTTAATAGCTGCATCATTACAAGATAAAGCATGGTCAGGTAACACATGCGATCTCCCATCATCATCATCATCAGGGTTAACTTTACCCTTATTAGTAGATTGGGGAGGGGTGTCAGGGACGTAGTATGCAAACATCCTCCCCAAATCAGTTCCCAACAAAACATCAGTGGGCAAATTATCCGACAGCCCCACTTCCTTCACCCCGCTCCCAGCACCCCAATCAATAAAAACCCGGGCCATCGGTAAGGGACAGCTGATGCCCCCAATCCCAGTGACAGTTAGGGTTTTCCCCGGAATGATTTCTTCAGGGGCCGCCAGTTCGGGTCGGATGAGGGTTTGTTCAGCCCCGGTGTCCTTGAGGCCTGTAGCAACATGGCCTCCCACAGTGACGTGCTGTACGTTGTCACACACCCAACCACACCACCCACCAAAAGAACTGCTGCATTAGGCCCTGGGGCCTTGGCTTGGGTGTTCTTCTGCTTGGTTGGGCAGGAGAGACTGATATGACCAGTCTGATGGCAGGTGTAACACATGCGAGGTTCGGTGGTCGGTCTGGTGCTGTTGGCCACGGGGCCAGGACCTCTGGTGTGTTGGCTGGCAGGGGTACTGGCGTTGGTTGCAGGCTTACCCCCTCTCCAGCTGGTGGTGACTGGCTTCCGCCCTTCCGATCTACGGTTGGCCTCATAGGCATCGGCAATCTGCGCTGCTTTCGTCACGTCTTTGGGTTCTCTGTCCATCACGAACTGTCGCACCTCAGCTGGGCAAAGATGAAAGAACTGGTCTTTGATCATCAGGTCTCGCAGCTGTGCAAAGGTGGTCACTGACAGTCCTTGGGTCCACTGGTCAAAGTGGGTCCCCAGTCCATGCACCACATCACTGTAACTGTCGTGTGGGCCACGTTGGAGGGTCCGGAACTTTCTACGGTACACCTCGGGTGTAAGCTGGTACTTGGCTATCAGAGCCTTTTTGATGGCCTCATAGTCACCATCTTGTTCTTGAGGGAGGGCAGCAAACGCCTCCAGAGCTTTACCTCTCAGCCCTGGTGTCAGGTATCGGGCCCATTCATCTGTAGGCAGCTGGTACTGCCTGCAGGCTTTCTCAAAGGCCCGCAGAAAAGTGTCCAAGTCCCCGTCCTTCTCCATAACAGGGAAGTGATCGGGCCGGGGCTTAGGTATCTGAGCGCTGCTGGGCTCACGTCTCTGGGCGGTGGAGGGCATCCCCCCCTGCCGGAGCATCTCCAGTTCATGAGCTCGCTGGGCTTGGCGCTCGGCTCTCTCAGCCTCCCGCTCGGCTCGCTGGGCCTCTCGCTCAGCTCGGGCCTCTTGCCGGTATTGCTGAATCAGCTGCCGACGTCCCTCATGGTCGTCAGTGGGGAATTCTTTCAAGGCCGCCTGCAGGTGGGGGTCCAATTCGCCCAGATCGCTAACAGGGCCAGCATTCAGTGGTTGGACCTCTGCTGCAGCACCATGTTCGCTGGTGCTGGCTTCTGCGGCCTCTGAGCTCTGAGATTGGTCTCGAGCGGCTTCCCATTGCACCAGATCTGCGACCAGTTGGGCTTTGTTTTTGCTTGCAAAGTCAATGTGCTGTGTCTTGCATAAGGCAACAAGGGTGTCTCTGGTCTGCTGCTCACAAAAGGTTTCTCCCAGCCCAACCATGGTTGCCAAATAAAAGATAGGATAGAAAAACGAAGAGAAAGGGAGGGGATAATTACCAGTACGCAATTGTCTCAAGACTAATAAAACACTGAGTTCGTTCTCCAAACTTATTTGCGCAGAGTCCTCGCAAGAACTTTCTGCAAGTTTTTAGTGAGAGGAATGATTACTCAAACCAAATCACTAATGCTCTAATATCCCACCGCCTTGCCACCAATTGTCACGATTCCCCTGACCGCTGTCACCAATGGGTCAGGATTCACACCGTGACCGTCACCCCTACGTCACGGATTGAGGTGACTTCAGGCCAACAGACGGCTATCACATGTGCAGGGGGGCTTATCTTAGTTATCCCTCCACTCCACGATGTGATGAAAAACCACACACAAGGCTATTGACCTCTTAGTTTACAGCAGGGGCTTATTCTAGGTATCCCACTGCTTTTCTATATACCACGAACTGCAGGGATTTATGTATATCCCGCTTACAGTTCCACTTAACCCTTGCAGCTCTCTGGCGCCCCCTTACTCTCAGGTCAGATTAGGTACTGCACCCTGGGTAATTAGTCGCCAGGAAGGCTGCCTGCTATGTACTGGCTATTGGGCACGCTGCAGCGACGCGATAACTACTCCCACTCAGGCAGGAACAATAATTATCAAACCCGCAGTTGCTTCAGCATAATCCAACAGTCAGCGCACTTTCGCTGCCACCAGCTTCGATTAAGCGGGTCCGAAGCTAACCCAACACAACAGTAACAGTAGCGTATTTCCCTTCAGAAGACAGGGTAAGTTTAGAGCATGGATGAACGAACTAATATATAATAGTATATTCCATTGAAATTAATTAGGCAGTGCTTTATCAGTTCTGACTAGTGAAGGTGGGAGGGGTGAGGGACTTTCCTCTGAGCCTGGAATTTACGACCCCAGGGCAATAAAACCCCCTTCTAGCATACAGTCCGTAGCCCAGAGAGAAACAAGTAGTCAGCTAGTGAAGGGGGGGTTTAGCCCCCCTCATGAGCTGACGAGCAACTAAACTTATATGATATTTCATACCATATCGTGACACAACCCTAACCCCAACACACCCCTAACCCTAATCCCAACCCTAACCGTAGCCATAATCAAAACCCTAAGACCAACACACTCCTAACCCTAATCTCAACCCTAACCCTAACCACAAACCTAACCCTAATCCCAACCCTAAGGCTACTTTCACACTAGCGTTTTCTGCAATCCGTCACAATGGCGTCGTTTTGCAGAAAAAACGCATCCTGCAAAAGTGCTTGCAGGATGCGTTTTTTCCCCATAGACTTGTATTGACGACGCATTGCGACGGATTGCCACACGTCGCATCCGTCGTATGACGGATGCGTCGTGCTTTGGCGGACCGTCGGGAGCAAAAAACGCTACATGTAACGTTTTTTGCTCCTGACGGACTGCTTTTTCTGACCGCTCATGCGCGGCCGGAACTCCGCCCCCACCTCCCCGCACCTCACAATGGGGCAGCGGATGCGCCAGAGAAATGCATCCGCTGCCTCCGTTGTGCAGTCCGTTAAACGCTAGCGTCGGAATCTTTGCCCGACGCATTGCGACGGGGAGATTCCGACGCTAGTGTGAAAGTAGCCTAATCCCAATACACCCCTAACCTAATCCCAACCCTAACCCTAATCCTCTTCCCAAACCTAAACCTAATCCCAATCCTAACTCTAATCCCAACCGTAACACTAATCCAAACCCTAATCCAACCCTGACCCTAATCCCAACTCTAACCCAAACTTTAGCCCAACTGTAAACATAATTGGAAAATGGAAATAAATCCATTTTTTTTTATTCGCTTCTGCCTAACTTCCTATCCTGACCACCAGTTTTACCTAATTGTGAAGAGTGCCCTACTAAATAGGAGCATAGCTCCCCCTGGTGGACTGAAGTGTGAAGTGTGTTGTGTGGTTTGTGATACCTGGTAAAGTGATCTCCTTTATTGCTTTCAGACATAACATCACTCCCCCTGGTGGAAGAACAACATTACTGCAACGACCAGGACCCGGGGGCGTTGCACGTATACCAGGAACATCCTACAAGACCTGCCGTATTCCAAGAACACCCCACAAATACTGCCATACACCGGGAACACTCTAAAAGACCTGCTATATACCGGGAACACTCCACAAAACCTGACGTATACCGGGAACACTCTAAAAGACCTGCTATATACCGGGAACACTCCACAAGACCTGTCGTATACCGGGAACACTCTAAAAGACCTGCTATATACCGGGAACACTCCACAAAACCTGACGTATACCGGGAACACTCTAAAAGACCTGCTATATACCGGGAACACTCCACAAGACCTGTCGTATACCGGGAACACTCTAAAAGACCTGCTATATACCGGGAACACTCCACAAGACCTGACGTATATCGGGAACACCCTATGAGACCTGCCATACACCAGGAACACATTACAAGACCTGCTGTATACCGGGAACACTCCACAAGACCTGCATATACCCGGAACACCCTACAAGACCTGACGTATACCGGGAACACCTAACGAGACCTGCCATACACCAGGAAAACCCTACAAGACCTGCTGTATACCAGGAACACTCCACAAGACCTGCCGTATACCAGGAACACTCCACAACACCTGACATTTGGAGATGCTCTGACACAGTTATTTAGACACCACAATTTGGACCTTGTCGCTCAGATCTTTACAGTTGCAATTTTTTTCCTGCTTTTAACACATTACCTTTAAATAATTCAATGTTATGCCATCTTTCAGTAGTTGTAATGTTATGGCTGATGGGTGTATATCTCTGGTATGTTCATGTATTACTTCATATTATGCACAGATGGAATAAGCCGTGACATATAAGGTCCCAACACAGCTGGAATCCTTCACTGAGTGACCGGAACAGACCTTAAGATTGGTCACCTTGGAGGAATATGATTATATTTAATCACTTTATTCAGCGAAGGAGCAGCGAGGCCTTAAATTAAACTCTTTTCTAGTTCACTGATCCTGGCACCTCTATGTATAACCAACAGCTATTACAGAAATGAGTAAAGTAGTGATGGTGGTACCAGGAAAGCATCGCTACTGAGATGTAGAAAGATAGATAGATAGATAGAGAGAAGGATAGATAGATAGATAGATAGATAATAAATTGATAGATAGAAGGATAGATAGATAATAGATAAATAATAGATAGCTCATAGGTAGATGATAGATAGATACAGTAATTAATAGATGATAAATAGATAATAGATAAATAATAGATAGATAATACATTGATAGACAGAAGGATAGATAGATAATATACACTGCTCAAAAAAATAAAGGGAACACTTAAACAACAGAATCTAACTCCAAGTAGATCAAACGTCTGTGAAATCAAACTGTCCACTTAGGAAGCAACACTGACTGACAATCAATTTCACAATTTTTGCTGTTGTGCAAATGGAATAGACAACAGATGGAAATTATTGGCAATTATCAAGACACCCTCAATAAAGCAGTGGTTCTGCAGGTGGGGACCACAGCCCACATCTCAGTACCAATGCTTTCTGGCTGATGTTTTGGTCACTTTTGAATGTTGGTTGTGCTTTCACACTCGTCGTAGCATGAGACGGACTCTACAAACCACACAAGTGGCTCAGGTAGTGCAGCGCATCAAGGATGGCACATCAATGCGAGCTGTGGCAAGGTTTGCTATGTCTGTCAGTGTAGTGTCCAGAGGCTGGAGGCACTACCAGGAGACAGGCCAGTACACCAGGAGATGTGGAGGGGGCCATAGGAGGGCAACAACCCAGCAGCAGGACGGCTACCTCAGCCTTTGTGCAAGGAGGAACAGGAGGAGCACGGTCCTGCAAAATGACCTCCAGCAGGCCACAAATGTGCATGTGTCTGCACAAACGGTTAGGAACCGACTCCATGAGGATGGTCTGAGTGCCTGACATCCACAGATGGGGGTTGTGCTCACAGCCCAACACCGTGCAGGACGCTTGGCATTTGCCACAGAACACCAGGATTGGAAAATTCGCCACTGGCGCCCTGTGCTCTTCACAGATGAAAGCAGGTTCACACTGAACACATTTGACAGACATGACAGAGTCGGGAAAGAGAGAAAGGAAGAAGCAAGTAACGGTGCACACCACTAAATAAATTGTAAAAAAACAGCTTTACTAGGTAACAAACCATGCAAATATTAAAAACATTTAAAATACACACAAACGTGATGCATATTATTGACTAACAATCGGGCATATGTAAAGTTACAAAAATACAAAGAAGTACAATAACTATCCTGGCTTGTTAAAGACCCTGTAAACATTGGCATAGGTCCAATGTAAAATTTAACGAATTGGTTACATATGGTGATGTCTAAATTATATAAAAGGACAAATCATGCCAATTGGAATAAGTCTGCAAGTAGACTGCGGGTGAAAGTCAATGAACTGAACGCAATGTTCTGCTAATGAGCATCAATGTGTACTATAATGCAGTCAGCATGTCCTAAACAAATGGGTATGTAAATACAGCCTATATATCCATATTAATGAGAGGTGAATAACTCTCGTTTCTATTAGCACTTTACCTAAATAAATGGCTAGACCTCATGTGGCTGGAGTGTGTCAGCAGTTCCTGCAAGATGAAGCCATTGAAGCTATGGACTGGCCCGTCCATTCCCCAGACCTGAATCCGACTGAGCACATCTGGGAAATCATGTCTCGCTCCATCCACCAACGTCACGTTGCACCACAGACTGTCCAGGATTTGGCGGATGCTTTAGTCCAGGTCTGGGAGGAGATCCCTCAAGAGACCATCCGCCGCCTCATCAAGAGCGTGCCCAGGCATTGTAGGAAGATCATACAGGCACGTGGAGGCCACACACAATGCTGAGCATCTTTTCCTTGTCGTGAGGCATTTCCACTGAAGTTGGATCAGCCTGTAATTTGATTTTCCACTTGATTTTGAGCATCATTCCAAATCCAGACCTCCATGGGATATTACCAGTAGTTGTGATTTACATTGATCATTTTTAGGTTTTACTGTTCTCAACGAATTCCACTATATAATGAATAAAGATTTACAACTGGAATATTTCATTCAGTGATATCTAGGATGTGGGATTTTAGTGTTCCCTTTATTTTTTGGAGCAGTGTATAAATAATAGATAGATAATGAATATATTATAAATAGATAGCTAAATAGATAATAGATAAATAATACGTTTCCAAAAAAGTTGAGGCAGCATACCAAATCCAGAGTTATAAAATGCTTTTTAATAGCCCATATGGCGACGTTTCGGTCGTTGGTAAAGACCTTTCTCAAGTCTGTACGCAGGACCAAAACATTGCCAGATGGGCTATTAAAAAGCACTTTCTAACTTTGGATTTGGTTATGCTGCCTTTTTTGGAAAAGTATTTACTAGGACTGGTATGTACCTGTGAGGCGTCTGCACCCTACCTCTTAACTGTGCTGTTTTTTCTATCTTTTTTTAGATAAATAATAGACAGAAAGATAATAGATAGATTGTAAAGTATTCTATGTGATTGATTAGAAAGCGTTCAGTTCAAATTAGAAGTCTTGTATCTTATCGAGATCTCTCTGGTCGTCACTCTTGGCCACATCTAACGTCCATGGAGAATGGTGTCTTCTATCGGTATCCTGCCCTTTACTCCCCCAGACTTCCACCTAGGATCCTTGATACGAATCTTCCTCATATGTCTTCTGGTTGCATCATGAATCTTCTCTTCCTACTGGTATTGATCCGGGATCTGGTGACTATTCTTGGTACTGTAAGGTGGCCAGGGTGGTAGTCGTGGCAAGGAGCTGTAGTGTCCCCACACCCTGGCGCCTCACAAATGAAACACAATGTCCCTTCTGCGGTGTGTGCAGCGTATGCAGTTGTACACTCACATTTATTGGCAGAGTCCCTTCTGCTTCTGTCGCCTATCTTCAGTTCCATGGGCCTCACAAACATCTTCGGAGACAATGTCCATTCTTACCAAGTTAACATTATTTAACAGTAGGGTTTTCAATACATATGCAGCACAGTATATACAGAGTGACATTTCTTAAGGTTTCCCTGCCTTCCCACCAACCGCTGTTCTTCCTGGCAATCTCTGCCTCACTTCTGGCAATCCCTGCCTCGCTTCTGGCAATCTCTGCCGTGTTTCTGGCAATCGCTGCCTCGCTGGACAATCTCTGTCCTCTTCCAGCAATCACTGCTCCTCCTGGACAATCCCTGTCCCTTTTACAGCAATCACTGCTCTTCTCGGACAATTCCTGTTCCTTTCCAGCAGTCCCGTCCGTGCCTTTAGGCCCACCAGCTTCCTCCCGTTCCCCCTTGTCGGCTTCAAAAGGAAGAGGTAATAGGCTCACCATCTCAGCTTCACCTAGTCCCAGCTATAGGCCCCAAATCCTATTTGGAATGGTTTCTGTTTAAGCTGGTGATCGTCTGCACGACACCCAGCCTGGGGCCCCTTCTTGCCAAAGAAACCTTTTCCCCACGGCTGTCAGACTGTCCTTGTTCCCTGCTGCATCAACTTGCCCGGGACATGGCTGCCTGGGCTGTGCTCTCTAACCAGTAAGTCCCTTCCCTATATTCCACTACTCTGTGACTCCTCTCAGTCTGAAAAAAACCCTATACTAGCTATATCTACTCTAAGACTCTTATTCCCTATCACTAATGTGCCCCAATAATCTAGCCCCGCTACTGTCCTAGGCTAACCCTAATCTTATGGAACACCCACCAGGGCCATGGGATACTCGGTACTGGGTCCGGCCGCTTAAAGGGAAAGTCATGGTGGCTGCGACCCGGTCCGTGGCCCTGGGCGCCCAATTTAAGGGGAATGTCTTTTAGGGGTTTTATGAATAAAGTTTATTATTCGTGATGCGACCTGTGGTGTTTGGTCAGTGGGGACCGATGCTGCTTAAAGGGGTCCTCTGGGGTGATGGTATGCAGCAAGAAGGTGACGCTTCCCACAGGTGAAGCAGAGTCCCCAGGGCTTCCCAGGTGTAAAGGTGAATGGTATGGCAAAGAACGAGGACACAGGTTTGCAGTCTTTACCTGGTTTACTGATGATAGCAGTCCTCAGTCCAGGGTACCAAGTGCAGGGCAGCTGTGGTCCAGCCGGCTTGGAGGCAATAGGGGATCCCTCTCCCAGGTGAGATCTGTAAGCCTTTCCTACTTGCGCTACTTTAGTTGGCGAGGTCCCTGCTGCTTGAAGCTTGGTTGCAAAGTCCCCTCTCTCCTGTCCTAAGACAGATGTCTGTACGATAGACAGTGCGAGCCGGTTTATAGGGTCTCTATCATGACCCGGGCTCTCAGGTTACTGCTTCACCTCAGACTTGATGCGGGCAATTGACATACATATGCCCTCCCATTCTGTTGCACGTCCTGGAGAACAACACGACCTCAGGCTCCCGGTACCCGGTTTCTGCGCTCTGGCTCTGAGGGTGTCTTTCCACTGTTCCCCTGCTGAGCCTCTTCCTCCTCTGTGCTCCTTTCCTCTAAGCTCCTCCACTATTCAACTCTTTCAAATTCTCACTCTTTCCAGAGGTCGCAGCTCCCATGTGGCTGCTCGGCCCCTCTGTCTGTTCCAGACGTCCTTCTCTCACTCTCTCCTCTAGACTCCCCAACTGCTCCTCCAGATCGGGAAGCCTATAGCTAAGGGAAGCTCCCCTGAATCCGGGTCCTGAGCTCCCCCTTCTGGCCTGGATTCAGATTGTGTTAAATGTGAGTGCCTTACCTGATAAAGAGAACCCTCCTTGCCTCCAAGCGTGACATCACCCTCCCCGAAAGGAAGGCAACATCACTGTAACCTGGGGTGTTACATTTACACACAGCACATATCCAATACATTCACATTGCAGTACATAGACACATTAACGCTTATGAACGCTCTGGAATCGCACTGATAAAATGTAAACAATGCCCAAAGAAGTGGGAAGCATATGACGGCCTCATTCACCTCCTTACAGTACCATGACTTCAAGGTGTATTTTGGAAAGTCTCGGATCTCTAAGAGAGATAGAAGGATATAGATTATTTTTTCTTCTTAAGAACAAACATAGATATTTTTTTGCTAAAAATAATTTCTGCAATTGAGTATAATTAAAAATATTGTTCCGTTTGGTTTCTACAGGTTCTTTGTTTCTCTGCACATTGCTAACTAGAATGAATCCTACGGGGAGCTCATTTTGATGGGGAATTTGTTATTCTTTTATCTGTCTTCTTCTGAACTCGTCTGGACTGATTTATGACAACAGAACTGAGAAAAATAAAAAGAGAAGCGTTTCAAACGCCCCATGACAAGAAGCAGCTCAGGGACTAGGGAAACTGAGAGGCCGTAAACCCAAACGGTGCAATTTTTGAACTTTGATCTGTTCTTCTAGCTTTCACCAATATCTTCTCATCAAGCTCAGTCCCTCCTGCATCCAGTCCCATGTGTCATGTACACAGAGCTAATATAGTTGGTAAAAAACATCATTTCTGGAAGGTGACCAGATAAGGAACCTAAGGGTCATTTTAGTAAAGCTAACACTGATTGCCATCTGTTGTTCGGAGAGGTGCGCAATATCATGCGAGCATTACCTGGAAGGCAGCCGGACATTGCATGAAGAACTCTCCGGCCTGAACATTCAGATCTGTTTTGGCTGCAGGAATTTATTTTGGCGCATGAAAACATGAAGAGATCTGGCATGGTTTATATCATGTGCAGAGATCATTATGAAGAAGGGGGAGGAGGGAGATGGAGCTGACTCCATTGCCTGTCTACAGATTGATATTGAGATATTTACCTCCAGTTTTAAGCTCCCTATATACATTAGTGCTAATGTGATCAGCACTCATCGATAGCGACAGGTTCTGCCAACACTCTATTGTATATGGGGTGACCGCCAACTGATCGTTGGGGGTGCATGTCTGACTGCTGATCATGTTGTTCTCCCAGGAATAAGCCTTCGGCAGAGATGTGTGTCAGGGGTTTTGTCATAGTGAGCACAGGAGCGCCCAGTGTATGGGAGAGACGGCAAAGATGGCTGTCGGTCAAACAATCAGTCATTCGGCCAACAGCAATCTAATGTGTGTGGGGACCTTTAAAGTTGAGATAGGAGCACAATGTCTATGAATGCTCCAGGAGCAAGAAGGAATATTAACTCATTATGTTCAGGGTATGTGAATAAAATGACACCTTGCTGTTTACGATCCAATGTCTGATTGCAGACAAATCCACGTTTTTCTTAATATGCAAATAAGCTGTTAAGATCTATGGGCCGGACAAAGATCTCCCCAAGAATATGCCTCCAAAGCTTATTATAAATGAAAGGAGTCATTACCAGTGTGAGACATGTAATGACTGACAGTCTGCGCTCCTGATCTACGTGTTTCACACTGGTAATGCCTCCTTTCATTTATAATGAGCCCTGGAGGCAGATTCTCAGGGAGATCTAAGTCCGGCCCATAGATCTCAACAGCTCATTTACATAGAAGGAAAAATATGGATTTCTCTGGAATAAAACATTGGATTGCAGATATCAGCGCATCATTTTATTTCATTTTCCATGACCTGCATGCCCATATATATGGCTTAGGAGGGTTGATCCTACTGACAGATTCCCTTAAAGAGCTCTGAGTATTATATATGTAGATGCATGCAGATTGTGGGAGGAGCAGGAGGTCAAAATGACTCAATTCCAGCCAATAGCTGGAGAGCAGAAGTTAATCGTATAAAGGGGCATGGATTGGCAATTACTGCTGTACAAGCTACTGATATGCAGCAGTGGTTATTATTAAGAAAGTTCTTGAAAAATATCTAAATAGTTTTGTAGTTTGGCACCATGTGTGACCCAAAAATAATCATATAAACGCAGATATATTTAATGATAGTTTATCTGTGTGTCTTTTTGTTTCTCTGTTGGATGACACAATTAATCACCGTAACTGTCAAAAATTCTGAACATTCCATGAAGAGACCAATGAGCTCCGTCCTCAATGTCCCGCTGTCAGGACACCGAGTAACAGAACAGACCTGAAATAGACAAAGAGGATTCTCGTCACAGACCGCAGCCTCTTCACGGGAGTCTTTATGAAAAAAAGGCTATAAAAACAAGCAAAAAAATGTGTTTTTACGACGAAAGAGGTTGACTAAGATTAGGAGACAGAATCTGCTTTATCCAAAATCTACACACTTTGTCATCAATGAGATTTGTCTTGTCTTGCATCTTATCTTCATTGAAGTGAAAAGGGCCCAGCTGCAATACCAGACAAGACCAGTGGGCATTAATGGCGCTATTTCTGGAACAAAAATAGACTATCTTTCAACAACCTAGTTCATCTAGGAACTTGTCATGGACAGTTTTGTAGTAAAATAATTTGCGTGCACCAGCAATTTGGCAATAAAGAGAAAGCGCCTAAAAGCACAGACACCAAGACAGATCATAGGCAGTGGGAGTGGGCTTTTATCTCTCTACAGTGAGGTGGGTGCAGGTGTCACGGCTCAGATATCCAGAGGCTAGGGGCTCCTCCCCTATTCCTAAAGTTAGGGGGCGCCATAACAATCCCTGCTCCCTAGATTACTTCCAATGGTGAAGACGCCAGGGCCACATACCTTGCTGAGCTCCTAGATCAGCCTTATATGGGCCCCTACCCCACCCAGGGAAATGGGGAGTAGTAGCATATAAGAATACACAACCCAGGCAAACAAGAGAATATGTACAGAGATAAGAAAAATACCAATCACACAAATATGCTCTCACAAACAACAGGGCAGAACACCTGGGAGTGAGGGAAAGGAAAATAAAAACAAATGGGTGAGGATGAGGGTAAGCATAAACACAAAACTCCACTCAACAGTCTTTAGAACAACACTCCAAATGCATCCTTAAACAACAAGCTCCTCCACGCTCCTCAACCAGTGGCAGAATTAACCTAACTCTGGCAATCTTGATTGTCAGAGGTAAGTATATATAGGAGAGGGGAGTGTCCAATACTGAACAGCTGAGACCATCAAAGCTGGAATGATCCATCAACACTCAAGCTAAACAGATTAACCCCCTGTATTGCTAAAGGTACCGTTACACTAAACGTCTTACCAATGATCACGACCAGCGATACGACCTGGCCGTGATCGTTGGTAAGTCGTTGTGTGGTCGCTGGAGAGCTGTCACACAGACAGCTCTCTCCAGTGACCAACGATCAGGGGAACGACTTCAGCATCATTGAAACTGTCTTCAACGATGCCGAAGTCCCCGGGTAACCAGTGTAAACATCGGTTACTAAGTGCAGGGCCACGCTTAGTAACCGGATATTTACCCTGGTTACCATTGTAAAAGTAAAAAAAAAAAAACACACTACATACTCACATTCCGATGTCTGTCACGTTCCCCGCCGTCAGCTTCCCGCACTGACTGTGTCAGCGCCGGCCGTAAAGCAGAGCACAGCGGTGACGTCACCGCTGTGCTCTGCTTTACGGCCGGCGCTGACAGTCAGTGCAGGGAAGCTGACGGCGGGGGACGTGACAGAAATCGGAATGTGAGTATGTACTGTTTTTTTTTTAACTTTTACAATGGTAACCAGGGTAAATATCGGGTTACTAAGCGCGGCCCTGCGCTTAGTAACCCGATATTTACCCTGGTTACAAGTTAACACATCGCTGGATCGGCGTCACACACGCCGATCCAGCGATGACAGCGGGTGATCAGCGACCAAAAAAAGGTCCTGATCATTCCCCGGCGACCAACGATCTCCCAGCAGGGGCCTGATCGTTGGTCGCTGTCACACATATCAAGATCGTTAGCGGGATCGTTGCTATGTCACAAAAAGCGTGACGTTGCAACGATATCGTTAACGAAATCGTTATGTGTGAAGGTACCTTTACAGAAACCTGCACTGTTTAATATGATCAAGTGTTTCTAATCTGTTCAGCAGTACGTGAAATCAGACTCTGTGGCCTTCTGGCCCATTTCTGTCGTGGTAAACCCGTGCCAGTACCCCACCTTCCGAGAGGGACCTTCTCTTCAGGACCGTAACTCTTCCAGTTTACCACATATTGATCGACAAACCAAGCGAGAATCAACCATCTTAGTTATCTGAAACTCCAAATTTCCATCAACAATGACAGGAGATGGAGTTGGCGGTGATGGACTAGAGGATGCAACGTATTTTTTTTTGAGCAAAGACCGTTGAAACACATTATGAATAGGGTTGAGCGACTTTTACTTTTTTAGGGTCGAGTCGGGTTTCGCGAAAACCGACTATATCAAAAGTCGAGTCGAGTGAAATCGGCTGATTATCTCGAAAAGTCGGGGATCGACCGAAACACGAAACCCAATGCAAGTCAATGGGGAAGCATCGTCGGCAGTGAGTGGAGGCCAGGAAAACACCTACAGTGCCCATTTTAATGGCAAAAACACCCATTCTTGTTACTGAAGCTTGTCAATCTTAATTTACCTTATAATAATAGTTAGGCATTGGAAATTAGGGGTCATTTGGCTAAAGTTGTGTTGGGCAGGGCTGGTTCAAGTATTTAGTGGGCCCAGGAAACGTGGACCACGTCACGGCAGTGGAGCAGGGAGAGGTAAGTATTTCAACTTTGAAAGTGCTGTGATCCTGAGCAAGTAGGGGGGCCCACTCGTTCGCATTGGCACTGGCACAGGGCCCCTCAAAGTATGGCGGGGGCGCCTCCCACCGGCAGCGACACTTTTGCGTACTATGAGGGGCCCTGTGCCAGTCACGTCGCCAATGAGTATTCCCCCCCTACCTGATGAAGGAACCTGCACTTTCATCTGCACCTTCCTCTTTGTCCC
Source organism: Ranitomeya imitator (assembly GCF_032444005.1). Lineage (NCBI taxonomy): Eukaryota > Metazoa > Chordata > Amphibia > Anura > Dendrobatidae > Ranitomeya > Ranitomeya imitator. The sequence continues at coordinate 682,104,493 of NC_091286.1, forward strand.
CGTGTAAGGTGGTATAGTATGCGGGAAGGGGGACCTGACTTTCAGCAGACTCATCTAGCACTGGCTGGGCAATGGGCAGGATGAGGAGGAAACACAGATATGGGCCCAAATAATAAAGTGGGCTAAATGCAGTTCAAAATTGGTAACAGTAGTAAACAGGCGGCACTGCTTTGTTCAGTGGAGAACAGCAAGGAGCGGCAGACACCGTTAGTAGGGCCAACAAAACTAGTAGGCCAAATGCAGTGTTATATTAAAAACTATTTAACGAGAGCCTGAAGATTAAAGCTCAGGAAAGGCATCCTGGAGAACACCTTGGAGCAGCAGACACCGTTAGTAGGCCCCAACCAAACTAGTTGGCCAAATGCAGTGTTAGATTAAAAACTATTTAACGAGAGCCTGAAGATTGAAGCTCAGGAAAGGCATCCAGTTGAACACCTTGGAGCGGCAGACACCGTTAGTAGGCCCCAACCAAACTAGTTGTCCAAATGCAGTGTTAGATTAAAAACTATTTAACGAGAGCCTGAAGATTGAAGCTCAGGAAAGGCAACCTGGAGAACACCTTGGAGCGGCAGACACCGTTAGTAGAACCCAACCAAACTTGTAGCCCCAGTGCAGTTGTTAGATTAAAAACTATTTAACGAGAACCTGAAGATTGAAGCTCAGGAAAGGCAATCTGGAGAACACCTTGGAGCGGAAGACACGGTTTGTAGAACCCAACCAAACTTGTAGCCCTAATGCAGTTGTTAGATTAAAAACTATTTAACGAAAGCCTGAAGATTAAAGCTCAGGAAAGGCAACCTGGAGAACACCTTGGAGCGGTAGACACCGTTAGTAGAACCCAACCAAACTTGTAGCCCTAATGCAGTTGTTAGATTAAAAACTATTTAACGAGAACCTGAAGATTGAAGCTCAGGAAAGGCAATCTGGAGAATACCTTGGAGCGGCAGACACCGTTAGTAGAACCCAACCAAACTTGTAGCCCTAATGCAGTTGTTAGATTAAAAACTATTTAACGAGAGCCTGAAGATTGAAGCTCAGGAAAGGCAACCTGGAGAACACCTTGGAGCGGCAGACACCATGTGTAGAACCCAACCAAACTTGTAGCCCCAATGCAGTTGTTAGATTAAAAACTATTTAACAAGAGCCTGAAGATTGAAGCTCAGGAAAGGTAACCTGGAGAACACCTTGGAGCGGCAGACACCGTTAGTAGAACTCAACTAAACTTGTAGGCCTAATGCAGTTGTTAGATTAAAAACTATTTAACGAGAGCCTGAAGATTGAAGCTCAGGAAAGGCAACCTGGAGAACACCTTGGAGCGGCAGACACCATTTGTAGAACCCAAACAAACTTGTAGCCCTAATGCAGTTGTTAGATTAAAAACTATTTAACGAGAGCCTGAAGATTGAAGCTCAGGAAAGGCAACCTGGAGAACACCTTGGAGCAGCAGACACCGTTTGTAGAACCCAACCAAACTTGTAGCCCTAATGCAGTTGTTAGATTAAAAACAATTTAACGAGAGCCTGAAGATAGAAGCTCAGAAAAGGCAACCTGGAGAACACCTTGGAGCGGCAGACACCATGTGTAGAACCCAACCAAACTTGTAGGCCTAATGCAGTTGTTAGATTAAAAACTATTTAACGAGAGCCTGAAGATTGAAGCTCAGGAAAGGCAACCTGGAGAACACCTTGGAGCGGCAGACACAGTTTGTAGAACCCAACCAAACTTGTAACCCCAATGCAGTTGTTAGATTAAAAACTATTTAACGAGAGCCTGAAGATTGAAGCTCAGGAAAGGCAACCTGGAGAACACCTTGGAGTGGCAGACACCATTTGTAGAACCCAACCAAACTTGTAGCCCCAATGCAGTTGTCAAATTCCGATTGGTTGAAAACCTGACAATTGCAGTTCAGCTTTTTTAAGAGGAGGACAGCTGTATTGAGTGGCGCAGGCAGACACTGTTAGTAGGCCTTACACCACAAAGTTGGCTCAATGCAGTTTAAAAAAGGTTACAGGGGTACACAGGCAGCATTGGTGTAGTCAGCGGAGGAGTATTGGATGGAGGGACCGCAGACAGACTAACTAGGCCTAAAATAAAAAAGTTGGCTCTATGCAGGTTTAAATAGGTTCCAGGGGTACACAGGCAGCATTGGTGTGGTCAGCGGAGGAGTATTGGAAGGAGGCCCAGCAGACAGACTAACAGGGCCTAAAATAAGAAAAAGTTGGCTCTATGCAGGTTTAAATAGGTTCCAGGGGTACACAGGCAGCATTGGTGTGGTCAGCGGAGGAGTATTGGAAGAAGGGACCGCAGACAGACTAACTAGGCCTAAAATAAAAAAGTTGGCTCTATGCAGGTTTAAATAGGTTCCAGGGGTACACAGGCAGCATTGGTGTGGTCAGCGGAGGAGTATTGGAAGGAGGCCCGGCAGACAGACTAACAGGGCCTAAAATAAAAAATTTGGCTCTATGCAGGTTTAAATAGGTTCCAGGGGTACACAGGCAGCATGGGTGTGGTCAGTGGAGGACAATTGGAAGGTGTGTCTGACACAGTTAGTACTCCAAAATAATAAATAGATGTTAATGTCTCGCAAAAAACAAAAAAATAAAAAAACAGGTGGCATATTTAGGTACAGGGGTGGGCTCCTCTGCTGACTTTCAGACATTGGTATTTGGTGCAAAGTATTTACTGGTGTAAATGTAGGACAGGGCCCCTGAATATTTTAACTAGCATCATACATGTCAACAAATTGGTATTGGTGCCATTGAAGAATATCAGCGCATAGACTAAACATTGGTGGAGCTGTGAGAGATAATTTTGCAAGTGGTAGAGCACTGTTTGAGCTGGGGGGGGGGGACACTCTCTCGTGCCCGGCGGTACTGGCCCAGGGCACCTCATGTTACAAGTTACAACGGTGTGTCTGACGTTGGGTGCGCGTCTCCACCGCCAGAGACACTTCATTGTACTGTACTATGAGGGACCCAGTGGCAGTGCCGTCGCCCAAAAGTGGGCACACCCACCTCTTCAGACAAACGGCACTCTCACGGGTGCTTGCGACCAAGTGGTGACCACAGCCCCGTGGGGGGGAGTCAGCCCATTTAGGGAGGTGTAAAAATGTCGTATGCTGGACATACAGCAGCTGCAAATTGAGAAATTGGAACAGTCAGTAAGACCAGTCCAAAAGCAAGACCTTTTTACAGGAAAGCTAGGTGTCAGCCGGGAAAGGTGGGGCAAAATAATTAGAAATCCATGAGTGGTTCATTTTAATGAAGGTTAGATCATCAACATTTTGGGTAGCCAGAACGAGTCCTTTTTTCGGTCAGTATTGAACCAGCAGCACTGAATACTCTTTCTGATAGCACACTAGCTGCTGGGCAAGCAAGCTCCTGCAATGCATATTCGGCCAATTCAGGCCAGGTGTCTATTTTGGATGCACAGTAATCAAATGGGAATGACGGGTGAGGGAGAACATCGATAAGGGAGGAAAAATAGTTAGTAACCATACTGGACAAATGTTGTCTCCTGTCACTTTGAATTGATGCTGCAGTACCTGTCCTGTCTGCGGTCATTGCAAAATAACTCCACAACCTGGTCAGAAAACCCCTCTGTCCAACGCCACTTCTGATTTGTGCACCTCTAAAACCTCTGCCCTGTTGCCCCCTGCAGCTCGTGTGAGAACCATCACCGGCGCTGTGTGCTGGGAATGCCTGAATCAAACGGTCTACAAGAGTTGCTTGTTTGGTTGCCAATATTTGTTCGAGGTTCTCATGTGGCATGATATTTTGCAATTTCCCTTTATAGCGTGGATCCAGGAGGCAGGCCAACCAGTAACCGTCATCGGTCATCATTTTTATAATGCGGGGGTCCCTTTTTAGGATACGCAAGGCATAATCCGCCATGTGGGCCAATGTTCCAGTTGTCAATTCACTGCTTGTGCTGGGTTGAGGAGCACTTTCGGGCAAATCAACGTCACTTGTCTCCCTCAAAAACCCTGAACCTGGGCTTGCAACGCCACCAGTTTCTATTGCCCCCTGAGAAGCTTCCTCATCCAAAAAATATTCATCCCCATCATCCTCCTCGTCCTCCTCCTCTTCGCCCACCACCTCGTCCAGTAGACTTCCCTGACCAGACAATGGCTGACTGTCATCAAGGCTTCCCTCGTCCTCGGCTGCAGACGCCTGCTCCTTTATGTGCGTCAAACAGGGCCGGCGTCAGCACCCGGCACAGCGGGCAAATGCCGGGGCCCTGGGGAGAGAGGGGGGCCCACTCATGCTGTCATAGATACAGCTGGGAGAGCAGAGCAGGAGATAACATGCTCTCTCCGCCTACAAAGTCACTGCTGGCTGCGTTCTCTTAACCCCTATGTGCCAGCTCTGACACAAGCATCTTATCACTCAGTGAGTGCAGCCAGGCAGGCACACATAGGGGTTAAGAGAAGGCAGCCAGCGTGACATTGTTTGTGGGGGGAGAGAGCACATTCTCTGCTCTGATCTCCGCCCCTGGCTGGCTGCCTTGCTGCTGAAGTTATGAGGCAGATTCAGGAGGAGCTCCTAGTCCTACCAGTGCATGAGTGAGTGGCGCTGCTATATACTATGTGGGCTGCGCTGCTATATACTTTGAGGGCTGCTATATGCTACGTGGGCTGCTATATACTACATGGGCTGCTATATACTACGTGGGCAGTGTTATATACTACATGGCTGTGTTTATATGCGATCATGAATCGGGGTATGTGTTAAAGGGGGGGCCCACTGAGACTCTTTCGCCCGGGGCCCTCAAAAACCTGGAGCCGGCCCTGGCGTCAAACTTTGCATCAGCAGACGCATTAGGGGGATGCTCATGCTTATTATGGTGTTGTCTGCACTAACCAGCCGTGTGCATTCCTCAAAACAATGAAGGACTTGACAGAGGTCTTGTAGCTTCAACCACTGCACACCTGACAACTCCATGTCTGCCATCCAACTGCCTGCCCGTGTATGTGTATCCTCCCACAAACACATAACAGCACGCCTCTGTTCGCACAGCCTCTGAAGCATGTGCAGTGTGGAGTTCCACCTTGTTGCAACGTCGATGATTAGGCGATGCTGGGGAAGCTTCAAAGATCGCTGATGGTTCTGCATACGGCTGGAGTGTGCGGGCGAACGGCGGATGTGCGAGCAAAGTCTTCGCACCTTCAGGAGCAGGTCGGGTAACCCCGGATAACTTTTCAGGAAGCACTGCACCACCAGGTTTAAGGTGTAAGCCAGGCAAGGAATGTGTTTCAGTTGTGAAAGGGCTATGGCAGCCATAAAATTCCTTCCGTTATCACTCACTACCTTGCCTGCCTCAAGATGTACAGTGCCCAGCCATGACAGAGTTTCTTGCTGCAAGAACTCTGACAGAACTTCCGTGGTGTGTCTGTTTTCGCCCAAACATTTCATTGCCAATACAGCCTGCTGACGCTTGCCACTAGCTGTTCCATAATAGGACACCTCGTGTGCAACAGTGGCAGCTGCAGATGGAGTGGTCGTGCGACTGCGGTCTGTGGATGAGCTCTCGCTTCTGCTGGAGGACGAGGAGGAGGAGGAGGGGGGGGCGAATGCCTACAGCCAACTGTTTCCTAGACCGTGGGCTAGGCAGAACTGTCCCAATATGGCTGTCCCCTGTGGACCCTGCATCCACCACATTAACCCAGTGAGCCGTGATGGACACATAACGCCCCTGGCCATGCCTACTGGTCCATGCATCTGTTGTCAGGTGTACCTTTCTACTCACAGATTGCCTGAGTGCATGGACAATACGGTCTTTTACATGCTGGTGGAGGGCTGGGATGGCTTTTCTCGAAAAGAAGAGTCGACTGGGTAGCTCGTAGCGTGGTACAGCGTAGTCCATCAGGGCTTTGAAAGCTTCCAACTAAATGGTAGGACATCAGCTCTAATGAGATTAGTCTAGCAATGTGGGCGTTCAAACCCTGTGTACGCGGATGAGAGGATGAGTACTTCCTTTTCCTAACGAGAGTCTCTTGTAGGGTGAGCTGGACTGGAGAGCTGCAGATCGTGGAACTAGCGGGGGTGCCGGTGGACATGGCAGACTGAGAGATGGTATTCTTGCTGTTGCCCTACATACAGTGTTTCCTACCACGAACCTGGTGATTCCCTGACTGCTTTGGCCTTGCGACGAAGCCTCCACATTTGCTGCAGGTGGTGTGGTAAACGATGGGCTTACAGTGAGGGAAGGGATGTAGCGTTGCTGACTAGCTTCATTGTGAGAGGGTGCAACAACGTTAAGGGACGTTTGGTAGTTAGTCCAGGCTTGCAAGTGCATGGTGGTTAAATGTCTACGCATGCAACTTGTATTTAGATTTTTCACATTCTGACCTCTGATGAAGGTCCTTGAGCATTTCTTACAGACGACTTTGCACTGATCATTTGGATCTTGTTTTAAAAAATTGCCAGACTGCACTCTTCCTACTATCGGATACCTTTTCAGTCATTGCACACTGAGCTACTTTAACCGGATGGCCACGCTGTCCTACAACTGGTTTTGGTTTTGACACACGTTTTTAGCCAGATAAGGGCCTGCCAGATGGAAGTTGTTGCGATGTAGATGGCTGCTGCGGCTCCTCCTCCGCTTCAGAGCTACTGCTGCCTGCACCCTGTTCCCCCAATGGCTGCCAATTGGGGTCAACAACTGGGTCATCTATGACCTCCTCTTCTATGTCCTGTGCACCGTCTTCTGTGTCACCGTGTAAGCCGGTGCTATAGCGTTCGGGAAGGGGCACCATAGTCTCATCAGGGTCAGATTCTGGCTCAGTACACTGCGAGGGCAATGTTGTGATCTGAGTCAAAGGAACAGCATAATAATCTGGCTGTGGCTGTGCATCTGTGCACTCCATGTCCGATTCATCTTGTAATGGGCATGGCCTGTTAACTGTTTCACTTTCTAACCCAGGGATGGTATGTGTAAAGAGCTCCATGGAGTAACTCGTTGTGTCGCCTGACGCATCCTTCTCTGTTGTTCTGGGTGAAGAACCCAAAGAAGCGACTTGTTCCTGACCGGGAGCATCCGCTGATGACGCGCTGCTTTTAAATTTTGCACTTTCCGAAGAGGAGGCGAAAGAGCAAGTCAGCAAGGAAAGCCAAAACTTGTTCCTGCTGCTCCGACTTTAAAAGCGGTTTTCGTACTCCCAGAAAAGGGAGTGTTCGAGGCCTTGTGTAGCCAGACGATGACGCTGGCTCAACAACTCGAGACTTAGGTGCTATATTGCTTTTCCCACAACCACCTGATGCTCCACCACCACTACCATCATTACCAGCTGGCAATGACCGCTCACGGCCACGACCTCTTCCACCAGACTTCCTCATTCTTGGAAAAATGTAACCAAACTAACAAACGTTATATGGTACTGTAAAACCAGTTAGAAGGTGTATGTAAACTTGTTGTGAGTTTAAATCTCCCTTTATAGGTGTGTGAGACAGCAGGAAAAAATCAGGCCCACTGTATTACACAACAGTTTGAGTGGCAGAAAGTGGATGACAGATGCCACAACAGGACTGACGCAGATGCACTCAGTGGCAATACAAATCTCCCTTTTTTATGTGTGGGAGACAGCAGCAAAAAATCAGGCCCACTGTATTGCACTACAGTTTGAGTGGCAGAAAGTGGATGACAGATATATCAAAAAATACAAGGGCTGTAGTCGAATTTCAATCTCCCTACAATGATCAAAGGACAAGTATGGCAGCAATAAAAAGGACTGCTGCACACAAGAGTGTGGACAAAGAAACAAGATAACTGTGCAGAAAAGAAGGAGCAACAGGATTTTTGCTTTGAAAAAAGCAGTTGGTTTGCACAGCGGCGTACACACAGCAATGCAGCTATCAGGTAGCTTTAGAATGCAGCCTAATAAGCTACAGAGCTGATGCACAAAAATATAGCCTCCACTGTCCCTGCAAAGAAAAGGTGGTGTTGGACAGTGGAAATCGCTACAGAACAAGCGGTTTGGGGGTTAATCTTCCCTTCCTAACAATATCCCTGCTTCTGATGAAGCTGCAGCAACCTCTCCCTATGCTCAGATCGGCAGAAGTAAGATGGCGGTCAGCGTGCACACTCCTTTATAGGTCCTGTGACGCCGCAGAAAACAAGCCAATCACTGTCATGCCCTTCTCTAAGATGGTGCGGACCAGGACCTATGTCATCACGCTGCCCACACTCTGCGTCCACCTTCATTGGCTGAGAAATAGCGCTTAACGCGTCATATGAAACACGACTTTGGCGTGAAAATCGCCGACCGCGTGGCCGATCCCACACTGGGATCGGCTCGGGTTTCACGAAATCTGACTTTGCCGAAAGTCGGCGACTTATGAAATTGACCGATCTGTTTCACTCAACCCTAATTATGAATGCTAAAAGTAGGTGGCAAAGCAACATGGAATGCTACAGGATTGATGACAGGCACAATCTTATAAAGACCAATGAACCTGGGTTCCAGTTTCCAGGAGGTGACTTTTAACTTAATGTTCCTCGAGGACAACCAAACCAAATCACCAACACACAGGTCTGTACCCACCAAACGTCTCCCATCAGACACACTCTTATATTTGGACTCCATCTTCTCCAAATAATTTAGAACACCCTGCCACACCAAAGTAATAGACGATCAAAACCATTCTTCTTTATGTATTCCTGAAGAATAATTCCTATAAAAAGAGCTGAACTGAGGATGAAACTCGTAGGCCCCAAAGAACTGAGTCTTACAAGTAGACTCATGACAATGGTTATTTGGAGCTCCCCATAGGGCCGTGGGGCATTCGGTATCGGGTCAGCACAGTTCTTAAAGAGGAAGTCACGACAGCGGTGACCCGGGCATCCAATAAAAATAAATATGATAAAAGGGAATTAAAATCTATAGGGGATTGTTCGTGACGCCACCCGTGGTGTTCGGATATAATAGCCGACGCTGCAGTCAGATCCTCTGGGACGATGGTGGAGCAGCAAAGATGGTGCAGCTCTCCACGGGTAGAGCTAACCCCAGGGAAATGTGGGGTTATTTGTCAAAATGGCGGCACGGGGGCTCAGTGGTTAGCACTGCAGCCTTGCAGCGCTGGAGTCCTGGGTTCAAATCCCATCAAGGACAACATCTGCAAGGAGTTTGTATGTTCTCCCCGTGTTTCTGTGGGTTTCCTCCGGGTACTCCGGTTTCTTCCCACATTCCAAAGACATACTGATAGGGAATTTAGATTGTGAGCCCCATCGGGGACAGCGATGATAATATGTGCAAGCTGTAAAGTGCTGCGGAATATGTTAGCGCTATATAAAAATAAAGATTATTATTATTTATGGCTGTGGTGGTTATGCCGGGCAGGTGACGCGGCAATAACATTAAGGACACAGCAAGGTGCAGTTTCCCCTTTTCTCACAGTTCTCCAGTCCACAAACGCCAGCCGGATGCTGTGTTCTCCAGGTCAGTGGCCCAGCAATCTCCCAGGTAAATTGGGATGCACTTTTCCAGGACTCCGCTTTTATGCCTTTCTCTGGTCGTCTCACTTTGCTGGTTTCCACCTCTCCTGCCCAGCACTGCACACCCAGTGTCCCAAGCCAGCAGCCATGAACCTGGTCGGGCGACGTCCTCCGAGTCCCCTGGATTCTATATGGCTGCCTTTTTAGCTAGTTATGGGTGGATGTGGCTGTGACTCCTACAGATGCCACAGCCTCCGGTTTCTTAGTTGAACCTTGGAGATTTCCACTAAATTGAGGCCGGTCCCCTGACTGCGACCTGGTCCCTCCACCTGTGGATGGTCAGCGGGGATGTGGGCCCCACAGGTGGCTTCTGCACTTTCTCCTGCCGGGAGCTTCCTTCTGTCACACTTCTCTGCTTCGTTCTCCACGCCTCTCCATTTGGTTTCCCAGGACCAACTGCTCCTGCACACTCTCTTTGCCGCCTTCTAAGTTCCTCCCCTTTTCCCAATCTACCCAACCCACTCCCACCACCCAGTCCTATCCAGCCTGGGATGAGGCCATCCTCCCTAAGGGTAGGCCCCGGAGCCCTGACTGAAATGGTGTGTGTTGGGTGCGAGTGATAGAGTCCTGGGTAGTGGCCCCTCCTTACCAGAGAGTGGGATACCACAAAAGTCTGTCCCTTTCCTGGTCATATTCATCAGCAGTTTTGCCACTACTGACATTTTTTTAATGAACTTACAGTAGTGGTTGGCGAAACCCAAGAAACTTTGTAACACCTTTAGGTCCTCAGGACGATCCCAATCCAGTACTACCTGGACCCGGATCCATGTGAAAACCGGTTGGACAATAAGACATAACCCAGAAAAGGGATCTCCTGAACTGCGAACATCACATTTCTCAGGTTTAAAAATCATTTATTTAATTTAAAGTGAAATGGCGTGCACTCAGACAAGAAAGGACAGGTGCAGGCTGAACCCGAATAAGATCCAGTTAAATTATAGATTTATAAAAAGCAGCCGCACTCAAGGTATAGATCTTCAAATGCAAAAATTGAGTGACATTTTGTTGCATTCACCACAGTAGCATAAAGGTGTTGCGCTACACCGCGGCATAACGTAGTCCGTTAACGCTGCCATTAACCCCTATTATCGGGCGCATCACCAGCGCATGCCATAATCAGCATGCGCATCATTCTGTGACAGACCCTCGGACGCAGGTTGCAGCGTTTCTGGGTCCGTCACCGCTAGCACAGATAGATCATCTGCGCTAGCGCGATCGCATAACACGATCTTTTTCGGAACTTACGTTAACGCAGTCCGTTTAACACATGCGTTGAACGGACTGCACTAACGCAATGTGAAACTAGCCTTAGATCCGATACCAATAGAAAAATGCATGTGGAACCATATACTGTTACATATATTTATTTTTTATACAATATATATTGTTATGACCTGGTGGTTAGGAGCACCCAGAATGACCTGATAATTAAACCTCATACAGGACGAGCTCTGGAAAGTGGGAGCTCTGCTGACCGCAAGCCCTAATCCTATCACACACACTAAAAATAGCCGTGGAGCGCTCCTGACCAGACCTAGGCGCCTCGTCACAGCCTAAGAACTATCTAGCCCTAGAGATAGAAAATAAAGCCTACCTTGCCTCAGAGAAATTCCCCAAAGGTAAAGGAAGCCCCCCACATATATTGACTGTGAGTAAAGAAGAAAGTCACAAACGCAGAAATGAAACAGGTTCAGCAAGGGAGGCCAGACTTACTAAATAGACAGAGGATAGGAAAGGTAACTTTGCGATCAGCACAAAAACCTACAAAAGACCACGCAGAGTGTGCAAAAAAGACCTCCGCACCGACTCACGGTGCGGAGGGACCACTCTGCATCCCAGAGCTTCCAGCTAGCAAGACAAAATCATGAAAACCAGCTGGACAAGGAAACAGAGAACAAAATAAGACTATAAGGAACTTAGCTTCTGCAGGAGAAGGTAGGTCACCAGAGAGATCCAAGAGCGAACTGAACGAATGCAAAAACATTGACAGCTGGCATGGAGTAACGATCTGAGAGGAGTTAAATAGAGAATTCAACCAAAGGATAAACCACGTCACCTGTGTAAGGAACCTCAGAAGCAGCAGCTTCACTCATAGCCACCAGAGGGAGCCCATAGACAGAACTCGCCGAAGTACCATTCACGACCACAGGAGGGAGTTCGACAACAGAATTCACAACAGTACCCCCCCTTGAGGAGGGGTCACCGAACCCTCACCAGAGCCCCCAGGCCGATCAGGATGAGCCAAATGAAAGGCACGAACCAGATCGGCAGCATGAACATCAGAGGCAAAAACCCAGGAATTATCTTCCTGACCATAACCCTTCCACTTGACCAGGTACTGGAGTTTCCATCTCGAAACACGAGAATCCAAAATCTTCTCCACCACATACTCCAACTCCCCCTCGACCAACACCGGGGCAGGAGGATCAACGGAGGGACCCATAGGCGCCACGTATCTCCGCAACAGCGACCTATGGAACACATTATGGATGGCAAAAGAAGCTGGAAGGTCCAAACGAAATGACACAGGATTAAGAACTTCAGAAATCTTGTATGGCCCAATAAAACGAGGCTTAAACTTAGGAGAGGAAACCTTCATCGGAACGTGACGAGATGACAACCAAACCAAATCCCCAACACGAAGTCGGGGACCAACACAACGCCGGCGGTTAGCGAAGCGTTGAGCCTTCTCCGGGGACAATGTCAAATTGTCCACCACATAAGTCCAAATCTGCTGCAACCTGTCCACCACCGCATCCACACCAGGACAGTCCGAAGGTTCAACCTGCCCTGAAGAGAAACGAGGATGGAAACCAGAATTACAGAAAAAAGGAGAAACTAAAGTAGCCGAGCTGGCCCGATTATTAAGTGCGAACTCAGCCAAAGGCAAGAAGGACACCCAATCATCCTGAAAAGCAGAAACAAAGCATCTCAGATATGTCTCCAAAGTCTGATTAGTTCGTTCGGTTTGGCCATTAGTCTGAGGATGGAAAGCCGAAGAAAAAGACAAATCAATGCCCATCTTAGCGCAAAAGGACCGCCAAAACCTCAAAACAAACTGGGAACCTCTGTCCGAGACGATGTTCTCTGGAATGCCATGCAAACGAACCACATGCTGGAAAAACAATGGCACCAAATCAGAGGAGGAAGGCAACTTAGACAAGGGTACCAAATGGACCATTTTAGAGAAGCGATCACAAACCACCCAAATGACTGACATCTTTTGAGAAACAGGGAGATCAGAAATAAAATCCATGGAAATATGCGTCCAGGGCCTCTTCGGGATCGGCAAGGGCAAAAGCAACCCACTGGCACGAGAACAGCAGGGCTTAGCCTGAGCACAAGTCCCACAGGACTGCACAAAAGAACGCACATCCCATGACAAAGAAGGCCACCAAAAGGATCTAGCCACCAAATCTCTGGTACCAAAGATTCCAGGATGACCAGCCAACACTGAACAATGAATCTCAGAGATAACTCTACTAGTCCATCTATCAGGGACAAACAGTTTCTCCGTAGGACAACGGTCAGGTCTATCAGCCTGAAACTTTTGCAGCACACGCCGCAAATCAGGGGAAATGGCAGACAAAATTACCCCTTCTTTAAGAATACCCGCCGGCTCAGGAACACCCGGAGAGTCAGGCACAAAACTCCTTGACAGGGCATCAGCCTTCACATTCTTAGATCCCGGAAGGTATGAAACCACAAAATCAAAACGGGAGAAAAAGAGCGAACATCGAGCCTGTCTAGGATTCAACCGTTTGGCAGACTCGAGATAAGTCAAATTCTTGTGATCCGTCAAGACCACCACACGATGTTTAACTCCTTCAAGCCAATGTCGCCACTCCTCGAATGCCCACTTCATGGCCAACAACTCTCGATTGCCCGCATCATAATTGCACTCAGCAGGCGAGAATTTTCTAGAAAAGAAGGCACAAGGTTTCATCACCGAGCCATCAGAACTTCTTTGCGACAAAACCGCCCCTGCTCCAATTTCAGAAGCATAAACCTCAACCTGAAAAGGGAGCGAAACATCTGGCTGGCACAACACAGGGGCAGAAGCAAAACGACGCTTCAACTCCTGAAAAGCCTCTACAGCCGCAGAGGACCAATTGACCACATCAGCACCTTTCTTGGTCAAATCAGTCAACGGTTTAGCAATACTGGAAAAATTAGCGATGAAGCGACGATAAAAATTAGCAAAGCCCAGGAACTTCTGTAAGCTCTTCACAGATGTCGGCTGAGTCCAATCGTAAATGGCCTGAACTTTAACAGGGTCCATCTCGATAGTAGAAGGAGAAAAAATGAAACCCAAAAATGAAACCTTCTGAACTCCAAAGAGACACTTTGACCCCTTCACAAACAAGGAATTCGCACGAAGGACCTGGAACACCATTCTGACCTGCTTCACATGAGACTCCCAATCATCTGAAAAGACCAAAATGTCATCCAAATATACAATCATGAATCTTTCCAGGTACTCTCGGAAGATGTCATGCATAAAGGACTGAAACACAGATGGAGCATTAGAAAGCCCGAATGGCATAACCAGGTACTCAAAATGGCCCTCGGGCGTATTAAATTCCGTTTTCCATTCATCACCCTGTTTAATTCGCACAAGATTATACGCACCACGAAGATCTATCTTGGTGAACCAACTAGCCCCCTTAATCCGAGCAAATAAATCAGACAGTAGCGGCAAAGGATACTGAAATTTGACTGTAATCTTATTAAGAAGGCGGTAATCAATACAAGGTCTCAAAGAGCCATCCTTCTTGGCCACAAAAAAGAACCCTGCTCCCAATGGTGACAACGACGGACGAATATGACCCTTCTCCAAGGATTCCTTTATATAACTCCGCATAGCGGCGTGCTCTGGCACAGATAAATTAAACAGACGGCCTTTAGGAAACTTACTACCAGGAATCAAATTAATAGCACAGTCGCAATCCCTATGAGGAGGTAGGGCACCAGATTTGGACTCTTCAAATACATCCCGGTAATCTGATAAAAACTCAGGGACTTCAGAAGGAGTGGATGGCGAAATTGACAGCAATGGAACATCACTATGTACCCCCTGACAACCCCAGCTGGACACAGACATAGATTTCCAATCCAACACTGGATTATGGACCTGTAGCCATGGCAACCCCAAAACGACCACATCATGCAGATTATGCAACACCAGAAAGCGGATATCCTCCTGATGTGCAGGAGCCATGCACATGGTCAATTGAGTCCAGTACTGAGGCTTATTCTTGGCCAAAGGCGTAGCATCAATTCCTCTCAATGGAATAGGATACTGCAAGGGCTCCAAGAAAAAACCACAGCGCCTGGCAAACTCCAAGTCCATCAAATTCAGGGCAGCGCCTGAATCCACAAATGCCATAACAGAATAGGACGACAGAGAGCAAATCAGAGTAACGGACAAAAGAAATTTTGACTGTACCGTACCAATGGTGACAGACCTAGTGAACCGCTTAGTGCGCTTAGGACAATCGGAGATAGCATGAGTGGAATCACCACAGTAAAAACACAGCCCATTCCGACGTCTGTGTTCTTGCCGTTCAGCTCTGGTCAAAGTCCTATCACACTGCATAGGCTCAGGCCTATGCTCAGAGAATACCGCCATATGGTGCACAGCTTTGCGCTCACGCATGCGCCAATCGATCTGAATGGCCAAAGACATAGACTCATTCAGACCAGCAGGCGTGGGAAATCCCACCATGACATCCTTAAGGGCTTCAGAAAGACCCTTTCTGAAAATTGCCGCCAGGGCACATTCATTCCACTGAGTGAGCACAGACCACTTTCTAAACTTCTGACAGTACACCTCCGCTTCATCCTGACCCTGACACAAAGCCAGCAAGATTTTCTCTGCCTGATCCACTGAATTTGGTTCATCATAAAGCAATCCAAGCGCCAGAAAAAACGCATCAACATCACGCAATGCAGGATCTCCTGGCACAAGGGAAAATGCCCAGTCTTGAGGGTCACCACGTAACAAAGAAATAACATTTTTTACCTAATAGAGAAAAATATAGAAACCGCGCTAAAGGACAGGCAAAGAAATAGTACAAAACAGATACACTGGAATACAATGCAATACCCCCAAAAAGATAAATGTCCCAAAGGACAGTAAAACTACTCTGACTGATGAACTAATACTGCCAAGATCATGGAACTAAACTGCAGCCACCCCCCGTACAGAGATATATACAGCTAGCACCTGGCAAATGCCCGATAGCTGCCGGCTTACCTATATCGGATAAAGGATGTGGCGTGCGATGTACTGCTGGGTCGTAGTAAAACGAATGTTGGTGCAAGCTGTAGACAGAGGGTGTAGCACTGTCCGTGCCCGGTGGCGAGGTGCAAAGTGGTGACCAGGGGCGCTCCGGCCGGTAGCGCGTCCCGGGAACCACGAAGAATCAAAGAAAAAATGGCCGACTGGCTCCTCCTACTAGTGACGTCACTCAGTATGGAGCGCTGAGGCGCTCAAAAAACCAGGGGGAAAGAAGCAGAGATTAAACCAACGCGTTTCAAAGCGACTGCGCGCTTCTTTGTCAGGGTTACCGCTGCTCTGACTCCCAGGCTCTATATACACTTCAGTCCTAATTGGGCACCTCCCACACTTTTAACCCCGGACATCCCAATAGGTGCCAACCCCTCTATGAAGAAGTGCAAAGAGAAAACCTGCCTTGCTCCAACCATAAGCGACTGCTGATTGTGTGCAATCGCTAGGACTGGCGCATAGCAAATGTGGTGCCAATATTCAAAAAGGGCTCTAAAAGTGAACCTGGAAATTATAGGCCAGTAAGTCTAACCTCTATTGTTGGTAAAATATTTGAAGGGTTTCTGAGGGATGTTATTCTGGATTATCTCAATGAGAATAACTGTTTAACTCCATATCAGCATGGGTTTATGAGAAATCGCTCCTGTCAAACCAATCTAATCAGTTTTTATGAAGAGGTAAGCTATAGGCTGGACCACGGTGAGTCATTGGACGTGGTATATCTCGATTTTTCCAAAGCGTTTGATACCGTGCCGCACAAGAGGTTGGTACACAAAATGAGAATGCTTGGTCTGGGGGAAAATGTGTGTAAATGGGTTAGTAACTGGCTTAGTGATAGAAAGCAGAGGGTGGTTATAAATGGTATAGTCTCTAACTGGGTCGCTGTGACCAGTGGGGTACCGCAGGGGTCAGTATTGGGACCTGTTCTCTTCAACATATTCATTAATGATCTGGTAGAAGGTTTACACAGTAAAATATCGATATTTGCAGATGATACAAAAGTATGTAAAGCAGTTAATACAAGAGAAGATAGTATTCTGCTACAGATGGATCTGGATAAGTTGGAAACTTGGGCTGAAAGGTGGCAGATGAGGTTTAACAATGATAAATGTAAGGTTATACACATGGGAAGAGGGAATCAATATCACCATTACACACTGAACGGGAAACCACTGGGTAAATCTGACAGGGAGAAGGACTTGGGGATCCTAGTTAATGATAAACTTGCCTGGAGCAGCCAGTGCCAGGCAGCAGCTGCCAAGGCAAACAGGATCATGGGGTGCATTAAAAGAGGTCTGGATACACATGATGAGAGCATTATACTGCCTCTGTACAAATCCCTAGTTAGACCGCACATGGAGTACTGTGTCCAGTTTTGGGCACCGGTGCTCAGGAAGGATATAATGGAACTAGAGAGAGTACAAAGGAGGGCAACAAAATTAATAAAGGGGATGGGAGAACTACAATACCCAGATAGATTAGCGAAATTAGGATTATTTAGTCTAGAAAAAAGACGACTGAGGGGTGATCTAATAACCATGTATAAGTATATAAGGGGACAATACAAATATCTCGCTGAGGATCTGTTTATACCAAGGAAGGTGACGGGCACAAGGGGGCATTCTTTGCGTCTGGAGGAGAGAAGGTTTTTCCACCAACATAGAAGAGGATTCTTTACTGTTAGGGCAGTGAGAATCTGGAATTGCTTGCCTGAGGAGGTGGTGATGGCGAACTCAGTCGAGGGGTTCAAGAGAGGCCTGGATGTCTTCCTGGAGCAGAACAATATTGTATCATACAATTATTAGGTTCTGTAGAAGGACGTAGATCTGGGTATTTATTATGATGGAATATAGGCTGAACTGGATGGACAAATGTCTTTTTTCGGCCTTACTAACTATGTTACTATGTATGTTACTATGTTACTATGCTATACCCATGCTCCTGCTTAAAACATATACATATATACTAATAAAACCCAATAAACTTTAATAGCGCTACCAAATAGATAAAATAAAATAAAATAAACATGCATGTTGAACTACGATAAACCCCTTGATCCCACATGAATACATATGCAATATAAAACCTGTCTAAACTCCACAGTCGACAGGGCCATATAGATAGGATGTATTAGCGGTGTGATCATTAAGGGTATAATAGATTAAAAATAGGTTAAAAACGTTAAAAATACGTTAGAGATACGTTAAAAATCCGTTAGAAATATAACAGGGGGGGGGGGGGAAAGAAAGAAGCAAAAAAGAAAAAAGAGGGGAGAAGTGAAGACTCACCCGCATTCACAGCCACACCGATAGGGTACAGTTTTGGTAAAATAAATATATATAGAGATCCCTACTCGTCCACAAACCTATGAAAGACCCTATAAATACTAGTGGCCCTCCCTTTTCCTCTAATATGGCCTTTCTGGATCTACCCATCCGCCCAAGGTTCATCTATAGGAAAGCCCAATCTCTAGGCCATATGATTGCCCCTACCACCAAACTGACCATGGGTAATCGACTAAGAGGGCCGAGGACAACTACCCCACAGAATGGAGGGTTTGTACCTTGTGGCAGCTGCTTCAGCTGTATAAACACCAGTTTTAAAAAAACACGACAAACCATGTTTAAAGATACAAGCGGAAACAGGGAATTTATGATTCAGGAAAGCATCACCTGTTTCTCAACAGGGGTCATTTATTTGATCCAGTGTCCCTGCAATAAACTCTATGTGGGGCGAACGAAACGGTGCCTTATGACACGGATCAAGGAGCATCTGAAGAACATCCAGAAAGGCCATATTGGTCACCCTCTATCCCGGCACTTTGTGGAGAAGCACAACAAATCCACCAAAGGGGTATTTTTTACTGGCATTCAACGGGTCTATAAAAATCCAAGAGGGGGGGATTTCATTAGAAACATGTCCAGGGTGGAAACACAGTGGATCTTCACATTGGACAGCTTGGCCCTTAGGGGCCTCAATCAAGAACTGGAACTGTTTGCATTTTAATAATAAAAATAATAAAAAATCCTTGTAAAAAACTTTGTATGAATGTGATATGGGGTCGTAAAAAGAGGAAAAGGGAGGGCCACTAGTATTTATAGGGTCTTTCTTAGGTTTGTGGACGAGTAGGGATCTCTATATATATTTATTTTACCAAAACTGTACCCTATCGGTGTGGCTGTGAATGCGGGTGAGTCTTCACTTCTCCCCTCTTTTTTCTTTTTTGCTTCTTTCTTTTTTTCCCCCCCTGTTATATTTCTAACGTATTTTTAACGTATCTCTAACGTATTTTTAACGTTTTTAACCTATTTTTAATCTATTATACCCTTAATGATCACACCGCTAATACATCCTATCTATATGGCCCTGTCGACTGTGGAGTTTAGACAGGTTTTATATTGCATATGTATTCATGTGGGATCAAGGGGTTTATCGTAGTTCAACATGCATGTTTATTTTATTTTATTTTATCTATTTGGTAGCGCTATTAAAGTTTATTGGGTTTTATTAGTATATATGTATATGTTTTAAGCAGGAGCATGGGTATAGCGATTGCACACAATCAGCAGTCGCTTATGGTTGGAGCAAGGCAGGTTTTCTCTTTGCACTTCTTCATAGAGGGGTTGGCACCTATTGGGATGTCCGGGGTTAAAAGTGTGGGAGGTGCCCAATTAGGACTGAAGTGTATATAGAGCCTGGGAGTCAGAGCAGCGGTAACCCTGACAAAGAAGCGCGCAGTCGCTTTGAAACGCGTTGGTTTAATCTCTGCTTCTTTCCCCCTGGTTTTTTGAGCGCCTCAGCGCTCCATACTGAGTGACGTCACTAGTAGGAGGAGCCAGTCGGCCATTTTTTCTTTGATTCTTCGTGGTTCCCGGGACGCGCTACCGGCCGGAGCACCCCTGGTCACCACTTTGCACCTCACCACCGAGCACGGACAGTGCTACACCCTCTGTCTACAGCTTGCACCAACATTCGTTTTACTATGACCCAGCAGTACATCGCACGCCACATCCTTTATCCGATATAGGTAAGCCGGCAGCTATCGGGCATTTGCCAGGTGCTAGCTGTATATATCTCTGTGCGGGGGGCGGCTGCAGTTTAGTTCCATGATCTTGGCAGTATTAGTTCATCAGTCAGAGTAGTTTACTGTCCTTTGGGACATTTATCTTTTTGGGGGTATTGCATTGTATTCCAGTGTATCTGTTTTGTACTATTTCTTTGCCTGTCCTTTAGCGCTGTTTCTATATTTTTCTCTATTTGGATTTTGTGCACATGGGTGGGCACTACCCTGTTTGATTCCAGCAGCTGAGGAGGTTGAACTTCAGGGCGAGCGCCAGTGTTACCCCAGTATTTAATATTTTTTACCTGTTGAACGGGGTCACCAGAGGAGCGGGGTTTCAAAGCCAGAAACAGTTTACAATTATTTTTGAAATTCAAGAACCTAGATCTATCCCCAGAAAATAAGTCAGGAATAGGAATTCTAGGCTCTAACATAGGATTCTGAACCACAAAATCTTGAATGTTTTGTACCCTTGCAGTGAGATGATCCACACAAGAGGACAGACCTTGAATGTCCATACCTACACCTGTGTCCTGAACCACCCAAAGGTCTAGGGGAAAAGAAAGACAAAACACAGTGCAAAGAAAAAAAAATGGTCTCAGAAGTTCTCTTATCCCTCTATTAAGATGCATTAATACTTTGGGCCAGCTGTACTGTTATGACCTGGTGGTTAGGAGCACCCAGAATGACCTGATAATTAAACCTCATACAGGACGAGCTCTGGGATGTGGGAGCTCTGCTGACCGCAAGCCCTAATCCTATCACACACACTAAAAATAGCCATGGAGCGCTCCTGACCAGACCTAGGCGCCTCGTCACAGCCTAAGAACTATCTAGCCCTAGCGATAGAAAATAAAGCCTACCTTGCCTCAGAGAAATTCCCCAAAGGTAAAGGAAGCCCCCCACATATATTGACTGTGAGTAAAGAAGAAAGTCACAAACACAGAAATGAAACAGGTTCAGCAAAGGGAGACCAGACTTAATAAATAGACAGAGGATAGGAAAGGTAACTTTGCGATCAGCACAAAAACCTACAAAAGACCACGCAGAGTGTGCAAAAAAGACCTCCGCACCGACTCACGGTGCGGAGGGACCACTCTGCATCCCAGAGCTTCCAGCTAGCAAGACAAAATCATGAAAACCAGCTGGACAAGAAAACAGAGAACAAAATAAGACTATAAGGAACTTAGCTTCTGCAGGAGAAGGCAGGTCACCAGAGAGATCCAGGAGCGAACTGAACGAATGCAAAAACATTGACAGCTGGCATGGAGTAACGATCTGAGAGGAGTTAAATAGAGAATTCAACCAAAGGATAAACCACGTCACCTGTGTAAGGAACCTCAGAAGCAGCAGCTTCACTCATAGCCACCAGAGGGAGCCCATAGACAGAACTCGCTGAAGTACCATTCACGACCACAGGAGGGAGTTCGACAACAGAATTCACAACAATATATACACACACAATGCCCATAGAAGGGTAGACGTAGGTTGCAATCTATGATGCAGATATAAGCATGACGTGGCGTCAGCCCAGACAGTAGGCACCACACGTAGTCTAAAATATGCTGAAAAAGACAATTTGACATGTTAATATACCTGGGGAGTGTAAACAAATCAACTGACCTTGTTGTGGAATCAATTATAGGGAGGACACACCGCATGAACCTCACCATACCCCTACATATAGTGCCAGTAGGTACGTCCTTCATTTCTCTTTGTTTCTTTTTCATTCCCTTTTGTTCTTTATTTCTCCTCCTTTTTCTTTATTTAGCATATCTTTCCTTCCACAGCTCTGCCTAGGAGCCCCTTTCAAGAAATAGTTTTCCTTCAGCGGTGTTTCCTTATTTATCTTCTGCGGTGTTTCCTCCCTACAATTGATTCTGAGATCCAGTTTCATATCCAGATCCAGATAAGGAATGTTTTATTGTCCTCTGATTGGGGTCTGGTTCTGTTGTGATGACCCCTCAAAGTCTGACATAGACAAAAATACATTTTTGTCTCCCAAATCATAACATTATGGACATGAAATTACTTGTGTTAAAAGGTAGCTTCAAATCTAAGAGAGACAGAAGAGTCTGGGAATATAAACTGATGATGACCTTTGACAGTCTTAGTGGAGGAATGAATGTGTTGCATAGATTTATGTCTTTTTACATCAACTAAGGAACTTGCCCCTCAGACTATGAGGGGTCATCACAACAGAACCAGACCCCAATCAGAGGACAATAAAACATTCCTTATCTAAGAACTGGTCCAATATTTATGGACATAACTGTTTATCACTCATGGTAATTCTGCTTCATGTCACCTGCCTTATCCATGTTTTTTTCTGTGCTGTGTTGTGCATAAATATGTGATTCTTCAGAATTT
The DNA here is from genome assembly GCF_032444005.1 of Ranitomeya imitator. Lineage (NCBI taxonomy): Eukaryota > Metazoa > Chordata > Amphibia > Anura > Dendrobatidae > Ranitomeya > Ranitomeya imitator. Next base: position 682,126,707 of record NC_091286.1, read on the forward strand.
CTTTTAGTCTTTGCCTGATTAATAGACCTGTGTAGTCTCGAAAGCTTGCAATTTGTTACCATCTTTTCAGTTAGCCATTAAAAGGTATCAACCACTGAGGACTCTCAATTCTAAATATTTTTCTATCTACTGGCTAACACGGTACCAAGAAATATATCTTTCCTGTTTTCAGTGATATAGTCCTTCATTGCCTACCTCTCTGTACCAGAGATATTGTATAACCTGCTTTTAGGCAGCTTGGCTCCAGGAATAAGATTAACAACGCAATCATAAGGATGATGATGAGGAAGTTCTTGACACCCTTGTTCTGAAAACAAATCCCTGAAGTCAGACAGGCATTCAGGCAGTGATTGGGTATCCACCCTGGATACCCAAGTGCCCAAGCAGTGTGCTTGGCAATATTTGCCCCATTTTACCACCTCCCCGAGTCTGCCAGTCCACCACAGGATTGTGCAGCATAAGCCAAGGTAGTCCAAAAACCAGAGGAGAGGGCAAGCCCTCTAGCACATAACAGTGAATAAACTCTGAGTGCATGGCTTCTACCTGTAGACATAACACACTGATGACCTGAGCAAAATACTTCTGGCTCAAGGGTGCAGAGTCAATGGCAATTATCGTTATAGGTCTAGACAGGTTTAAGGCCCTGGTCCTGGACAACCCTAGCATTGATCAAAATAATTCCCACCCCACTGTCAAGAAATTCAGAAATAGCCACCTTATTTTCGCCAAGATGGATCTTGGCCAGTAAAAAATATTGTGACCTATCCACAGAGGAAATAAGTACACCCGGGTTGCTAACCTCCCCACAACCCGGGCCCCTTCGTTTTCTTGCGGCTGTTTACGGTGTGATATAGATGGACAAGCACCCACAAAATTATCCTTTCCACCACAGAAAAAATACATTCCCCCATTACGCCGGACTACAGATGGACAAACAGAATGAGTCGCCAAACCCAACTGCATGGGCTCCTCAGTTGACTCAGACTTTGGTTCCCTTGACCCCGGACCCCCACAAATTGGAGTGTCTCTTTATGTCTCTGGCGAAGACGGCGGTCAACCCGAATAGCCAGAGACATGTCCGCCTCAAGGGAAACCATAGTCTCATATAGGGCAAAAGAATCCTTTACCCTTACGGATATCCCTTGACTGAACAGGCTATGGAGCACTGGGTCATTCCTCTTAGCATCAGTGGACCATCTCAGAAATTCGGAGCAATAATCCTCTGCCGGCCGGTCTTCATGCCAAAGCTGATGTAGAGTAGGCTCAACCAGGGAGACACAGTTGGAGTCATTGTATATGTGACCCAGCATCTCAAAAAATTCTTCCACTGTCAGAAGTGACTGACAGCCTGCCGGGAGAGAAAATGCCCAGGCTTGAAGGTCACCCTGAAGGAGCAAAATTACGTTCCCCACCAGTTGGTTCATGAGGAGTGAGGACATAATTTAAGATACAGCTTACAGGCCTCCCTGAAGACAACAAAATTGTAACGCCCAGGGGTTGCCTGGGAGTCGCGGACCTAAACCAGATGCGTTAGGGTGTTGGGAAACAACATAGCAAAGATCTGCCACCTCCAGTTGCCCAGCCAGAGCAGTAATTGGATCCACGGTGGATCAAAAAATGGTACAGCCAGTGTTAATGTCACAGCTCAGATATTCTGAGGCTAAGGGCACCTTCCCTATCCCTAAAGATAGGGAGGATCCTAGCTGTCCCTGCTACCCGAATTACTTCTAATGGTGAAGACACCGGGGCCACGTACATTTCTGAGCTCACTGTCCCCTATAAGCCATCACACAGTATAATAACCCCCATCAAAACTCCACTTAGTACAATGGCCCCACCAACCCCCTACTTAGTATTCTGGCCCCCATTATCACCTCATTCATTATTATGGCTCTCACAAGACCCCACTCATTATTATGACCCCACCAGCCCCCACTCAGTATTATGGCCCCAAGCATTATGATTGGCCCCCAACAGCTCCATTCAGTATGATGGCCCCTTATAATTATTGAGAAGAAAAAGCACTGCTTACCTCACCCTATTCCCCCAGTGTGCTGCTCCAGTCCGTGTAGTCCTGAGGCTGTACAGTACAGGCGCAATGTAGTGTCGTCATCGTGTCTGCAGTGCACAGAGTCTCAGACTTACAGGAAGAGGCCGAATGGTGGATAAGGAATTCGAAGGCTCTATTCAAAGATATCCATGTCATGAAGATGTGGGTACCACTGAAATCGTGATGACAGGAGGAGGGCACCTGTTGCCATGCCACACTGGGTCCCAAAATTCACAGGCCCCCTATTGGCTACGTGGGCTTCCGTTATGGACGGTACATCCCTGGAGCTTGGACTTTCCCTTACCTCCTATTATGCTTCGTGCCTGTGACTATCCACTGGTTTGCCTGGCCTAACCATAAAGCTCACATTATTGTTATGCCTGTTGGCAATGTGTCTACATTTCAATGTTGAGGAGCGGATATTATCAGTTTTTGCACTATTATTATGTCCTCTCAGGTAATTTTCTATAAACATGTTTGTTTGCATTAGATCATTTTTGACCTTCTCAGTGAGACACATCACATTACAGATTGTACCAATATTTGCTCATAGTATTCAATCGTTTTTAGTTTGTTCTTAGTAGAAATGCAAATATTAATGAACAGAAAGCGTGCAAAAAAAAACCCTCCAGAAGTGGCAGCGGGACAGAGGAGGGCGTATCTGACATGCATGCATTCGATTGGCTTATGTAGTTTTCTATATTCTCCTATGTTACACCAACCTATTGTACACACAAGTCTGGTCTATTCTTAGATCTTCTGTTTGCAGATGGCTTTCGGGCACATCGGAGCCTTCTCCCATGTGCAGAACTTCTAACTCTGTCTGCACAATCCCATATAAGCAACTCATAAAGCAAAGGTTGTTTAGTTGATGTGATTCAAAAAAATGTTTTCCTATATCATTAAGTCATATGTGAAGCAGTGAATGGTGTTATTTGCGAGGATCGCTATGTGTCCCCCAGGTTGCACTCAGAAGAGTATTAGATCCGCTGGAGTGACTTGTGGTCACAGAAGGACGCTTGTGAGTCATAAGGCATAATAAAAGTAAGCATGAACCTGATTATGTTATTTGGCCAAGGAATTGTTCAGGAAAACTCGGTATAGCCTTTTATTTTTGAAACCTACTGCTGGAAGGTAGTGGGGCCGGTCCGTTTCCTCCAGGCCGGAGGCCCATGGCCACAGATTCGAGACGAGAGATAAAAAACCTTGCGGGAAGGGTTTGGGTGTGTCAGTGTTGGTCTTGGAAGCAGACCAAGCATGAGGCTTTGCAGAGCTCTTCCTATGTGAGGCAACATAGGGCCAAGTGGAGCCAAAAGCCTGGGACACCAGCATATACGGTGGTGCAGTCGCCCACGGCAACAGGTCACAGACTGTCTTTGCTTTCCTGGCTGCGACCCGGAGGATCCATTTTACTTTTTGTTTGTGAGAATGCTGTACAATAAACAAGACTTTATTTTGACCTTTTGCCGGGTCACTGCCTTCTCACTGCACAGCGGGAATGGGGTATTATCAGTAGGGGTTTTACCTCTGAGACCACCACCCATCCTAGAATGAAGGGGCCACAGCACTGACTTAGCATACCATCCCTTTCTAGGTTTTCTGGGAGCAGTGACTCTCCTGGAAGAGTCACTCATCAGAACCCTAAAAATTAATCTTCAGTAACAAGAGGAAGGGGAGATGCAGCTGCAGTTTCCATCACTTTCTCTGAGACTGGATCACATGAGAGAGAAAGAGGAGGGACCAGCTTCACCATAATGCCTTCACATCAGGACCGGACACAGACAGAAGAGGGCCTCTGTGCCAGAACAATATATGCCCTTTGCAGATGCATAGCTCTTTTAATGTACATGTGGAGTTGGAAGCAGGCCTTCTAACCTCTTGGAATGTAGACCTCTGCATCACATGATGTAGGATAGCCAACAAAGAGGAGCCAAGAGGCGCCCACTGTGCAGAGCTGCAGACCACAAGCTGCAGAGACTAGAGCAGCGGGGGAATGGGGAGAGGTGAGTATTTCTTTCTCTTTTTTTAATCAATGAGCAAATTGTGGGGGCCATTTGGAGGGCTGTGTGGAGGGCTGTAAAGGGGTCATTTTACTGTTTAGAGGGCTATGTAAGTGTCTTTATAGTATTTGGCGGGCTATGTTGGGGCCATTATACTGTTTGGAGTGCAATATGGGGACCAATTATACTATTTGGAGGGCTATGAGGGGGCCAGTATACTGTTGGTAGGGTTATGTGGGGACCATTATACTGTTTGGAAGGCTATGTGGTGGCTAATTATACTGTTTGGAGGGCTATGTGGGAGCCATTATACTGTTTGGAGGGCTAGGTGGTGGCTAATTATATTGTTTGGAGGGCTAGGTGGTGGCTAATTATATTGTTTGGAGGGCTTTGTTGGGACCAGCTATACAGTGTGGAAGGTTGTCTATCATATTGGATATGGGGGCCTCATACTGTGTTGTGGTCACTACGGTGTATCATACTTTGCAGGGGGTTTACTATAATGTTTACTGTAATGTGTAATGTGTAATGTGTAAGGTTTACTGCAATGTGAATATGGAAGGTACTGTGGAGAAATTCACTGTGGGGGCATCATACTGTGTTTGGGGATCACTTTTGTTGGCATCATACGTTATGGGGGCAAAGAAAGGGATATCTTAGTGCCCCCGCAAAGCTATATGGGATTTGAAAGCCAATAGTAATTTCATAGTAACATAGTGAGCAAAGCCAAAAAAAACCATCTGTCCATCCAGTTCAGCCTATATTCCGTCAGAATAAATCCCCAGATCTACGTCCTTCTAAAGAACCTAATAACTGTAAGATACAATATTGTTGCGCTCCAGGAAGACATCCAGGCCTCTCTTGAACCCCTCGACTGATTTCGCCATCACCACCTCCTCAAGCAAGGAATTCCAGATTCTCACAGCTCTAACAGTAAAGAATCCTCTTCTATGTTGGTGGAAAAACCTTCTCTCCTCCAGACGCATAGAATGCCCCCTTGTGACCATCACCTTTCTTGGTATAAACAGATCCTCAGAGAGATATTTGTATTGTCCCCTTATATACTTATACATGGTTATTAGATCGCCCCTCAGTCGTCTTTTTACTAGACTAAATAATCCTACTTTTGCTAATCTATCTGGGTATTGTAGTCCCCCCTTCCCCTTTATTAATTTTGTTGCCCTCCTTTGTTCTCGCTCTAGTTCAATTATATCCTTTCTGAGCACCGGTGCCCAAAACTGTACACAGTACTCCATGTGCGGTCTAACCAGGGATTTGTACAGAGGCAGTATAATGCTCTCATCATGTATATCCAGACCTCTTTTAATGCACTCCATGATCCTGTTTGCTTTAGCAGCCGCTACCTGGCACTGGCTGCTCCAGGTAAGTTTACCATTAACTAGGATCCCCAAGCCCTTCTCCATGACAGATTTACTATGTAAAGCAGTTAATACAAGAGAAGATAGTATTCTGCTACAGATGGATCTGGATAAGTTGGAAACTTGGGCTGAAAGGTGGCAGATGAGGTTTAACAATGATAAATGTAAGGTTATACACATGGGAAGAAGGAATCAATATCACCATTACACACTGAACGGGAAACCACTGGGTAAATCTGACAGGGAGAAGGACTTGGGGATCCTAGTTAATGATAAACTTACCTGGAGCAGCCAGTGTCAGGCAGCAGCAGGTGTATGCCATCTGGACCCGGAGATTTATCTATTTTAATCTTATTTAGCCGGTTTCGCACCTCTACTTGGGTTAGATTGGTGACCCTTAATATAGGGTTTTCATTGTCTCTCTGCATTTCATTTTCCACCGTGAATACCGTGGAGAAGGTATTTAATATATTAGCTTTTTCATTGTCATCTACAACCATTCTTTCCTCACAATTTTATAAGGGGCCTACACTTTCACTTCTGATTCTTTTACTATTGATATAGTTGAAGAACAGTTTGGGATTAGTTTTACTCTCCTTAGCAATGCGCTTCTCTGTTTCCTTTTTGGCAGCTTTAATTAGTTTTTTACAATTTCATCATTAAAGTGGCAGACAAGAGAGGAAATATATTTTTAGTTGGCCTATTGACCTATATCCCAGAGAAGCTAAACGTCAGCTTAACAATACCTCTTGTTACCGGGTTCTGCCTACTGACCTTACCTTTACTTTTAAAGCCAGATTGGATATACTCACTGGATTTTGGTACAATGCGCTGAACAAATAGGAACTTGATTTTCTTATCACTCATCATCCAGTTGTGCCTACCTTCTACATGTTCCCAAAGGTACACAAGTCGCTTGAAGAACCTCCAAGCAGGTCCATTGATTCGGGAATTGGGCATCTGTTTGAACTTCCCTGCATATATCTGGAAATTTTTTTACAACCAATGGTTTCCTTATTAGGTTCCTATGTAAGGGATTTCTCACATATCATTCAGAAATTGGACGATCTGGTCTTTCCACCTAATACAATCTTGGCCACATTGGATGTGGAATCTCTGTACACCAGTATTGGCCCTGACCTTGGCATCCAGGCAGTAACGTTCTTTTTGGACTCACATAGCACTTGTGATAGGAAACATGATTTCTTCATTCTGGACCTTTTACACTTTATTCTCGACAAGAACCGCTTTGTTTGTTGATGTATTCTACAGGCAGGTATCCGGAACCGTGATGAGAGCACTTTGTGCTCCGTTGTATGCCAATCTTTATTTGGGATGGTGGGAGGAAACAAGGTTGTATCCAACTGAACCATTTCGTTGACATGTATTGTGGTGTTTCTGTTTTATTGACTATGTTTTGTTGTTCTGGTCAAGCACCTTAGAGGACTGCAAGCCATTAATTGATGAATTGAATAACAAACCTTGGAACATTTCAGATACCTCCAACTTCTTGGCATCTTCTATTGAATTTCTGGATCTGAAGATTTTGCCTGAAGCCTCCCGGATTACCACTGCATTATTTTGTAAACCCACAGCTACCAACATTCTGCTAAACAATTGAATATTACATTCACTCCATCTATGGAATAGGATTCCAAAAGAACATTTTCTATGACTAAAGGAACTGCAGTAATATGAGCGAGTTCCAAATTCAGCTGGAGGATCTTACAGCCCGGTTTCGAGCAATGGGCTACCCACACAGTGTGGTTTCACAAGCATTTCGGCATTCCTATAAGAGTATTCGATACAATTTTCTCCAAACACGTAGACAAAATACATCACGACCCATCAATCATATCATGACATACAACAACCAGTGGCAGGACATTTGTGACATTTTGACTAAGAAGTGGGGTATTTTGCTCAGTGAACCCTGGCTCCTAGTCCTAGTCATCCTAGTGTGGTTGCCAGGAGGGCCAGAATCCACCATCCAGCCATTTTAAACAAAGAACTCAGAAACTAAAAAGGGGTACTAGGCCCACAGGTACTTACCCTTGTGGGGATGTATGGTCTGTCCTTTTGTTATTGCCCAAGATGCCATTTCTCTTCCAATTTTACCCTCGCATATCTGGTCAAGAACGTATCTTAACTGTAGGTACCAAGATATCATTTATGCTACAATACGTGACAGCCCTAAGATATATGTTGGACAAACAACCCAGGAAACTAGATGGAGAACTCAGCAACATTTCTTCAATATTGCAACAGCAAAGAAAGATCGTGCGAAAGGTAGAACTTGCTCGTCCATTGCCACACATTTTCTTGACCAACATCAGGGTCAACGAGTTAAGGTACTGTCACACTAGACGATATCGCTAGCGATCCGTGACGTTGCAGCGTCCTCGCTAGCGATATCGTCCAGTGTGACAGGCAGCAGCGATCAGGCCCCTGCTGGGAGATCGCTGGTCGGGGAAGAAAGTCCAGAACTTTATTTCGTCGCTGGACTCCCCGTAGACATCGCTGAATCGGCGTGTGTGACACCGATTCAGCGATGTCTTTGCTGGTAACCAGGGTAAACATCGGGTAACTAAGCGCAGGGCCGCGCTTAGTAACCCGATGTTTACCCTGGTTACCATCCTAAAAGTAAAAAAACAAACGCTACATACTTACCTACCGCTGTCTGTCCTCCAGCGCTGTGCTCTGCACTCCTCCTGCTCTGGCTGTGAGCGTCGGTCAGCCGGAAAGCAGAGCGGTGACGTCACCGCTCTGCTTTCTGGCTGCCCGGCGCTCACAGCCAGACCAGAGAAGCAGAGCGCCGAGGACAGACGGCTGTAGGTAAGTATGTAGCGTTTGTTTTTTTACTTTTTAGGATGGTAACCAGGGTAAACATCGGGTTACTAAGCGCGGCCCTGCGCTTAGTTACCCGATGTTTACCCTGGTTACCGGGGACCTCGGGATCGTTGGTCGCTGGAGAGCTGTCTGTGTGACAGCTCTCCAGCGACCAAACAGCGACGCTGCAGCGATCCGGATCGTTGTCGGTATCGCTGCAGCGTCGCTATGTGTGACGGTACCTTTAGACTCAAAGTCATGGGCCTTGAAGCAGCTCACACTAACATCACAAATAAACTCCCACAGTGTGAATCCAAATGGATTCACAATCTCCGAAGCTTAGCTCCACATGGGTTTAATGAGGAGCTCCTATTACGGGTTTCTACAGGCACACTTTACTTGTTTTTCATCTATTTGCTTTATTTGCAGCTGTGATGGGTTAGGGGTTTGAGTATTATTTTTTTTTAAACCAATTTATTAAACTAAAGCGAGAAATATGTTTTTTGTTTTTTTCCCCCTTACCTTTATACCTTATAATTATTATTTGTAATCACAGATATTGCTTACATTTATTTACTCAATATTACTAATGGTCATCTTCTTCACAAGCTTTACAAACCATCACATTCTACGTCCTTCCATGAACTGCATCATTCTTAACACCATTGTTTTGCCCCATGTTTGATTTTTTTGTCACTTGTGTATACTGCCAGCATGACTATATGTATTTATATTTATTTGCATTGTCTATTTCACCAGCAACTATGTTCACTGTCACTTGTAAATATATTTTCATTTATACCCTTTTTTATATTTTAACTGTTTAGGGTAAGTTCCCATTGTCAGTAAACGCTGCAGGTTGGACGCTGAGTTCAACCCGCAGCATCCAGATGTTACAGCATAGCATAGTGGATGGCATTTGAAGAAATCCCATGCCCACTATGGCGCCCACGGCTTCCCTGTGGAGACGGACATGCGGCGCGTCTTTCCAGACCACAGCATGTCAATTTATCTTGCGGAGATGCTCAGTCTCTGAAAGATAAATGTCCCCGTACAATGTATTGGGTGCGGTGATTCCGCACGGTTCAATGAACACATGCGGAATCACCTGCGTTCAAAAGCTGGCAACGCTTTGGACCGAGCGGATATGTGCTACGTCCAAAGCAGTGCCTAATACTGACTGTGAAAACATACCCTTATAATCCTTATTGTTGCAGTTTTCTTTCTGTACAGGGACATGTGCCTTACCCATCGTCCTATGTTTTTTTGTGTGTGTCTTTCCTCTTGTGTGGGTACAATCTCGCCGTATGTATATGCCCGTACCATTACAAAATGTGTGGGTCAATATTCTCTACTGTTTATTAGGACATATGTCCGTTTATATGTAGCATTGATCAGCCTTGTTGTATCTACCCCATGTGCTTTAACATCTAGTGACATTTTCAGATTTTAAACAACACTGCCTATACCTGTCCATACATCGTTATAAACCTTGCGCCGTTGTTTATATAACTTACCATTTGCGCTTTAACAGGTTTTGCCTGACATGGATATTTATTCTCCTGTGCTTGTTTTGACTTGTCTGTATATTGTTTTATATCTTGCGCCGTTCTTTGTACAGTCTGACGCTTGCGCATCATCAATTATGGTCTGACTTGGATGTGTATTGCTCTGCGCATGCGCCGACATATTTTTTGACAATCCGGACTTCACATGAGCTGTCTGCATGCGCCTTACCCACTCGGGAACGCGCAACCACATGGTCAGCTAAATCTGCTCTACAGTATTAGAACCCCAACCAACAGCTCCTCGTATCTCAGCTTTTTCAACTGTTGTTTATATTTACCCACTCTTGATTATCAGAAACACCCTCTATATTCACGATGTCCAGGCACGGCATGTTGTAGATGACTTCACACATAACTGTGTTTGTTCTGCGCAAATATTTTGGCCCACGTCTGTTGAGAACATGTTTTCTTAGTTGGATGGCAGGAGCTCAAATGTTGGCAGGAGATTAGAGATTTTCTACTTCCGAACAAAGAAGAAAACAAAGATTTGCTTGAATTTGTGCTATTGACAGACTTTGGAGATGTTTGTTGAACCAGCCTTGACCGTAGACGCACTTGAGTTACACAACGCACGGTACAGGATTTGGTTGGAACATTCTTCAAGGTCCAAGAACCCAAAGTCTTAAGACATCCGACTGAGCACTAAACCACATCATAACCTGATATGGGTACTTGTAACAGAGGGTTGACCATCGGTCCTCATTTAAAACAGCATGACTAGGATACCACAATGCCAATGTGGACTGGATCTGGATCTCCATGTGATTGTGAATGAGGTCCTTGGAGAGAGCAGGTCCAGCCCTGGTTGACGGGAACATTTGCAGAACTCCTATTTCCAGAGCAAATCGATTGTAATAAAACAAGAAACCAATATTTTATGGCTTTAAAAAAAACAATAAAAATAATTGAAAACCCAATATTTGCCTAATTGTGATGGAAACGGTATGAAGAGGTCAACGAACGCTGGCTTCTCCTGTCCTGGAGTAACTATTGTGGTGCAGGTGTTGAAGTCGCCCCCAAGTGCCTTTGCTAGGAAGGGGAAAAAGGTCCATTTGACCCATCTGAGAAGAATGATTTTATTAAAGACCTGTGGTAGTTGGGGGTCCTGATGGAAATTTTGTTTTGGAGCCCACAAGCTACAAGTTACAACACTGTTAGTTGGCAAAACTTGGTACCATAATGGGCCCGGTATCATCTACACTATGGATGCGCCACCACTTCTATGTATTGTGATTTTCCCATTCTAGTCTGTTCAGATCACTGTTTTTTGCAGGGGTGCACATACAGGTAAAGAAGCTTCAGAAATGGGACCCTTATCTGGTGGTAGTGCAGCGCCCCAGAGACCTGGTCGTTGCAGTAGTATCGCTCTGCCACTAAGGGGAGTGATGGTACATCTGATGGCACTAAAGGAGTTCATCTGACCAGGTATCACCAGCACACATTACACTTCACACTCCGGCCACTAGGGGGAGCAAAAGGTGTTATTTACTAGGCCACTCCGCACGCTGGTAAAACTAGGGGTTGGATAGGAAGTTAGTGAGAAGCTGACTGGGTTTTGTCCAGGCAACATCCCATGGCAGGGGGTGTTGTGGGGAATATTCATGGGGGTCGCTGTCAGGCGTGGGAACCTGGCAGGTACCTAGCGACTAGAACAGAACGTTACGGAACCGCGCCTGCACCACCCGCGGCGGTATCCTAAGAAAGAGACATGAAGCGAAGGATATTGTGGACAGTGAGAAACGAGATCAAGCACAAAGGAGAGCCAGTAGGAGTCGTGCCCGAAGAACGGCAACATCCTACTGAGGTGCGTAGCTGGTGGCCGGAACACCAAGGAAGTAACTGACTCTATGCCTTAGTTCAAACTCCGCAGGACAGTTAATTACAGTGGGGCAAAAAAGTATTTAGTCAGTCAGCAATAGTGCAAGTTCCACCACTTAAAAAGATGAGAGGCGTCTGTAATTTACATCATAGGTAGACCTCAACTATGGGAGACAAACTGAGAAAAAAAATCCAGAAAATCACATTGTCTGTTTTTTTAACATTTTATTTGCATATTATGGTGGAAAATAAGTATTTGGTCAGAAACAAACAATCAAGATTTCTGGCTCTCACAGACCTGTAACTTCTTCTTTAAGAGTCTCCTCTTTCCTCCACTCATTACCTGTAGTAATGGCACCTGTTTAAACTTGTTATCAGTATAAAAAGACACCTGTGCACACCCTCAAACAGTCTGACTCCAAACTCCACTATAGTGAAGACCAAAGAACTGTCAAAGGACACCAGAAACAAAATTGCAGCCCTGCACCAGGCTGGGAAGACTGAATCTGCAATAGCCAACCAGCTTGGAGTGAAGAAATCAACAGTGGGAGCAATAATTAGAAAATGGAAGACATACAAGACCACTGATAATCTCCCTCGATCTGGGGCTCCACGCAAAATCCCACCCCGTGGGGTCAGAATGATCACAAGAACGGTGAGCAAAAATCCCAGAACCACGCGGGGGGACCTAGTGAATGAACTGCAGAGAGCAGGGACCAATGTAACAAGGCCTACCATAAGTAACACACTACGCCACCATGGACTCAGATCCTGCAGTGCCAGACGTGTCACACTGCTTAAGCCAGTACATGTCCGGGCCCGTCTGAAGTTTGCTAGAGAGCATTTGGATGATCCAGAGGAGTTTTGGGAGAATGTCCTATGGTCTGATGAAACCAAACTGGAACTGTTTGGTAGAAACACAACTTGTCGTGTTTGGAGGAAAAAGAATACTGAGTTGCATCCATCAAACACCATACCTACTGTAAAGCATGGTGGTGGAAACATCATGCTTTGGGGCTGTTTCTCTGCAAAGGGGCCAGGACGACTGATCCGGGTACATGAAAGAATGAATGGGGCCATGTATCGTGAGATTTTGAGTGCAAACCTCCTTCCATCAGCAAGGGCATTGAAGATGAAACGTGGCTGGGTCTTTCAACATGACAATGATCCAAAGCACACCGCCAGGGCAACGAAGGAGTGGCTTCGTAAGAAGCATTTCAAGGTCCTGGAGTGGCCTAGCCAGTCTCCAGATCTCAACCCTATAGAAAACCTTTGGAGGGAGTTGAAAGTCCGTGTTGCCAAGCGAAAAGCCAAAAACATCACTGCTCTAGAGGAGATCTGCATGGAGGAATGGGCCAACATACCAACAACAGTGTGTGGCAACCTTGTGAAGACTTACAGAAAACGTTTGACCTCTGTCATTGCCAACAAAGGATATATTACAAAGTATTGAGATGAAATTTTGTTTCTGACCAAATACTTATTTTCCACCATAATATGCAAATAAAATGTTAAAAAAACAGACAATGTGATTTTCTGGATTTTTTTTCTCAGTTTGTCTCCCATAGTTGAGGTCTACCTATGATGTAAATTACAGACGCCTCTCATCTTTTTAAGTGGTGGAACTTGCACTATTGCTGACTGACTAAATACTTTTTTGCCCCACTGTATAGGTTGGCTGTCTACCTTACATCACCTAAGCAGACATACAGTGCCTACAAGTAGTATTCAACCCCCTGCAGATTTAGCAGGTTTAATAAGATGCAAATAAGTTAGAGCCTTCAAACTTCAAACAAGAGCAGGATTTATTAACAGATGCATAAATCTTACAAACCAAAAAGTTTTGTTGCTCAGTTAAATTTTTATAAATTTTAAACATAAAAGTCTGGGTCAATTATTATTCAACCCCTAGGTTTAATATTTTGTGGAATAACCTTTGTTTGCAATTACAGCTAATAATCGTCTTTTATAAGACCTGATCAGGCCGGCACAGGTCTCTGGAGTTATCTTGACCCACTCCTCCATGCAGATCTTCTCCAAGTTATCTAGGTTCTTTGGGTGTCTCATGTGGACTTTAATCTTGAGCTCCTTCCACAAGTTTTCAATTGGGTTAAGGTCAGGAGACTGACTAGGCCACTGCAACACCTTGATTTTTTGCCTCTTGAACCAGGCCTTGGTTTTCTTGGCTGTGTGCTTTGGGTCATTGTCTTGTTGGAAGATGAAATGACGACCCATCTTAAGATCCTTGATGGAGGAGCGGAGGTTCTTGGCCAAAATCTCCAGGTAGGCCGTGCTATCCATCTTCCCATGGATGCGGACCAGATGGCCAGGCCCCTTGGCTGAGAAACAGCCCCACAGCATGATGCTGCCACCACCATGCTTGACTGTAGGGATGGTATTCTTGGGGTCGTATGCAGTGCCATCTAGTCTCCAAACGTCACGTGTGTGGTTGGCACCAAAGATCTCGATCTTGGTCTCATCAGACCAGAGAACCTTGAACCAGTCAGTCTCAGAGTCCTCCAAGTGATCATGAGCAAACTGTAGACGTGCCTTGACATGACGCTTTGAAAGTAAAGGTACCTTACGGGCTCGTCTGGAACGGAGACCATTGCGGTGGAGTACGTTACTTATGGTATTGACTGAAACCAATGTCCCCACTGCCATGAGATCTTCCCGGAGCTCCTTCCTTGTTGTCCTTGGGTTAGCCTTGACTCTTCGGACAAGCCTGGCCTCGGCACGGGAGGAAACTTTCAAAGGCTGTCCAGGCCGTGGAAGGCTAACAGTAGTTCCATAAGCCTTCCACTTCCGGATGATGCTCCCAACAGTGGAGACAGGTAGGCCCAACTCCTTGGAAAGGGTTTTGTACCCCTTGCCAGCCTTGTGACCCTCCACGATCTTGTCTCTGATGGCCTTGGAATGCTCCTTTGTCTTTCCCATATTGACCATGTATGAGTGCTGTTCACAAGTTTGGGGAGGGTCTTAAATAGTCAGAAAAGGCTGGAAAAAGAGATAATTAATCCAAACATGTGAAGCTCATTGTTCTTTGTGCCTGAACTACTTCTTAATACTTTAGGGGAACCAAACAGAATTCTGGTGGGTTGAGGTGTTGAATAATAAATGACCCTCTGAAAAGACTTTTCACAATTAAAAAAAAAATAAACAAAGAAATAACATTCTTATTTGCTGCAGTGCATTTCACACTTCCAGGCTGATCTACAGTCCAAATGTCACAATGCCAAGTTAATTCCAAATGTGTAAACCTGCTAAATCTGCAGGGGGTTGAATACTACTTGTAGGCACTGTAGGGGGCAACGCGTGGAGAGGGGCGTCTCTAGGGTCCCGGAAGAACTCCGAGCCTTCCCGTCAAACAGGTGCGTCCTAGCCATAACATACCTGGGGGACGGAGAACTAGAAAGAACTGGAACGAATTAGAAAGAACGAGAATAGAAGTTGTGAGGACTATCCCGAATGCTCAGCAGGGTAGGACTACAACACAAAGGCGCTAGTGGTAGGCAACGATTTCCACCTGCAAAGGGAACTCTGGATGTGCCTTGGACCGGCCGGTCTCAGACAGCCCTGTTAACTGTGCTCTGGATTGAGGATCTTGAAGCCTTCAGTAAAGAGGTAAAGAGACTGCAACCTTGTGTCCTCGTTATTGACTGCACCTCCCACCATCACCATCCACCTTACTGGGAAGCCCTGGGGACATTCTTCACCTGTGGGAAGGTTCACCATCTAGCTGCCATCACATCACCCCAGTGGGCCCCAAGCAGCGTCGGTCGCCCTGACCGAACACCACAGGTGGCGTCACGAAACCTTGACAAACTACCATCACCCCTTTTATTGGACGCCCCTTAGCAGAGTCACGGACCGGGTCCAGCCACCGTGACAACCCCAGAAGTGAGACAGAGAGGACCGGTACCGAGTAATCTGTGGCCCTGTGTCTGGGGGCGCTCCAACAGCAATATCACAACCTAGCCTCCTCGGACTTGTTTATTCCCCATGTTAGAGTTCTGGGATTCAGCTAACTTGGTCTGGGCCCTCCCTGCAGGGGCCCGATTGTAGCTATGTTGTCTGCCTCCAGGGTGCATATTCCTAGCAAATAAGAGCAAGTTTGCTACAGAAAAGTATTAAAACTCATTAATACGGGAAGGACATGGCTCATGGCTGTAAGTCGAAGACCAGACTCCATTGGATCCTCCATAAATAGTGATTACGGCAAGGTTTCGTAGCTCCCCTTTATCGGCCAGCGGTCTGCCTGCGCCGTACTCAGCGTAACTTCTGTACTTTTCTATTTTTGCTTTAATCACATTTTTAACTGAAGTCTAAGTTTAGCCGCTCATTTATCCTAGTCAAAGAGCAGCGAGTGGAACGGGAGATAAGACTGCAGGTCCATAAATCAGTCCCCGCCACAGCCAGATCTGTCCTTGAGCGGCTCTTCTTATCATATATAGTGCAGGTGTGTAGAGGGAATCAGACTCTCAGGCCAGAGCTATGGGGAGCATGGGTGGACAGATCTAAATAAGAAGTTGGAGTCTAACACTCTTTTTTTAGTTTCAGAGATACATGCAGAAAGTAGAGGCCGGCCACGCACGATAGACTACATGGATTGCAATACAGGGTCCGATTCGCCTTCTTTTTTATTTCCCTCCACAACTTCCAAGAGCTGAAGCTTTTATATTGTTTGGTCGATACAGTTGTATCGGTACTTGCTTTTTGTGGAACGAACTGTAGTTTTTTTCATTAACATTTTGGGTTCCATACAACTTTCTGATCTCTTTTTATTGCCTTTTTGGGAGCGAAAATGAACAAAAAACAGCAATTCTGCCAGTTTGTTTGTTTTTTGATTCAGCATTCAATATGTGGGATACATATACTGATCTTTTCAAGGATACCAAATATATATATATTTTTATGTTCCTGGAAAAGGGTTGTAACATGAACTTTTCTAGTTTTTTTTAATTGTTTTTTTTTAAATTGTTTATGTAATTTTACCTTATTGATTGGTCCCCTTGAGGTGAATTTAACCTGTCATCGCTTGATTGTATTATATACTACAACCCTATAACATTGCAGTGTATTGTAAAATCACCATTCTTCTACTCAGCCACAGTCTTCACAGTTGTACAAACATGGCAGACACAAGGGGCACCGGTAGCCCCCCAGGCTGCCATGACAAGGTCATCGGCACCCCACAATCAAGTTGGAGGGGGTCTTTGAGATTGGGAAAGGACACTTGTTCTCTTATTTCCTCAGGAGCACACTTCTCCTCTACCTCTTCCCTTCCTGCTTGCTAGGGAGTGGTGTACTGAAGATTGACAGTTCGGTCCGGCAGCATGGCTGGGCAGCTAGCCCATACTGTGTGCTCCTCCATGCTGCTAATCAGATACAGTTTTGCTTGCTCTGTAGCAGACAGCTTGCAAGTGTGCGCTACTTCCTTAGGTAATCTTGGCAGTGACCTGTGCATAGACTAGGCCGTGACAGATAAGGGCTAGGCCTCTGTTCTTGAATCCTAGGCCTTGACTTGCTTAATCGATATCTCGCTTAATGGCTCATGATGTCCCACCTGGCTCATTCTCCAAGTGCACCCTGGTGACTCTGTCGCCGTGTCCCTCTGCGCAGATGTCCGCTGCTTTCACTTGTTGGTGCCAACTTACTTCCCGCCTTGTCACTCCAGCTTTTTATATCAGGAAAGTGCACCACAGGTGTTACCTGACCTGGTGCTCTCTTTTGATACGTCCTTCCTGAAACACTTCACCTATCCTTCGGTTCCGCTGGGTTCAGTTTGGACAGTAGGTGACAATCTCCGGTCACAAATGCTGAACAATGCTGAGGAATCTCATTCTTCATGGTGCACCCCCTTGAGGTGGCACCTCCTTTCAGGTGTTGGCTGTATACCACAACTAGCTCTTCCTCCATACATGCAGTGCACATATGTATGGATACCATCAGATGTCGCGAGGATACCCTCAGATGTCTCAAGATGAAAAAAGAGCAGAGTAGGCCTCCCAGCCCTGTTTGCCCCAGTACTTGCCTGGGTTCACAGGTGGCTATCCTGACATCACAACAGAATGTGAAACTTACCTGATACATAGACTCTTTGATTCTACTGGGCTCCCAAATTAAAAATTGCTACATAGACTTTATAACTTCATTGAATTTCCCTATGACATCACCAGAGACTGAAAAACTAACCTGCTACATACTGTGTGACCTCATTGTGTTCCTTCGATGACCTCATAAGTCAATCATGGAGATGTTTAAAGGGTTTGTCCAGGAGTATGATATTGATGACCTATCCACAGGACGTTAAATAAGTTAGGGCGCCAACATCAAGCACCCCCACCGATCAGTTGTTAGCAGGCCCTTCAGTGGGTGGAAGTACATACCACACAACAGCGCCATACACTGTGTAGTGGCCGTTCTTGGCCATTGCAACTCAGCTCCTATTGAAGTGAATTAGCTGAGTTGGTATAACAGCTGGGCATGAAAATAAGCCTGGATTAGAAATGATAGGACAGAGAAAAAGAGGAGAGAATTTGAGCATGTCTGGTGGGAGCTGGTGACAAGAGTAGCTTGATTTTGTACATTTTGTGCATTTGAATATATATAATGACCTTGACCTTGAGTTTCTTACTGTATGGAATGACGACAGCTCTTACAGGTCTGTCTGGCCGTCAGCTGTGTGGCTCACACAGAAGAGATGCTGAATCATGCTTTATCGGCATATACTGCTGCTCGATAATGGTCTCTACAAGAGCACGAGAGTCCGGTTTTGTCATACGTTATCTCTTCATCAAAATCTATACGTTATGAAGTCTATTTTTCAGTGTGTGTTACGGCAGGGGTATTATTTGAGCACCCCATAACAGTATGATTTGGACTTTGGATGGCGGTTTAATTTCTTTTCTTTATAGAAACGTCCATTTGCAGTATTATGTTGACAATGTATATTTAAACTCTTCAGGACAAAACATTTTTATTACAATCTCTGCATTCCAGCACTAATAACTTTATGGAGCAGTGCAGCGATACAGGGTTTTGGATATTTTTAGGACACATTGAAGTTAGCACGTGTACCATTATGGGCTGTGTTACTGCAAACATGGTAAATTAAAAATTATATTTTTTTTTAAACAGAAGCAAGAGTAGAAATTAGAGTAAGGGGTTGGAGATGCTAAGGGTAGGGGTTCAGACATGGTAAGGGGTAAGGCATGGTAAGGGGTCAGAAATAGTATGGGTAAGGGTTCAGATATGGTAAAGGTTCAGACATGTAAAGGTTAAAACATGGGAAGGGGAAGGGTTCAGACATTGGAAGGGGAAGGGTTCACATGTGGTAAGGGTTCAGACATGTAAAGGTTCAAACATGGGAAGGGGAAGGGTTCAGACATTGGAAGGGCAAGGGTTCAGACATGGTAAGGGGTAGGGCATGGTAAGGGGTCAGAAATAGTATGGGTAAGGGTTCAGATATGGTAAAGGTTCAGACATGTAAAGGTTAAAACATGGGAAGGGGAAGGGTTCAGACATTGGAAGGGGAAGGGTTCAGATGTGGTAAGGGTTCAGACATGTAAAGGTTCAAACATGGGAAGGGGAAGGGTTCAGACATTGGAAGGGGAAGGGTTCAGACATGGGAAGGTAAAATAATTCTAACATGTTAAGTGGTCAGAAATGGTAAGAGTAAGGGTTCAGATATGGTAAAGGTTCAGACATGGGAACAGGAAGGATTCAGAAATGGTAAGGGTTCAGACATTGCAAGGGTTTAGACATGGTGAGGGTTAGGCCTAAGATAAAGTAAGGATAAGGGTTCAGACATACTAACGGTAAGGTTTCAGACATGGTAAGGGTAAGGCTCCAAGCATAATAAGGGTAAAGGTTCAGACACAGTAAGGGTAAAGATTTAGACATAATCAGGCAAATATTTCCGACACGGTAATGGTAAAGGTACAGACATAATAAGGGTGATGGTTCAGGCATAATAATGGAAAATGTTCAGACATAGTTAGGGTAAAGGTTTAAACATAATCAGGCAAATGTTTCAGACATGGTAAGGGTAAAGGTTCAGACATAATAAGGGTAAAGGTTCAGACATATTAAAGGTAACCGTTCATATATAATAAAAGTAAAGGTTCAGACATAATAAGGCAAAAGGTTCACGCATGGTAAGGGTAAATGTTCAGACATGGTAAGGGTTTAGACATGGTAAGGGTAAGGGTTCAGACATAATAATGTAAAGGTTCAGACATAATAATGGTAAAGGTTCAGGCAATAAAAAGGGTAAAGGTTCAGACATATAAAGGGTAAAGGTTCAGACATAGTAAGAGCAAAGGTTGATCTACCTACAAATCCTCAAAAACAGAACCTAAAACAATGGTCTGTGATCTGTGACTTTCCATCTGCTGCAAAATTACAACTCCCAACCTACAATTGTCAGTGCACAATGAGGGTTGTAATTTCATCACTGCTCAACTTGTGGGATGGATATTTTAAGCTGTAAGTCTAGAGGTGTAACATGACCAGAAATAAATGGTGCAGCATGGAACAACAGAGCTGGATATACAAGACGATACATGGAGCAGCGTGGAACAACAGAGCCAAATATGCTGAATGGGAATGTCAGGAGACTCGCTTTCTTATAGCTTAGGATCTTAGCATCTTGTCTGTGAGTTTGAAAAGTGAAAGTAAAACTATGCCCGAGCTATACACACAATGAGTGAACAGGAACTTCCTGATTATTGTTGTTTTTTTTTAACAATATATTATTGGCAATATAACACTATTGATGGGGAGAGAAACTCATGGAGAGAAACAGTAGCAAATAGTATTTGATGCAATATATACAATAATAAGTATTATTCCAACACCCCCAACCCAACAACTACCTATCCTGTTCATCCCATAATGGTTTAAAATTCTTTAAAGGGAACCAGTCCCGCCAAATTCAGGTGACAGGTTCCCTTTAAATTTGGCTCTTGAAAGTGACTTTGTCATAACATGAGCTTTGATCTGGTCAGTCCCGCAAAAAAAATTCTATGCCATGTTGTATCAAATCACATAGGTGATGATGCTTATCGTTAATGTGTTTGGTTCTCACTTTGATCTTCTGCATCCTTGGTTGTCTTCATAAATCACCATTGGTTGAGTTGATGGCTTACCAAGATCACCTAAGAATTGGTGTAACCAAATTACCTCTTGACATGCGTGGGCTGCAGACACATACTCTGCTTCTTTAGATGACAAGGCTACAGACACTTGTTTTCTGCTAGACTAAGAAATTGAACTTTCTCCAAGCTTGAGGAAATAGCTGCTTGTCAATTTACGACCACTTAAGTCACTGGTCCAGTGTGCATCCACATAGACTGAGTTTTAGATCTCATGTTGCAGATATTCTTAAATTTATGTCTTGAGCCTTTTTCAAAAATCGAAGAACTCTGTTAATGGCATTACAGTCTTTATATGGTGCGTTTTTTCCACATATCTGCAAAGAATTCCAATTGCTGCGATATCCGGTTATATCATATTTGCCATGTATAGAAGTGCCCCCACTGCCTGTCTGTATTTCTCATTGTTACAAGAGGTAACAGATCATCTTATTCCAACTTTAAGTAGGGTGGTACTGCAGCGCCCCAGAGATCTGGTCGTTGCAGTAACATCGCTCTGCCACTAAGGGGAGTGATGGTACGTCTGATGGCACTAAAGGAGTTCTACTGACCAGGTATCACCAAGCACACACTACACTTCACACTCCGGCCACTAGGGGGAGTAAAAGGCTTTATTTATTGGGCCACTCCTCACATTGGTAAAACTAGGGGTTGGACAGGAAGTTAGGAGAACGAAGCCTGGGAGAGCTCCAGGAAGGACCTGTCAGAACTGGGAAATCTGGCAGGTACATAGCGAAAGGACAGATTGTTACGGAACCGCGCCTGCACTACCTTGCGGCGGTATCCTAAGAAAGAGTCACGAAGCGAAGGATATTGTGGAGCAGTGAGAAACGAGATCAGCACAAAGGAGAGCCAGTAGTAGTCGTCCCCCGAGAACGGCAACATCCTACTGAGGCGCATAGCCGGTGGCCGGAGCACCGAGGAAGTAACAGTCTCCACGCATTACTTCAAACAGCGGCAGGACAGTTAATTACAGGTTGGCTGTCTACCATACAACACCTAAGAAGGACATAGGAGGCAATCGTGGGAGAGGGGCGACACTAGGGTTCCAGAATAACTCCAGGCCTACCTGTCATAAAGGTGCGTCCTAGCCATAACATACCTGGGGGACGGAGAAGAGAAAGATCTAGAAAGAACGAGAACAGAAGTTGTGAGGACTATCCTGAATACTCAGCAGGGAAGCACTACAACACACAGGGGCTAGTGGGTAGACACTGATTTCCACCTGCAAAGGGAACTCTGGATGTGCCTTCGGACCGGCCGGTCTCAGACAGCCCTGTTGGCAGTGCCCTGGATTGAGGATCCTGAAACCTTCAGTAAAACGTAAAGAAACTGAACCCTGTGTCCTCGTTATTCCTCGAACTACGCACCATCACCCCCTTATTGGATGCCCCTTAGCAGGGTCACGGACCGGGTCCAGCCACCATGACATCCCCAGAACTGAGCCAGCAGAGTACCGGTACCGAGTAACCCGTGGCCCTGCGTCTGGGGGCGATCCAACTTGGCGTCACGAACAGGATCTACTTAAGCCTGAGGAATCAGGTCATGTGTGCCTTGGAACTGTGATTGAACTGTGACTTATTGCAAAGACTGTGTATTGCTATTTGCCGCCAAAAATCCGCCATTGCCGCGCCGTGTGGAGTGCGAAAGGAGGAGCCATAGCTTTGTGGGTGGAGCCGGCTGGAAAAGCGCACGGAGCGGAAGACGCGGTGAGGCGCCGACCCCGGAAGGAGAACCCCGACCCCGACAGATTAGCAAGGGAGGAGGAACGGTCATGTCAGATTCCGGAGGAGCGGAGGCGGCGGCCACAGCTGCAGACTCGGGAGCACTTCCGGATTCCGCGGTAAGCGCAGCCCCAAACCCGGTATCACCGCTAGAGGCCGCAGGGCTTATTGCTCCCACCAACCAGCCGGATACTGCCGCCGCTACAGCAGCCATAATGCCCTTCTCTATGCCGTACCTACCAGGGGCTGCCTGGCTCCCGCGATACTTTGGAGAAGCTCATACGTTAACTGACTTTAAAGAGGGGATTTGTAGCCTGCTCGAGTTTTATCCCTTGACGGAGCCTCAGAAGGTTCATATGATAATCGGCCAACTCTTTGGAGTGGCATTGAGGGAAGTAATGTCCTGGCCCGCTGCGGACAAGAAAACTGTGCAACAAGTATTTGCCAAGCTTAAAGCCACCTTTGACACCCGCACCGCTACTGAAATTAAATTGGGTGCAAGCAGCGGCCGCAGGATAGCTTACGAGACTATGCCCTTAATCTGCAGGAGGCGCTGCTGGCCATCAAGCAAAGTGACCCAAACAGCATGCAAGATGAAGATAAACTCCTGAAAGAGCGGTTCATTGAAGGGCTCCTGTGCAGTAACCAAAGGGCCCAGCTACACTTCCTGGCCATGGAACAAAGTTGTTAACACTTAAAGGGTAGGATAATTTTCATGTACCATCACCCACATATACATATGTATATACACATATATGTACACACACACGCACATAAACGTGTATGTACCTTTTAGGGTGAACCCCAGTGATAACAAAAGGATTGAGTGGAAGCCACTCACATAGATAGAAGAATACCAACCACCAGAGACATAGACCGCCTACCAAGAAATTAGTGGCACGGGTATACGTTATGTAGAATATTACTTTATTAATTTGAAAATGGTAACAACATAATAGTTACATGTGCACATGTTGGACGATAAAAACAATAATACAGTAGGTGACAAATATGTATATAAAATGATCACCAATATATAAAAGCCAGGATTGGCATGGGGTGTACCATAAAAGGGAGAATAAATCTCAAGGCTCCTAAAGGGACTTCACATAAAGTACTAAGTAACTACAGTGAAATAAACTGAGTAACACAGGTGAATAAATAAAAGGACTGTGTAACTATAAAAAATAGGGTTTAAAGCAGTATATATTACCCAAAATGCAGGTGCAAACAGTGCAATGTGCAATATGCAAGGGAGAGCCAAAAAAGTGCTATGTGCTAACGATACAAAGTACAATGGTACTTTAGGAGGAATAGAAGGAATGCCAATACCTTAAATGGTGCCACCGATCCAGACAATGTGCACCCCGACGCGCGTTTCGGATTTCCAAATCCTTCGTCAGGGGGGGTGAGGGGTCAGGGGACGAAGGATTTGGAAATCCGAAACGCGCGTCGGGGTGCGCATTGTTTGGATCGGTGGCACCATTTAAGGTATTGGCATTCCTTCTATTCCTCCTAAAGTACCATTGTACTTTGTATCGTTAGCACATAGCACTTTTTTGGCTCTCCCTTGCATATTGCACATTGCACTGTTTGCACCTGCATTTTGGGTAATATATACTGCTTTAAACCCTATTTTTTATAGTTACACAGTCCTTTTATTTATTCACCTGTGTTACTCAGTTTATTTCACTGTAGTTACATAGTACTTTATGTGAAGTCCCTTTAGGAGCCTTGAGATTTATTCTCCCTTTTATGGTACACCCCATGCCAATCCTGGCTTTTATATATTGGTGATCATTTTATATACATATTTGTCACCTACTGTATTATTGTTTTTATCGTCCAACATGTGCACATGTAACTATTATGTTGTTACCATTTTCAAATTAATAAAGTAATATTCTACATAACGTATATCCGTGCCACTAATTTCTTGGTAGGCGGTCTATGTCTCTAGTGGTTGGTATTCTACTTCCTGGCCATGCAGAATCCAGATCTGACTTTCACGCAATTCAAAGATAAAGCTATCCAGGCGCTACCGGAGCGGCAGCCCAGCCGTGCCACACTTCCCAGGCGGCAAGCCCTCACATACCACCAGGAGGTGGCGCCGGACACACCTGTCTCCGTCGAGGCCGATGCCCAGATCCTGGAAGACGACTCCCCTGCAGGACTGCACTTCCAGATACAGAAACTGACCAGGAGCGTTGCCGCCCTAGCCCGGACCATCCAGTCCCTACAGGAGGCCCCCAAGGAGAAGATCCAGCTGGCTTCCAGACCGGAGGATGTCCCCTGGCAACGACCAAGGAGGGTTCCATCGACCAGAGGCAGAGACGACGATCGTTTTCATCAGGAAGGACGACCTATCTGCCGCCGCTGCCACCAGGTGGGCCATCTTGCAAGGTACTGTCAGTTAAACGAGCAACCTCTGGGGCCAAGGGCCAACCCCCAGGAGTAGAACGCCCAGGCCCGCAAAATTGGAGAGCCAAATACGTCGGGGGGCATCCTGTTCTCCCCATCGTTATCGACGGTATCCGCATGAACGCTTTGCTGGACACCGGTTCCCAGGTGACAACTGTGCCCTACATTCTTTATAGGCGTTATTGGGAGGACACTGACATCACCCATGCCCCTGATGATGATTTCACCATAATAGCTAGCAATGGTCAGCCACTGCCGCAAGTGGGATATAAAGAGGTCACTATTAAGGTGGGGCAGGTAGAATTGGAGGCCCAAGGAATTGCCATTGTTGATATTAACCGACGTGAACGTTACCCCATGATGACCATCTGTACCAATGTCATAGAAAATTGTCTTGCAGAAGTTATTGTCTTGTTGCAGCAGGTAGCAGAGACAGCTGGTCACAGTGAACAACGTGCCTTACAGAACGAAATCAGAGCCCTAATGTGGAGACAGCAAGTGGAGCTGACTGGTGGTGAAATTGGCCGGGTCACAGTGAGTGATTCGGATCCCATTGCAATACCCCCCAGGAGTGAAATGTTAATATGGTGTCGGGCAGCCATAGGCCTCGGGGGTAAGGACTATCAGGCCCTGGTAGAACCTGTGTATTCAGAGAATAGGCCTACCCTCCTGACAGCCAGAGGGGTGGCTGACGTCCGCAAGGGGAGGGTGCTGGTACGTGTTCTTAACTGCGGGGAGGAGGAAGTCCACCTAACCAAATATGTCACACTTGCCAAGCTGTTTACTGTTAATAATAGTGTGATACACGCACCCGGGCCCTTGGCTCCATCCAAGTCGGCGGAGGACAACGGCTCTGCAGAGCAATCAAAAGATTGGTGTCAGGAATTACATGTGGGCACTGATGCTACTCCATCTCACCAGATACAGGGGGCCTACAGGGTGGTTCACGAGTATGAGCGGGTATTCAGCAAACACCCCCTTGATTTCGGGCGGGTAAAAGGGATTCAACATCACATCCCCACCGGAGATCACCCACCCATAAAGGAAAGATACCGTCCTGTACCCCCAGCTCATTATCAGTGTGCCAAGGACATGTTACGAGAGATGAAGGAGGCTGGGGTAGTGAGAGACAGCTGTAGCCCCTGGGCAGCTCCGTTAGTCCTCGTTAGGAAGAAAGATGGCACCATGAGGATGTGTGTGGATTATAGGCAATTAAACCGCATTACACATAAGGACGCATACCCCCTGCCTAGGATAGAGGAGTCCTTGGCCGCGTTAAAGTCTGCTAATTACTTCTCTACTTTAGATCTCACCAGTGGGTATTGGCAGGTTCACGTGGCAGAGGCAGACAGGGAAAAGACAGCCTTCACGACGCCGATTGGTCTCTGCGAGTTCAACTACATGCCCTTTGGATTGTGTAACGCCTCGGGGACGTTCCAGAGGATGATGGAGTGCTGTTTGGGATACAAGAACTTTGAGACCGTGCTGCTGTATCTGGACGATGTCATTGTCTTCTCTAAGACCTATGAAGACCATCTAAAGCACCTGGCCGAGGTATTTGAAGCACTGTCCAACTTTGGCTTAAAGGTGAAGCCATCCAAATGCCATCTGCTCAAACCCAAAGTACAGTACCTGGGCCACGTGGTGAGTGCCGAAGGAGTGGCTCCAGACCATGACAAGGTCAAGGTGATCAAGGACTGGCTGCAACCCAGTAACCTTCATGAGGTCCGGCAGTTCCTCGGGTAGGTGGGTTACTACCAGAGGTTTATCAAGGACTTCACCAAGAAGGCCGTGCCATTGCAAGACCTGTTGGTGGGCCAGCCCAAGAAACCCCAGGGTAAGAATACCCCATTGGATTGGAACGACGGACTGGAAGGATCGTTCACTTGCTTAAAATCGGCACTGACGGGAGAGGAAGTGCTAGCCTACCCGGAATACGACCAACCATTTGTATTGTATACGGACGCCAGCAACGTGGGACTGGGAGCGGTGTTGTCCCAGGTCCAGAAGGGCAAGGAACGAGTAATCGCTTATGCCAGCAGGAAGCTTCGCCCCACTGAAAGGAACCCAGACAACTACAGTTCCTTTAAGCTGGAGTTCCTCGCCGTCGTTTGGGCCGTGACGGAGAGGTTCAAGCACTATTTGGCCTCAGCGAAATTCACCGTCTTCACGGATAATAATCCACTTACGCACTTGGACACAGCGAAACTCGGTGCCTTGGAGCAGCGGTGGATGGCCCGGTTGTCCAATTATGACTTTACCATCAAGTACCGGGCGGGGCACAAGAATGCGAATGCCGATGCATTGTCCCGAATGCCTCACCTGCCTGAAATGGAGGAAGACCCAGAACATAGTAACATAGTAACATAGTTAGTGAGGCCGAAAAAAGACATTTGTCCATCCAGTTCAGCCTATATTCCATCATAATAAATCCCCAGATCTACGTCCTTCTACAGAACCTAATAATTGTATGATACAATATTGTTCTGCTCCAGGAAGTCATCCAGGCCTCTCTTGAACCCCTCAACTGAGTTCGCCATCACCACTGTTATGACCTGGTGGTCAGGACAATAATGGACCTGGTGGTTAAGAGCACACGGAATGACCTGATAGTTACTGATAATATAGGACGAGCTCTGGGACGTGGGAACTCTGCTGACCGCAATCCCTAATCCTATCAACCACACTAGAAATAGCCGTGGATTGCGCCTAACACTCCCTATGCAACTCGGCACAGCCTAAGAAACTAGCTAGCCCTGAAGATAGAAAAATAAAGCCTACCTTGCCTCAGAGAAATTCCCCAAAGGAAAAGGCAGTCCCCCACATATAATGACTGTGAGTAAAGATGAAAATACAAACACAGAGATGAAATAGATTAAGCAAAGTGAGGCCCGACTTACTGAACAGACAGAGGATAGGAAAGGTAGCTTTGCGGTCAGCACAAAAACTTACAAAAAGACCACGCAGAGGGCGCAAAAGGACCCTCTGCACCGACTCACGGTGCGGAGGCGCTCCCTCTGCGTCCCAAAGCTTCCAGCAAGCAAGACAACAATCCAAATAGCAAGCTGGACAGAAAAATAGCAAACCAGAGAAAAACAAGCAGTCACTTAGCTTCTGCTGGGAAGACAGGTCACAAGAACGATCCAGGAGTGAACTAGACCAATACTGGAACATTGACAGGTGGCATGGAGCAAAGATCTAAGTGGAGTTAAATAGAGGAGCCAGCTAACGAATTAACCTCGTCACCTGTGGAAGGAAACTCAGAAACACCCACAGCCACCAGAGAAAGTCCATGGACAGAACCAGCCGAAGTACCATTCATGAACACAGGAGGGAGCCCGACAACAGAATTCACAACACACCACCTCCTTTGGTCCTGTGGTACACCAATGCACTAAGATAAAATACTCTGTATGTGGCGTGTTCACACAAGGAATACAAAGCATCTGGCTACCCTTATTGAAGGCTGGCTGTTTCATTAGGTATTGCACCTGTGCATTTGCTATTTTGTTTGGGTCCGCTGCACCCTGCTTGTGCATTTGTATTGAGGCCTATTTAGACAGGTAAGCATCTTTGCCTGTTTTTGGTGTTTTTTCTTGAATGTGTCCTTTTTTGGTGTTTTTCATGTTAGAGTAGGACTGGCAATACATAAGGACCCTTGGCGTGGGTTGCCAGCTTCCATATTATGGCCCTAATATCAACTAATACCTTACATATATTTATATGTTTTTTTTTGCACGTATATTTTTTGCAGGGTGCAGCTGGGCCCAAATTGTTCTGTACACTGTGGCCTCTGTTCGCACGGGATGCATTTTAGCACTGGGCAGCCCGCCATAGGGCATTATTAATAGGCTGTAGCCAGATGCTTTGTATTCCTTGTGTGAACACACCACATACAGAGTATTTTATCTTAGTGCATTGGTGTACCACACGGCCAAACCCTTATTGAAGGCTGGCTGTTTCATTAGGTATTGCACCTGTGCATTTGCTATTTTGTTTGGGTCCGCTGCACCCTGCTTGTGCATTTGTATTGAGGCCTATTTAGACAGGTAAGCATCTTTGCCTGTTTTTGAGGTTTACATCCTGGCCTGGATGATCCACCGGAGACATTACAGTTGTGGAAGGAGAGGGGCAAACTGTTTCTTCACGATGGCAAGCTGTGCCGAAGGAACATCGACCCTCGCACTCATGAATTAGTGTGGCAGATTGTGGTCCCCAGACAAGATGTGCCCATGGTCCTGGGAGCGTACCACGACAGGGCAGGACACTTCGGATGGAGGAAGCTGGAGAGGCTACTCCATGGGAGGTTCTACTGGGTCGGCATGAGGAAGGCCATCGAGAAGTGGTGTCGAGAGTGTGGCCCCTGTAGCCTACGCCGGAAGGATTGTGACAGCCAACGGGCTCCCTTGCAGCCCATCATCACCAAACGGCCGCTCGAGTTGGTCACGCTGGATCACGTAAATCTAACACCTAGCCGGTCAGGGTATATCTACACTCTCACCATTGTGGACCACTATTCCAGATTACTGTTAGTCATACCAGTCAAAGATCTGACAGCTAGGACGGCTGCCAAAACCTTCCAGCAGTACTTCTGTTGACCCCATGGGTACCCAGAGAAGGTGTTGACCGATCAGGGGCCGGCATTTGAGGCGGAGGTGTTCCAGGAGTTCTGCAATTTGTACGGGTGTAAGAAGATCAGAACCACGCCGTACCATCCACAGACCAACGGGATGTGTGAGAAGATGAACCAAGTGGTGATCGACTTACTGAAAACCTTACCTGTAGAGGAGCGGAACTTGTGGCCTACTGTCATGATTCCAATGGCAGGGAATCACAAAAGGACAAGCACCAACGAGCTCTAGGGTGATGGAACCTGAGCTGACCGCGACCCTAAACCTGAACACACAAATAACAATAGCCGGGGAACGTGCCTACGTTGATCCTAGACGTCTCGCATCAGCCGAAGATCTAACTTCCCCTATTAGAAGAAACACAGACTTCTCTTGCCTCCAGAGAAATACCCCACAGAAATAGCAGCCCCCCACATATAATGACGGTGAAATGAGAGAAAGGCACATACACAGTATGAAAACAGATTTAGCAAAATGAGGCCCGCTAAAACTAGATAGCAGAGGATACAAAAGTAAACTGCGCGGTCAGCAAAAAACCCTTCAAAAAACCATCCTGTAATTACTTGAACTCATGTTCCAACTCATGGAACATGAGGAGCAATTACAGCCCACTAGAGCAACCAGCAGCAAAGAAACAATTACATGCAAGCTGGACAAGACAAAAATAAAGCAAAACGAGAAACAAGAAAATCAAAAACTTAGCTTGTCCTGAAGATTACTGAAGCCAGAAGCTGAGGTAACAAAACACTCTGATAACCTTGATAGCCGGCGGGGAAATGACAAGAAAGCCCGGTTAAATAGGAAACTCCCAAATCCTAATAGAACAGGTGGACACCAGAGACAGCAGAACACAAATCACCCAGTACCATCAGTAACCACCAGAGGGAGCCCAAAAACAGAACTCACAACAGTACCCCCCCCTTGAGGAGGGGTCACCGAACCCTCACGAGAACCACCAGGGCGACCAGGATGAGCCCTATGAAAAGCGCGGACCAAATCATCAGCATGAACATCAGAGGCAACCACCCAAGAATTATCCTCCTGACCATAACCCTTCCACTTGACCAAATATTGGAGTTTCCGTCTGGAAACACGAGAATCCAAGATCTTCTCCACAACATACTCCAATTCTCCCTCCACCAGCACCAGAGCAGGAGGCTCAGGCGAAGGAACAACAGGTACCTCATACCTCCGCAACAACGACCGATGGAACACATTATGAATAGCAAACGATGCCGGGAGATCCAAACGAAACGACACAGGGTTAAGAATTTCCAAGATCCTATAAGGACCGATGAACCGAGGCTTGAACTTAGGAGAAGAGACCTTCATAGGAACAAAACGAGAAGACAACCACACCAAGTCCCCAACACGAAGTCGAGGACCCACGCGGCGACGGCGATTAGCAAACTGCTGAGCCTTCTCCTGGGACAACTTCAAATTGTCCACCACATGACTCCAAATCCGATGCAACCCATCCACCACCATGTCCACTCCAGGACAATCAGAAGGCTCCACCTGACCAGAGGAAAAACGAGGATGAAACCCCGAATTACAAAAGAAAGGAGAAACCAAGGTAGCAGAACTAGCCCGATTATTAAGGGCAAACTCGGCCAGCGGCAAAAAGGTAACCCAGTCATCCTGATCAGCAGAAACAAAACACCTCAAATAAGTTTCCAAGGTCTGATTAGTTCGCTCCGTCTGGCCATTCGTCTGAGGGTGGAATGCAGACGAAAAGGACAAATCAATGCCCATCTTAGCACAGAACGTCCGCCAAAATCTAGACACAAACTGGGATCCCCTGTCAGAAACGATGTTCTCCGGAATCCCATGCAAACGAACCACGTTCTGGAAAAACAGAGGGACCAACTCAGAGAAGGAAGGCAACTTAGGCAAGGGTACAAGATGAACCATTTTAGAGAAGCGGTCACACACAACCCAGATGACGGACATTTTTTGAGAGACAGGGAGATCCGAAATAAAGTCCATGGAAATGTGCGTCCAAGGCCTCTTCGGGATAGGCAAAGGTGACAACAATCCACTGGCTCGAGAACAGCAAGGCTTAGCCCGAGCACAAACCTCACAAGACTGCACAAAAGAACGCACATCCCTCGACAAGGAAGGCCACCAAAAAGACCTGGCCACCAAGTCTCTAGTACCAAATATTCCAGGATGACCTGCCAACGCAGAAGAATGGACCTCGGAGATGACTCTACTGGTCCAACTATCCGGAACAAACAGTCTCTCAGGCGGACAACGATCAGGTTTACCCGCCTGAAACTCCTGCAAAGCACGTCGCAAGTCTGGGAAGACGGCCGACAAAATCACCCCATCCCTAAGGATACCAGTGGGCTCAGAATTTCCAGGGGAGTCAGGCACAAAACTCCTAGAAAGAGCATCCGCCTTCACATTCTTTGAACCTGGCAGGTATGAAACCACAAAATTGAAACGAGAGAAAAACAGTGACCAACGAGCCTGTCTAGGATTCAGACGCCTGGCAGACTCAAGGTAAATCAGATTTTTGTGATCAGTCAAGACCACCACACGATGTCTAGCACCCTCCAGCCAATGACGCCACTCCTCAAATGCCCACTTCATGGCCAAAAGTTCCCGATTACCCACATCATAATTCCGCTCAGCGGGCGAAAATTTTCTAGAAAAGAACGCACATGGCTTCATCACCGAGCAATCGGAGCTTCTCTGTGACAAAACCGCCCCCGCTCCAATCTCGGAAGCATCAACCTCAACTTGGAAAGGAAGCGAAACATCAGGCTGACGCAACACAGGAGCAGAAGAAAACCGGCGTTTAAGTTCCTGAAAGGCCTCCACAGCCGCAGGAGACCAATCAGCAACATCAGCACCCTTCTTAGTCAAATCCGTCAAAGGCTTAACAACACTAGAAAAATTAGTTATAAAACGACGATAGAAATTAGCAAAGCCCAAGAACTTCTGCAGACTCTTAAGAGATGCAGGCTGCGTCCAGTCACAAATAGCCCGAACCTTGACGGGATCCATCTCAATAGTAGAAGGGGAAAAAATATACCCCAAGAAAGAAATCTTCTGGACTCCAAAGAGACACTTTGAGCCCTTTACAAACAAGGAATTCGCCCGCAGGACCTGAAACACCTTCCTGACCTGCTGAACATGAGACTCCCAGTCATCAGAAAAAAACAAAATATCATCCAAATACACAATCATAAATTTATCCAGATATTCACAGAAAATATCGTGCATAAAGGACTGGAAGACTGAAGGAGCATTAGAAAGTCCGAAAGGCATTACCAAATACTCAAAATGGCCCTCAGGCGTATTAAATGCGGTTTTCCACTCATCACCTTGCTTTATTCGTATAAGATTATACGCACCCCGAAGATCAATCTTAGTGAACCATTTAGCCCCCTTAATGCCAGCAAACAAATCAGTCAACAAAGGCAAAGGATACTGATATTTTACGGTAATCTTATTCAAAAGACGATAATCTATACAAGGCCTCAAGGACCCATCTTTTTTGGCCACGAAAAAAAAACCTGCTCCCAAAGGGGACGAAGATGGACGGATATGTCCCTTTTCCAAGGACTCCTTAACATAATCCCGCATAGCAGTATGCTCTGGCACTGACAGATTGAACAAACGACCTTTAGGAAATTTACTACCAGGAATTAAATCTATAGCACAATCGCAATCCCTGTGAGGAGGAAGCGAACTGAGCTTAGGCTCCTCAAAAACATCCCGATAATCAGACAAAAATACAGGAACCTCAGAAGGAGTAGATGAAGCGATAGAAATCGGAGGTGCATCATCATGAACCCCCTGACATCCCCAGCTTAACACAGACATTGTTTTCCAGTCAAGGACTGGATTATGAGTTTGTAACCATGGCAGACCAAGTACCAGAACATCATGTAAATTATACAATACCAGGAAGCGAATCACCTCCTGATGAACGGGAGTCATACGCATGGTCACTTGTGTCCAGTACTGAGGTTTATTCATAGCCAAAGGTGTAGAGTCAATTCCCTTCAAAGGAATAGGGACTTCCAGAGGCTCAAGACTAAACCCACATCGCTTGGCAAATGACCAATCCGTAAGACTCAGGGCAGCGCCTGAATCTACATAGGCATCGACGGAAATGGATGATAATGAGCAAATCAGAGTCACAGACAGAATGAACTTAGACTGTAACGTACTAATGGCAACAGACTTATCAACCTTTTTTGTGCGTTTAGAGCATGCTGATATAACATGAGCTGAATCACCACAATAAAAGCACAACCCATTTTTCCGCCTATAGTTTTGCCGTTCACTTCTAGACTGAACTCTATCACATTGCATTGTCTCAAGTGCCTGTTCAGAAGACACCGCCAAATGGTGCACAGGTTTGCGCTCCCGTAAACGCCGATCAATCTGAATAGCCATAGTCATAGACTCATTCAGACCTGTAGGCGCAGGGAACCCCACCATAACATCTTTAATGGCCTCAGAAAGGCCATCTCTGAACTTTGCAGCCAGGGCGCACTCATTCCACTGAGTAAGCACTGACCATTTCCGAAATTTTTGACAATATACAGTGGGGCAAAAAAGTATTTAGTCAGTCAGCAATAGTGCAAGTTCCACCACTTAAAAAGATGAGAGGCGTCTGTAATTTAAGTCATAGGTAGACCTCAACTATGGGAGACAAACTGAGAAAAAAAAATCCAGAAAATCACATTGTCTGTTTTTTTTATCATTTTTTTTGCATATTATGGTGGAAAATAAGTATTTGGTCAGAAACAAACAACCAAGATTTCTGGCTCTCACAGACCTGTAACTTCTTCTTTAAGAGTCTCCTCTTTCCTCCACTCATTACCTGTAGGAATGGCACCTGTTTAAACTTGTTATCAGTATAAAAAGACACCTGTGCACACCCTCAAACAGTCTGACTCCAAACTCCACTATGGTGAAGACCAAAGAGCTGTCAAAGGACACCAGAAACAAAATTGTAGCCCTGCACCAAGCTGGGAAGACTGAATCTGCAATAGCCAACCAGCTTGGAGTGAAGAAATCAACAGTGGGAGCTATAATTAGAAAATGGAAGACATACAAGACCACTGATAATCTCCCTTGATCTGGGGCTCCACGCAAAATCCCACCCCGTGGGGTCAGAATGATCACAAGAACGGTGAGCAAAAATCCCAGAACCACGCGGGGGGACCTAGTGAATGAACTGCAGAGAGCTGGGACCAATGTAACAAGGCCTACCATAAGTAACACACTACGCCACCATGGACTCAGATCCTGCAGTGCCAGACGTGTCCCACTCCTTAAGCCAGTACATGTCCGGGCCCGTCTGAAGTTTGCTAGAGAGCATTTGGATGATCCAGAGGAGTTTTGGGAGAATGTCCTATGGTCTGATGAAACCAAACTGGAACTGTTTGGTAGAAACACAACTTGTCGTGTTTGGAGGAAAAAGAATACTGAGTTGCATCCATCAAACACCATACCTACTGTAAAGCATGGTGGTGGAAACATCTTGCTTTGGGGCTGTTTCTCTGCAAAGGGGCCAGGATGACTGATCCGGGTGCATGAAAGAATGAATGGGGCCATGTATCGTGAGATTTTGAGTGCAAACCTCCTTCCATCAGCAAGGGCATTGAAGATGAAACGTGGCTGGGTCTTTCAACATGACAATGATCCAAAGCACACTGCCAGGGCAACGAAGGAGTGGCTTCGTAAGAAGCATTTCAAGGTCCTGGAGTGGCCTAGCCAGTCTCCAGATCTCAACCCTATAGAAAACCTTTGGAGGGAGTTGAAAGTCCGTGTTGCCAAGCGAAAAGCCAAAAACATCACTGCTCTAGAGGAGATCTGCATAGAGGAATGGGCCAACATACCAACAACAGTGTGTGGCAACCTTGTGAAGACTTACAGAAAACGTTTGACCTCTGTCATTGCCAACAAAGGATATATTACAAAGTATTGAGATGAAATTTTGTTTCTGACCAAATACTTATTTTCCACCATAATATGCAAATAAAATGTTAAAAAAACAGACAATGTGATTTTCTGGATTTTTTTTTTCTCAGTTTGCCTCCCATAGTTGAGGTCTACCTATGATGTAAATTACAGACGCCTCTCATCTTTTTAAGTGGTGGAACTTGCACTATTGCTGACTGACTAAATACTTTTTTGCCCCACTGTATTTCTGCTTCATCTTGCCCCTGAGAGAGAGCTAATAAAGCTTTTTCAGCCTGAATCTCCTGGTTAGGTTCCTCATAGAGCAAACCCAATGCCAGAAAAAACGCATCCACATTAAGCAACGCAGGATCCCCAGGTGCCAATGCAAATGCCCAATTTTGAGGGTCACCCCGCAGGAAAGATATAATAATCTTAACCTGCTGAGCAGGGTCTCCAGAAGAGCAAAATTTCAAAGAAAGGAACAACTTGCAATTGTTCCTAAAATTCAGAAAACTAGATCTATCTCCAGCAAAGAACTCTGGAATAGGAATTCTAGGTTCAGACATAGGAGCATGTACAACAAAATCTTGTATATTTTGAACCTTAGCAGCAAGATTATTCAAGCTGGAAGCTAAACTCTGGACGTCCATGATAAACAGCTAAGGTCAGAGCCATTCAAGGATTAAGAGGAGGAAAAAAAAATCAGCCAGGCTGCAATTAAGGCTAGGCAGCAACCTCAGAGGAGAGGAAAAAAAAAAAAAAAAAAAACTTCCTCAGACTCCTTTTCCTCCTACTTCAGCCCAAACATTTTTGGCCGGCTATACTGTCATGATTCCAATGGCAGGGAATCACAAAAGGACAAGCACCAACGAGCTCTAGGGTGATGGAACCTGAGCTGACCGCGACCCTAAACCTGAACACACAAATAACAATAGCCGGGGAACGTGCCTACGTTGATCCTAGACGTCTCGCACCAGCCGAAGATCTAACTTCCCCTATTAGAAGAAACACAGACTTCTCTTGCCTCCAGAGAAATACCCCACAGAAATAGCAGCCCCCCACATATAATGACGGTGAAATGAGAGGAAGGCACATACACAGTATGAAAACAGATTTAGCAAAATGAGGCCCGCTAAAACTAGATAGCAGAGGATACAAAAGTAAACTGCGCGGTCAGCAAAAAACCCTTCAAAAAACCATCCTGTAATTACTTGAACTCATGTTCCAACTCATGGAACATGAGGAGCAATTACAGCCCACTAGAGCAACCAGCAGCAAAGAAACAATTACATGCAAGCTGGACAAGACAAAAATAAAGCAAAACGAGAAACAAGAAAATCAAAAACTTAGCTTGTCCTGAAGATTACTGAAGCCAGAAGCTGAGGTATCAAAACACTCTGATAACCTTGATAGCCGGCGGGGAAATGACAAGAAAGCCCGGTTAAATAGGAAACTCCAAAATCCTAATAGAACAGGTGGACACCAGAGACAGCAGAACACAAATCACCCAGTACCATCAGTAACCACCAGAGGGAGCCCAAAAACAGAACTCACAACAGCCTACAAAGTTACCAGACTTGGTAGACATGTACAACCACATCCCGGTGAATTCCACCATCTGCACCCCAGCGTACCTGATGCGAGGAAGGTCTAGCAAGTTACCCGTCGATCTGGACATGGGGGTTCTGACCCCCGAAGATATATCACCAGATGCGGATTGGGATACCGAGAGGCAGCAGAAGTACCGCAAAGTACAGGAATGTGTGGAAAAGAGTCTCGCTCACGCCAGACAGAAGCAAGAGAGGGACTACAACCAGCATGCTCCCGCGGCTCCATTGGCACCTGGTGAGCAAGTACTCAAAAGAAAGAGGAGACTACACAAGCTTGATGATCAATGGGAAGCGGAACCGTATACCATTCTCCCCTCCGACTTCGACAATACAAAGGTCTGTCTCATCAGTAAAGACGGAGGGGAGACCTCAGCAGCCATATCCAGAGACCACCTGAAAATATGCCCTGATAAGCTGAAAGATGGGGAAATAGATCCCAGGACTTCTCCGCCCGTGGAAGAAGAGAAGATGATACACACTGTTCTTGGCAATTTTCCCCAGTCCTGGACTCAAATAAATCAGGCCATTGTGGTACCTGTTCTAACGTTCCGTCAACCGAGACCGCCAGAACCAAATGTGGTGCCAGGGCAGCTGGACCCGCCAGAGCAGCCAACCCCACCAGAAGATGCGATGCCAACGGTCGAACCAGCGGGTCCTCCCTCTGTCATCGGTGAATCTGCCATGCCCACCACTAATAGTGGTAGCACTGAGGACGCCAATTGTTATGTTTGCTAATGACAGGTGTTATGAAGGCAATCCAGAAACACAGTGTGCTTAGCGATCAGAGCGCACACAGTGATCTGACAAATACCCAAAAATACAAGAACGAGCTCTGAGACGTGGAAACTCTGTAGACTGCACACCTGATCCTATCCTAAACACAACTAAAAGCGGCTGTGGATTGCGCCTAACAACTAACTAGGCAACTCGGCACAGCCTAAGAAACTAGCTAGCCTGAAGATAGAAAAATAGGCCTGACTTGCCCCAGAGAAATTCCCCAAAGGAAAAGGCAGCCCCCCACATATAATGACTGTGAGTAAGATGAAAAGACAAAACGTAGGGATGAAATAGATTCAGCAAAGTGGGGCCCGATATTCTAGGACAGAGCGAGGACAGTAAAGCGAACTTTGCAGTCTACAAAAAACCCTAAAGCAAAACCACGCAAAGGGGGCAAAAAAAACCCACCGTGCCGAACTAACGGCACGGCGGTACACCCTTTGCGTCTCAGAGCTTACAGCAAAACAAAAGACAAGCTGGACAGAAAAAAAGCAACAAAAAAGCAAAAAGCACTTAGCTATACAGAGCAGCAGGTCACAGGAACAATCAGGAGAAGCTCAGATCCAACACTGAAACATTGACAAGGAGCAAGGATAGCAGCATCAGGCGGAGTTAAGTAATGAAGCAGTTAACGAGCTCACCAGAACACCTGAGGGAGGAAGCTCAGAAGCTGCAGTACCACTTGTGACCACAGGAGTGAATTCAGCCACAGAATTCACAACAGTACCCCCCCCTTGAGGAGGGGTCACCGAACCCTCACCAGAGCCCCCAGGCCGACCAGGATGAGCCGCATGAAAGGCACGAACAAGATCGGAAGCATGAACATCAGAGGCAAAAACCCAGGAATTATCTTCCTGAGCATAACCCTTCCATTTAACCAGATACTGGAGTTTCCGTCTAGAAACACGAGAATCCAAAATCTTCTCCACAATATACTCCAATTCCCCCTCCACCAAAACCGGGGCAGGAGGCTCAACAGATGGAACCATAGGTGCCACATATCTCCGCAACAACGACCTATGGAATACATTATGTATGGAAAAGGAGTCTGGGAGGGTCAAACGAAAAGACACAGGATTCAGAACCTCAGAAATCCTATACGGACCAATAAAACGAGGTTTAAATTTAGGAGAGGAAACCTTCATAGGAATATGACGAGAAGATAACCAAACCAGATCCCCAACACGAAGTCGGGGACCCACACGGCGTCTGCGATTAGCGAAAAGTTGAGCTTTCTCCTGGGACAAGATCAAATTGTCCACTACCTGAGTCCAGATCTGCTGCAACCTATCCACCACAGAATCCACACCAGGACAGTCCGAAGACTCAACCCGTCCTGAAGAGAAACGAGGATGGAACCCAGAATTGCAAAAAAATGGAGAAACCAAGGTAGCCGAGCTGGCCCGATTATTAAGGGCGAACTCAGCCAACGGCAAAAAGGACACCCAATCATCCTGGTCTGCAGAAACAAAACATCTCAGATATGTTTCCAAGGTCTGATTGGTTCGTTCGGTCTGGCCATTAGTCTGAGGATGGAAAGCCGAGGAAAAGGATAGGTCAATGCCCATCCTACCACAAAAGGCTTGCCAAAACCTTGAAACAAACTGGGAACCTCTGTCAGAAACAATATTCTCAGGAATGCCATGCAACCGAACCACATGCTGAAAGAACAAAGGTACCAAATCAGAGGAGGAAGGCAATTTAGCCAAGGGCACCAGATGGACCATTTTAGAAAAGCGATCACAGACCACCCAAATGACTGACATCTTTTGAGAAACGGGAAGGTCAGAAATGAAATCCATCGAAATATGTGTCCAAGGCCTCTTTGGGACCGGCAAGGGCAAAAGCAACCCACTGGCACGAGAACAGCAGGGCTTAGCCCTAGCACAAATCCCACAGGACTGCACAAAAGTACGTACATCCCGTGACAGAGATGGCCACCAGAAGGATCTAGCCACTAACTCTCTGGTACCAAAGATTCCAGGATGACCAGCCAACACCGAACAATGAAGTTCAGAGATAAGTTTATTAGTCCACCTATCAGGGACGAACAGTTTCTCTGCTGGACAACGATCAGGTTTATTCGCCTGAAACTTTTGCAGCACCCGCCGCAAATCAGGGGAGATGGCAGACACAATGACTCCTTCCTTGAGGATACCCGCTGGCTCAGATAAACCCGGAGAGTCGGGCACAAAACTCCTAGACAGAGCATCCGCCTTCACATTTTTAGAGCCCGGAAGGTACGAAATCACAAAGTCGAAGCGGGCAAAAAATAACGACCAACGGGCCTGTCTAGGATTCAAGCGCTTGGCAGACTCGAGATAAGTCAAGTTCTTATGATCAGTCAATACCACCACGCGATGCTTAGCTCCTTCAAGCCAATGACGCCACTCCTCGAATGCCCACTTCATGGCCAGCAACTCTCGATTGCCCACATCATAATTACGCTCAGCGGGCGAAAACTTCCTGGAAAAGAAAGCACATGGTTTCATCACTGAGCAATCAGAACCTCTCTGTGACAAAACCGCCCCTGCTCCAATCTCAGAAGCATCAACCTCGACCTGGAACGGAAGAGAAACATCTGGCTGACACAACACAGGGGCAGAACAAAAACGACGCTTCAACTCCTGAAAAGCTTCCACAGCAGCAGAAGACCAATTAACCAAATCAGCACCCTTCTTGGTCAAATCGGTCAATGGTTTGGCAATGCTAGAAAAATTACAGATGAAGCGACGATAAAAATTAGCAAAGCCCAGGAACTTTTGCAGACTTTTCAGAGATGTCGGCTGAATCCAATCCTGGATGGCTTGGACCTTAACTGGATCCATCTCGATAGTAGAAGGGGTAAAGATGAACCCCAAAAATGAAACTTTCTGCACACCGAAGAGACACTTTGATCCCTTCACAAACAAAGAGTTAGCACGCAGGACCTGAAAAACCATTCTGACCTGCTTCACATGAGACTCCCAATCATCTGAGAAGATCAAAATGTCATCCAAGTAAACAATCAGGAATTTATCCAGATACTCACGGAAGATGTCATGCATAAAAGACTGAAACACAGATGGAGCATTGGCAAGTCCGAACGGCATCACTAGATACTCAAAATGACCCTCGGGCGTATTGAATGCAGTTTTCCATTCATCTCCTTGCCTGATTCTCACCAGATTATACGCACCACGAAGATCTATCTTAGTGAACCAACTAGCCCCCTTAATCCGAGCAAACAAGTCAGATAACAATGGCAAGGGATACTGAAATTTAACAGTGATCTTATTAAGAAGGTGGTAATCAATACACGGTCTCAGCGAACCATCCTTCTTGGCTACAAAGAAGAACCCTGCTCCCAGTGGTGATGACGATGGGCGAATATGTCCCTTCTCCAGGGATTCCTTCACATAACTGCGCATAGCGGCGTGTTCGGGCACGGATAAATTAAATAATCGACCTTTAGGGAATTTACTACCAGGAATCAAATTGATAGCACAATCACAATCCCTATGCGGAGGTAGGGCATCGGACTTGGGCTCTTCAAATACATCCTGATAATCAGACAAGAACTCTGGGACCTCAGAAGGGGTGGATGACGAAATCGACAAAAATGGAACATCACCATGTACCCCCTGACAACCCCAGCTGGATACCGACATGGAATTCCAATCCAATACTGGATTATGGGTTTGTAGCCATGGCAACCCCAA
The DNA here is from genome assembly GCF_032444005.1 of Ranitomeya imitator. NCBI lineage: Eukaryota > Metazoa > Chordata > Amphibia > Anura > Dendrobatidae > Ranitomeya > Ranitomeya imitator. The sequence goes on from NC_091286.1 coordinate 682,168,304, forward strand.
CACGACCACATCATGCAGATTATGCAACACCAGAAAGCGAATAACTTCCTGATGTGCAGGAGCCATGCACATGGTCAGCTGGGCCCAGTATTGAGGTTTATTCTTGGCCAAAGGTGTAGCATCAATTCCTCTCAATGGAATAGGACACCGCAAAGGCTCCAAGAAAAACCCACAACGTTTAGCATAATCCAAATCCATCAGATTCAGGGCAGCGCCCGAATCCACAAACGCCATGACAGAAAACGACGACAAAGAGCATATCAAGGTAATGGACAGAAGGAATTTGGACTGTACAGTACCAATGACGGCAGACCTAGCGGACCGCTTAGTGCGCTTAGGACAATCAGAAATAGCATGAGTGGAATCACCACAGTAGAAACACAGACCATTCAGACGTCTGTATTCCTGCCGTTCAACTCTAGTCATAGTCCTATCGCACTGCATAGGCTCAGGTTTAACCTCAGGCAGTACCGCCAAATGATGCACAGATTTACGCTCGCGCAAGCGTCGACCGATCTGAATGGCCAAAGACAAAGACTCATTCAAACCAGCAGGCATAGGAAATCCCACCATGACATCCTTAAGAGCCTCAGAGAGACCCTTTCTGAACAAAGCTGCCAGCGCAGATTCATTCCACTGAGTGAGTACTGACCATTTCCTAAATTTCTGACAATATACTTCTATATCATCCTGACCCTGGCACAAAGCCAGCAAATTTTTCTCAGCCTGATCCACTGAATTAGGCTCATCGTACAGCAATCCGAGCGCCAGGAAAAACGCATCGACACTACTCAATGCAGGGTCTCCTGGCGCAAGAGAAAATGCCCAGTCTTGAGGGTCGCCACGCAAAAAAGAAATAATAATCAAAACCTGTTGAATAGGATTACCAGAAGAATGAGGTTTCAAGGCCAGAAATAGCTTACAATTATTTTTGAAACTTAGAAACTTAGTTCTATCTCCAAAAAACAAATCAGGAATAGGAATTCTTGGTTCTAACATAGATTTCTGATCAATAGTATCTTGAATTTTTTGTACATTTATAACGAGATTATCCATTGAAGAGCACAGACCCTGAATATCCATGTCCACACCTGTGTCCAGAATCACCCAAATGTCTAGGGGAAAAAAAAAAAGTGAACACAGAGCAGAAAAAAAAAAAAAAATGATGTCAGAACTTTTTCTTTCCCTCTATTGAGAATCATTAGTTAGGCTCCTTGTACTGTTATGTTTGCTAATGACAGGTGTTATGAAGGCAATCCAGAAACACAGTGTGCTTAGCGATCAGAGCGCACACAGTGATCTGACAAATACCCAAAAATACAAGAACGAGCTCTGAGACGTGGAAACTCTGTAGACTGCACACCTGATCCTATCCTAAACACAACTAAAAGCGGCTGTGGATTGCGCCTAACAACTAACTAGGCAACTCGGCACAGCCTAAGAAACTAGCTAGCCTGAAGATAGAAAAATAGGCCTGACTTGCCCCCAGAGAAATACCCCAAAGGAAAAGGCAGCCCCCCACATATAATGACTGTGAGTAAGATGAAAAGACAAAACGTAGGGATGAAATAGATTCAGCAAAGTGGGGCCCGATATTCTAGGACAGAGCGAGGACAGTAAAGCGAACTTTGCAGTCTACAAAAAACCCTAAAGCAAAACCACGCAAAGGGGGCAAAAAAAACCCACCGTGCCGAACTAACGGCACGGCGGTACACCCTTTGCGTCTCAGAGCTTACAGCAAAACAAAAGACAAGCTGGACAGAAAAAAAGCAACAAAAAAGCAAAAAGCACTTAGCTATACAGAGCAGCAGGTCACAGGAACAATCAGGAGAAGCTCAGATCCAACACTGAAACATTGACAAGGAGCAAGGATAGCAGCATCAGGCGGAGTTAAGTAATGAAGCAGTTAACGAGCTCACCAGAACACCTGAGGGAGGAAGCTCAGAAGCTGCAGTACCACTTGTGACCACAGGAGTGAATTCAGCCACAGAATTCACAACAGCCAATATGCCAGTGCTGCACAGACTCACTAGAAGTGTAGCTAGAAGACAGTGCACTACACTAGCGATAGCAAGCGTAGCGGGTCCTGTCAGGCCAGTAGCAACCCCTGCGCTGCGGAGGTCCACGCGTAGCACCAAGAACCAGACTCCACTTCATTATAGACCTTGGCGATATTAGCGATAGTTGTTATTTGGTTAAAAATGCTTGTGTAAATATCTGTGTTATAGGTTAAAAATGGACAATGGTGTGATGGACAGTGAATCACTCCAAAACTTTTACAGGGGCCCCTTTGTTTACCCGGGGTCCCTGCTATTCTATGGTTGCACCTACAGAACTGGGAGTCATGGACTGTGCATGACCAATCTTTTGCAACGTTCAAGCGTCCTTACCTTCCATAACGGAAAGCACTGTTATATTTATTTGTTCATAGTATATCTATAAGAATTTTTGTGTGTTTTCTATTAACATGTATTGTTGTTCTTCTTTTCCCAGTCCGGGATTACTGGATTTAACCAGGGGGGAAGTGCAGCGCCCCAGAGATCTGGTCGTTGCAGTAACATCGCTCTGCCACTAAGGGAAGTGATGGTACGTCTGATGGCACTAAAGGAGTTCTACTGACCAGGTATCACCAAGCACACACTACACTTCACACTCCGGCCACTAGGGGGAGTAAAAGGCTTTATTTATTGGGCCACTCCTCACATTGGTAAAACTAGGGGTTGGACAGGAAGTTAGGAGAACGAAGCCTGGGAGAGCTCCAGGAAGGACCTGTCAGAACTGGGAAATCTGGCAGGTACATAGCGAAAGGACAGATTGTTACGGAACCGCGCCTGCACTACCTTGCGGCGGTATCCTAAGAAAGAGACACGAAGCGAAGGATATTGTGGAGCAGTGAGAAACGAGATCAGCACAAAGGAGAGCCAGTAGGAGTCGTGCCCCGAGAACGGCAACATCCTACTGAGGCGCATAGCCGGTGGCCGGAGCACCGAGGAACTAACAGTCTCCACGCATTACATCAAACAGCGGCAGGACAGTTAATTACAGGTTGGCTGTCTACCATACAACACCTAAGAAGGACATAGGAGGCAATCGTGGGAGAGGGGCGACACTAGGGTTCCAGAATAACTCCAGGCCTACCTGTCATAAAGGTGCATCCTAGCCATATCATACCTGGGGGGCGGAGAAGAGAAAGATCTAGAAAGAACGAGAACAGAAGTTGTGAGGACTATCCTGAATGCTCAGCAGGGAAGCACTACAACACACAGGCGCTAGTGGGTAGACACTGATTTCCACCTGCAAAGGAAACTCTGGATCTGCCTTCGGACCGGCCGGTCTCAGACAGCCCTGTTGGCAGTGCCCTGGATTGAGGATCCTGAAACCTTCAGTAAAAGGTAAAGAAACTGAACCCTATGTCCTCGTTATTCCTCGCACTACGCACCATCACCCTTTATTGGATGCCCCTTAGCAGGGTCACGGACTGGGTCCAGCCACCATGACATCCCCAGAACTGAGCCAGCAGAGTACCGGTACCGAGTAACCCGTTGCCCTGCGTCTCGGGGCGATCTAGTTCCACTGGGGTTGATATACAGGTGCTTGTCACAAAATTAGAATATCATCAAAAAGTTAATTTATTTCAGTTCTTCAATACAAAAAGTGAAACTCATATTATATAGAGTCATTACACACAGAGTGATCTATTGTATGTGTTTATTTCTGTTAATGTGGATGATTATGGCTTACAGCCAATGAAAACCCAAAAGTCATTATCTCAAAAAATTAGAATAATTAACAAAAGACACCTGCAAAGGCTTCCTAAGTGTTTAAAAAGGTCCCTTAATCGGTTTCAGTAGCTCCACAATCATGGCGAACACTGCTGACTAGGGTTGAGCGAAACGGGTCGTTCATTTTCATAAGTCGCCAACTTTTGGCAAAGTCGGGTTTCATGAAACCGACCCGATCCCTGTGTGGGGTCGGCCATGCGGTACGCGACTTTCGCGCCAAAGTCGCGTTTCAATGACGCGAAAAGCACCATTTCTCAGCCAATGAAGGTAAACGCAGAGTGTGGGCAGCGTGATGACATAGGTCCTGGTCCGCACCATCTTAGAGAAGGGCATTGCAGTGATTGGCTTGCTTTCTGCGGCGTCACAGGGGCTATAAAGGGGCGTTCCCGCCAACCGCCATCTTACTGCTGCTGATCTGAGCCTAGGGAGAGGTTGCTGCCGCTTCGTCAGAAGCAGGGATAGCGTTAGGCCGGGTCCATTAACCACCAAACCGCTTGTGCTGTAGCGATTTCCACTGTCCAACACCACCTTTTGTTTGCAGGGACAGTGGAGGCTACATTTTATTTCCTCAGCGCTGTAGCTCATTGGGCTGCCCTAGAAGGCTCCCTGATAGCTGCATTGCTGTTTGTACGCCGCTGTGCAAACCAACTGCTTTTTTCAAAGCACAAATCCTGTTGTTCCTTCCTTTCTGCACAGCTTTCTTGTTTGTTTGTCCACACTTTTGACTTTTTTGTGCAGCAGTCCACTCCTTGTTATTGCTGCCTGCCATACATTGCTGAGATTACTGCAGGGCGATAGTAATTGTAGGACAGTCCCTTTTTTTTTTTTTTTTTTGTTTCGTTATATCTCTTCAAGCCACTTTCTGCCACATAAAATATACTCTAATACAGTGGCCCAGATTTATTCACTAGTCTCCCTGAAGGAAAAAAAAAAAAAGGTGCAGATTAAAATTGGCAAATCTGTATCAGTGGCAGTCCTGTGTGTGGCATCTGTGTCTCATTTTCTGGCACAGAAAACATACAGTCTAACAGTGGGCCTGATTTCTTGCCAATTCTCCCATAAATAAAAAAAAAATAGTGGGAGATTAAGATTGGCAATTTTGCCTCAGTGCCAGTTCTGTGTGTTCCACCTGTCTCAAATTGTGTGCCACATTAAGCCTAGTGTGTAATACTGGGCCAGATTTCTTTTCAATTCTCCCTGAAAAAATAAAAATAGTGGGAGATTAAGATTGGCATTTCTGCCTCATTGCCAGTGCTGTGTGTGCCACCTGTCTCAAATTTTGCGCCACATTAAACCTAGTGTGTAATACTGGGCCAGATTTATTTTCAATTCTCCCTGAAAAAATAAAAATAGTGGGAGATTAAGATTGGCATTTCTGCCTCATTGCCAGTGCTGTGTGTGCGACCTGTCTCAAATTGTGTGCCACATTAAACCTGGTGTGTAATACTGGGCCAGATTTCTTTTCAATTCTCCCTGAAAAAAAAAAAAATAGTGGGAGATTAAGATTGGCATTTCTGCTTCAGTGCCACTCCTGTGTGTACCACCTGTCTCAAATTTTGCGCCACAATAAACCTAGTGTGTAATACTGGGTCAGATTTCTTTTCAATTCTCCCTGAAAAAAAAAATAGTGGGAGATTAAGATTGGCATTTCTGCCTCATTGCCAGTGCTGTGTGTGCCACCTGTCTCAAATTTTGCGCCACATTAAACCTAGTGTGTAATACTGGGCCAGATTTCTTTTCAATTCTCCCGTGAAAAAATAAAAATAGTGGGAGATTAAGATTGGCATTTCTGCCTCATTGTCAGTGCTCTGTGTGCCACCTGTCTCAAATTTTGCGCCACATTAAACCTAGTGTGTAACACTGGGCCAGATTTCTTTTAAATTCTCCCTGGAAAAAAAACAAATAGTGGGAGATTAAGATTGGCAATTCTGCCTCAGTGCCAGTGCTGTGTGTGGCATCTGTCTCTAATTTTGTGCCACAGAACATATACTGTATAAGAGTGGGCCACATTTCTTCAATATTCTCCCAGAAAAAAATAAAAAGGGGGAGATTTTTATTGGTAGTGTCTGCATCAGCGTCAGTCCTGTTAGTGGCATATCTGTCTGCCACTGAAGCTGTGTACTGTTATACATTGGGCCTGATTTTCCCTGCAGTCTCACCCACCTATAAAGGGATATATAAATCCAACAGAAGTTTGAGTTCACCTTGTAACTGGTTTTACAGTAACAAATACCGTTAGTTTTGTTACGTTTTTCAAACAATGAGGAAGTCTGGTGGAAGAGGTCGTGGCCGTGGGCGGTCATTGCCAGCTGGTAATGATGGTAGTGGTGGTGGAGCATCAGGTGGTCGTGGGAAAAGCAATATAGCACCTAAGTCTCGAGTTGTTGAGCCAGGTTCGTCGTCTGGCTACACAAGGCCTCGAACGCTCCCTTTTCTGATAGCAGGAAAACCGCTTTTAAAGCCGGAGCAGCAAGAACAAGTTTTGGCTTTCCTTGCTGACTCAGCCTCTAGCTCTTTCGCCTCCTTTTCTGAAACTGCTAAATGTAAAAGCAACGCGTCTTTAGTGGATGTTCACGGTCAGGGACAAGTCGCTTCCTTGTCTTCTTCACCAAGAACAACAGAGAAGGATGCGTCAGGCGACACAACGGTTACTCCATGGAGCTCTTTACACATACCATTCCTGGGTTAGAAAGTGAAACAGTTAACAGGCCATGCCCATTACAAGTTGAATCTGACATGGAGTGCACTGATGCACAGCCACAGCCAGACTACTATGCTGTTCCTTTGACTAAGACCACAACATTGCCCTCGCAGTGTACTGATCCAGAATCAGACCCTGATGAGACTATGGTGCCCCATCACGAACGCTATACCACCGGCTTACACAGTGACACAGACGAAGTTGCACACGAGATAGAAGAGGAGGTCATAGATGACCCAGTTGTTGACCCTGATTGGCAGCCATTGGGGGAACAGGGTGCAAGTGGCAGTAGCTCTGAAGCGGAGGAGGAGGAGCCGCAGAAGGCATCAACATCGCAACAGGTTCCATCTGCCAGGCCCGTATCTGGCCAAAAACGCGTGGCAAAACCAAAACCAGTTGTAGGACAGCGTGGCCATCCGGTTAAAGAAGCTCAGTCTGCAATGCCTGAAAAGGTATCCGATAGTAGAAAGAGTGCAGTCTGGCATTTTTTAAACAACATCCAAATGATCAGCGCAAAGTCATCTGTCAAAAATGTTCAACTACCTTAAGCAGAGGTCAGAATCTTAAAAGTCTAAATACAAGTTGCATGCGTAGACATTTAACCACCATGCATTTGCAAGCCTGGACTCACTAACAAACGTCCCTTAAGGTTGTAGCACCCTCAGCCAATGAAGCTAGTCAGCAACGCTACATCCCTTCCCTCACTGTAAGCCCACCATTTCCCGCACCACCTGCAGTAAATGTGCAGATTTCGTCGCCAGGCCAAAGCAGTCAGGGAATCACCAGTTTCATAGTAGGAAACACTGCATGTAGGGCACCAGCAAGAATACTATCTCCAACCCTCTCTCAGTCTGCCATGTCCACCGGCACCCCCGCTAGTTCCACCATCTGCAGCTCTCCAGTCCAGCTCACCCTACATGAGACTCTTGTTAGGAAAAGGAAGTACTCATCCTCGCATCCGCGTACACAGTGTTTGAACGCCCACATTGCTAGACTAATCTCATTAGAGATGATGCCCTACCGGTTAGTTGAAAGCAAAGCTTTCAAAGCCCTGATGGACTACGCTGAACCACGCTACTAGCTACCCAGTCGACACTTCTTTTCGAGAAAAGCCATCCCAGCCCTCCACCAGCATGTAAAAGACCGCATCGTCCATGTACTCAGGCAATCTGTGAGTACAAAGGTGCACCTGACAACAGATGCATGGACCAGTAGGCATGGCCAGGGACGTTACGTGTCCATCACGGCACACTGGGTTAATGTGGTGGATGCAGGGTCCACAGGGGACAGCAATATTGGGACAGTTCTGCCTAGCCCACGGTCTAGGAAACAGTTGGCTGTAGGCGTTCGCCCCCCTCCTCCTCCTCCTCATCCTCCTGCAGAAGCGAGAGCTCATCCACATTCCTTGCCTGGCTCACACCTTAAACCTGGTGGTGCAGTGCTTCTTGAAAAGTTATCCGGGGTTACCCGACCTGCTCCTCAAAGTGCACAGACTTTGCTCACATATCCGCCGTTCGCCTGTACACTCCAGCCGTATGCAGAACCATCAGCGGTCTTTGAACCTTCCCTAGCATCGCCTAGTCATCGACGTTGCAACAAGGTGGAACTCCACACTGCACATGCTTCAGAGACTGTGCGAACAGAGGCGTGCTGTTATGTATTTGTGGGAGGATACACATACACGGGCAGGCAGTTGGATGGCAGACATGGAGTTGTCAGGTGAGCAGTGGTCGTAGGTACAAGACCTGTGTCAAGTCCTTCAGTGTTTTGAGGAATGCACATGGCTGGTTAGTGCAGACAACGCCATAATAAGCATGAGCATCCCCCTAATGCGTCTGCTGATGCAAAGTTTGACGCACATAAAGGAGCAGGCGTCTGCAGCCGAGGAAGAGGGAAGCCTTGATGACAGTCAGCCATTGTCTGGTCAGGGCAGTCTACAGGACGAGGTAGTGTGTGAAGAGGAGGAGGACAAGGGGGATGATGGGGATGAGTATTTTTTGTATGAGGAAGCTTCTCCGGGGCCAATAGCAACTGATGGCGTTGCAAGGCCGGGTTCAGGGTTTTTTAGGGAGACAAGTGACGTAGATTTGCCTGAAACTGCCCCTCAACCCAGCACAATCGCAGATTTGACAACTGGAACTTTGGCCCACATGACAGATTATGCCTTACGTATCCTCAAAAGGGACCCACGCATTATTGAAATGATGACCGATGACGATTACTGGTTAGCCTGCCTCCTTGATCCTTGCTATAAAGGCAAATTGCAAAAAATCATGCCACATGAGAACCTAGAACAAATATTAGCAACCAAACAAGCAACTCTTGTAGACCGTTTGATTCAGGCATTCCCAGCACACAGCGCCGGTGATGGTTCTCACACGAGCTGCAGGGGGCAACAGGGCAGAGGTGTTAGAGTTGCACAAATCAGAAGTGTCGTTGGACAGAGCGGTTTTCTGACCAGGTTGTGGAGTGATTTTGCAATGACCGCAGACAGGACAGGTACTGCAGCATCAATTCAAAGTGACAGGAGACAACATTTGTCCAGTATGGTTACTAACTATTTTTCATCCCTTATCGATGTTCTCCCTCAACCGTCATTCCCATTTGATTACTGGGCATCCAAAATAGACACCTGGCCTGAATTGGCAGAATGTGCATTGCAGGAGCTTGCTTGCCCAGCAGCTAGTGTGCTATCAGAAAGAGTATTCAGTGCTGCTGGTTCAATATTGACCGAAAAAAGGACTCGTCTGGCTACCCAAAATGTTGATGATCTAACCTTCATTAAAATGAACCACTCATGGATTTCGAATTATTTTGCCCCACCTTTCCCGGCTGACACCTAGCTTTCCTATAAAAAGGTCTTGCTTGTGGACTCGTCTTACTGACTGTTCCAATCTCTTAATTTGCAGCAGCTGTTTGTCCAGCATACAACATGTTTACACCTCCCTAAATGAGCTAACTCCCCCCACGGGGCCGTGGTTGCGCCACTTGGCGCAAGCACCCGTGAGAGTGCCGTTTGTCTGAAGAGGTGGGTGTGCCCGCTTTTGGTCGACGGCACTGCAACTGGGTCCCTCATAGTACAATAAAGTGTCTCTGGCGGTGGTGGTGCGCACCCAACGTCAGACAACTCCACCAATGTTTAGTCTATGCGCTGACATCCTTCAATGCCTGGCACTGACAATACCAATTTGTTGACATGTATGATGCTACTTAAAATAGTCAGGGTCAGTGTCCTATATTGACACCAGTAAATACTTAGCGCCAAATTACTATGTTTGAAACTCAGCAGAGGAGCCCACCCCTGTACCTAAGTATGCCACCCTTTTGTTTTTTGGTTTTGTTGTTTTGCGAGACATTAGCATCTATTTATTTTTTGGGAGTACTAACTGTGTCAGACACTCCTTCCAATCGTCCTCCGCTGACCACACCAATGCTGCCTGTGTACCTCTGCAAGATAATTCAAACTGCTTTGAGCCAAATTTTTTATTTTAGGCCTACTAAGTCTGTCTGCGGTCCCTCCTTCCAATTGTCCTCCGCTGAACACATCAATGCTGCCTGTGTACCCCTGCAAGATAATTGAAACTGCCTTGAGCCTAATTTTTTTTTATTTTAGGCCTACTAAGTCTGTCTGCGGTCCCTCCTTCCAATTGTCCTCTGCTGAACACACCAATGCTGCCTGTGTACCCCTGCAAGAAAATTGAAACTGCTTTGAGGCTATTTTTTTTATTTTAGGCCTACTAAGTCTGTCTGCGGTCCCTCCTTCCATTTGTCCTCCGCTGAGCACACCAATGCCGACCGTGTACCCATGTAACTTTTTGTCATCCTGCAGTGAGCCTACTTTGTGGTGTAAGGCCTACTAGCAGTGTCTGTCTGCGCAACTTAATACAGCTGTCCTCTAAAAAAAAATGGCGGATTTTCAGCTTGTCAGAATTATAAAACCGCATTGGGGCCACAAGTTTCGTTGTGGTCTACATACTGAGTCTTCCGCTCCAAGGTGTTCGCTCTGTTGCCTCTCCTTCGATTCTATCTTGAAGCTCTTGTTAAGTAGTTGTTGAAACAACACTGCATTAGGCCTACAAGTTGGGTCTGGGTTGTAGAGACGATATCTGCCGCTCCAAGGTGTTCTCCAGGTTGCCTCTCCATAGCTTCAATCTTCATGCTCTTGTTAAGTAGTTGTTGAAACAACACTGCATTAGGCCTACAAGTTGGGTCTGGGTTGTAGAGACGGTGTCTCCCGCTCCAAGGTGTTCTCCAGGTTGCCTCTCCATAGCTTCAATCTTCATGCTCTTGTTAAGTAGTTGTTGAAACAACACTGCATTAGGCCTACAAGTTGGGTCTGGGTTGTAGAGACGGTGTCTCCCGCTGCAAGGTGTTCTCCAGGTTGCCTCTCCATAGCTTTAATCTTCATGCTCTTGTTAAGTAGTTGTTGAAACAACACTGCATTAGGCCTACAAGTTGGGTCTGGGTTGTAGAGAAGGTGTCTGCCGCTCCAAGGTGTTCTCCAGGTTGCCTCTCCATGGTGTTCTCCAGGTTGCCTCTCCATAGCTTCTATCTTCTAGCTCTCGTTAACAGTTGGCTGTAGGCGTTCGCCCCCCTCCTCCTCCTCATCCTCCTGCAGAAGCGAGAGCTCATCCACAGACCGCAGTCGCACGAGCACTCCATCCGCAGCTAAAAAACCCTGAACCCGGCCTTGCAACGCCATCAGTTGCTATTGGCCCCGGAGAAGCTTCCTCATACAAAAAATACTCATCCCCATCATCCCCCTTGTCCTCCTCCTCTTCACACACTACCTCGTCCTGTAGACTGCCCTGACCAGACAATGGTTTTTTTGCACACGAGGTGTCCCATTATGGGACAGCTAATGGCAAGCGTCAGCAGGCTGTATTGGCAATGAAGTGTTTGGGCGACAACAGACACACTGCGGAAGTTCTGTCCGAGTTCTTGCAGCAAGAAACTCAGTCATGGCTGGGCAGTGTACATCTTGAGGCAGGCAAGGTAGTGAGTGATAACGGAAGGAATTTTATGGCTGCCATAGCCCATTTCCAACTGAAACACATTCCTTGCCTGGCTCACACCTTAAACCTGGTGGTGCAGTGCTTCTTGAAAAGTTATCCGGGGTTACCCGACCTGCTCCTCAAAGTGCGCAGACTTTGCTCACATATCCGCCGTTCGCCTGTACACTCCAGCCGTATGCAGAACCATCAGCGGTCTTTGAACCTTCCCTAGCATCGCCTAGTCATCGACGTTGCAACAAGGTGGAACTCCACACTGCACATGCTTCAGAGACTGTGCGAACAGAGGCGTGCTGTTATGTATTTGTGGGAGGATACACATACACGGGCAGGCAGTTGGATGGCAGACATGGAGTTGTCAGGTGAGCAGTGGTCGTAGGTACAAGACCTGTGTCAAGTCCTTCAGTGTTTTGAGGAATGCACATGGCTGGTTAGTGCAGACAACGCCATAATAAGCATGAGCATCCCCCTAATGCGTCTGCTGATGCAAAGTTTGACGCACATAAAGGAGCAGGCGTCTGCAGCCGAGGAAGAGGGAAGCCTTGATGACAGTCAGCCATTGTCTGGTCAGGGCAGTCTACAGGACGAGGTAGTGTGTGAAGAGGAGGAGGACAAGGGGGATGATGGGGATGAGTATTTTTTGTATGAGGAAGCTTCTCCGGGGCCAATAGCAACTGATGGCGTTGCAAGGCCGGGTTCAGGGTTTTTTAGGGAGACAAGTGACGTAGATTTGCCTGAAACTGCCCCTCAACCCAGCACAATCGCAGATTTGACAACTGGAACTTTGGCCCACATGACAGATTATGCCTTACGTATCCTCAAAAGGGACCCACGCATTATTGAAATGATGACCGATGACGATTACTGGTTGGCCTGCCTCCTTGATCCTTGCTATAAAGGCAAATTGCAAAAAATCATGCCACATGAGAACCTAGAACAAATATTAGCAACCAAACAAGCAACTCTTGTAGACCGTTTGATTCAGGCATTCCCAGCACACAGCGCCGGTGATGGTTCTCACACGAGCTGCAGGGGGCAACAGGGCAGAGGTGTTAGAGTTGCACAAATCAGAAGTGTCGTTGGACAGAGCGGTTTTCTGACCAGGTTGTGGAGTGATTTTGCAATGACCGCAGACAGGACAGGTACTGCAGCATCAATTCAAAGTGACAGGAGACAACATTTGTCCAGTATGGTTACTAACTATTTTTCATCCCTTATCGATGTTCTCCCTCAACCGTCATTCCCATTTGATTACTGGGCATCCAAAATAGACACCTGGCCTGAATTGGCAGAATGTGCATTGCAGGAGCTTGCTTGCCCAGCAGCTAGTGTGCTATCAGAAAGAGTATTCAGTGCTGCTGGTTCAATATTGACCGAAAAAAGGACTCGTCTGGCTACCCAAAATGTTGATGATCTAACCTTCATTAAAATGAACCACTCATGGATTTCGAATTATTTTGCCCCACCTTTCCCGGCTGACACCTAGCTTTCCTATAAAAAGGTCTTGCTTGTGGACTCGTCTTACTGACTGTTCCAATCTCTTAATTTGCAGCAGCTGTTTGTCCAGCATACAACATGTTTACACCTCCCTAAATGAGCTAACTCCCCCCACGGGGCCGTGGTTGCGCCACTTGGCGCAAGCACCCGTGAGAGTGCCGTTTGTCTGAAGAGGTGGGTGTGCCCGCTTTTGGTCGACGGCACTGCAACTGGGTCCCTCATAGTACAATAAAGTGTCTCTGGCGGTGGTGGTGCGCACCCAACGTCAGACAACTCCACCAATGTTTAGTCTATGCGCTGACATCCTTCAATGCCTGGCACTGACAATACCAATTTGTTGACATGTATGATGCTACTTAAAATAGTCAGGGTCAGTGTCCTATATTGACACCAGTAAATACTTAGCGCCAAATTACTATGTTTGAAACTCAGCAGAGGAGCCCACCCCTGTACCTAAGTATGCCACCCTTTTGTTTTTTGGTTTTGTTGTTTTGCGAGACATTAGCATCTATTTATTTTTTGGGAGTACTAACTGTGTCAGACACTCCTTCGAATCGTCCTCCGCTGACCACACCAATGCTGCCTGTGTACCTCTGCAAGATAATTCAAACTGCTTTGAGCCAAATTTTTTATTTTAGGCCTACTAAGTCTGTCTGCGGTCCCTCCTTCCAATTGTCCTCCGCTGAACACATCAATGCTGCCTGTGTACCCCTGCAAGATAATTGAAACTGCCTTGAGCCTAATTTTTTTTTATTTTAGGCCTACTAAGTCTGTCTGCGGTCCCTCCTTCCAATTGTCCTCTGCTGAACACACCAATGCTGCCTGTGTACCCCTGCAAGAAAATTGAAACTGCTTTGAGGCTATTTTTTTTATTTTAGGCCTACTAAGTCTGTCTGCGGTCCCTCCTTCCATTTGTCCTCCGCTGAGCACACCAATGCCGACCGTGTACCCATGTAACTTTTTGTCATCCTGCAGTGAGCCTACTTTGTGGTGTAAGGCCTACTAGCAGTGTCTGTCTGCGCAACTTAATACAGCTGTCCTCTAAAAAAAAATGGCGGATTTTCAGCTTGTCAGAATTATAAAACCGCATTGGGGCCACAAGTTTCGTTGTGGTCTACATACTGAGTCTTCCGCTCCAAGGTGTTCGCTCTGTTGCCTCTCCTTCGATTCTATCTTGAAGCTCTTGTTAAGTAGTTGTTGAAACAACACTGCATTAGGCCTACAAGTTGGGTCTGGGTTGTAGAGACGATATCTGCCGCTCCAAGGTGTTCTCCAGGTTGCCTCTCCATAGCTTCAATCTTCATGCTCTTGTTAAGTAGTTGTTGAAACAACACTGCATTAGGCCTACAAGTTGGGTCTGGGTTGTAGAGACGGTGTCTCCCGCTCCAAGGTGTTCTCCAGGTTGCCTCTCCATAGCTTCAATCTTCATGCTCTTGTTAAGTAGTTGTTGAAACAACACTGCATTAGGCCTACAAGTTGGGTCTGGGTTGTAGAGACGGTGTCTCCCGCTGCAAGGTGTTCTCCAGGTTGCCTCTCCATAGCTTTAATCTTCATGCTCTTGTTAAGTAGTTGTTGAAACAACACTGCATTAGGCCTACAAGTTGGGTCTGGGTTGTAGAGAAGGTGTCTGCCGCTCCAAGGTGTTCTCCAGGTTGCCTCTCCATGGTGTTCTCTAGGTTGCCTCTCCATAGCTTCTATCTTCTAGCTCTCGTTAAGTAGTTGTTGAAACAACACTGCATTAGGCCTACAAGTTGGGTCTGGCTTGTAGAGACGGTGTCTCCTGCTCCAAGGTGTTCTCCAGGTTGCCACATAATCGAAGCTGCATAGAGCCTATTTTGTTATTTTAGGCCTACTAAGTCTTTCTGCGGTCCCTCCTTCCAATTGTCCTCCACTGAGCACACCAATGAAGACCGTGTACCCATGTAACCTTTTTTAAACCTGCGTCGAGCCAACTTTGTGGTGTAAGGCCTACTTGCAGTGTCTGGCTGCGCCACTCAATACAGCTGTCCTCTTTAAAAAAAATGACCTGCAATTATCAGGTTTTCAGCCTATCGGAATTTTAAAACTGCAGTGGGGCTACTAGTTTGGTTGGGGCCTACTAACAGTGTCTGCCTCTCCAAGGTCTTCTCCTGGTTGCCTTTCCTGAGCTTCTATCTTCAGGCTCTTGTTAAATAGTTGTTATATGGAACAACTGCATTTGGCCTACTAGTTGGGTTGGGGCCTACTAACAGTGTCTGCCGCTCCTTGCTGTTCTCCTGGTTTCCTGTCCTGAAATTCCATTTTCAGGCTCTCGTCAAGTAGTTGTTAATGTTAGACTGCATTTGGCCTACTAGTTGGGTTGGGGCCTACTATCGGTGTCTGCCGCTCCTTGATGTTCTCCTCCACTGAACAAACCAGTGCCGCCTGTTTACTTCTGTTACCAATTTTGAACTGCATTTAGCCTACTTACTGATTTGGGCCTACTCACTGTGTCAGCCTCTCATTACAGTTGTACTCCAATGAACAAAGCAATGCCCCCTGGTTAGTCCTGTTACCAATTTTGAACTACATTTAGCCCACTTTATTCTTTGGGCCTATATCTGTGTTTCCTCCTCATCCTGCCCATTGCCCAGCCAGTGATAGATGAGTCTGCTGGTACATTGACCCATAACGCAAAATTCCCCGTGCACGCAACACAGCAAGATTGTGACCCTGCTGAAAGTCAGGTTCCTCTTCCCGCATACCATACCACCTTACACGGGGACAAAGAGGAAGGTGCAGATGAAAGTGCAGGTTCCTTCATCAGGTGGGGGGAGGAATACTCGTTGGCGACGTCACTGGCACAGGGCCTCTCATAGTACGCAAAAGTGTCGCTGCCGGTGGGAGGCGCCCCCGCCATGCAAACACACCGCCGTACTTTGAGGGGCCCTGTGCCAGTGCCAATGCCAACGAGTGGGCCCCCCCTGCTTGCTCAGGATCACAGCACTTGCAAAGTTGAAATACTTACCTCTCCCTGCTCCACTGCCGTGACGTGGTCCAGGTTTCCTGGGCCCACTAAATACTTGAACCAGCCCTACCCCCCACAACTTTAGCCAAAAGACCCCCAATTTCCAATGCCTTACTATTATTATAAGGTAAATTAAGATTGACAAGCTTCTGTAACAAGAATGTATGTTTTTGCCATTAAAATGGGCACTGTACATGTTTTCCTGGCCTCCACTCACTATGCTCCCCCATTGACTTGCATTGGGTTTCGTGTTTCGGTCGATCCCCGACTTTTCGCGATAATCGGCCGATTCCACTCGACTCGACTGTTGAGATAGTCGGGTTTCGCGAAACCCGACTCGACCCTAAAAAACTAAAAGTCGCTCAACCCTACTGCTGACTTGACATATCCAGAAGGCAGTCATTGACACACTCCACAAGGAGGGGAAGCCACAAAAGATTTATTGCTAAAAAAGCTGGCTGATCAGAGTGCTATATCCAAGCATATTAATGGAAAGTTGGGTGGAAGGAAAAAGTGTGGTAAAAAATGATGCACAAGCAACCAGGATAACCACAGCCTTGAAAGGATTGTTAAGAAAAGGCCATTCAGAAGTTTGGGGGAGATTCACAAGGAGTGGACTGCTGCTGGAGTCATTGCTTCAAGAGCCGCCACACACAGACGTGTCCAGGACATGGGCTACAAGTGTCACATTCCTTCTGTCAGCCACTCATGACCAATAGACAATGCCAGAAGCGTCTTACCTGGGCCAAGGAGAAAAAGGACTGCACTGTTGCACAGTGGTCCAAGGTGTTGTTTTCAGATAAAAGTAAATTTTGCATTTCAGTTGGAAATCAAGGTCCTAGAGTCTGGAGGAAGAGTGGAGAGGCCACAATCCAAGCTGCTGGAGGTCTAGTGTGAAGTCTCCACAATCAGTGATGGTTTGGGGAGCCATGTCAACTGCTGGTGTAGGTCCACTGTGTGTTATCAAGATCAAAGTCAGCACAGCCGTCTACCAGGACATTTTAGAGCACTTCATGCTTCCCTCTGCCGACAAGCTTTTTTGGAGAAGGAAATTTCATTCTCCAGCAGGACTTGGCTCCTGTCCACACTGACAAAAGTACCAGTACCTGGTGTAAAAACAACAGTATCACTGTGTTTGATTGGCAGCAAACTCACCTGACCTTAACCCCATGGAGAATCTATGGAGTATTGTCAAGAGAAAGATGAGAGACACCAGACCCAACAATGCAGACGAGCTGAAGGCTGCTATCAAAGCAACCTGGGCTTCCATAACCCCTCAGCAGTGCTACAGGCTGATCGCCTCCATGCCACGCCGCATTGATGCAGTAATTGATGCAAAAGGAGCTCCAACCATGTATTGAATGCATTGACAGATCATACATTTCAGTAGGCCAACAATTCGGATTTTAAAATCATTTTTCAAGCTGGTGTTATAAAGTATTCTAAATTACTGAGAAAATGACTTTTGGGTTTTCATTGGATGTAAGCCATAATAATCAACATTAACAGAAATAAACACTTGAAATAGATCACTCTGTTTGAAATGACTCTATAAAATATATGAGATTCACTTTTTGTATTGAATAACTGAAGTAAATTAACTTTTTGATGATATTCTAATTTTGTGAGAAGCACCTTGTACCTTTGGCTTCTGACATTCAAAAGTGATTCAGAATTGAGTTGATTTTTTCACATTAGTTTATAAGAATGCTTCCATATTCTTCTATTTGGACCTACATTCCTAGATAATGTCACATTTCCAAGTTCTTTTGTTTCATAATGCTGGTTTAGAATTTTACTCTTCTTTGCAATTTGTTTTCTCTTGATGAAATATAATCACATCATCCACATTTAAGAGTATCACGGTTCCTCTGCTCAGAGTGAGTGGGACTCAGCGATGGACGGCTCTGTCATCCTATCCTGTGCTGGGGCGTGCTGAACTGTTGGTGCTTTGATTGACAGCTCAGTTGACCTTTCTGAGACTGGGAGGTGCTGAGATTTCCACAGGTGCTCCCTGTTCTTGGTAATTGCCCTGCTATTTAGATGAGCTGTCTGGCCCACATCACTGGTAATCAAAAGCTTGTTCTAAGCTTGTGCTCTCCGGTGTGTGCTCGCCTGATCCCTGTGCTGTAAGTTCTGATCTTCTGCTGCTGACCTTTGGACCATGTTCTGACTACCCGTTTGTTATTGCCCCTTTGCTTATCTGCTATTTCTCTGGTATTCTGGCCCTGACCTGACTTACAACTTCGTATTTTTCCCTTGGTTTAATACGTGCTCTTTTGGTATTGACTCTGGAACGTCTGACTTTGTTGACTCATGACCTGTCCATGGGCTGTGACTGAGTCAGATTCGCCACCTGATCACAGAGTGCATGGATAGGATTTATTGGTGGAGAAAAAAAAGTACTTTTGTGACCAGTCATGATATGACGCTAGTCACAACCCATGGACAGGTCGTGAGTCAGAGTAGTCAGTCATCCCTGGTCAATACCAAAAGAGCACATAGTAAACCGAGGGAAAATATGAAGTCGTAATTCAGTTCACATGCCAGGGTCAGAATACCAAATAGTGGATAATCAAAGGGGCAATGGCAAACAGATAGTCAGAACACAGTCCAAAGGTCAGCAGCGGAATATCAGATGCAATTGGGTAATAACAAATGGGTAGTCAGAACATGGTCCAAAGGTAAGCAGCAGAATATCAGATGCAAAGGGGCAATAACAAATGGGTAGTCAAAACACGATCAGAACTTACAGCACAGGGTAGAGGCGAACACCAGATAGCACAAGCTTAGAATAAGCTTTGACTGGCAATGAACTGGGCCAAACAGCTCACCTAAATAGCAGGGCAACAACCAAAAACAGGGAGCACCTGTGGAAATCTCATCACCTCCCAGTCAGATAGGTCAACTGAGCTCTCAATAAAAGCACTGACAGCTCAGCACGCCCCAGCACATGATAGGATGACTGAGCTGTCCATCACTGAATCCCAGGTACTCTGAGCAGAGGAATGGTGACAAAGAGAATATACATTCATTTTCCGTCTGTACATTTTGTGTATAAACATGAATCTGCTTGACCTGTTTTAAATCCTTCCAACAATACTTTGTTCATGTTGGTGTTCCACACTTTTGTTGATTGCTTAAGACCACAGAGAGACTCTTTTTGATATGACCCTTAGGTTGAGTCATATACAAGTTCTCTTCAATGTCACTATTTTAAAAGGCAGATTTGATGTCCAAATGTCTGACAAACATATTTTGTACAGCAGCTATAGCTATTAGAGTCCTGAATGTGATCTGCTTAGCAACTGGAGAAAATGTGGCATCATAATCTTCACAATATTTCTGAAAATATCCTTTTGCACTAATTTTGCTTTAAATCTGTGAACCTTGCCTCCAGAGCCATACTTGGTCTTAAAAACCCATTTACATTTGATTGCTTTCTTGCCTTGTGATAGGTTGGTGAGTTTTTAAGTTTGAAGTTGATGAAAGACTTAATTTCCTCATTAGCAGCATTAATCCACTTCAGTTTTTCATGGACAGGTAGTTGTTGCATCTTATCCCATGACTGCGGCTCTGACTCAGGTAGTGTTTTGACAAAGTAGGATAGACGCTTAGCTGGTATACCCTTGTTTGATCTCAACGATCTCCTGACTTCAGGTTTACCTGATTTTTCTGTTGCTTCTTCAGTGACTGAATAATCTAACCAAACTTCTACATCATTTTCCTTGCTATTTTGAAATTATGACTGAGATTGTTGTTGCTTCAGCTGGACTACTGGTATGATGTCCTGAAACCTGAGAGACATGAAGTTCTCATCAATCATTACTTCTCCGCTTATTGTGCCTTTGTTCGTTTCTTGGTGCAGGACTCTAGATCCTTTCTGGGTTTCACTGTAGCCCACCAGGATACCTTCTTTTGCATGAGATTCTCACTTGGTACGTTTTTCTTTGGGAATATGTACAAAAACTTAATTTCCGAATATTCTTATGTGTCGTAGTTCAGGATTCTTTCTGTTCCATTGTTCAAATAGTGTTTCCTTAGTATCTTTACATGGTAGTCTGTTTTGAAGATAGCAAGTTGTCATGATTGCTTAACCCCAATGTTGTTGGCAAATCTGAGTCAAATGGTATACATCTTCTACTTTCAGAAATTGTCCGGTCCCTTCTTTCCGATGCACCATTTTGTTTAGGATTGTATGGTACAGTGGCCTGAAACACGATTCCATTTTTCTTTAAAACGCTTTGCGTCTCTTTACTTGTATATCATGATCTATTATCTGCACGCAGTATTTTTGGCATTCTCCCAAATTTGTTATATACTTCAGCGAGATATATTTCAAGCTTCTCTGGAACTTCATCTTTGTTGTGAAGCAGATAGACAGCTGCGTATCTTGAATAATCAATAAATGTGAGTAAATATCTCTTCTTTCCAGGAGTTTGAGTATTCATGGAATCACAAACATCTGTTTGTATTAAGTCCAGGAGCTGTTTTGATTTTGTTGATTCTTGGGAAAGGATTTTCTTGCCATTTTCTCTTTCAGACAACTAGTACATTCATTGTCTGATTACACAGATCGACAGTAATACCATCAGCAGGATGTTTTTGAACTAACTTTTTTACTGCTTCGGAGTCTCTATGTGTAAGACGCCTGTGCCATACATGGATACAATAATTGTGCTGTTTATGTTTAGCAGTGTATACACTTTACTTGAATTTTAGCTTGTACAACTCATCTTTGATTTTTTTTTATTTTTTTTTGCACACATAGTATTTGGAGTGAGGTCACGCCCACTGACTGGGAGTATGTGTAACTCATACATACGCTCTGGTCTCAGGTCAGAAACCAGTGAATCCCCACAGCACACAGTGCATGCACTAGGGGGATTCAGACTAATTGATTACAAAGGTTCACACTGCAGACTAATTGATTTGGGCTGGACAACCCATTTAAATGTAACTCCAATACCTTGTCTGAGAGTGAGTTTATTCACAAATAACAGATTTCTTTCAAGACTAGGGACATAATATGTGTTCTTTGCTGGGTTTTTCTGCCTTGTGTTGTGGAGATTGTAGGAAAGAGAAGGAGATCCAGCTCAATGAAATAGTGAAAAATCCATAATTTATTACACTTAAAATATAGTGAAAGGACAAAACATCAGCATACAAAAAAATTAATTAATTTTTTTGTATGCTGATGTTTTGTCCTTTCACTATATTTTAAGTGAAATAAATTATGGATTTTTCACTATTTCGTTGAGCTGGATCTCCTTCTCTTTCCTGTTCGTCCACGCCCTGACACAGCGGTTCCGTGCTCCGAGCTCTTGGGAATGTCGGTATGGTGAGCTGGATTTTGTTTTTTTTTTGGAGATTGTACAATGTAACCATTCCAAAGACATACTGATAGGGAATTTAGATTGTGAGCCCCAACGGGGACAGCAATGATAATGTGTGCAACCTGTAAAGCGCTGCGGAATATGTTAGCGCTATATAAAAATAAAGATTATTATTATTATCTCCTATTCTCACTGAATTCATATACTGGCCATTAGCCAAGATCACTTTCTCTGACTTACTTTGGTCTAAGTTAGAGAAGAAGCTTCTGTCATTAGTCATATGACTTGTTGCACCACTATGCATGCTTTGATGTACAGTACAGACCAAAAGTTTGGACACACCTTCTCATTTGAAGATTTTTCTGTATTTTCATGACTATGAAAATTGTACATTCACACTGAAGGCATCAAAACTATGCATTAACACATGTGGAATTATATACTTGACAAAAAAGTAAGAAACAACTGAAATTATGTCTTATATTCTAGGTTTTTCAAAGTAGCCACCTTTTGCTTTGATGACTGCTTTGCACACTCTTGGCATTCTCTTGAATGCCGAACGCTAGTGTGAAACTAGCCATATATTCCAATGTAACCTCATAACCTAGACTTGCATCTAGTGCAGTTACAAGTGTGTCATAGCTTTCTGGTAGACTGATAAGTAGTAGTGCAGCAACATTGAAATCCATTAGAATATTCTCCAATGCCCTGCAGGCACTCCACAATTTCTAAAGTATTTCTTATGTAATCTTGCATATATTGGCCCTTATTCAGCTTAGACTGATACAGCTTTCTCATTAAATAGAGGTTATTGCTGAGATTTATCCTTTCATGCACTTTCTGAACCTGTTCCCCCATTTTTTTGCAGTTTCACATTTACGTACATGCACAATATGAAAATCATCTATACTGAGATAGCGCTTTGTGCTTTTTAATCATTCTCTACTCAGTCTTCTGGTAGTGGGTCAAGTCTAGACTACTATGTGTATTTCCATTAATCTTCACTTATCAGCAGCAGCTTTACCTTGAATTTCCAGGATCTGGTTAGTCAGATTTGGCACTGTGAACTTCACAGAGTTTCTGCCTTTGGATTTCTGGGCCTCTGGATGTCTGGACCCATAACCTATTGGCAAAGAATTAATCTCTTTACTGTCTAGCTATTCATCTGTGAATATATATTTATTCAGGAAAAAAAGATAACAGTTTACAACTGGTATTTCTTACAGCTTAGGATCATAGTATCTTGTCTGTCAGCTTGCAAAGGGAAAGTAAAACTACACACACAATGAACAGGAACTTACTGCTTTTTTTAAACATTGTATTTCTGTAAATATAGAACTATTGCTGAAGACAAAAACTCATGCAATATTAAACAGTGGCACATAGTAGTTGATGCAATATATACAATAATAAGTATTATTCCACCATCAAAGATGGGTATGTCTCAGCTGAAGCTTATGCTGCAGTGCCCAGTGGCATAGCAGAGGGGGATATCAAGAGGCACAATAGAAAAAGAGAAACAGAGACCACGGGTGTCCTAGGAACATGAATGCCACACTACCTGAATTCTCAGGCTGCATACTGCGGCATGAGCTGGCCTATAAGGACTAGGAACATGACATCAGGGTTGTGTTCTAGGTTACAATTGTAAACGTACAGTCACAGAAGCAGAGATGAGGTACTGTCACCTTATGGGGAGGATGGGAGCCTCGCCCTGGAGCTGAACAGGTGAGTAATGCTGGGTAGTCACAAGATTGGAGTTACTCAACCTAGAGAATTCTGTTGAGCTCTGAGTTAATGTTGGAGCATTTATGTATTATACGCCTACAGTAGAATCTCATGATATTTTACAACAATATGCCGAGAAGTCATCAGTGGGAAACGTAGACACTCATTGAACTTTGTGAACTTGAGGTCTACAATTGAGGTTAACCTTTGTACTGATGTTTTTCCACAACTGATAATCTTGAATTGAGTTGGCCCGTATGACCATGCTCTATATGTCTCATTGTTGGGGTGTTTATATTTTTACTTTTTACTATCATGGAAATAAAGAAGAAAATGAAGCTTTAGTATTGGATTGCATCAAAGTTTTTTTGTATGAAGTGCTGTGATTTACTTGATATCAAATACCTGAAAAATAACATCACCTGTAATACCCTACTCCCACCTAACAGGTTCAGGGCTAAATTTAGGTTAGATTATTTCATGCCAGCTCAGTGTTCCATGATGTTTCATGCTTGATGTCAAGAAACAAATATTGATGGAGGAACTACAGAATAAGTGTTGACCTTATGGGAAAAATCATTTTCCAATGAGCTTCACACACCAGTAATCTTCCAATAACCAAGTCTCTTGGGAACATTCCCATTGCCAAATTTTCATAAGAGATGTAGTAAGAGGAAAAGTTAGGGAAAACATGGAATACTTATATTAGTAAGGTGAGGAATTAACCAGATTGTTTGGGGTAGAGCATTGCAGAGAACTGGTGCAGCATGAGAGAAATTTGGGGAATGGACGTGAGAGGTTTGGATTATAGAGGATTTTAGTGTTAGATCATTAGAGGAATGAAGATCATGGGTAGGTTAGTAGAAAGAGATGAGGTGGAAGATGTAAGTTAATGCAGAATTGTGGAGAGCTTTGTAGGTGAGAGTGATGTTTAACCTGTAGTGAATGGGCAACCACTGCAATGACTGTCACAAGGTGGAGGCATCGGTGTAGTGGCTGGACAGAAATACTACCCTGGCTGCCGCATTCAGGATGGATGGGAGAGAAGAGAATTTAGTAAGAGAGAAACTAATCTGTAAATACAGTTGTGCTCAGAAGTTTACATAACCCAGCACAATTTTTGCTTTCTTTGCCTTTTTTTCAGAGAATATGAATGATAACACCAAAACTTTTTCTCCACTCATGGTTAGGGGTTGGGTGAAGCCATTTATTGTCAAACTACTGTGTTTTCTCTTTTTAAATCATAATGACAACCCAAAATATCCAAATGACCCTGGTCAAAAGTTCACATACCCTGGTGAGTTTGGTCTGATAACATGCACAGAAGTTGGCACAAATGGGTTAAATGGCTACTGAAGGTAACATCCTCACCTGTGTCCTGTTTGCTTGTAATCAGTGTGAGTGCATAAAAGCTGAGTGAATTTCTGGGATCCAGACAGACTCTTGCATCTTTCATCCAGCCACTGAGGTTTCTGGATTGTGAGTCATGGGGAAAGCAAAAGAATTGTCATCGGATCTACAGGAAAAGGTAGTTGAATGGTATAAAACAGGAAAAGATATCCAAAAAATTGATAATGCCAGTCAGCAGCGTTCAAACTGTGATTAACAAATGGAAAATCAGGGGCTCTGTAAAAACAGAACCACGGTCAGGTAGACCAACAAAAATGTCGTCCACAACTGCCAGGAAAATTGTTCAGGATGCAAAGAAAAACCGACAAATAACATCAGCTGAAATACGGGACTCTCTGAAAACTAGCGGTGTGGCTGTTCAAGATGCAGAATAAGGAAGCACTTGAAGAAAAATGGGCTGCATTGTCGAGTCGCCAGAAGAAAGCCATTACTGTGCAAATGCCACAATAAATATCACCTACAATACGCAAAACAGCACAGAGACAAGTCTCAAAACTTCTGGAACAAGGTAATTTTGGGTGATGAGACCAAAATTGAACTTTTTGGCAACAACCATAGACCTTACATTTGGAGAAAGGTCAACAAGGCCTGTGATGAAAGGAACACCATTCCTACTGTTAAGCACAGAGGTGGACTGCTGATGTTTTGGGGATGTGTGAGCTACAAAGGCAGGTGAAACTTGGTCAAAGTTGAATGAAAGATAAATGCAGCACGTTATCAGCAAATACTAGAGGCAAACTTGCACCCATCAGCCCGGAAGTTGCGCATTGGATGTACTTGGACCTTTGAACATAGCAACAATACAAAACACAAGGCCAAGTTGACCTGTCATTGGTTACAGCAGAACAAAGTGAAGGTTCTGGAGTGGCCATCTCAGTCTCCTGACCTCAATATCATTGAGCCACTCTGGGGAAATCTCAAGCGCGCAGTTCATGCTACACAGCCCAGGAATTTACAGGAACTGGAGGCTTTTTGCCAAGAAGAGTGGGCAGCTTTACCATCTGAGAAAATAAAGAACCCCATCCACAACTACCACAAAAGACTTCAAGCTGCCACTGATGTTAGAGGGGGCAATACACGGTATTAAGAAATGGGGTATGTGAACTTTTGATTAGGGTCATTTGGATATTTTGGGTTGTCATTATGATTTAAAAAGGGAAAACACAGTAGTTTGACAATAAATGGCTTCACCCAACTACTAACCATGAGTGGAGAAAAAGTTTTGGTGTTATCATTCACATTCTCTGAAAAAGGCCAAGAAAGCAAAAATTCTGCTGGGGTATGCAAATGTTTTAGCACAACTGTAGTTGCGTTAGTCCAGGTGAGAATAAATAGGAGCAACAGTTTGTTTTTCTAGAGACAAAAGTAAGAAAAGGTCAGATTGTGGAGATGTGTTTGAGGTGCAGGTGACATGAGCGAGTGGTTGGATACAAGGGGTGAAGGGAAGATCTGAGCCAAATATAACACCGAGTCAGTGAGCGTGCTGCTTGGTAGTTTTGGTGGAGTCACGTACAGAAATGATAAGGTGTAGGGTATAGAAAAAAACAAAGACACAACCATAATAAGTAAATACCCTGCAGTAAGTAAATAAACATCAATAGTTCATGAACAGGTGAGTAATGCCGGGTAGTCACAAGATCGGAGTTACTCAACCTGGAGAATTCTGTTGAGCTCTGAGTTAATGTTGGACCATTTATGTATTTTACGCCTACAGTAGAATCTCATGATATTTTATAACAATATGCCGAGAAGTCATCAGTGGGAAACGTAGACACTCATTGAACCTTGTGAACTTGAGGTCTACCATTGAGGATAACCTTTGTACTGACGTTTTTCCACTACTGATAATTTTGAAATGCGTTGGTCCGAATGACCATGCTCTATATGTCTCATTTTTGGGGTGTTTTATATTTTTACTTTTTACTATCATGGAAATAAAGAAGAAAATGAAGCTTTAGTATTGGATTGCATCAAACATTTTATTTTTGTATGAAGTGCTGTGATTTACTTGATATCAAATACCTGAAAAATAACGCAAGCGCATTCATACTTACGACCCCACCAGCCTTGAACCGGAAGTTCTTTGGTCTTTTTCCTTGTCCTAGCGCCCCAATAATGAACACGCGACACAGCGTTCATACATAGACACCGGCAGCCCGCCGCCACACCGATGCATCCACACCAAGCAGGTATATGAATTTCTAGTTTCAACGTCCCCCAGGTATGTTATGGCTAGGACGCCACCCGTATGACGGGAAGGCTTGGAGCTCTTCCGGGACCCTAGAGACGCCCCTCTCCACGTGTTGCCCTCTATGTCTTCGTAGGTGTAGTAAGGTAGACAGCCAACCTGTAATTAACTGTCCTGCGGAGTTCGAAGTAAGGCCTAGAGTCAGTTACTCCCGCGGTGTTCCGGCCACCGGCCACACGCCTCAGTAAGATGTTGCCTCTGTTACACGGCACGACTCCTACTGGCTCTCCTTTGTGCTTGATCTCGTTTACACTGTTCCATAATATCCTTCCCTTCGTGTCTCTCTCTTGGATACCGCCGCGGGGTGCGCAGGTGCGGTTCCATTACGTTCTGTTCTGTTCACTAGACACCTGCCAGGTTCCCACGCCTGACAGGGACCCCCCTGTGTCTTCTCCCTGCAACACCCCCTGCCACGGGATGTTGCCTGAATCCAATCCAGTCAGCTTC
Organism: Ranitomeya imitator; assembly: GCF_032444005.1. NCBI lineage: Eukaryota > Metazoa > Chordata > Amphibia > Anura > Dendrobatidae > Ranitomeya > Ranitomeya imitator. Next base: position 682,195,451 of record NC_091286.1, read on the forward strand.
TAACTAACTTCCTCCCCGACCCCTAGTTTTACCAGCGTGAGGAGTAGCCCAATAAATAAAGCCCTTTGCTCCCCCTAGTGGCCGGAGTGTGAAGTGTAATGTGTTCTGGTGATACCTGGTCAGGAGAACTCCTCAGTGCCATCAGACGTACCATCACTCCCCATAGTGGCAGAGCGTCATCCTGCAACGACCAGATCTCTGGGGCGCTGCACTCCCCCCCGGTTAAATCCAGTACTCCTGGACTGGGAAGAAGAACAACAATACATAGCAGCAAAAGACATACAAAATTTTTGAAATGCTAAAACAACTAAATAAAACAATGCTTCCCTTTATGGGAGGTGAGGACACTTGAACGTTACAAACAAAATTAAATATTTTTAAATAACATGTTGACTATAAATAACTCTCAGTACCCAACCGGGTATTCTACCAAGTGCAAACTTTGAACAATAATTTAACTTTTTCCTTTAAGGGCGTATAAGCTGAACCCACTAAAGGCCTACTATAAAATACTATATAAATAACTCAACTTTTCTTTCCGTTCTAACTTCCCCAATGCAGGACCGCCTAGCTCCTTGGCTGGGCCTACTGTCATTGTGCCGACCATCTTTCTACAGTTCTCAGGAGGACTCTCTCTCTCTAACCCCTACGGGTTCACTTTCAAGCTTTCCTGTCCTCAGTTTCTATCAACATTATCAAACCTTCTAAATTTCAACATTGTTAACGTTTCAACTTTTACTAAAGCAATCATGTAAGCATTCCCTTTAAGAGGGACCCAAGTCTCTAGGAGGTAGTGCAGATTCTCTCTCTGTCTGCAAGTCCACTGAAAGCAAGACCTTCTGCGTCATGTCCAGAAGCATTATCTTCGCAAAGTCTTCTTTTGCTTGTAAAACCAGTAGGGAGCACCTTTAAGAAGGTGCAAACTATATACAAAAACAGTTTTGAATCATTCACCGTCCATGATCCGGCAGTCTTTGAAACAATGCAAAAAGAAATGCAAAACAATAGGGATCCCGGGTAAACGAAGGGATCCCTTTAAGAAATAACCCTAGACTGGTTTTAAGCAGCACAACAGCAAGAAGTCAGTTAAATAACTATTTACATTTGTCGGGGTTTCAAGGTTTATTTCTATAGTAGGTTGCAAGGCATCCATCGGTAACGAACACTTCCCAGCCGTGGAAGCTCTGGTTCTGTGTTCTCGCCTGATGCGGTGTCAGTGTTATGGGTTCGTCTCTCAGGTGCGGCCAGGTCACCCGGTGTCTGGATCTGAATGTCAGCTTTGGTTGCAAGTTCATTAGCAGTGATAATGCACACTGTGGTGACAGGGGTGGAATTTGTCAAATCAGGGTTAGTCGTAGTCAGGACAGCAGGTGGCGCCACTACCGGCTCGCATCGGTAGACGTTCCGAGCACACCACCCTTGCGCACTCCTATAGCGGGTGTATGTCACCTGGTCCCCTTGATACAGCAGTTGATTATCCCATCTATCACGGCGCGGGGTCTTCACGTTGTAGCTAGTAAAGAAGATTTCCGTCGGTAGCCCCGGTTCCTGTATATAGCCCCAACCTCGCTTCGGGTGAAAGGCTAGCACAGTTCCCCGCTTTACCGGACTTCCTTTACTGCGTCCTGTCTTTGGTCCTTGTACTTTCGGTGGGTCACTTTGTTCTGTCTCTTTTCGGTCTTTCCAGTGTAAAATCAGGCATTGTTTATATTGTTCCCAAGTTAGCGCAGCGATGCTGAGTCCCTCCTGTCTGGTCCCGTCTGGCTCAATCCTCGGGTTATCCCATTGGAAGATCACCCCCTCGGAGCTTAACCACAGTGGTATCCCCATAGTCATCGGTAGCGGAGGCACCAGCTTCTCCATAGTGCCAGGGACGATAGCCACCAGCTCGGGAGCAGGGAATCGGTCACTGTCAGGACGGGGAGCGGTCACGGGAACTGGATCGGTCAGGAGGGCAGGGGCATTTTCCATACCTCCGTCTGATGTGGTTCCACCTATGCCGATCGGTTCCGTTGATAAGGACACTGTAGTCGGCTGCGTCTCGGACTGCGGTTCTCCCGAGGCGGCTCTCGGTGATGGCTCCGACCTCCATTGCTTCACATCGGCTGGCTCCACGTTTGGGATAGGCTGACCCGGCTCCTCCGCCCGCGGCAGATTCGAGTCCGCGTCCCCCTCCAGCTGACGGGGACAGGCCAGGATCACTCCTTCGTCGTTCGGGCACCCGCTGATCGTCATTCCCACTCTGGGATCTGCGATGACACTCACACGCTGCTCCTCCATTTCCTGGGGGTGTGGCTCCTTCTTGTCTTGGTTCCCGCCGTTGCAAATCAGGGGGCGGTTCTCCTCTGCTTTGGGGCAGATCGTCCTCCCGCAACAGTAATCGGAGGGGCGGTCAGCACTTCTGGCGCCACTTTGATAGTCTCCTCCCATGGCACGCCCTCCTTCTTCTCCTGCGCTCCTCGTGGCACGGCCATGGCGGCGGTTTGGGCGGGAATCTTTTGGCGGCAAATAGCAATACACAGTTCTTTGCAATAAGTCACAGTTCAACACGTTTCAATCACAGTTCCAAGGCACACATGACCTGCTTCTCAGGCTTAAGTAGGATCCTGTTCATGACGCCAAGTTGGATCACCCCCAGACACAGGGCCACGAGTTCTCGGTACCGGGCCTCTCTGGTTCGGTTCTGAGGCTGTCACGGTGGCTAGACCCGGTCCGTGACCCTGCTAAGGGGCGTCCAATAAAGGTGGTACAGTCTGTCAAGGGTTCGTGACGCCACCTGTGGTGTTCGGTCAGGGTGACCGACGCTCCTGTGGGGTCCGCTGGGGTGATGGAATGGCAGCTGGATGGTATAACTTCCCACAGGTAAAGTGTGTCCCCAGGGCTTCCCAGTAAGGTAGATGGTGATGGTGTAAGGTGCAGTCACTAACGAGGACACAAGGTTGCAGTCTCTTTACCTCTTTACTGAAGACTTCAGGATCCTCAATCCAGAGCACAGTTAACAGGGCTATCAGAGACCGGCCGGTCTGATGGGCACATCCAGAGTTTCCTTCGCAGATGGAAACCGTTGCCTACCACTAGCGCCTGTGTGTTGTAGTCCTACCCTGCTGAGCATTCGGGATAGTCCTCACAACTGCTGTTCTCGTTCGTCCATTCTCTACAGCTCTCTCATTCTTTGGTTCCAGATGTTACTAGTTTCAACGTCCCCCAGGTATGTTATGGCTAGGACGCCACCCGTATGACGGGAAGGCTCGGAGCTCTTCCGGGACCCTAGAGACGCCCCTCTCCACGCGTTGCCCCCTATGTCTTCGTAGGTGTAGTAAGGAAACAGGAACACATGGGCTACTTGCACAGTGAACAAGTCTGTAGGATCATGTTCACACACCACCAAGAAACCTGAAGACACAAAAGAGAATAGTAAAACCAAAAACACTCAGTTTGAAAAAATGTTGCAGTAATCCGCAAGTGCTAGTAAAAGATGTAAAAAAAAAAAAAAACAGGGTATTTGGTTGATACGTTGGTGGTGTGTGAACATGATCCTACAGACTTGTTCACTGTGCAAGTAGCCCATGTGTTCCTGTTTCCATAATTGTTCTCTTGTGTCTACAAGACTGGGGAGTTCCACCACTCCTCTTGGGCTATCTGCACAAAAGCTGTTCTACCCTGTATGCACACATGGATTTTTCCTCTCTGAACCCTGTTCACACAGGTAATATACAGATGATCAGGTTTTTAAATACATCAGATAGGGATTGCATACATTAGTTAGGACTGCTCTGATAAGGGTATACCGTGAAGATTGGTAGAGCAGCTTAGTATACATTTTTTGCAAAAAACGTATCAACCAAATACCCTGTTTTTTTTTTTTTACATCTTTTACTAGCACTTGCGGATTACTGCAACATTTTTTCAAACTGAGTGTTTTTGGTTTTACTATTCTCTTTTGTGTCTGTAGGTGTAGTAAGGTAGACAGCCAACCTATAATTAACTGTCCTGCGGAGTTCAAAGTAAGGCCTAGAGTCAGTTACTCCCGCGGTGTTCCGGCCACGCGCCTCAGTAGGATGTTGCCTCGGTTACACGGCATGACTCCTACTGGCTCTCCTTTGTGCTTGATCTCGTTTACACTGTTCCACAATATCCTTCCCTTCGTGTCTCTCTCTTGGATACCGCCGCGGGGTGTGCAGGCGCGGTTCCGTTACGTTCTGTTCTGTTCGCTAGGCACCTGCCAGGTTCCCACGCCTGACAGGGACCCCCCTGTGTCTTCTCCCTGCAACACCCCCTGCCACGGGATGTTGCCTGAATCCAACCCAGTCAGCTTCTAACTAACTTCCTCCCCGACCCCTAGTTTTACCAGCGTGAGGAGTGGCCCAATAAATAAAGCCCTTTGCTCCCCCTAGTGGCCGGAGTGTGAAGTGTAATGTGTTCTGGTGATACCTGGTCAGGAGAATTCCTTCAGTGCCATCAGACGTACCATCACTCCCCTTAGTGGCAGAGCGTCATCCTGCAACGACCAGATCTCTGGGGCGCTGCACAAATCTCTTAATTGTCTTCCAATCTCCCAATGGATACAGTTTAATCCCTAAATATAAAATATTTAGTTTATTCGTTGTATCTGAAGATATCATGGTGACCCCTTGGGACATTGGAATTTGCAGTGTAATGAAACTGCATAGACTAAACAAGTTCTCCACATAGGCAAACCAAAACTCATATCACAAACACTTATGATGACTGCACAGCTCCTGTCACATAGTTATAACGAAGACCAAACTGTATACTGTTATTATCTTAACTTCGTTAGCAGAATACAGAGAAGATATTCACACTGTTGTCCCAGCAGCAGAGATGGAATGGACAAAGCAACTGTTAGGTGGATTCATAACTGGATTAGTTGGAAGAATGTTTCAAGTAGGGTACCACAGGGTCCTGTCCTGGGCCCTGTATTGTTCAACATCTTTATCAATGATTTAGACAAAGGAATTGAGGGTACACTGATTTAATTTGATTGTACAAAATGTACTATGTCGGAAAGGGGTTCCTCATCCAATCACCTAAAAAAGTCTTCTCCCACATTTGGAACCTTCAGACGGAACCTAACAACTCATCTCTTCAGGAAAGCTTACAGCCTGCACTCACCCTCTGCCACCTCACCACCACCAGAGCTGCTGCTACCCCCCCCCCCCCGATGTACTGTGCATTTCCTAATTACACGGTAGACTGTAAGCCCCCATGGCGGTGCCCTCTCCTCCTCTGTACCGGTCTGTCATTGCTAGTTTGTTGTAATTGGTATACACATTTTGTATGTAACCCCTCCTCACAAGCGCAACACCAGGGAATCAATGGTGCTCTAAAAATAAATAAAAATAATAATAATAAAGAAACTGCTGAAAACTCATTCTGAGAAGACAAGATGTATTTGTCAAAAAAAAGGCAGAGGACAACGTGAAAATTTGGAGACGACTAATTTTGTGAGTTTTTCTTTTTTTATTTAGAAACAGTCTAATATCAAAAAAGTACATTGTCAAAATAAAAAAATACACTGCTCAAAAAAATAAAGGGAACACTAAAATCCCACATCCCAGATATCTCTGAATGAAATATTCCAGTTGCAAATTTTTATTCATTGCATAGTGGAATGTGTTCATAACAATAAAGCATAACAATTATCAATGTAAATCAAACTGAATATCCCATGGAGGTCTGGATTTGGAATGATACTCAAAATCAAAGTGGAAAATCAAATTGCAGGTTGATCCAACTTCAGTGGAAATGCCTCGTGACAAGGAAATGATGCTCAGTATTGTGTGTGGCCTCCACATGTCTGTATGACCTGCCTACAACGCCTGGGCATGCTCCTGATGAGGCGGCAGATGGTTTCCTGAGGGATCTCCTCCCAGACCTGGACTAAAGCATCCACCAACTCCTGGACAGTATGTGGTGCAACATGACGTTGGTGGATGGAACGAGACATGATGTCCCAGATGTGCTCAATCGGATTCAGGTCTTGGGAACGGGTGGGCCAGTCCATAGCTTCAATGCCTTCATCTTGCAGGAACTGCTGACACACTCCAGCCACATGAGGTCTGGCATTGTCCTGCATTAGGAGGAACCCAGGGCCAACCGCACCAGCATATGGTCTCACAAGGGGTCTGAGGATCTCATCTCGGTACCTAATGGCAGTCACGCTTCCTCTGGCGAGCACATGGAGGGCTCTGAAGCCTTCCAAAGAAATGCCACCCCACACCATTACTGACCCACTGCCAAAGCAGTCATGCTGAAGGATGTTGCAGGCAGCAGATCGCTCCCCACGGCGTCTCCAGACTCTGTCACGTCTGTCACATGTGCTCAGTGTGAACCTTCTTTCATCTGTGAAGAGCACAGGGCACCAGTGGTGAATTTGCCAATCCTGATGTTCTGTGGAAAATGCCAAGCGTCCTGCACGGTGTTGAACTGTGAGCACAACCCCCATCTGTGGAGATCGGGCACTCAGACCATTGTCATGGAGTCGGTTTCTAACCGTTTGTGCAGATACATGCACATTTGTGGCCTGCTGGAGGTCATTTTGCAGGGCTCTGGCAGCGCTCCTCCTGTTTCTCCTTGCACAAAGGAGGAGGTAGCGGTCCTGCTGCTGGGTTGCTGCCCTCCTACGGCCCCCTCCACATCTCCTGGTGTACTGGCCTGTCTCCTGGTAGCGCCTCCGGACACTACGCTGACAGACACAGCAAACCTTCTTGCCACAGCTCGCATTGATGTGCCATCCTGGATGAGCTGCACTACCTGAACCACTTGTGTGGGTTGTAGAGTCGTTGCTACCATGAGTGTTAAAGCACAACCAACATTCAAAAGTGACCAAAACATCAGTCAGAAAGCATTGGTACTGAGATATGATATGTGGTCCCCACCTGCAGAACCACTCCTTTATTGAGGGTGTCTTGATAATTGCCAATAATTTCCATCTGTTATCTATTCCATTTGCACAACAGCATGTGAAATTGATTGTCAATCAGTGTTGTTTCCTAAGTGGACAGTTTGATTTCACAGAAGTTTGATTTACTTGGAGTTCGATTCTGTTGTTTAAGTGTTCCCTGTATTTTTTTTTTGAGCAGTGTATATACATGTAACACAAAAATCTGATTTAAGTTCATTTTCAAATTTTAGATTCCCTTTAAGAATTTACTTTGCTTTTTCATCACGAAATACACATAGTAATCTGTCATACTGGTAGCAGTTGACTGTCCAATAATAGCTCCTTCTCTCTGCAATTATCGACCTGTGAGATGCTGTGCACAGAATGTTCATGAGGGAAATACGATTCATCGCTGGATCATGTTTCAAAAGCAGAAGCGTCCAGAAACACATGACTGGGAGAGGACATGTACATCCATGAGTAAGTACGACATAGCAGGAATTTGGAGCCAATAACTGTCCATGTGACACGAACCGCTGCCTGGGAAAAGCAGTACAGTTCGCGCTGTTCCTAGGCGTCGGCAGCTCTCATCATTGGCGCCTGGTCTCCTTGTGATCAGCGCCCCAAAGCGACAATAATGGGCACTGCATTCAGCACCCGCTGTATACATCCTGTGTAAAAATGATGTTGGCTCCCACCAAAAGGCGTAGCTAGAGTTTTGGTTCAAGAGGGCGAAACTTCTGGGTGGCCCCTAATCCTGTTACCCTGATTACAACTCTGGTGGCTGTAAGAGAACCTCAGCAGATGACCGCGCTGTTACTAATAAAAATCTCTATACAAAGACCAGCACTGATATTACCGCCATATGGTCAGTGGTAGATACCAGTCCTACAGAACATATAACAGATCACTGCACAGTTACAGATAATGTCTTACTGCTGACATTCTCTGATGGAATCGTTCACTTTTCCCATCTGGCCCAGACCGACATATCAACTTCTCAAGCCAGTACTGTCTGCAGAGAATACAACAAAGAAACGTTTCACTTTTCACATCTCCTGCACCGTCCCCATCTATTCCAAACCTGCACAAAACCTTCATCCTGCTGATACCCCAATACTGAGCCGCTGCTGCCGTATGCGTCCCTATTACTGCACCTGATACCCCAATACTGAGCCGCTGCTGCCGTATGTGTCCCTATTACTGCACCTGATACCCCAATACTGAGCCACTGCTGCCGTATGTGTCCCTATTACTGCACCTGATACCCCAATACTGAGCCGCTGCTGCCGTATGTGTCCCTATTACTGCACCTGATACCCCAATACTGAGCCGCTGCTGCCGTATGTGTCCCTATTACTGCCCCTGATACCCCAATACTGAGCCACTGCTGCCGTATGTGTCCCTATTACTGCCCCTGATACCCCAATACTGAGCCTCTGCTGCCGTATGTGTCCCTATTACTGCCCCTGATACCTCAATACTGAGCCGCTGCTGCCGTATGTGTCCCTATTACTGCCCCTGATACCCCAATACTGAGCCGCTGCTGCCGTATGTGTCCCTATTACAGCCCCTGATACCCCAATACTGAGCCGCTGCTGCCGTATGTGTCCCTATTACTGCACCTGATACCCCAATACTGAACCGCTGCTGCCGTATGTGTCCCTATTACTGCCCCTGATACCCCAATACTGAGCCGCTGCTGCCATATGTGTCCCTATTACTGCCCCTGATACCCCAATACTGAGCCGCTGCTGCCGTATGTGTCCCTATTACTGCCCCTGATACCCCAATACTGAGCCGCTGCTGCTGTATGTGTCCCTATTACTGCCCCTGATACCCAATACTGAGCCGCTGCTGCTGTATGTGTCCCTATTACTGCCCCTGATACCCCAATACTGAGCCGCTGCTGCCGTATGTGTCCCTATTACTGCCCCTGATACCCCAATACTGAGCCGCTGCTGCCGTATGTGTCCCTATTACTGCCCCTGCTGTGTGATTCTGTGTGCTGTAGATGATGGGCAGACTCTATATAGTATAATGTACTCCCCATAGGCAGACACTATATAGTATAATTTAATCCCCATAGCCAGACCCTATATAGTATACTGCACTCCCCGACAGACTCTATATAGTATAATGCACTCCCCATAGGCAGAATCTATATAGTATAATGCACCCCAATAGGGAGACTATATAGTATAATCTACTGCCACAGGCAGACTCTATATAGTATAATGCACCCCCATAGGCCTCTATAGTATAATGCACCCCCTAAGCAGACTCTGTATAGTATAATGCACCCCCATAGCTAGACAATATATAGTATAAAGCACCAGGCCCCCCTCTCCAACTTCCGGGCCCAATAGCGGCAGTGCAGGGATATTGAGTCTCTTAGGGTGCATTGGACCCCAGCACCCGAAGTATCACGTGACATGTCAAATGATATTTTTGACAGGTCATGTGACAGGTAACATGATGAACACACAGGTGCTCTGGTGCACATCTGTAGATGCCAAATTTTTGTTCCCTTACCCACAGCGCTAAACATAACAAACGATACCATGTAATAAGGGACGGGGCTATACATAACGAGGGGATGCTATGGAAGAATGGAAAAATGTATTTACAGCGCTGAACATAACAAAAGAAGACTATATATACTAAAGAATGGAGTTTTTACATAATAAGGGAGTTTCTTTTGAAAACAAAAGTATTACTCCAATCATCTCCCTGCCAATAAAGCTACATTTACACTGAAAGAGGGAAATTCTTAGCAGAGGAAATTTTTATCATTCTCCTGGACTTATAGGCAGCAACAAAATGGTCTACTTGATCACAAAAGAATAAAAGGGATAATTTTTGGACCTTTTTTAATTTTAGAAAGCAGCCAAAGTCTGTGTGCGCACGGTTATTGAACGAGTTGCTGGCTACCACCATTTGTTTACATTTATATATGTATTATATTTAGGAGGTGACTTGTGTTTAAGAACTTGAAAGTGGTTGATAACAGTCCTAGGAGAACTCATGGTCTTACATTAGACTTTGCAGTGCGATTGGAGGCTCTCCCAACATCTGCAATTCACCACAAAATTATTTTTTGGGGGGAAAAATTTGGCAAAGCTGGTGTATTTCGTTTCTGAAGATGTGCTGCAGATTCGCTCAAATTCGTCCAAGAAATTATTTTTAGATCCAATTTATTTGATGCACATTGAATGAGCCCTAATTGCCATTAAAAAAAAATACTCATACTCACCTGACCCCTCACCAATACCTGCAGTCATCTCTAGCTTCCTGACAGGGGCATAATGATCGCAGTCGTAGAGAGTACGACCATGACCAATAGATGCCGCCTGCCAGAGTCCGGCATCGGACGTTGGCATCCCGTTCACAGGTGGCATATAGCATCGTGCACAGCAGGCACGTCGAAGTCAGCTGCTATAGAAGAGGACACCGCGCGTCGTGGAACCGGGTAAGGTGAGAAGAATCATTTGTCTTTTACATGTTAGAGAACAAAGCAGAATGGGGAGCATTATTACAGGATGGGCCCAGGAGCTGGGACATTATACCAGGCCCAGAATGGAGGACATTATACCGGGAAGGGGCCCAGGATAGTTGACACTACTGCATTAATCGTGTGGGGGGCTTATAGGCTTTAGAACGCTACCGGGGCTGATACATCCGACCAACCTGTTGGTGGTGGCTCAGGGCCAAGTTTTGCACTGGGGCCCTTATCAGCCTACTTAAGCCACTGATTCCTAACATCAAAATATGCTTTGAGGCCTACCCAATGCCAGAAGAGTCAGTGGAGAGGAAACCATCACTACAAGCAAGCGGATGTCAGCATAGTGTCAAAGAGTGTAGAGAAGACCGGTCCCAGACCGGGAGTGGATGGATGCCTTAGGAAGACAGTGGAGAACTGCCTCTGGAATATGGATTAAGGCCTAGCCGTCATGAGAAGTGTTGGCGAAGAGGATACCGATGGAACAGCGGAGCAGGCACTTTAGGATGTCAGAGGTCTGACATCAGAAAGTGCAACGAGGACTAGGTAGGGCTACACGCAGCGGCAAACAGTGAAGAGTGGACCGGCACCATAGCTGAGTGGGTGTATTAGAAAGTCAGTGGAGGACTCATGTAGGAGTGGTGGACCTGATGATCTGCTCCCTGACACTCGAGAGGGGCGAATCTATTCAATATTTGTCCATTTTGTCAGCAGGATAACATTCACTAGGGCTGCAGTCTAGCCTAGACAGGCTGAACTGTAATGGCTGCAGTCTAGTCTAGACAGGCTGAACTGTAATAGCCTTCCCAGTTTGGGGAGGAGGAACTAAGGTTCAGGAAATGACAATTAGTTCAGAGGCAGTAGTGTGAAGAGGCAGCAGCAGACTCACAGATTGGTCTGCAAGGGACAACGTGGGCCTAATATTCGGGGCAGTGGATTGCCAAAAATACCCTTCCATGTGGCTCCGCCGTCTACCGGCCTGGGGAAACCTAGAGATGGAAGTCGGGACCTTTGGGTGTGCTCAGCCTGTGAAGCTACAGGGTAAGATGGACTCAGACTACATGGGGTGAAGGTATTACAATCCAGGTATACTGCTAGTGGAGACACATTCCTAGTGCTAGAGAAGATAGTAAGAGGGACAACCCACCCATACCGAGAACCAGGGGAAAAACTTGTGTCCGGTACCTGTGGGAAAGACGACAACCCATTGGGCCTTATCCTATATACCGGTTTGTAAAGACTGCCAAATCTCAAGTAAACGTTTTGGTTTTTATAAAACCTGTTTCCCCTGGATTAATTGCTGCCAAAGTTCCAGAAGAGGAAAACCTGGAGCCAATGGAGGTCTATAAGGCCAGAATAAGTGATGCACCCCACACACCGGGACGGAGACACGTATTGACTGTAGGGTGCCAAAGCAAGTGGGATCTTCAACTCACCCACGACTATCACGCTTGGTCACTTTACACTAATGCCAGAACGTGCATGGAGGCCGAGCTGGCCCCACAAACATCAGGGAAGGAGTGACTGGCACTGGAGCAGAGTGGGTGTACTGGGAAAGAAGCAAAGCACCGGATGGGGGACCAGGGCAGGTAAGTACCACAGTTTTTTTTTTTTTTTTTTTTTTAGAAGGGGGTTAACCCCTTCTTGGCCCAAATAAAGCCAGCAAAAACTCTAGATTTGCAAACATTGTAAAATTAATTTTTATAGAGTTGATTTTCCTCATCCCTGGAAAGTAACATTGTAATTGTTTCACTGATTTTATACCAGTTACTTTTGAGTATATCACAATTTTTTTTTTTTTTTTTTTTACACACATTTGTTGCTTTCTTTGCAGATTGTCCCTTACAATATACAGCACGTATATCTTGTTAACGTCCAGTATTTTTTTTTTTATCATTTCATATCAATATTGTCCAGAATATATATATATATATATATATATATATATATATATATATAAAATTTTATATACCGTATATATTTTTTTTTTATTTCGTTTTTTTTTTTCCTACGCCTGAGATGGCTTCAGTCTAGTTGATATTTTGCCAAGTAAAAATCTTTTAGAGCAACACTAAAAGTATCCAGATTGTTAGGTTTCATTTTTTTGTCACCTAAAATGACCTCCTTCATCTCCATTCCTCAGTACAGCGTGGCATCTACTTCCGCCAGAAGGTCACACCGGGACACGGTGGTAAACCAAACATGTGAAACGCGCTGTGCACATACTGTGTGCTCACATAACGCCTCGTCAATAGCAAAGTGTTCCTCCAGAAATAATATCCTCTGCTCCAGCAGCCAGAAATACGAGGACGGCTGATGCTTGGTGTAAGCCTGCTGTGCCGTGTGGTGCAGCGAGCGGTGGGGTGTGGAAATAAACCTCCACTGATCCCATGAGCCACATAAATCCGCAATCATCAGATTTTCGCGTTACTGGTATTTTAAAACATTTGAGAACTTTTTTCTCCCCCCATATCATTTTTATAAAAAAAAAAACCTAAACAGTGAACACTTAACATTTTTTATTAAACACATTCCTGCTATGTTACAACCAAACAATGAAAAAAAAATACATCCATGTCCCATTTACAAAAATAGTGATTATAATCATCATCACACTCATTGGTCGTTGTTGCTGTAGGGAATCAAGTCCTGAACCCCGGAGATGGATCGGCACAAGCTCTTGGCATGTTTTACTATTTACAACATCACTAACTATGGGCGAACATGAACTTATGGAGATAAAATGCAAAGCAAATGCCCGATACAATATGTTCATTAGGTTTGTACGTTTTTCACTGTTTGTTTTTTTTACATATACATCAGTTGGTTCATAAATAATCACGTATCAGAAATAAATGGAATATATGTAGGACAAAAAAAAAAAAACTGCGGGGGAGCGCAGGCACTCGGAGTCGCCACCTGGGGGCGCGCAGGCACTCGGAGGCGCCACTCGGGGGAGCGCAGGCACTCGGAGCCGCCACTCGGGGGAGCGCAGGCACTCGGAGCGCGCAGGCACTCGGAGCTGCCACCTGGGGGCGCGCAGGCACTAGGAGCCGCCACTCGGGGGCGCGCAGGCACTCGGAGCCGCCACTCGGGGGAGCGCAAGCACTCGGGGCGCGCAGGCACTCGGAGCCGCCACCTGGGGGCGCGCAGGCACTCGGAGCTGCCACCCGGGGGCACGCAGACACACGGAGTTGCCACTCGGGTGAGCGCAGGCACTCGGAGGCATCACCCGGGGGAGCGCAGGCACTCCAAGGCACCACCCGGGGGCGCGCAGGCACATGGAGTTGCCACTCGGGTCTGGTGCTGTGACTGCTATAAAGCCGAACATCGGATCAATAAAGGATAAAACAAAGAAACGTTTTTCAATACCGGATCATTCACTTTGAATGGTCATTTATATGTAATGGGAACTCATGAAATAGTTGAATTGTGCATTAAAAAAAAAAAATGCAACTTAAATCTAGCACATGAAGCCGCTGCATGGATCAATTTTTCATGCTCATAGCAAAAAGCCTCAAGTGTGTATCAGTCAAGAGCTAAAAGGGTTTTCTAAAAAAGCAAATTTATAACAAGTCAAAATAAAATAAAAAAATAATAAAAAAAAAAAAAAAACACATGCCACACATGACTCTTCCCTCTTAAAGAAAAAGTTTTTTGAAAAAAACTTATTTTTTGGTTGGGGAGAAAAAAAAAAATTATATATATGTTTTTGAGCAGGGCTAGAACCAAAACCAGTGGGACCCCAATATGGATTTTAATGGAGATGTTTGGTTAACTCCGTTCTTGGGGTCCATTCGTTGGGTCATTTTGGCCACTGACCTGTTTCTTGCCCCCATTGTTTTGACTAGCAACAAACTACATACCTACTCATGTTACAGTTTAGCACCTGGTTTCCGCAACTCGGCAGAACGTAACCTGCAGCCACCCAACAGTTGTACAAGAAGTCTACCAAGGGGATAGAATTTAGGATGCGACAACTGAAGGAGGTGCAAGTCCGATAACCCTACACTGACCCCAAAAATCCACATCTTCAAGTAATAAAACATGGTTCCGTACACTGGCCTCACGGGAAGACTTATGATGAAGAATTTTAAAGATTTCCTCCATGAACTGGATGACTACAAGTGGTAACAGTAGATGTTGAGAGTCATGAACACTTGTATCGGCATCGTACACCAGATGGTAGGACAGACACAATGACGCATTGAGAAATAAGGTTTCCCCAAGATTAAATCAGCTGGCCTGGGCAGCAAGACGTTCAGGGTTCAAGTAGCCCAGCATGGCGGTGACCAGTTCTGGCAAGTCGTATTCGTGTTTCCAGCCCCAGTCATTGCGAGCGTTGCTGTCGTCAAAGTTCATCGGCCAACTATCAGCTGAGAGACAAGGAGGAAATATTAGAGCTGGAGATCCACTAGGTTATGGCTTCTAGGTACAAGGCTTTCAGTCTTTGGAGTTATACCCTTCTACAAAGACCACCCTCATTAGGTCACAACAAGTTGGAGACCAGTGGTCTAGACAACGTACTCACCAATGGCCTGTCGGATCGCATCCATATTGTACACGACCTCCAATTCAGGCAGGTGTTTCCGCACTTCTTGGGCCAACTCTTCGGGGCTGAAGCTCATGGCATTGATGTTGTATGTCCTCATGGTGAGGGACTCCGCCGGTGCCTCCAGCACCTCCATCGTTGCCCTCAGACAGTCATCAATGTACATCATTGGCAGACGAGTGTCCGGTTTCAAGTTACAGACAAATCGACCGGTTTTCATGGCATCGTGGAATATCTGGACCGCATAGTCTACATGGAGAAAAATACACATGGATGAGGTCTCGCTACTGGATTGAGATCACCTCCAAGTTTTCCAATCTTTCACACTCATCAAGTGGGTTTAAATTACCCTACTAATGACCAGAGAGTCCTTTGGTGAGGAAAGATTGAGCCTATAAGGGTCCAGCAGAAACCACCAGACACCAGCAGGACAAAGATTGATTTTGTGAAGAAAAACTACTCTTCTTAAAAGAGTTGACCCCACTGCCACATGATGAATGCAAAGATCAGAAGTCAAGATAAAAGTTAAGATGATCCATACTTAAAGTGTAAAGACACTTTCAGAAAATTCACAACTCAAGTTTTGAAGGGTGGGAGGTACAGAGACCACAACTGATAGCAGACAGGAAAGCTCTGGATCACACAGTCAGTAACTGATCTTCTCGGGAAGGCATGGATAGCAGATGATGAGCTTATAGGCTTTACACTGAACCAGTCTACGATCGGAAAGAACCACCGTTATGGCTGAACCCTTCTACGCCTATTCAGCGATCTCCACCAATCAAAACCTGCCAACATGTCTATATAATATGTCAAACGTCCTCTGGATTACACTACAGCATTGACTATTCTTAGATCAGTCATTACCCGTCGTTCCTCCTCCAGGTTGGGAATCAGCAGAAATTATGCCAGGATAGCGGAGACATCGGAAGTCCAAGCCATACCGGTAGTGATAGTACTGTTGGATTAAAAAAAAAGAAAAAAAAAAAAAAAGTCATCCCCGTCCAGTATGGACTTCAATCACCTCTTCTTGGCCTGAGTCACAGTCTTTGCTCTAAGCTGGACTTATTTTTTTTTAGACGGGGTTCTTCCCTGGATTAACAGGTTTATGCTAACATTAGAAATCTGCCAAATCAGCAGAAAG
Organism: Ranitomeya imitator; assembly: GCF_032444005.1. NCBI lineage: Eukaryota > Metazoa > Chordata > Amphibia > Anura > Dendrobatidae > Ranitomeya > Ranitomeya imitator. The sequence goes on from NC_091286.1 coordinate 682,211,553, forward strand.
ATGGTCGACACGGAGGAAGGTGAAAATCGACACTTTCCCCGGCCTGAAAATATGGTGCCAGTTCCATCTGAGCATCACCAGAGAGATTTCACAAGATGGACTGCCGGCCAGACTTGAATTGATGCCCGTGCAATCAATGGGAAGTCATCGTACCGGGGGGGGGGGGGGGGGGGGAAAATCGGCATGACCTTCACGAACGTAAATGAGTAATCAACAGTTTACCGTCACTGGTGACAATCTATGTAATTAGAGATGACCTATTAGGGAAAGAGGTTATCAGGGCCATGGCCTCAGGCGGCAAGTTCAGGCGTCCATCACCTTAGTGACCTTTCAAGTGCTGAAGGTTTGTTTCATCTTGGAATCATCCCGAGATTTAAGGTGACGTGTTGATTAATTAACAATGCCATCAACGCGTTCTCAGGATTGGCCAAAAGCGACGCTGTACGTGAAGGAATCTAAATAGGCCTTATTGGGGTCCCATGGACAGGAATGTGATATACCGATTTTATTTGGGAAGAAAGCCCCCATTAAGCTTCTTTACCCCGTGTTTCATAACCTCAAACTTGCCGAGGGCACAGAGTTGGCTCGGAGAGAGCATACATCAAGTGTAGGTGCCATTCACCAGCCATAGATCTAACATGGTGGATATTGGTGAAGATCTCTTAGAGGCACTCACACTGACCAGAGTCTTTTGCGATACGGTAGGAATTTGGCTGGGTCTGGCAATATCTCCAGGACTTTTTAACAAAAATATTCCAAACCATTACCTCTACGAGAAGAGACCTCCATGATAGATTCCTTGTGCATGGATTTAAAAAAAAAAAAGCAACATGGGCAAAATACCATTTGCCCCTTTAAAATAAAGCAAGGTTTCTTACCTCTCCCATTAACTCCGCATGGACTTTCGAGACCCCATAGATGGTCCTCGGCCTCTGAATACAGAGGTCAGGAGTTGGGTTTCTTGGCGAGGTTGGTCCAAATGCCCCAATGGTGCTGGGCACAAACAGACGTAGCCCATGCTCCGCAGCTATGTCCAGGATATTGTGCAGACCTGAGGACAGGACGACTTTACATTAGCCCCATCTATGCAGGGAGGCTACGTCCCTAAATTCGGGACCGACTTCTGCACCCATCTTACCCGTTATATTGACCGCTCGGGCCAAAGGAACGTTTGCTTCACCGACTGCACTGAGCAGGGCGCTGTAGTGTATCAACCAGGTGATCCGATTGTTCACCACAATCTCACGGAGATTTTTGTAGTCCAATATATCGGAATAAATGAAAGGTCCTAAAAAAAGAAAAAAAAAAAAAAGGTACATTTCAGCCCCGATCTTCAGTGGATTCAGGAAAATATCTAAGGTGATTAGTGGGCACTGTAATAGAGGGGGCAATCTCTTAATTTAAGCCCCCTTTAAATTACCCAGAGCAACTGAAAACTATGTGGCATTTAATCAGGAAGCAACATGTGGCAAAAAGAATAAGCGGACAATTAAATCTGGTAGTGCTGAGCCCAAAAGGGAAGGCCAAGTATTAAAAATGTTAAGATAGAAAAAATGGAAAAGGAGCCACGCTTTATTCGACTGAGTGACAGCTGTTTCGCGTAAACTAGGCTTCTTCTGGAAGAAGAAGAACTAGAAGAAGCCTAGTTTACGCGAAACGGCCATCACTCATTCATTCCCTATGTATTCATTCCTCATATAACAATGGATTAAAGGAATGAATGAGTGACAGCAGTTTCACGTAAACCATGCTTTTTCTGAAAGAAGAGCAGCTGCCAGAAGAAGCCTAGTTTATGCGAAACAGCCATCACTCATTCATTCCTTATGTATTCATTCCGGATATAACAACGGATTAAAGGGATGAATGAGTGACAGCTGTTTCGCATAAACTATGCTTTTTCTGGAAGAAGAGCCGCCAGAAGAAGCCTAGTTTATGCGAAACAGCTATCACTCATTCATTCCCTATGTATTCATTCCCTATGTATTCATTCCTGATATAACAACGGATTAAAGGAATGAATGAGTGACAGCTGTTTCGCATAAACTATGCTTTTTCTGGAAGAAGAGCCGCCAGAAGAAGCCTGGTTTATGCGAAACAGCCATCACGCATTCATTCCCCATGTATTCACTCCTTTTCCAATTTTTCTCTTGCAATTTTTATTTTCAGAGACCCTCCTAACAAAAAGGGATTATGCAAAGCTGGCCATCCTGTAATACCAACCCATGATCCATTTGTGCTCCACACGGTTCTGTACTGAACAGCTTTTATTATATTCTTACACAAATGATGGACACTTACCACTATGAAAAACATTGTCCGGAGGTTTTCGGATGTCGGAGAGGATCACATTGCTTTTGCCAAAACGTTTCCTGTGACCAAAAAAAGAAAAGCTCAGCTACTGACTGAGACTGCAATACAAGAAATGCATCATCGCCTATGGTACTATTTTAAGTCACAGGGACTTTAAAGAGGATTGCAAAAAATTAAAAACGTGATTTCTCTAAACATTGGAGCACCAGCACCGTCTACAGGTTATGTCTGGTATTGCAGCTCAGCCCTATTAACTTTCAGCTGCAATACCACATATAGCCTGATGACAGGTGTGGCGCTGTCTCATAACCCCTTTCTGCCATCAGACGTACTATTGCGTCCATGGGGGGTGGGCCCTACTTCCCAAGGACGCAATAGTACGTCATATGCGATCGGCAGCGCTCACGGGGGGAGCGGCGCCGATCGCGGCCGGGTGTCAGCTGCCTATCGCAGCTGACATCCGGCACTATGTGCCAGGAGCGGTCACGGACCGCTCCCGGCACATTAACCCCCGGCACACCGCGATCAAAGATGATCGCGATGTGCCGGCGGTGCAGGGAAGCATCGCGCAGGGAGGGGGGCTCCCTGCGGGCTTCCCTGAGCCCCCCGCAGCAACGCGATGTAATCGCGTTGCTGCGAGGGTCTTGCCGCCCTCCCTCCCTGCTCCAGGTCCCGGATCCAAGATGGCCGCGGATCCGGGTCCTGCAGGGAGGGAGGTGGCTTCACAGAGCCTGCTCAGAGCAGGCACTGTGAAGCCTGCACTGCTGCATGTCAGATCAGTGATCTGACAGAGTGCTGTGCAAACTGTCAGATCACTGATCTGTGATGTCCCCCCCTGGGACAAAGTAAAAAAGTAAAAAAAAAAATTTCCAAATGTGTAAAAAAAATTAAAAAAAAATATTCCTAAATAATGAAAAAAAAAAAAAAATATTCCCATAAATACATTTCTTCATCTAAATAAAAAAACAAAAAAACAATAAAAGTACACATATTTAGTATCGCCGCGTCCGTATCGACTCGCCCTATAAAACTGGCACACTAGTTAACCCCTTCAGTAAACACCGTAAGAAAAAAAAAAAAAAAACGAGGCAAAAAACGACGCTTTATTATCATACCGCCGAACAAAAAGTGGAATAACACGTGATCAAAAAGACAGATATAAATAACCATGGTACCGCTGAAAGCGTCATCTTGTCCCGCAAAAAACGAGCCACCATACAGCATCATCAGCAAAAAAATGAAAAAGTTATAGTCCTGAGAATAAAGCGATGCCAAAATAATTATTTTTTCTATAAAATAGTTTTTATCGTATAAAAGCGCCAAAACATAAAAAAATGATATAAATGAGGTGTCGCTGTAATCGTACTGACCCGAAGAATAAAACTGCTTTATCAATTTTACCAAACGCGGAACGGTATAAACGCCTCCCCCAAAAGAAATTCATGAATAGCTGGTTTTTGGTCATTCTGTCTCACAAAAATCGGAATAAAAAGCGATCAAAAAATGTCACGTGCCCGAAAATGTTACCAATAAAAACATCAACTCGTCGCGCAAAAAACAAGACCTCACATGACTGTGTGGACCAAAATATGGAAAAATTATAGCTCTCAAAATGTGGTAACGCAAAAAATATTTTTTGCAATAAAAAGCGTCTTTCAGTGTGTGACGGCTGCCAATCATAAAAATCCGCTAAAAAACCCGCTATAAAAGTAAATCAAACCCCCCTTCATCACCCCCTTAGTTAGGGAAAAATAAAAAAATGTATTTATTTCCATTTTCCCATTAGGGCTAGGGTTAGGGCTAGGGTTAGGGTTAGGGCTAGGGTTAGGGCTAGGGCTAGGGTTAGGGCTAGGGTTAGGGCTAGGGTTAGGGTTAGGGCTAGGGTTAGGGTTAGGGTTAGGGCTAGGGTTAGGGCTAGGGTTAGGGCTAGGGTTAGGGCTAGGGTTAGGGCTAGGGTTAGGGCTAGGGTTAGGGTTAGGGCTAGGGTTAGGGTTAGGGCTAGGGCTAGGGTTAGGGCTACAGTTAGGGTTGGGGCTAAAGTTACAGTTAGGGTTTAGATTACATTTACAGTTGGGAATAGGGTTGGGATTAGGGTTAGGGGTGTGTCAGGGTTAGAGGTGTGGTTAGGGTTACCGTTGGAATTAGGGTTAGGGGAGTGTTTGGATTAGGGTTTCAGTTATAATTGGGGGGTTTCCACTGTTTAGGCACATCAGGGGCTCTCCAAAAGCGACATGGCGTCCGATCTCAATTCCAGCCAATTCTGCGTTGAAAAAGTAAAACAGTGCTTCTTTCCTTCCGAGCTCCCCCGTGTGCCCAAACAGGGGTTTACCCCAACATATGGGGTATCAGCGTACTCAGGACAAATAGGACAACAACTGTTGGGGTCCAATTTCTCCTGTTAGCCTAGGGAAAATACAAAACTGGGGGCTAAAAAATAATTTTTGTGGGAAAAAAAAGATTTTTTATTTTTACGGCTCTGCGTTATAAACTGTAGTGAAACACTTGGGGTTCAAAGTTCTCACAACACATCTAGATAAGTTCCCGGGGGGGTCTAGTTTCCAATATGGGGTCACTTGTGGGGGGTTTCTACTGTTTAGGTACATTAGGGGCTCTGCAAACGCAATGTGACGCCTGCAGACCATTCCATCTAAGTCTGCATTCAAATGGCACTCCTTCCCTTCCGAGCCCTCCCATGCGCCCAAACAGTGGTTTCCCCCCACATATGGGGTATCAGCGCACTCAGGACAAATTGGACAACACATTTTTGGGTCCAATTTCTCCCGTTACCCTCGGGAAAATACAAAACTGGGGGCTAAAAAATAATTTTTGTGGGAAAAAAATTTTGTTTTATTTTTACGGCTCTCCATTATAAACCTCTGTGAAGCCCTTGGTGGGTCAAAGCGCTCACCACACATCTAGATAAGTTCCTTAGGGGGTATACTTTCCAAAATGGTGTCACTTGTGGGGGGTTTCTACTGTTTAGGTACATTAGGGGCTCTGCAAACGCACTGTGACGCCTGCAGACCATTCCATCTAAGTCTGCATTCAAATGGCACTCCTTCCCTTCCGAGCCCTCCCATGCGCCCAAACAGTGGTTTCCCCCCACATATGGGGTATCAGCGCACTCAGGACAAATTGGACAACACATTTTTGGGTCCAATTTCTCCTGTTACCCTCGGGAAAATACAAAACTGGGGGCTAAAAAATAATTTTTGTGGGAAAAAAATTTTGTTTTATTTTTACGGCTCTCCATTATAAACCTCTGTGAAGCCCTTGGTGGGTCAAAGCGCTCACCACACATCTAGATAAGTTCCTTAGGGGGTCTACTTTCCAAAATGGTGTCACTTGTGAGTGGTTTCTACTATTTAGGTACATTAGGGGCTCTGCAAACGCAACATGGCGTCTCATCTCAATTCCTGTCAATTTTGCATTGAAAAGTCAAACGGCGCTCCTTCCTTTCCGAGCTCTCCCATCCGCCCAAACAGTGGTTTACCCCCACATATGGGGTATCAGCGCACTCAGGACAAATTGTACAACAACTTTTGGGGTCCAATTTCTTCTCTTACCCTTGGAAAAATAAAAAATTGGGGGCGAAAAGATAATTTTTGTGAAAAAATATGATTTTTTTATTTTTACGGTTCTGCATTATAAACTTCTGTGAAGCACTGGGTGGGTCAAAGTGCTCACCACACCTCTAGATAAGTTCCTTAGGGGGTCTACTTTCCAAAATGGTGTCACTTGTGGGGGGTTTCAATGTTTAGGCACATCAGGGGCTCTCCAAACGAAACATGGCGTCCCATCTCAATTCCAGTCAATTTTGCATTGAAAAGTCAAATGGCGCTCCTTCGCTTCCGAGCTGTGCCATGCGCCCAAACAGTGGTTTACCCCCACATGTGGGGTATTGGCGTACTCAGGACAAATTGTACAACAATGATTGCGGTCCATTTTCTCCTGTTACCCTTGGTAAAATAAAACAAATTGGAGCTGAATTAAATTTTTTGTGAAAAAAAGTTAAATGTTCATTTTTATTTAAACATTCAAAAAATTCCTGTGAAGCACCAGAAGGGTTAATAAACTTCTTGAATGTGGTTTTAAGCACCTTGAGGGGTGTAGTTTTTAGAATGGTGTCACACTTGGGTATTTTCTATCATATAGACCCCTCAAAATGACTTCAAATGAGATGTGGTCCCTAAAAAAAAATGGTGTTGTAGAAATGAGAAATTGCTGGTCAACTTTTCACCCTTATAACTCCCTAACAAAAAAAAATTTTGGTTCCAAAATTGTGCTGATGTAAAGTAGACATGTGGGAAATGTTACTTATTAAGTATTTTGTGTGACATATCTCTGTGATTTAATTGCATAAAAATTCAAAGTTGGAAAATTGCGAAATTTTCATAATTTTCGCCAAATTTCCGTTTTTTTCACAAATAAACGCAGGTACTATCAAAGAATTTTTACCATTGTCATGAAGTACAATATGTCACGAGAAAACAATGTCAGATTCACTGGGATCCGTTGAAGCGTTCCAGAGTTATAACCTCATAAAGGGACAGTGGTCAGAATTGTAAAAATTGGCCCGGTCATTAACGTGCAAACCACCCTTGGGGGTAAAGGGGTTAAAAAAAAAAAAAAATTTGCGATTTTTTTTTTTTTGATCTTGGACTTTTGGGAAACCCTTAAGATTTCTCTCACCAGTTCAGACTAAAAATGATGCCACGTAGGGCTGGTCTCCGAATGTTCTAAAATGTGCGGAGCTATAAACCAGCCTATAATTATGGCATCGCTGTAAACCCAATTGGCTGCCATATAATGCAGGGCGGCAGCGGCCGGACTACAATGATCGTACCTCAGTAGTTTAGCAAGTCCAACTCCCAGTTGACCTAATCCTCCTGTAAAAAAAAACAAAACAAAAAACAAGCATTAAATATTTGAACCCCACCCCCAATGGATTTTAGACGTATGACCCAAGATGGCACAAAACAGCACAGACAATCAAAAGGCAACTGAAAAGGAATGGCAGGAGACAATCAATTGGAAAAAAAAAAATAGTGTTGGAGAGAGAAAAGATATATTAGAGAGGAAAGTGAATTTGTCAGTAGGTTTTTGCTATATATTCTGACAGCAGCATAATGTAGAGGCAGAGATCCTAATTCCAGCGATGTGTCACTTACTGTGCTGCGTTTTGAACTTTCAATATAAAACAGTGTTTGATCAGCAATAGATTATCACTGCAGGACTAGGCGTTTCGTGGATCCTGGTCCAACCACGCCCCTAACACTGTACACAGAAAACAGCCAATGAGTGTTGTGGGCGGGGTTATACACAGCTCAGTATTCCGAGCTTTGCTACATTTACAGCAGAAAACACTGTGGCTATAACAACTGCTGCATTCAGTAAAATAAGTGACATCACTGGAATCAGGGTCTCTGCTCCTACATCATGCTGCAGTCAGATTTCCTTTAGTCTGCAGGTAAATAACTAACAACTTGTTGTTTTACTGGAACAGCAGCGCCTACAGGGAGAAAATGATCAAAGTGCCAGGGGCTGACTACAGCCGTGCTCACAGTATAGGGAGCCAGGAAGAATTTTGATACTATTTACTTGCAGATTAAACTTAGATATACAGGTACACTGAGCAGGTTCCTTAAAAAAAATGCAACAACAAGAGACAGAAGACTGCAATATGTTAAAGCAGGAATGATTCAAAACAAAAAATGAAGAGGTTAACATTTTCTTTTTTTTTTGGGGGGGGGGAGGAGAAAAAAAAAGAAAAGGCAAAAGTGGTCAATACAGTATGCAAGTAAAAGGCAGGGGGGGACAATAAGGAGAAAGGCAGGGGGAGACAATAAGGAGAAAGGCAGGGGGAGACAATAAGGAGAAAAGCAGGGGGAGACAATAAGGAGAAAGGCAGAGGGAGACAATAAGGAGAAAGGCAGGGGGAGACAATAAGGAGAAAGGCAGGGGGAGGACAATAAGGAGAAAGGCAGAGGGAGACAATAAGGAGAAAGGCAGGGGGAGACAATAAGGAGAAAGGCAGGGGGAGACAATAAGGAGAAAGGCAGGGGGAGACAATAAGGAGAAAGGCAGGGGGAGGACAATAAGGAGAAAGGCAGAGGGAGACAATAAGGAGAAAGGCAGGGGGAGACAATAAGGAGAAAGGCAGGGGGAGGACAATAAGGAGAAAGGCAGAGGGAGACAATAAGGAGAAAGGCAGAGGGAGACAATAAGGAGAAAGGCAGAGGGAGACAATAAGGAGAAAGGCAGGGGGAGGACAATAAGGAGAAAGGCAGAGGAGACAATAAGGAGAAAGGCAGGGGGAGACAATAAGGAGAAAGGCAGGGGGAGGACAATAAGGAGAAAAGCAGGGGGAGACAATAAGGAGAAAGGCAGAGGGAGACAATAAGGAGAAAGGCAGGGGGAGACAATAAGGAGAAAGGCAGGGGGAGACAATAAGGAGAAAGGCAGGGGGAGGACAATAAGGAGAAAGGCAGAGGGAGACAATAAGGAGAAAGGCAGGGGGAGACAATAAGGAGAAAGGCAGGGGGAGGACAATAAGGAGAAAGGCAGAGGGAGACAATAAGGAGAAAGGCAGAGGGAGACAATAAGGAGAAAGGCAGAGGGAGACAATAAGGAGAAAGGCAGGGGGAGGACAATAAGGAGAAAGGCAGAGGAGACAATAAGGAGAAAGGTGGGGGGACAAAAAGGAGAAAGGCAGGGGGGGACAAAAAGGAGAGACAAGTGAAACATGCAGATGCAGAGAAGAAGGACAGGAGACGTGATGAGGATGAGGCACCTTACCAGTGATCAGCACCCGAGGGTGGTCAGCCTCCGAGAAGGACACAGAGTGGAAGCTGGCATCGGATGTCACCTGCCGGGGTGAAAAGCCAATGAAGCGGACAGAGTTGACAGTCTGACATCCGCACACAGGGCTCCGCAGCACCTGCTTCACCGTCCTCGTTAACGTCCGCACGACAGGCATCTCTGGAAGAGAGGAAAGAGACAGACACAAGGGGTTAATGGCACGAGGAACGGTTTTATGTTTAACACAAGTGTTTAGGATCTGGACCTGAAGATGATCTGATATCAGAGGCCTCTAATTTGGGGGTCCCCCCACTTCATTTTAGCAGCGGTGATGATGCACGTTATATTTGCAGGATGGGAGTATACATGGTATGTGCGGAATGCATGCACTTGGCAGCCGAATAGTTAATGTGCTAATTAGGAAGCTCCTCTCTCGGTCTCAGCTTGCTAGCCTGGCAATTGGAAAGTGGACACGTAGGGGCATTACCTAATCCCCAAGCAGCCCACAAAGACCCATTTCACGGTCCTTGCACCATCAGCTCAAACATGAAAGTGCCCTTTTTATGTCTTCTGGACAGCTGGCAATCCTGCAGTGCATTACACGGGCTGGTTTGGGTTCTCAGCTGTTCTAGAACTACAGGTGCCAGCATGACCTACAAGCCGTCACTATGTTAGGAGTACTTATTCTGTTTACTGTGGGAACCCGGGACGCGGAGCGAGAGAATCACGCGCTACAGATTTAGGTTTACAAGTAGTAATAAACAAAATGAAACATTCTACAACTTTCATTTTATAAAGCCCCGCTTGTCGTCAGTGAATAGAAATTGAAAATCTGTACAGACCCCAAATATCTCACAGGGAAGAGCTGCTACAAGGAACACAGATCACTCTCCGCCCAGGTTGGCTTGTTACAATGTATCAATCGGTGCAACTAAACTGTCAGACTGGATACAATTGTACCAAATACTCAGCTGTGAGATGTATTCGCTCTGCAGGATTAGTTTGCTACAATGTATCAGTGCAGCCAAAATGGAACAAGAGGGTCCAGACTGGATACAATTGTACCAAATACTCAGCTGTGAGAAGAAGGATTCGCTGGGTGTAAACAGGAAGGGTTCCATTCACCGACAAGAAGGAAGAAGAGAATCTAAGTTTCAGAATTTCTTCTTTCCGTTTTTTTTTTTGCGCAAGACCGGAAACCTTTAGAATTAGACAACAATTATATAGTAATAAGTGACACATCCTGGATGTGATTACTAGGAGTTTCCAGGGTATGGATGATCGGGCAACTGAATCTTCTAGATGGCTAGTAAAATTTATAGATCCCACACGAAAGTTCCACGTCAATCATCTCAGATCTAAGAAAACAAATTCCAAGAAGACCCCCGTGACTCCATAGGGCTTTCTAGGAATAGACCATGGATGGTCTCTGTGACAGCAGGGTCTATAAGAGGAACGTGTCCCAGCTATTTCTGTACAGGAAGAACTATAGGAGGAGCAATGTTAAAGGGCAACTCCATCTGCGTCAATGGGACCAGCACACGTCCATACCCAAAAGCAACAACCAGCTACTTCCATAGGAGCCAGGAGCGGGACCATGACTGCACATCATTGCAGGAAATCCTTAGTAAATGTAGCAGAGCTGAGTCTGCAGTCTTGTACATCAACCATTCTGTATTTTAAGGCTGGAAGAGATGTAGGTGTGAACGCGCCCTACACCCCCCCCCAAAAAAACGCACTCCAGAAAGTAGAGATTTGCAAATAACCTGGCGAACAGCCCCTTATATCTCAGGGGTGGGATAAGTAAGTTTGAGGTTCTGTGCAGCCCCAAATTAGGTTGCAGCAGTAATTAAAGGGACGGATCACTACATTCCAAGTATCCGAGCAGGCTTAGATACACATTGCATTGTCATACAATAGAAGACGAAAAATAAAAAGTGACGTGCAAGAAGTAAAGGCTGCAGCACAGTCCTCCTCTTACCTCACTGGTGTCTGCTGCCTCCCCAGATGAGCAGGTCGGCCTTTTATAGGACACATCCTCTAAATGTGACCAATGGGGAGAGGAGAGGGGGTAGGAGTTGTCCCCCACGTCACTAGAGCAGGGTGGAGAGGAGAGGAGCCGCACATCACAACCATCAGCTGATGACTCCTGTGACACCCGGGGCCCCTGAATCATCTGGGATCCAGGGGCGGACATAAGAAAAGTCAATAAATACATTGGGGTCACAGCTCATAGGTGTAATCACACAGGGGCATATTGCCCAACATTAAAGCCACACGGAGAGGGACATATTGTGGCACTTACTCATTTCGGCCATATTAACCCCCAAAGTGGTTACATTCTCAATAATACCCTGTTCATAGCCCCCATAAAAGTATGATGCCAACAAAAATGCCCCCAAACACAGCATGATACCCCACATATGCAATAAGATGACCCCAGTCCCCCCATGCACAGCAAAATGACCCCACAGTCCCCCCCCCCAGCACAGCATGATACCCCCCATACATGCAATAAGATGACCCCAGTCCCCTCATGCACAGTATGATACCCCCACATGTACAGTAAGATGACCCCACAGTCCCCCCCAAGCACAGCATGATATCCCCCACACGTACAGTAAGATGACCCCACAGTCCCCCCACCCCCCATGCACAGTATGATACCCCCCACAAGTACAGTAAGATGACCCCCCACACGTACAGAAGGATGACCCCACAGTCCCTCCATGAACAGTATGATACCCCCCCACACGTACAGCAAGATGACCCCATAGTCCCACCATGGACAGGATGATACTCCCCACACGTACATTAAGATGACCCCACAGTGCCCTCATGCCCAGTATGATACCCCCACACGTACAGTAAGATGACCCCACAGACCCCCCATGCACAGTATAATACTCCCCACACATACGGTAAGATCACCCCACAGTCCCCCCCCTCAAGCACAGTAAGATGACCCCACAGTCCTCCCCATACACAGTATGACACCCCACACACGTACAGTAAGATGACCCCGCAGACCCCCCATGCACAGTACGATACCCCCCACACATACAGTAAGATGACCCCACAGTCCCCCCCCAAGCACAGCATGATACCCCCCATACATGTAATAAGATGACTCCAGTCCCCCATGCACAACATGATACCCCCCACATGTACAGTAAGATGACCCCACAATCCCCCCCATGCACAGTAGGATACCCCCCACATGTACAGTAAGATGACCCCACAATCCCCCCCATGCACAGTATGATACCCCCCACACGTACAGCAAGATGACCCCACATTCCCCCTATGGACAGGATGATACTCCCCACACGTACAGTAAGATGACCCCACAGTACCCCCATGCCCAGAATGATACCCCCACACGTACAGTAAGATGACCCCACAGACCCCCCCATGCACAGTATGATACTCCCCACACATACAGTAAGATGACCCCACTGCCCCCCAAGCACAGTATGATACCCCCACACATACAATAAGATGACCCCACAGACCCCCCATGCACAGTATGATACCCCCACACATACAATAAGATGACCCCACACACCCCCCATGCACAGTATGATACCCCCACACGTACAGTAAGATGACCCCACAGACCCCCCATGCACAGTATGATACTCCCCACACATATAGTATGACCCCAGTCCCCCAAGCCCAGTAGGATACCCCCCACATGTACAGTAAGATGACCCCACAGACCCCCATACACAGTATGATACTCCCCACACATACAGTAAGATGACCCCACAGTCCTCACCATGCACAGTATGATACCCCCACATGTACAGTAAGATGACCCCACAGTCCTCACCATGCACAGTATGATACCCCCACATGTACAGTAAGATGACCCCACAGTCCTCCCCATGCACAGTATGATACCCCCACATGTACAGTAAGATGACCCCACAGTCCTCCCCATGCACAGTATGATACCCCCACATGTACAGTAAGATGACCCCACAGTCCTCCCCATGCACAGTATGATACCCCCACATGTACAGTAAGATGACCCCACAGACCCCTCATGCACAGTATGATGGCCCCTACAGTCCGCTGTGCTGAGACATCAGAGCTGAGATGCACAGGGAGATTGATGGAACGAGGAGCTGACTGCTTAAAACTGTATTTGCATCCATGTCGGGCCCCCCAGGCTAATGGGCCCCATAGAGGCCATAGTCTGCCACTATTAGGTGTTGCATTGGTTCTTGTGCTGGCAGTAGGCCATCAGTGTTGGTCCTGGACAACCCCTTTAACTATGGAACTGCAAGTACCTGTATGTTACACCAGCTTAGCACAAATCCTATAATTACTTAATTACTCCACTGGCTTATTGGGAGACAATAGGACTATAATGAAATGAGCCGGTGGATATAGGTGGAAGGCGGCAGATAAGGGGGGAATTTATAAAGAATGAAGTTCTATTCACCTAATGAAAGGTGTGACAAAATCTAGAGTAACTGGAGTTTTAGGGATTTTTCACTATCTTGCAGGGACTCTACATGGCTGCAGATCCGGAGTATGGATGCCATATGTATTCTACTGTATCTGTTCTCCAGTGTGTGCACACGCACAAGCTAAGGCATGGTGGAGGTCTCCGTGACCAGACCCCACTGATCTGCCAACATGTACAGTGCCTTCAAAATAGAAAACACCATGCTTTATAATAAATATTGGAAGTCTTGTCATAGGACTCAGCATTGTTTTTTTTTGTTTGTTTTTTTAAAATCACAGCCAAACTTCTATATTTTCATAAGATTTTACAGTAGCTATAATCTGCTGAATGACAATGTCTGAATTAAGCCCTGGAAAACAGTAGGAATACGCTACACAACATTTCCTTACAAGCAACTTTTCAGATAACGCCGTCTGCGATTTCTGACCATTATAAGATTTTTATTCTGCATTTTTCACCAATTCTCCCCTTTGTAGGTTGCATCTATCATTTTCAATTTTCTCTGAGCTAGTGGGGTGGAGACCAGCTACTCCTATATACAGTACGAAAACATAGGGGGATTCCTGCTCTCCTGACTGTATGTAGCTCATGTTCAGAAGCAGCAAGGAGGACATTATACAGAAGGACTGAGCAGTGTAGCTGTGCATCCAGATCTGGGGTGAAATAACCTTTACTAGAAAGTTCTCTGCCTCACCGTTCCTCTCCTCTTCATAGAGCTCAATAGCATCTACAATCTGATCCCTCCTTGAGCTGGAAGTCCATTCATGGATTTATTTTTGATAGATCGAATGGCGAGTTCAAGGAGAGAAGAAGTGGCTCAAAAGGGAAGTGGCTCAAAAGCGGAGAAAGGATATTTCCCTGATAAGATTGATTACAAAGAGTTGAAGGTGCATTTTCATTGAAATATCACACTCGATAACTAGCAAAACGTTCCTTCGTTGGGAGAAATAATATTTTCTGCTGCACAAAAGATTATGGTTCTCGGCAGCGCGTCATCCTGTGTAAACAGGACTCACGTCACCAAGAACAATGGTAACTTATGTGTACTGATCGATCAGATCCATATATATATATATATATATATATATATATATATATATATATATATATATATATGTATATATGTATATATCTATATATACACTGTTAAATGGAAACCCTGCGCTGTCTGCAGCCTCCGTACTCTAGGTGGATGAATATTTCTCAGTGGTCCATTTCACGACCGGTGGGGAGCGCACAGGATCCGTCCTGCAGGAAACTCAAGTGTCTGCTAAATGACCAAAAAATAAAAAATAAAAATAAATAAATATAATAGGAGAAGAAAGTTTAGAGCTTGCGCTCCATAAGGAAAGCGTGTTCCCACCACTCCTAGAACAGTCTGCATTCCAGAAACTTGAATATAATTAACCTGTAATAACCTGGCAGATTAAAGGTTTCGAAGCAAAGACGGGAGAGACAACCAGATAAACAGGAATGTGCGGAGGAAGAGGAAGACTCTGTTCACACATGGCATCTTTGCTGCATTTTGTAATGCAAATTTTTAAGTGCTGCGCTTTCCATTACCAGCAAAGTCTAGGAGATGTCAGAAATCTCATGCGCACATATTGGGGTTTTTTTTTTCCCTGACCAATTTGAAAAACTGCTGCATTTTTGCAAAGCGCAACATTTCACTTCTTTTAGCGTTTTCTCATCCATAGGAACACTCAGCAGTTTTTGCTGCGCTTTTTTTTTGGTGCAAAAACGTAAGGCTTTTTGGGGGCCACTAAAAACTTTAGCAACGCAAGAGACAATAAAAACAGCAAAAAAAAAAAAAAAATGCAGCAAAACCTGTTTTTTTGTAAACAGCTTCTTAAGTGCCATGAGAGCGGAAAAAAAAAAACGCAGTAAAACCGCAATATGTGAACATAGCCATAAACTTCTAGGAAACCTCCAAGCTGCTGTTGACTGAGCTTAATATAATGCACCCAATTCATCATTGCATTTCCACCAGTTTTTCGGCGTGAATCCTTCTCAATCAGTGACGATTTGTTACATATTTAAACAATTTGCCCCTTTTTTTTAAAACTTTTTTTTTTTTTTTTTTTTTAACACCAAGTTGTCTTTTGTGCTTTACTTTGTTTTTTATTAATTTTTATGTCCCTGTGGCTTTTCCAGATGTTTCATGAAATAAGTTTTTTTTTTTTTAAAATCTCAAAATGTGGCGCAACTCCACTCCAGACCTCCCACCACCAATGCACGAAATTTATTTACACTAGTTATTTTGCAACATTTTGTGAACGGGTGACTTTTGGGGTTGAAAAGTTGCAAAACCGGTTAAAGACTGAAAAAAAAAATGTTTTCATTTTTTGGGCTGTGTGTAAAAATGTATGAATAGTGCGCACCATATTGATGAAACTGGCGCTAAAAAAAAAAAAAAACTTGCAAAATGATGAATTGGGCCATGTGTGTCTATTTAGTGGATTATCATCAACTTCCTTTCCGGAAACCTTTGTCAAGCTGCTTTTGACGGAGCCATTAGATGTGGGTAGACCGTGACGTCATGACGCACTATCGCCCAACGTTAGGCAGGACTAGGGGGCAAATAACTGGACCAGTGCAAGCAGTTACCACCAAAATGGCATCTACATTGCACTTGATCCTATCAGGTCCCTTTTCCGAAGTGTGCATGGTCATTTCTGCTTCCTGAAGACCACCATCAAGCTACTGTTGACTGATCATCTAATATTACTCAGTGCCCCAGATTAGCATGTTACCCACTGATAGTCCTGCACAGTACACGATCTACGTTAGTGTTTTTATGATCTTTAAAAACTATGAACCCAGCCCTCTGCTTGCTTCCAGGAAACCATCATCAGGCTGCTGTTGACTGATCTCTTTGTGTGTGTCTGATTAGTGCATCAACATATAATCCCACCTATCCGGAGGGAATGGTCTACATCAGTTCCTTTATGATTATTACAATAGTGCACCAAGCCTTCTACTCCTTCCAATAACCATCATCAGGCTGCTGTTGCCAGATCTTAATATCACTATATGTCTCTGTCAGGAAATAGGAAAAAGTTCTGATTACTTCAATTACACATACAGAGCTCTCAGCTGCAGTTTCCTGTGCCTGCCAGCAGAAGGCTGGAATTGTAAGCCACTCTTTCTCCATCCCCCCCCACCCCTTCCTGTATAGTTGAAATGGGAGACCAGTGTGTCAGCCTGAAGAATTTTTATGGCTTGATGCTGCAAAAAACAAACTCCTTAGGCTATGTTCACACTTTGCGGATTCCACTGCGGATTTTTCCGCAGCAGAATTCCAAAATCCGCAGTGAAAACCCGGTGCAGTTTTTACTGCGGATTTATCGCGGTTTTTACTGCGTTTTCTTCTGCGGATTTTCATCTGCAGTTTTCTATTGGAGCAGGTGAAAATCCGCAGAAAAGAAGTGACATGCTGCGGAATGTAATCCGCAGCGTTTCCGCGCGGATTTTTCTGCAGCATGTGCACAGCGCTTTTTGTTTCCCATAGGTTTACATTGTAATGTAAACTCATGGGAAACTGCTGCGGATCCGCAGCGGTCAAATCCACTGTGGATCCGCAGCAAAATCCGCAAAGTGTGAACATAGCCTTAAACTTCTCATTCCACTCTCCCACCTGATACTGGCTAAAACTGGTACAGCAAGCATGGGATTCTATTGTTCTTTTAAGGTTATGTATATTGGTATCGATCCGGGCTACAGATATAAGGATTATATATTCCAGATGTCAATCAAGAGATCTATAGCTCACTGAAATCGCTAGGAGCTAAACCCAACGAGTTGCAAGGAATGGATTTCTCCGTAAGCGGTCATGTAACTACGCCGTGTTTACACTTAAAAGAACCCTCCCAATGTGGTGCACATCCTGATCATTGTCTCGTTCGTATACGAGGTTCATACAGCGAGCTATGTATAAAAATGGTTTGTCCTAGCTCTAAGAAAGGGGAGGATTCAGGCTCTGAGTGAGGTCACCACAGGGGTAATGCCTTGGTTTTAGACTGGGGAATAAGTGAGTGAAGCAGCAGTCTTCAGTGTCTTTTGTCCGGGGCCTAGCTGCAAGACAAATGTGTGATATGCATCTAGATGTAGGCCCCTCCTCCACAGCACACGGTCAGCCATGAGATGATATGATATGAACAAAATGTAAGTGTTTTTTGAACTTTAATCCCATTTTATTTGTAACTGTACATACACTACTTGTCTACTTTTATAATACCTTTTCATATTTCTGTAAACACTGCCTACCTTTTTTGGAGTAAAATATAAAATTACTAGCTTTGTCTCTCCTTGCTCTATAACAAACGGTCACGTCCTCTGAAGTGAATTACGCTACTAATCTGCTTTGGCTCTGGAACAGTTACTAAGTAAGAAATCGGAGCTGGTGGCAGTGGATTTGTCCTGTGCGTTTGGGAGGCTTTGTAGCAACTGGCGGCGTTGATAATTATTGCTCCTGCTTGAGTGTGAGTAGTTATATCGCTCTCGCTGCAGCGTGCCCATTAGCCAGTACAAAGTTTCAGCCTTGCATTCCTGTGCGCTGCGGATGGCAGCGTACTTCCTCCTTGCTTCCTCTGTGAAGCTCCAACCGCACACCTCAAATCGCCGCATGTGGAGACATCCGCATACATCGCATGTCCCTGCATACTCAATGTTAAACCTAGGTACGCAGGAAACGCAGGACGCAGCCGGGAGTAGGCGGAGCTTCACGGACGAAGCATGCTGCCGTCTGCAGCGCACAGGAACGCAAGTCGGAAACCAGCCTAAGGCAGCCTTTCTGACGACTAATTATCCTAGGTGCAGTTCCCTGACTGACCTGAGGTTATGGGGGGCGCCAGAGAGCTGCAAGTTCCAAACCAGAACTGGGAAGTGGGATATAGATAAATCTCCTTCAGAAAGAACCAGGGTCAACGAAACAACTCCGGTTCATGACAAATTAGTGTGAGTGGCGGGGATGATAAAGATATCTTCCCCAGGAATCGTGACAGTCTCCAATTTCTGCATTCTCTCGCTGACTGCACAGTATATCAGTTCTTTTATGAGAATGAATATATATATATATATATATATATATATATATATATAGTGCACCCAACCTTCTACTTACTGGATGCCTTTATCAGGCTGCTGTTGACTGATCTTCTATTTGTATGTGTCCGATTAGTGTAATAACATTATCCCACCTATCCAGAGTGCATGGTCTTCATCAGTTCAGGATTACTAAAAAAGTGAACCATCAGGCTGCTGTTTGAGCTTTTATGTGTCCAGTTCATGTATTATTATCCCACAGGGAGCACAGTCTTCATCAGTTTCTTTTAGGACCATTAAAAAGGGAACCCATCCATCGACTTTGGCACTGGACACATTCATCAGGCTGCTGTTGACTGATCTTTTATTCCTGTGTGTCAGACTAGGTTACTAACACCTTGTTCTACCTGTTCTTGCCTTTATTGTAAAAGCACGCATATAATTTCTATTAACCTCCTCCCTGCCCTCTAGAAACATGATAGTATTAGAATCTGTCACGTACCAGAAATAGAGGTCTTTATTTAGGAGAACGTGCTGGGATTTTATTAGCTGGCCTGCTTGTTGACTGCTAAAAAAGTGAATAGAAATATTACAAAACTGCGAGAATGTTCAGTTACTGATTATGTAGCGCAGGGTAAGGCCGGGTTCAGACCGGTCAGGTTTCATGGTAATGCCAACACTAACCAATGGAGACACAGACAGAAAATAGTTTTTTTTTTTTTTTTTTTTTTAACAAAGAATGTCAATAGCAACTAAATTTCCCAGGATCCGGATTATATATATATTCTATATTGTATGCGATCACATAGGACAAGCGAGCGGCCGCCTCAAACCGGTGACAGGACGACCAGATAAGACCGACTGCTACCTGCTGAAACCAAAAACAGGTCGCCCTGTGCCCCAGAGCCGGTGCGGCCCCTCCACACAACGTCACGCAAGACTCAAACATAGGGCCCAAATCACTATTGAAGTTACACCTGGGTATTGTTTTTTTTTTTTTTTTAAAGTTCGCCATTAAGGGCAGAATTTAGGGTTTCTACATATTTATGCTGAATCATTATTTCTAACTTAAAAAAAAAAGTTGCAAATACGTTTCACATTCCTACCCCCAGAAATTAGTTAAGCAATTTTTCTTTTTTTTTTTGTGCCATTTTGAAAAACTGGCAATTTTTTGTTCTAAAAAGCCACAAAATATGATTTGTGAATTGAAAAACATCCAAAATGAAAGAAAAATCTAATGCCTATTGGGTGTATGTATGCATGTATGTATGTATGTATATACACACACACACACACAGGGTGGGCCATTTATATGGATGGACCTAAATAAAATGGGAATGGTTGGTGATATCAACTTCCTGTTTGTGGCACATTAGTATATGGGAGGGGGGAACTTTTCAAGATTGGGTGGTGACCATGGCGGCCATTTTGAAGTCGGACATTTTGGATCCAACTTTATTTTTTTCAATGGGAAGAGGGTCATGTTCCTGTAGGAATGCTCGGACCTGACACCCATAATGTGGTGGAGCGCCATCTCGGGTGTCAGGTCCGAGCATTCCTATATGAACAGTTTCCTGGAAAGTGGATTGGTCGTCAGTCGTGGGCCAGTTGAATGGCCACCAAGGTCTCCCGATCTGACCCCCTTACACTTTTATCTTTGGGGTCATCTGAAGGCAATTGTCTATGCTGTGAAGATGCGAGATGTGCAGCATCTGAAACAACGGACACTGGAAGCCTGTGCGCGCATTTCTTCTGCGGTGTTGCCATCAGTGTGTCAAGAGCGGGAGAAGAGGGTTGCATTGACAATCCAACACAATGGGCAGCACTATAAACACATTGTATAAGAGGTCATAAACTTGGAAATAACTCATAAAGGAATAAAGTTATATTAAAACCAAGCACACCATCGTTTTTCTTGTAAAATTCTCAATACGTTTGATATGTCACATGAGATTATATATATATATATATTTATATACACACACATATACAGAGAGGGCCACTTGCAAATTTTAAAAAGTCAAATTATTGGAAAAAAAAAAAAATAGGGATCACGAAAAACTTGTACGCAAGTGTAATAATGAATGGAGCACATAGAGCCAGGCTTGTCATTCGCCGGATCGGCTTGGAGCTGGGAACTATAGGAGACATAACGCAGAGTCCTGAATTCACCGTGACAAACCCGGCTCTGCTACATCTCAGCACGGCATCAGCCCATAGACGCACAATTCCCAGCGGCCATAGGACACAATCCGATAAAGCAAAATTACCTATTTAAAAAAAGGTCTCCAACCTTCACATTTACTGGCACAATCCCATCCCCCACCATTTCTAAGACCTCTGCTTGCTGTCAGTGACTGGCAAGATTCTTGATTCCATCCAGAGGCAGAAAACCTGACAATTAATCTCCAGTGTAAGCAGTGATCAGGGGCCCTGGCTGCAGATCCGACCTGCACTGACACACTGTAACAAACCAGCACTAATACATCTGCTGATACCACAGCACAGCCCTCACCCAGGCCTGCACCTCCTCCATCTGCCCACATGGTGTGCACTGTTACATATCCAGCTGCTGCAAAGGGCACATGTAACCTCCCCTGAGCCGTGGCGCAGCATGCTTGGACTTGTAGTGCCACCTTACAGCACGATCACCTGTGACCCCGCACTGACGGTCTTACCTCTGCGATGCAGCCACAATCCGGTTAATCCCCCCACTGTCTATACGCCCCCGGCGATGAGAAGCCCCTCCACTGTTACATCACCTATCTGCCGGCACAAACCACGTGGACCTCAGCCCAGCAGAGCACGATGCTGCTGATTGGCTGAGCGGCGGAGGCGTTTCCCTGGTATCCTGGAGACAATAGAACGCCGCAGAGATCACGCCCACCACCGAACGTTTCAATGGAATGTGACGAATGAGGGGGAGGACGCCTGCGGAGGGGAGCGTCGGAGGTGTGTTGGTGTTGGCCAATAGGCGATACAGGGGCGGGGCTTAGTGTGACCGTGCGATTCATCGTCGTCTGGCGAGATTTTGTCGCAGGGCGTGAGCTACATATGGCGCAGAGCGAACCTTACAGGAAAAAAGCACGAGGGTCATTTTTTTTTTTGCAGGATTTTTTTTTTTTTTGGTACATGTGACTTTGAAAATCTCAAATTTATTTATGGAGTTGGGAATTAGAAAAAGTCAGTAAGGCAATGATTTATTTATTTTGAGGATTTTTTTGGGGGGATAAGGAAGGGGCAGTGTCAGCGGCGGACACGCACATTGGCCCTAGAGTAGAGCAGGCGGGAGTGTGCATTGTGAGGAGCCACTGGGCTGCACAGGGGCCACTATCTGTGAAGCCTAACGTGGAGCTTGTGGCCCCAATATAAAATCCCCGGCAGCCCCCCCACTATCACTGGTAATAGTAACAGTCTTTTCCCTGGGCCCCAGTCTCTAGGGCCCAGTGTCCTCCAACCCCTGCACCTGTTACAGTTCCGTCCCTGGGTGGGGGCTTTTCCTAAATCCTGTAGGGGGTTATTCTAATCTAAGGGGTCTTTGTTGACTCGTAAGTCCCTGGTTCTAGTCCTAGGGCCACTTTGGTCATCTGTGGCCCCTGGACTGGAGCCCTGTAAATCCCCGGCCTGCGGGGGTTCTTCTGAATCCTAGGCTTGTTGTAACATCATCGCTGTGGCCCCCCGCACACACGACATTGCAGGGGGACCCACTGATCAGATAAGGCGGGGGAGGGGGGTGCTGCAGGCAACCTTACCAGGGTCCTGATCATCTTTTTGTTCAACGTTTTTGTGTTCTTTTTCTATTTTGCTTTTTTTTTTTTTTTAAAGATATTTGTATACAGTTGACCTTCACGTGTGTTTAGTTCCATGCATTCGCCTGCAGCGGTGGTCACGGGCAGAAGAGGCCCCTGTACAAGGATAGTATGGGGGTCCTTTGCCAGCCAATAGCTCCTCGTAATGCTTTGGAGGTGATGGTGGCCCCCCGAACTCTTGGGCCCTTGCGCAGGTTGCACCTATGATATATCCTCCCGTTTGCCTGATTTGTACAGTACACACCGTGCAGTTTTTGTAACATTATTAATCGCTTTTTTGGTCCCTTTTCTCATCATGGAGAATGCACAGGTCACACTAGTGATATTCGGGCCCCCAGAGACCCCCGGCAGCCCAGAGGGGGCAGCAAGCCTGCACATGTGGCCACACGTGTCCCGTGCATACTGTCGGCGCTGCCTGTAGGAGCAGCGCATTAATCCCCTATACGTCACCTTCCAGCATTTCTAAGAACCCGCCAGCTGATTCCCCGAGCTGCTGGCAGCATTCTCAGAGCTGGCGTGGCCGGGTTACTGACTACACACACAGCAGATAGCAGCATGGCTGCCATTATTACCGCTACGTACGCATCCGATTAGCGATGCCCTGAGGTTTCTCCAGACCCATAAAGAATTGGAAACACATGGGAGGAAAGGGGTTAAAAGTAATGAAAGTTTGTACTCCCCTGTGCTGCCATCGCAGCTCTCCGACGGATCCTCCGTTGCCTCCCTCCAGTCGTTGATTCTGTTTTCGGATCTTCCGGCGCCGACTAAGCCTCCCCGCGATCGCGACATCAATGACGTACATCATGTCCGACATGACCACGCGAGGCTCAGTCAGCGCCGTAAGGTGCGGTGCAGGCCTAGGACAGGAGAGTGAACACTTTTATTATTTGTTTTTATCCTCTTACTGGCCCTCAAAAGAATAAAAAAAAAAAAATGGCGGCCGGTGAATCTTGAAACTTGCAGGAAATGCATACTTCCAGCCACAGCCCGACTAGAAGGTGCAGCCTTGTACGAAGGTATGGAGCGAGGCTGAGCCTACTAGTCTGGCTGTGGCCGGAAGTATGTATGACGCATACGAACCCGCCGCTCCCGACTCAGAAACCACCGAATCCCCGCAGCGCACAGATGTGTGTGCTGGGGGGATTCACACACTGCAGACTTATCAATTTAGACCGGACGACCCCTTAAACTGACCTGCAGTGACCGCAACATATCAATTTCTCTGCGGGTGCGATGAGTTGTACGTGCACATTTTCCCCATAGAATCACAGTAAAGGTGGAAAATTTGCAGGTAATAAAAAATTATATATAATAGGGCGTTTTTTCAGCTTCAGAAACGCAAACAAAAAAAAACACATTTAATCCACACATCGCTGTATCAATAAAGTTTTATCAAAGCCTAGTACCAGGAAGTGTCAAAAACTAAGCCGCTTTATGTAAAACCTGATATAAAAAAAACCGCAGCGTCAAAAACACAATTTGAAAAAAAAAAAAAAAAAAAAACACACCTAAGGCCGGCGTCACACTAGCGAGTTTTACGGACGTAAGGGAGGTGCTGAAAATACGGATTGCATACGGTACAATGATTCTCTATGGCCCAGCTCCTATCTGCCGTATTTTACTGATCTGTATTATACGGCTTTCTACGGCCGTAGAAAATCGCAGCATACTGCGTTTGTCACCGTATTGCACAAAAAATCACCAATGAAAATCTATGGGGGCGAGAAAATTACGGATCACACACGGACCAGCAGTGTGAGTTGTGAGAAATACGCAGCGGTGTTAGAGAGAAAAGCCGGAAATTCAGTGCGGTGTACAGTAAAATCACACTGACAGCTTACAATAGAATAGGTAGAATAAATGTCTTCACATAGTATAAGGGTATATATATATATATATATATATATATATATATATATATATTTATTAGTGAGACACATATATGTACCGTATATATATTAATTTAGTAATTCAATTACCGGCTTTTGCTTTCTCCTTCCTAAACCCGACATGATATGAGACCTGGTTTACATACAGTAAACCATCTCATATCACCATTTTTTTGCATATTCCACACTACCAATGTTAGTAGTGTGTATGTGCAAAATTTGGGTGCTCTATTAAATTAAAGGGTTAAATCGCGGAAAAAATTGGCGTGGGCTCCCGCGCAATTTTCTCCGCCAGAGTAGTAAAGCCAGTGACTGAAGGCAGATATTAATAGCCTGGAGAGGGTCCACGGTTATTGGCCCCCCCTGGCTAAAAACATCTGCCCCCAGCCACCCCAGAAAAGGCACATCTGGAAAATGCGCCTATTCTGGCACTTGGCCACTTTTCCCACTCCCGTGTAGCGGGGGGATATGGGGTAATGAAGGGTTAATGTCACCTTGCTATTGTAAGGTGACAATAAGCCAGATTAATAATGGAGAGGCGTCAATTATGACACCTATCCATTATTAATGGGAACTTTTCAGAATATTTTCCCAGGCTCGAGTTCTTATGAGGACATCCAGCAGAGGGCGCATCACCGCAACTCGAGGTAACTACAGGTCATTCACCTACATTCCATTCATTCACTGGGTTTTTACAGGCAGGGGCGGCTGCATTAGCAGGCTTCTGCTTGTAAAATTAGTTAACCCTTTCAGATGGATTTACAGTGTGGGACGAGACTGATCGTCGGAAGGTATGGAATATTGTTGTTTGTTTTTTTTACATTTGTTACAGGTGACAAGGGTCTTCAGGTGGATTACCAGTATAATAAAATATTACAACAACCTGTGTATTTCATTAAAATACTTTGTAAGGCCGGTTTCACATGTCAGTGGCTCCGGTACGTGAGGTGACAGTTTCCTCACGTACCGGAGACACTGACTCAAGCAGACACATTGAAAGCAATGTGTCACTGCACATGTCAGCGTGTTTTCACGGACCGTGTGTCTGTGTGCAAAACAGGGAGACATGTCAGTGTTCGTGGGAGCGCACGGATCACACAGACCCATTAAAGTCAATGGGTCCGTGTAAAACACGTACCGCACACGGATGCTGTCCTTGTGCAGTCTGTGTGCCGTGCAGGAGACAGCGCTACTGTAAGCGCTGTCCCCCGCACGTGGTGCTGAGGTGGCCATTCATATCTTCTCTCCAGCAGCGTTCGCTGGAATGAAGATATGAAAAATCCTTTTTTTTTTTTTTTTTTTAGTACTCGTGTTTAAAATAAAGATCCCAGTCCCCAGTGCGCCCGGCCGCTGTTACTAAAATACTCACCCGGCTCCCTCGCAGCATCCTGTCCTCGCCGCACCTTCTCCTGTATGCGGTCACGTGGGGCCGCCGATTACAGTCATGAATATGCGGCTCCACCTCCCATAGGGGTGGAGCCGCATATTCATCACTGTAATAAGCGGCCCCACGTGACCGCATACAGGAGAAGGTGCGGCGAGGACAGGACGCTGCGAGGGAGCCGGGTATTTTAGTAACAGCGGCCGGGCGCACTGGGGACCGGGATCTTTATTTTAAACACGAGTACTAGAAAAAAAAAAAAAAGGATTTTTCATATCTTCATTCCAGCGAACGCTGCTGGAGAGAAGATATGAATGGCCGCTTCAGCACCAGATGCAGGGGACAGCACTTATCTCTAGCGCTGTCTCCTGCACGCTCCGTGTGGTACCCAGTCGGCACACGTGTGCCACACTGATGTACCACGGGAGCACACGGACACGGATAATTCCGGTACCGGAATTATCTGGACGTGTGAGACTGGCCTAATAATGTGTGTGTGTGTTTTTAACCATTTCATACTATAGGATTAATAATGGATAGGTGTCATAATTGACGCCTCTCCATTATTAATCTGGCTTAATGTCACCTTACAATAGCAAGGTGACATTAACCCTTCATTACCCCATATCCCACCGCTACACGGGAGTGGGAAGAGAGTGGCCAAGTGCCAGAATAGGCGCATCTTCCAGATGTGCCTGTTCTGGGGTGGCTGGGGGCAGATATTTTTAGCCAGGGGGGGGCCAATAACCGTGGACCCTCTCCAGGCTATTAATATCTGCCCTCAGTCACTGGCTTTACCATTGTGGCGGAGAAAATTGTGCGAGAGCCCACACCAATTTTTTCCGCAATTTAACCCTTTAATTTAATAGCTAGACAGCCCAAATTTTGCACATACACACTACTAACATTAGTATTGTGGAATATGCAAAAAAAAAAGGGATATGAGATGGTTTACTGTATCCAGCACTGTATGATATATATATATGTGTATATATATATATATATATATATATATATATATATATATATATATATATATATATACACACACAGTATATATGTTTTTACGATGTATGTCCGTATGTCGGTTTTTCAAGCCTGAGAGAAAATCTCGCAGTACGGATGCCATACGGATTACATGCGGAGGATGCCATGCGCAAAATACGCTGACACAACCTGCGTACGGATGACATACGGATCACTATTTTGGGGATTTTTCTGCGTATTAT
The DNA here is from genome assembly GCF_032444005.1 of Ranitomeya imitator. NCBI lineage: Eukaryota > Metazoa > Chordata > Amphibia > Anura > Dendrobatidae > Ranitomeya > Ranitomeya imitator. The sequence goes on from NC_091286.1 coordinate 682,238,495, forward strand.
GGCCGTAAATAACAGACCGTATTTTGATACGCTGAGTGTGAGGCCGGCCTAATAGCTTCACAAAACCTGCCGCATCAAACACTCACCGTGTGAACGTAGCCTGAGGCTGCCGTCACACTAGCAGTATTTGGTCAGTATTTTACATCAGTATTTGTAGCCAAAACCAGGAGTGGAACAATTAGAGGAAAAGTATAATAGAAACATATGCACCACTTCTGCATCTATCACCCACTCCTGGTTTTGGCTACAAATACTGATGTAAAATACTGACCAAATACTGCTATAAAGGTACCTTCACACTGAACAATTTAGCAACGATATCGCTAGCGATCCGTGACGCTGCAGCGTCCTCGATAGCGATATCGTTGTGTTTGACAGGCAGCAGCGATCAGGATCCTGCTGTGCCATCGTTGGTCGGAGCAGAAAGGCCAGAACTTTAAGTTGCTGGATCTCCCGCTGACATCGCTGAATCGGCGTGTGTGACGCCGATCCAGCGATGTCTTCACTGGTAACCAGGGTAAACATCGGGTTACTAAGCGCAGGGCCGCGCTTAGTAACCCGATGTTTACCCTGGTTACCAGTGTAAATGTAAAAAAAAAAAAACACTACATACTTACATTCCGGTGTCTGTCGCGTCCCTCGGCGTTCTGCTTCCCTGCACCGTCAGCGCCGGCCGGCCGTAAAGCAGATTACAGCGGTGACGTCACCGCTGTGCTTTACGGCTGGCTGGCGCTGACAGTGCAGGAAGCAGAGCGTCGGGGGACAGACACCGGAATGTAAGTATGTAGTGTTTGTTTTTTTACATTTACACTGGTAACCAGGGTAAACATCGGGTTACTAAGCGTGGCCCTGCGCTTAGTAACCCAATGTTTACCCTGGTTACCAGGAGACTTTGCATAGTTGGTCGCTGGAGAGCGGTCTGTGTGACAGCTCTCCAGCGACCACACAGCGACGCTGCAGCGATCGGCATCGTTGTCTAGATCGCTGCAGCGTCGCTAAATGTGACGGTACCTTAAGGCTATGTTCACACATAGCGTCTTGTCCCTGCGGGTTCTCCCGCAGCGGATTTGATAAATCTGCAGGGCAAAGCCGCTGCGGTTATCCCTGCAGATTTATCACGTTTTGTCCTGCGGGTTTCCGCCTATACTTTTGATGCTGCATATGCAGCAATATGCAGCATCAATAGTACTGTTAAAAATAATAAAATAATGATATACTCACCCTCTGACGTCCCGATCTCCTCGGCGCTGCAGGCGGCGGTCCGGTTCCAAAGATGCTGTGCGACCAGGACCTTCGTGACGTCACGGTCATGTGACCGCGACGTCACCGCAGGTCCTGGTCGCATAGCAAACCTGAGACCGGACGGCCGCGTGCAGCGCTGAGACTTCAGAGGTGAGTATATCATGATTTTTTATTTTAATTCTTTTTTTTTTACTCAAATATGGTTCCCGGGGGCCTGGAGGAGAGTCTCCTCTCCTCCACCCCGGGTATAACCCGCACATTATCCGCTTACTTCCCGCATGGTGGGCACAGCCCCATGCGGGAAGTAAGCGGATCAATGCATTCCGATGGGTGCAGAATCGCAGCGATTCTGCACAAAGAAGTGACATGCTGCGGGTTGTAAACCGCTGCGTTCCCGCGCGTTTTTTCCCGCAGCATGTGCACAGCGGTTTGCGGTTTCCATAGGGTTTACATGTTACTGTAAACGCTATGGAAACTGCTGCGGACCCGCAGCATCAAAATCGCCGCGGTTCCGCGGTAAAAACCGCAACGTGTGAACATAGCCTAAGGCTTCCGTCACACATTTGTTTTCAGCTTTTCTGGGGGCCTTGTCAAGACACCATGACGGTAATTTATTAATGATTTCTAAGTCACAAATCCTGGTAGATTTATTTTTTTTCCTGCTATATAAAGAAGATTGTGGGAAAACACATGAAAAAAAGAGGAAAAAAAAAAACCAAGGATTTAGTGAACACACTATAGGAGGAGGACACATTTATCAAGGCGGTCTAAAAGAAAACATGTCTGTTACCCATAGCAACTAATGACAGCGCAGCTTTCATTTTATTAGGTTGATGTTTTTATTCAATTTTGTTGTATTCTTGGGTCACTGGCATTTTTTTCAATCACAGTTTATAGTTTTTTTTATTTTTCTACCTTGCCAGTTTTTATCTTAGACCCAGTATATAACATCCAGCTCCCTCACCTTCCCTAGGTGTATAACATCTGGCTCCTCCCCTCCCCCCCCCCCCCGTGTATAACATCCAGCCCCCTCACCTTCCCCCGGTGTATAACATCCAGCTCCTCACCCCCTGTTGCATAACATCCAGCCCCAATGCCTCCCTCAGTGTATAACATCCAAAACCTCGGTCCCAGTGTATAACCTCCAGTAACTCACCCCTCAGTGTATAACATTCGCCTCCTCAGCCCCTCAGTGTCTAACATCCGCCTCCTCAGCCCCTCAGTGTATAATATCCGCCTCCTCAGCCCCTCAGTGTATAACATCCGCCTCCTCAGCCCCTCAGTGTATAACATCCACCTCCTCAGCCCCTCAGTGTATAACATCCGCCTCCTCAGCCCCTCAGTGTATAACATCCGCCTCCTCAGCCCCTCAGTGTATAACATCCGCCTCCTCAGCCCCTCAGTGTATAATATCCGCCTCCTCAGCCCCTCAGTGTATAACATCCGCCTCCTCAGCCCCTCAGTGTATAACATCCGCCTCCTCAGCCCCTCAGTGTATAATATCCGCCTCCTCAGCCCCTCAGTGTATAACATCCGCCTCCTCAGCCCCTCGGTGTCTAACATCTAGCCCCTTGCCTCCTTGAGCATAACATCCGGCTCCTTAACACCTAGAGCAGGGTTGGGCAATTAATTTTCCCGAGGGGCTACATGAGAGACCGTGACTGTTATGGAGGGCCGAACCAATAGGCCGAAATGAATTCTACTCAATATTAATCAGTATATTATAATTATTTTTTATTATTATATTAATATTGTTTTACTTAATATTGAGCAGAATTAAGTATCCTGACATCCCCCGATATATCGTTTGAACCCGAATACAGCCCCTTCTGTATATCGTATGAGTCCCCCAACAGCCCCTTATATGTGGCATGAGTCCCACAACATCCCTATACACACTGCTTGAGCCCCACACAGCCTCCCTATATACTGCATGAGCCCCACACAGCCTCCCCATATACTGCATGAGCCCCACACAGCCTCCCCATATACAGTGGGGAAACAAAAGTATTTAGTCAGCCATCATTTGAGCAAGTTCTCCCACTTACAAAGATGAGAGGCGTCTGTAATTAACATCATAGGTAGACCTCAACTATGGGAGACAAACTGAGAAAAAAAATCCAGAAAATCTCATTGTCTGTTTTTTTAACAATTTATTTGCATATTATGATGGAAAATAAGTATTTGGTCAGAAACAAACAATCAAGATTTCTGTCTCTCACAGACCTGTAACTTCTTCTTTAAGAGTCTCCTCTTTCCTCCACTCATTACCTGTAGTAATGGCACCTGTTTAAACTTGTTATCAGTATAAAAAGACACCTGTGCACACCCTCAAACAGTCTGACTCCAAACTCCACTATGGTGAAGACCAAATAGCCGTGAAGGACACCAGAAACAAAATTGTAGCCCTGCACCAGGCTGGGAAGACTGAATCTGCAATAAGCAAGCAGTTTGGTGTGATGAAATCAACTGTGGGAGCAATAATAAGAAAATCGAAGACATACAAGACCACTGATATTCTCCCAACCCCCCCCCCCCCCCCCCCCCCCCGGTTCCAGGGCTCCAAGCAAGATCTCATCCCATGGGGTCAGAATGATCACAAGAACGGTGAGCAAAAATCCCAGAACTACACGGGGGACCTAGTGAATGACCTGCATAGAGCTCGGACCACCGTAACAAAGGCTCCCATCAGTAACACACTACGCTGCCAGGGACTCAGATCCTGCAGTGCCAGACGTGTCCCCCTGCTTAAGCCAGTGCATGTCCGGGCCTGTCTGAAGTTTGCTAGAGAGCATTTGGATTATCCAGAGGAGTTTTGGGAGAATGTCCTATGGTCTGATGAAACCAAAGTAGAACTGTTTGGTAGAAACAAAACTCGTCGTGTTTGGAGGAGACAGAATGCCGAGTTGTATCCAAAGAACACCATACCTACTGTGAAGTATGGTGGTGGAAACATCATGCTTTGGGGCTGAGTCTCTGCAAAGAGACCAGGACGACTGATCTGTGTACATGAAAGAATGAATGGGGCCATATATCGTGAGATTTTGAGTGCAAACCTCCTTCAATCAGCAAGGGCATTGAAGAGGAAACATGGATGGGTCTTTCAGCATGATAATGATCCCAAGCACACCGCCAGGGCAACGAAGGAGTGGCTTCATAAGATACATATGAAGGTGCTGGAGAGGCCTAGCCAGTCTCCAGATCTCAACCCCATAGAAAACCTTTGGAGGGAGTTGAAAGTCCGTGTTGCCAAGTGAAAAGCCAAAAACATCACTGCTCTAGAGGAGATCTGCATGGGGGAATGGGCCAACATACCAACAACAGTGTGTGGCAACCTTGTGAACACTTACAGAAAACGTTTCACCTCTGTCATTGCCAACAAAGGATGTGGAACAAAATATTGAGATGAACTTTTGTTAATGACCAAATACTTATTTATCACCATAATTTGCAAAATAAATCAGACGCGGTGATTTTCTGGATTTGTTTTCTCATTGTGACTCTCATAGTTGTGGTCTACCTATGATGTCAATTACAGGCCGCTCTCATCTTTTTGAGTGGGAGAACTTGCACAATTGGGGGCTGACTAAATACTTTTTTTCCCCACTGTATAGCGTAAGCCCCCCACAGCCTCCCCATATACTGCATGACACCTCCATAGCCTCCCCATGTCCACCCAAACACCCCATACACATGAAAAAAAGAACACCTGCTCCTCACCACCTGGTGTATAACATCCAGCCCCTCGCCCAAGGTGTTTTTATTTCTTCCCCCACCATATCGTCTGCCTTTACTAATACACGACAGATCGGCCAGTGGTGCAGAGCTCACTGATACTAGCACGGTCCTGTAATTGGAGCCACGGGGTAACAAGTCCATTCATGACATGTCTCCTCCTGAATCTTCCCCAGTCACCTGTCGGTGATATTACTGAGTAGTGGAAGGAGCAGCAGCAGCAACTCAACCACAAAGTGGAGACCCCAGAATGTTAGAGAGCGGGGGGGCCGAGTGCTGAGGAGCAGAAAAGTCAACACTGTTTTGCTGACCCTATAACTGCAGAGTCCAGACCACCTCTGGTAATAACATCAGCACAAACACTGTGCATCAGCCGGGAGCTTTGTGGCCGAGCAGCTGCATGAAGATGTACATCACCAAGCACAATGCCGAGCGTCAGATGGAATGGTGTAAAGCCGCCACCACTGGAGGAGACGTGTTCTGTGCAGTGACGGATCGCACTTCTCTATCTGCATCTGATGGGGGGGTCTGGGTTTGGCAATTCCAGGAGGACGTTACCCCCTGACTACATTGTGCCACTGTACAGATGGTGGAGGAGGAGGATAATACTATGGACCGTATTCAGGGGTCGGCATTGGGCCATTATCAGGGGTCGGCATTGGGCCCTTTAGCTTCAATGTTGGGAAATCTTAATCTTGAGCACAAGACATTGCAGACAATTGTAGCTTCAGCTTCGTGAGATCAGTTTGGGAAAGACCCTTCTCCGTTTCCCATGACTGAGCCCAGTGCACAAGGTCCATACAGACATGGAGGCGGGGAGAACATGGGCGGCTGCACAATGCCCAGACCTCAGCCCCATCAGACACCAATAATGGAGATTGTTGAGCCCGGACCCCCAACCCACTTCTCCCAACATCAGGGTCTGACCTCACAAAGGCTCTTTGGGATGAAAGGGCAAAAAATCCCACAGACACCCCCAAAACCTTGTAGAGTGGGAGCCGTTATATCTGAGGAGCGACCCCATATTAATGTCTATGGGCGTAGAATGGGGGGAGGTCATGGAAGCTCCAGGAGGTACATACTTTTCTCCATATATTGGATGTGTGGGGAGGTTTTCAGGAAAATCACATTATTCTGTGTCACTATCTAGAAACCAAATATTAGGAAGACTTGCCACATTCTGACCTTATAGAACTGGAGGACACTGACGAGAAACAGTTGTTGTGATGCCAAGTCGATTGCAAAAACGATGAAGAAACATTACTCAATATTCAAGAGAAATTCCCGTTAGCAATGAAAAAATAAAATCCCCAGAAAACTGAAAAAAATCAGAATGTGACCTTGTTATGGGTCACTGCGGTGGATCCGGATCGCTCGCTCCTCCGCTATGGTTCATGCAGTTCTTCCTGGGCGATCCCCATACTGATGAAGGGCCAAGTGATCCTCTATCCTATTGACAACCCCTTTAAGCTGGCCATATGCATATGTTCGCTACCGGTCTTTCCTGTTTTTTTGTTTTTTTTTGCATGCCGTCTGCACTTTGCTTTGCCCATAAACATTACCGCACAGCAGATCCGGTGGTGTCAGCGCTGACGCAGCAGTTTCTACAGAAAACGCCGACTGCATCCTGCCATGTGACAGCGGCTCCGTGTCTGCTGGCTAACATTCACAGCACATGCGCGGCGGCCGTACTCCGCGGCGCCCCCTTACTGTACTACCCTGGAGCTACGCCTAAAAAAAATAACAACATCCAATCAGGAATGTAGTCGTCTTTTAATAATTTCTATCTCACTTTACACAGGAGAATCGCCGACCGCTTAAAGGGTCTTAGTGTGTGCGGACCACCGTACACTTCACGCTTACACGTACAGAGAAAAAAAAAAAAAACGAGAACCAGTGAGCGGACGGACGAGCTCAAACTTTAGTGCAAAAATTCACACGGGGCAGCGACTGAGTGATCCCATGGCGCCACCTGGTGGTGGATGCACTGCCACGCAAGTAAAAAGTTTAATGCTCTGCTTCTTCAATCAATACCTTATCAAGATCTGTAATTGCTGTCAGTGAACGTAAAACAGCTTTTTACATCTGCAGGATGAAGACTTGAGGATCTGCAGCGCTAGATCTGATTGCTGTCAGTGAATGGGAGCATGCTCATTCACGTCTGCAGCCATGACACCAATGCAGGCTATGATAAACCGTGCCTAGTGCCACGCTTCAGCCGGGGAGGATTTTCCTCCATGATATGTAAATGCATCCACTAACTGACAGCAAGCAGAGATTTTCAGAACAATAGGAAAGTAATTTGCATGAAGACGGGTGGTCTTGGTATGGCCGCAGCGGTCCCATACCACCTAACGAATGCCAGGCGGTATTTTATGGATGTCACTGGGATGCACTGGCCATAACACAGGCAGCTTAGCCCTGCAGTCCCCATGAAGGGTTAAGTTTGGCTCCCATGTTGCGCGCTCCTTGGTCCCCAGTCACGAGAGTTATATACGGATTGCACCAGAGAAAGTTGTAGTGCATGCACGACGGATAGTGTAAACATGTAGCCCAGCCCGGGGCGGGGGAGGGGAATGTTCACATTAAGGGGTCTCTAGCATCCCATCTTCTGTCTCCAGCTCGGCCAGCTGCCGCCTTAAAGCATTGACTCGGACCTGCAAGTCCTTGTTGTATTCGATGATGTGGATCATCTCCTCGTAGGCGTCCTCCAGGTACTTAGAAGATCTGTTCCAGCGCAGGAAGACCCCTGAGGATTAAAGCAAAGCGTCAAGATGTATGAAGAATGGGGAGAGGACAGTGGATGGCGGTATATGGAGGACGGAGAGCGGACAGTAGATGACGGTATATGGAGGATATAGAGCGGACAGTAGATGACGGTATATGGAGGATGGAGAGCGGACAGTAGATGACGGTATATGGAGGATGGAGAGCGGACAGTGGAAGGCGGTATATGGAGGATGGAGAGCGGACAGTAGATGGCGGTATATGGAGGATGGAGAGCGGACAGTAGATGGCGGTATATGGAGGATGGAGAGCGGACAGTAGATGACGGTATATGGAGGATATAGAGCGGACAGTAGATGACGGTATATGGAGGACGGAGAGCGGACAGTAGATGACGGTATATGGAGGACGGAGAGCGGACAGTAGATGGCGGTATATGGAGGACGGAGAGCGGACAGTGGATGACGGTATATGGAGGACGGAGAGAGGACAGTAGATGACGGTATATGGAGGACGGAGAGAGGACAGTAGATGACGGTATATGGAGGATGGAGAGTGGACAGTAGATGGCGGTATATGGAGGACGGAGAGAGGACAGTAGATGACGGTATATGGAGGACGGAGAGCGGACAGTAGATGGCGGTATATGGAGGACGGAGAGCGGACAGTGGATGACGAGTATATGGAGGATGGAGAGCGGACAGTAGATGACAGTATATGGAGGATGGAGAGCGGACAGTAGATGACGGTATATGGAGGACGGAGAGCGGACAGTAGATGACGGTATATGGAGGATGGAGAGCGGACAGTAGATGACGGTATATGGAGGACGGAGAGCGGGCAGTAGATGACGGTATATGGAGGATGGAGAGCGGACAGTAGATGGCGGTATATGGAGGATATAGAGCGGACAGTAGATGACGGTATATGGAGGATGGAGAGAGGACAGTAGATGGCGGTATATGGAGGATGGAGAGCGGACAGTAGATGACAGTATATGGAGGATGGAGAGCGGACAGTAGATGACGGTATATGGAGGACGGAGAGCGGACAGTAGATGACGGTATATGGAGGATGGAGAGCGGACAGTAGATGACGGTATATGGAGGATGGAGAGCGGACAGTAGATGGCGGTATATGGAGGATGGAGAGCGGACAGTAGATGACGGTATATGGAGGACGGAGAGCGGACAGTAGATGACGGTATATGGAGGATGGAGAGCGGACAGTAGATGGCGGTATATGGAGGATGGAGAGCGGACAGTAGATGACGGTATATGGAGGATGGAGAGCGGACAGTAGATGGCGGTATATGGAGGACGGAGAGCGGACAGTAGATGACGGTATATGGAGGATGGAGAGCGGACAGTAGATGGCGGTATATGGAGGATGGAGAGCGGACAGTAGATGGCGGTATATGGAGGATGGAGAGCGGACAGTAGATGACGGTATATGGAGGATGGAGAGCGGACAGTAGATGGCGGTATATGGAGGATGGAGAGCGGACAGTAGATGACGGTATATGGAGGATGGAGAGCGGACAGTAGATGACGGTATATGGAGGATGGAGAGCGGACAGTAGATGGCGGTATATGGAGGATGGAGAGCGGACAGTAGATGGCGGTATATGGAGGATGGAGAGCGGACAGTAGATGACGGTATATGGAGGATGGAGAGCGGACAGTAGATGGCGGTATATGGAGGATGGAGAGCGGACAGTAGATGACGGTATATGGAGGATGGAGAGCGGACAGTAGATGACGGTATATGGAGGATGGAGAGCGGACAGTAGATGGCGGTATATGGAGGACGGAGAGCGGACAGTAGATGACGGTATATGGAGGATGGAGAGTGGACAGTAGATGGCGGTATATGGAGGATGGAGAGCAGGCAGTAGATATTAGAGAGCTGTACATTATGGCCATATAAGCAGAGTACAGGAACAGATGACGGACTCACCTTCCCACAGCAGCAGACTCTGGGGGGCCACGGAGGGCCAGATGACCAGTCCATTGGCTTCATACAAAGGGTTGGTGAATCTGTGGAGCTCGTCGGGTTGGTTCACCCAGGACCAGAGCGACAGCGTCTTCTGCCTCAGCTTCAGCTTATTCCTGCAGAGATGATACAGCCAGTGACACATTCACCCCATCTATCCCCCCAGGGGACGGCCATATTGGAGGCGCTCACTTTCCTACCGTACGGTCTGTGCTATATGGCGGCTACAAATAATGGGAGGTTATGGCCAGAAAAGCGTCTGAGCCCAACGACTACCAACCAGGGACCCTCTAGTAGGGTGGAGCCCCCTGTACCCACAGGCTGGGGCTGCACTAACCTCTCAAAGTCATTGTTGCCCAGGAAGGTGCCGAATTGAGAGGCGTAGGCGTGCTCGAACAGCGTGACCAGGAACCGTTCATTAAACTCAAAGGAGCAGGGGAACTGGCGCAGGATCTGCCAGACGCAGTCCAGGAACAGCAGGAACGTCGGGGCTTCCCACCTCTGCTTGCTGTTGGAGTAGGCGGACTGAGCACAGCGGTGCTGAAATGGATGACCGGCCTGGGAAGAGGATAGATATCAGCGTGTACCGGCCAAACATCCCCAGGAATCGGGGAGCAGGGGGGTGAGGGAAGGTTTCCAGCAACTAAACAGTCTACCAATAGTCTGAACAGGTTCTAAACTCTCTAAAATACCTTAATGGAGACCTGACACAAAGGATTCTCCGTACGAGCACGGTGATATCAAACTTCGAGGGTTTATATTTATATTAGTGGGTAAAAAAGAAAAAAAAAAAAAAAAAAAAGACAATGACGGCGCTTTGATTTTTACCATTTTCATACACTGGACTTTTATACACAAAGCCAATTTTTTTTTTATTATTTATTGTCAAAATTGTATATTTTTGTAAGATGTTGTAATTTTTTTTAATTTGCCTTGAACTTATGATCATATACATATTTATAGAGGTAATCGCCATCTATGAAGTCCAGCACTTGGCCAGGCTTCCTGTACTCACCTGTAGCCATTCCTTCTCCACCAGAGCCTCAAACCCCCGGATGCTTCTGCACTTGGGTTCCAGAATGATCTGCGCCAGCGAGGTCACTTGTAACGTGGAGTCCATGCCCTCCGATCCGTGCACCAAGACGGACGCCCCCTCCCTATGCGAGAGGCATACGCATTAACCCCTTATAGTGCATGCTACAGTACCACTCTCGGCATAGAATGGACTCTCTACCGCCCCCTTCTTGTCAACGAGTAAAACATAATATGTTCGGAAACGATCAAACATAAATCCGGCACAAATAGGCTACTAATATGTCAGATTCGGCGACCAACTCCGACCACATTCACTCATCTCTACCGGCGACACTTATGTGATGGGACAGTCCGCCGGGGGTAGGTGCTCACCGGTCGATGCACTGGGCTGCCAGGCAGGCGGTGGTCAGGATCTCCTTGATGTGGCTCAGCCAGTTGGAGGCCTCCAGTTTGCTGAGCCAGCGGTCCATGTTGTGGGACTGATCGTTACAGGCCTCCACCAGTTTTATCAGACTCTCCTGCAGAATGTTAAACCTACAAGTCCAGGGAAAAAAAAAAAAAAAAAAATACTTGATTTTTTTGGGGGTGCAAGATCAGTGTTCAGGTCCCCATTTCCAGTCTGGAGGCAAATATTGAAGAGGATATTTATTATTGCTTTAACTCCTTCAGGACAGGGCAATTTTTAATTTTTTCGTTTTAGTTTCTCCCCATCCCCCGTCTACTACTACTTTTTTTTAATTTTTCCATCCACACAGCAATACGTGACGAGTTGTTTTAATGGAACCATTCACTTTACCATATAATGCACTGAGAAGCGGGAAAAGAATTCCAAGTGGTGAAAAATATGCAACGCCACCATTGATTTTTGTTTTTATGATGCTCATTGTATGGTAAAAAAATGACCCGGTAAGGCTATGTTCACATTTGCGTTGTGCGGTGCTGCGTCGGCGACGCAACGCACAACGCAAACCAAAACGCATTGTTTTGTGACGCTGGCGTCCTTTTTTGGCATGATTTTGGACGCAAAAAAAAATGCAACTTGCTGCGTCCTCTGCGCTCTGACGCGTGCGCCAAAAAAGACGCATGCGTCACAAAACGCAATGCAACGCATGTCCATGCGCCCCCATGTTAAATATAGGGGTGCATGACGCATGCGTCGCTGCGGCTGCGCCCGACGCAGCCCGGCAGAACGCAAATGTGAACGTAGTCTAACACGACTCTCCTCCAGGTCAGTACTATTACAGCAATACCATTTTTTTTTTTTTTACATTTAAGTGGTGAAAAAAAAAAAAGCCTGATGTTTGTAAATGAAATAAAAAAATAAATAAAATTTGTGTCGCCATTTTCCGAAACCCGTAAATTTATACCTTTCCCCATCAATACAATTGTGTGAGGTCTTGTTTTTTTTGTTGTATGGTGAGCTGATATTTTCAGTAACACAATTTCGGAGTACCTCTGACATTTTGATCATTCATTGTTTTTTTTTTTTTTTTTTTTTTAATCAGATAGGTGTGGTGACAAAAAAAAAAAATAATAATTTTTCCCCCTCTTTACTGATGGGGAAAATTCATTTTATATTTTAACAGATCTGATTTTTATGCACGCAGCCATACCAGGTAAAGTCCGTCTTTTTCCTCCTAAACAAACTACAGCACCACAGTATTGTGGTATATTGTGTAAATTGCAGTCTCATTTGGAGCACAGCATGTAGCCCCCTACAGCAGGCCCCCAGTTGTTATAATAACACACCCTGACACTGAGTAGTGGGGTGGCGGTGGGGGGGGGGTCGAAGAATGTTGGTGGGCTGTCATGTCATTTTCCAATTACCGAAGCTCCACCGATTCTGGAACAGTTTTTCTTTCTTTTCTGTGCCCCTCCGTTCCAAAGTTATGCCCCTGATAAAAGTGTTGTAAATTTTCCCTTCAGCCAACTGGGTGACCACCATAGAACTACTCTGTGGGAGTCCGCCTTTTTCTCCTCTGATGCTGGCCAATTAAAATAAAGCCACACCCCTAGAGAGGTCCTGTTGGACACACCCATTTAGTTGCAGGGAATTCTTACATTTATATTTCTATGGGGTATAACACTGGAATCGAAGCGCACAGAAGAATAAGAAAAACTGTTCCAGAATCAGCGGAGCGCCACCAGGAGGAGATACTCCTTCCAGTGAAAGGTCCTCTTTAAAAGGCAATGTTTTAATCAGTGAAAACTCCCTTTACTGGGTGAAAAACAGCTCCCTCTTTAGTTGATCCTGGCGATTTTAGATAGGAAAAACCAAGGCCAAACCAAGGCCAAAACAGCTGAATGGACGTTCATATCAGACCAAGAGAAACCCATCCACGCCAACAATGCAGCTCATCGAGGAAAGTCCCCCCAAAAAGAGGCACCCCCAATGTTTTTGGAGGTTAAGGGGGTTCGTACTGATCAAACAACATCATGCAACAAGGCTTGTACTTTTATCAGACAGTGTGTTTCATTTTTTCATTCAGGGGCAAAGAAAAAAAAATTGCAATTTCAGTGTATTTGTTATGCGATACTAGGAGGAAGCTTAAAAATCACAATCTGCGACTCGCATGATTGAGCTGTGCATGGCCACGCCTGGTTTTGCTAAGCTCCGCCCACTTTTAAGGAAAAATGTGGCGACAGAGAAAAATTAAAAGGTCACAAATTACGGCATATGTAGGATATGCACCATAATTTGCACCCTTTTAAACACAAGGGTATTATTGTATATGCACCCCAATCTTTTCATGCAAATCTCTGGCTCAAACGCAGGTAAAGAAAAAAAAATAAAAAAAATTACATATATACAGGTCCTTCTCAAAAAATTAGCATATAGTGTTAAATTTCATTATTTACCATAATGTAATGATTACAATTAAACTTTCATATATTATAGATTCATTATCCACCAACTGAAATTTGTCAGGTCTTTTATTGTTTTAATACTGATGATTTTGGCATACAACTCCTGATAACCCAAAAAACCTGTCTCAATAAATTAGCATATTTCACCCATCCAATCAAATAAAAGTGTTTTTTAATAACAAACAAAAAAACCATCAAATAATAATGTTCAGTTATGCACTCAATACTTGGTGGGGAATCCTTTGGCAGAAATGACTGCTTCAATGCGGCGTGGCATGGAGGCAATCAGCCTGTGACACTGCTGAGATGTTATGGAGGCCCAGGATGCTTCAATAGCGGCCTTAAGCTCATCCAGAGTGTTGGGTCTTGCGTCTCTCAACTTTCTCTTCACAATATCCCACAGATTCTCTATGGGGTTCAGGTCAGGAGAGTTGGCAGGCCAATTGAGCACAGTAATACCATGGTCAGTAAACCATTTACCAGTGGTTTTGGCACTGTGAGCAGGTGCCAGGTCGTGCTGAAAAATGAAATCTTCATCTTCATAAAGCATTTCAGCCGATGGAAGCATGAAGTGCTCCAAAATCTCCTGATAGCTAGCTGCATTGACCCTGCCCTTGATGAAACACAGTGGACCAACACCAGCAGCTGACATGGCCCCCCACACCATCACTGACTGTGGGTACTTGACACTGGACTTCAGGCATTTTGGCATTTCCTTCTCCCCAGTCTTCCTCCAGACTCTGGCACCTTGATTTCCGAATGACATGCAAAATTTGCTTTCATCAGAAAAAAGTACTTGGGACCACTTAGCAACAGTCCAGTGCTGCTTCTCTGTAGCTCAAAAGTGGCTTTACCTGGGGAATGCGGCACCTGTAGCCCATTTCCTGCACACGCCTGTGCACGGTGGCTCTGGATGTTTCCACACCAGACTCAGTCCACTGCTTCCTCAGGTTCCCCAAGGTCTGGAATCGGTCCTTCTCCACAATCTTCCTCAGGGTCCGGTCTCCTCTTCTCGTTGTACAGCGTTTTCTGCCACATTGTTTCCTTCCAACAGACTTACCATTGAGGTGCCTTGATACAGCACTCTGGGAACAGCCTATTTGTTGAGAAATTTCTTTCTGGGTCTTACCCTCTTGCTTGAGGGTGTCAATGATGGCCTTCTTGACATCTGTCAGGTCGCTAGTCTTACCCATGATGGGGGTTTTGAGTAATGAACCAGGCAGGGAGTTTATAAAAGCCTCAGGTATCTTTTGCATGTGTTTAGAGTTAATTAGTTGATTCAGAAGATTAGGGTAATAGGTCGTTTAGAGAACCTTTTCTTGATATGCTAATTTATTGAGACAGGTTTTTTGGGTTATCAGGAGTTGTATGCCAAAATCATCAGTATTAAAACAATAAAAGACCTGACAAATTTCAGTTGGTGGATAATGAATCTATAATATATGAAAGTTTAATTGTAATCATTACATTATGGTAAATAATGAAATTTAACACTATATGCTAATTTTTTGAGAAGGACCTGTATGTGTGTGTGTGTGTGTGTGTGTGTGTGTGTGTGTGTGTGTGTGTGTGTGTGTGTGTGTGTGTGTGTGTGTGTGTGTATGTATATATATATATATATATATATATATATATATATATATATATATATATATATATATATATATATATATATATATATATATATATCAAAGGTCATGTAATGGCAGCATGTTACGGATTACAAGCCTGAACATAATAATCCGGTCACTATGGAAACACACGTACATAGATTCATGGAACTGTTTTGAAAGCAAACTGTCGTTGTTGCCCATAGCAACTAATAACAGTGCAGCTGTCATTTTTCAAATTTGAAATCTATAAACGCTGATCTACGATTGGTTGCTACGGGCAGCAAAGACAGGGTTTTTTTGTTTTTTTGTTAAATGAAGACGATTAAGCAACCTTAAGACGCCCATATCTCCCCAAGACCTCGAATGTCGTTGTGGATGGAAAAATAATAAAGTTGTGGTTCTTGGAAGAAAAAAAAAAAAAAAAAGGTTTGGGCCTTAAAGGGTCAAAATCAAATGTTTCAGTTTGTTGTTCCCTGTTATCAGCCATTCTAGCTGACGACAGTATTCTTCAATGTGATGAGTGCCCCCATGACAACTCCTCTGTGTCACATATGTGTGGGTGTGTAACCTCACTGGTGGTCCTATAATGTGGTATTACCCCAGCACCGGATCCCATCCCGTTACCGTTCGATGGCTTTGTGGATCCTCCTCCACTGCGGGTAGTAGGCCTCCTGCTCAAAGCCGCCCCCCCTGGCCCTCGCCTGCTGGGCCACGTTCAGCGAGCGGGTATCTATGATGTATCCTCGTTTTCCGGGTCGTAACGTGGCGTTGATGAGCTTCTCGTCCTCCTTACAGCGTCGGCCATTGGTGCTGGTGAGCGGCTGACTGCTGCGCATCATCACCTGCAACACAGGACACAGAACCCTGACCTGCCGAGCTTACACTCCGAGCACCCTGTCTGTAAGTCACCTACTGGGACACTACTCCAATCACATCCAAAGCTGCATTAACACACCGCGTATATATGCTGAAGTTTGCACACACTAAGTACAGCAGTCACCCGAGAGCAACTGCTGCGATCAGAGCCAGCTCCAGTCTCTAAACATGAACCGCTTAGATGCCGCTGTTAATTGGGACACGGGCATTTAAAGGGAATCTGTCAACAGATTTTTGCCACCTAATATGAGAGCAGCATAATGGAAAAACAAAGACCCTGATTCCAGCGATTTACAACTTACTATGCTACTTGCTGTAGTTTTGATAGAATCAGTGTTTTATCATCAAGAGATTATCACTGCAGGACTAGTTGTCTCCTGCCTCATGGTCCAACCACGCCCCCAGCACCGATTGGCAGCTCTCTGTATACACTAAGCTGAAAGCTGCCAATCAGTGATGTGGGCGGGGTTATACACAGCTCAGCATTCTGAGCACTGCTAGATCTGCAGCAGATTAACCTATATCAAGCAGCCATATAAGTGATACATCACTGTCAGATTACAAAAACCCTGCTGACGGATTCTGTTTAAGAAATTGGAAGGGGGGAGGGAAGCTGTCACCCCACATCCCCCTTTGCAACAGGTTCTCATGGCACCAAGGCACCTACTGAACTTAAAAAAAAATTATAACTCAAAATATTAATAAATAACTAAAGTCGCCCGGTCACTTTTACTGCACAATGAAAGTTGCAAAACAAACCCAACTGAACTCCTTTTTTTTCGCCATTTGATCCCACGTGAAAATTTCTTCCCATCGCAAAAATCTAAATTGGCCACAGCAGGAAGGGGTTAATGGTGCTGCATTATTCTCTACGTATAACACCTGCTATAGCACCAGACGGGAGAGAAATGCAGCTCTGGATGTGACTGGAGTAGAAGCATCGTTCTGCCTGGTTTGTAGGGATCTCTATTCCCAGGACGGCAGAGGGGCGTGGGACCAGATGGCTGTCGCCCCAAAAAATTTACCAGGAAGAGATAACATTTTCCAATAAATTAGTAAAAGAAAATGTAAAATCTCAGTCCACCGAGAAAAGATTTAGTCTCGGCCACATGGAGCGGTCGGCCATTGTCTGGTGAGGGAGACAGCAGAAAAAGGCCGCTGTGCAGCAGAGCCGACGGAGCGGTGCGGGCGGGGGCAGGGATTGATGGTCTGATCTGTGGCGGGGACAGTTCACTCCACAATCAGTGCATTCACAAGGAGCCCGGCTGACAACCGCCGCGGGGGAGGGGACGGCAGCACTCGTCGGGGGAGGGGACGGCAGCACTCGTCAGGGGAGGGGACGGCAGCACTCGTCAGGGGAGGGGACGGCAGCACTCGTCAGGGTCGGGGTAGGGGACGACAGCACTCGTCAGGGTCGGGGGAGGGGACGACAGCACTCGTCAGGGGCGGGGGAGGGGACGACAGCACTCGTCAGGGGCGGGGGAGGGGACGACAGCACTCGTCAGGGTCGGGGGAGGGGACGGCAGCACTCGTCAGGGGAGGGGACGGCAGCACTCGTCAGGGGAGGGGACGGCAGCACTCGTCAGGGTCGGGGGAGGGGACGACAGCACTCGTCAGGGTCGGGGAGGGGACGACAGCACTCGTCAGGGGCGGGGGAGGGGACGACAGCACTCGTCAGGGGCGGGGACGACAGCACTCGTCAGGGTCGGGGGAGGGGACGGCAGCACTCGTCAGGGTCGGGGACGGCAGCACTCGTCGGGGGAGGGGACGGCAGCACTCGTCAGGGGAGGGGACGGCAGCACTCGTCAGGGTCGGGGGAGGGGACGGCAGCACTCGTCAGGGGAGGGGACGGCAGCACTCGTCAGGGTCGGGGGAGGGGACGACAGCACTCGTCAGGGTCGGGGGGGGGGGACGACAGCACTCGTCAGGGTCGGGGACGACAGCACTCGTCAGGGTCGGGGGAGGGGACGGCAGCACTCGTCAGGGTCGGGGCGCCCCACATACACAGCCGGGGACGAGTGCCAGCAGAGGATCAGCCCCCTATTCCAAGACTCTGCCCCCTGCTTAGGGGACAGGTCAGTGACCTACTCAATCAGCACACGCTTATCCTGAAATACTCTGTGCTGCTGGAAGACCCTGTCACATGCAGCCCAGTCCTCACATATCACTGACCACACCCACCTCGGTGCTGAAATACTCTGTGCTGCAGGAGGACCTTTCCAGGCATCAAGTCATACGTTCCTAGTCCTCACCAGCGTAAGTCAATACTTCCACAAAAACCAAAATACTCCTCTGCTGAAATACTCTGCGCTGCAGTGACTGCTCGCAAGATCTGTGCACTACTCTGCTAAAATACTCTGTTCTGCTGGGGACCCCGCATCGTCTACTATGTAATTTAATAACCGGACAGCGCCCAAAAGATCAGCGCTCTCCTCTCCTGAAATACTCTGTGCTGATGGGAACCCTGCTCCTTCCACTACGTAACCCTCATCCTGACGGACTGATGGGGAGACTCGTTCTCTTGGGTCTTCTCATTGGACGGCGCAAGTACAAGATGTCACTGATTGACAGGTGCTCGATGCATGACTGACACCTGAAAAGATCTGCTCATAATGTCAGAATGTGGGCACATTATATGTACAGGAGCCCCCCACAGATAACAGAGACCCCTGTCTCCTGGAGAACAGATAATGACCCCACCAGCAGAATAGTGAGTGCAGCTCTGGGGTATAATACAGGATGTAACTCAGGATCAGTAATATAATGTATGTACACAGTGACTGCACCAGCAGAATAGTGAGTGCAGCTCTGGGGTATAATACAGGATGTAACTCAGGATCAGTAATGTAATGTATGTGCACAGTGACTGCACCAGCAGAATAGTGAGTGCAGCTCTGGGGTATAATACAGGAGGTAACTCAGGATCAGTAATGTAATGTATGTACACAGTGACTGCACCAGCAGAATAGTGAGTGCAGCTCTGGGGTATAATACAGGATGTAACTCAGGATCAGTAATGTAATGTATGTACACAGTGACTGCAGAATAGCGAGCGCAGCTCTGGGGTATAATACAGGATGTCACTCTGGATCAGTACAGTTCTGTAGGGGTAATACAGACTGGTGTACTCACCATCCCATTCTTCCTGTGATAATAGCTCAGCACTGGGAATCTCCCGCCCTGACGGAACGCCGCCACCTTACGAAGAGACTCATCGTCAATGGACTTCGGTACAATGACAACGGAGGGGTAGGACGGACAGACGGAAAAGTCTTGGTTCACGTCACTCAGTCTCCAATCTTCAGTCTGACGGATGAATGTGACATGAGAGAGAGAAGGGAAAGAAACACGGTAAAGTAACAGAAGCCGCCCCCAGGGTCCTACACACCCAGGACATCCCACCATTAATACAGGGGAGGTCCGCCTCCATCACATTGGTTAATATCCAACGTCTCATCTTCCCAGGAGTCCTGGATGCCAAGTGTTCCCCATAATGTAACCCTGCTGTAAAACAACTGTAAGCGCCAATATACAGACAGGGCTGTAATCCGCCCCCTTAATACCACACCGAAAAAACAGTAGATCAATTAAAAAGGAACCTACAAAGAATAAATAGCCACTCAGAATTTTTTTTTTTTTTTTTTTTTACTTCACTATAATTCAATTTATTCAGAACATTTAAAAAGTGATAATAAAAATGGGGAGAATCACAAAGGAAAATGGTGAAAAAATGAATCATATACAGTGTGTGTAATATATATATATATACACCGTATATATATATATATATATATATATATATATATATATATATATATATACACACACACACATATATAATACATGGACCTCCTACATACATCAATAAAAAAATAGGATTAACCTGATTGCTAAATGGCGTAGCAATAAAAAAGTCAACACGCCAGAATTAAGTTTTATTGGTCTCCGCAACATTGCATTAAAATGCAATAACGAGCGATCAAAAGAACATATCTGCACCAAAATGGTATCATTAAAAACGTCAGCTCAGCACGCAAAAAATTAGCCCTCAATTTTTTACCAAAGTTTGGAATTTTTTTTTCACCACTTAGATAAAAAAGAACTAAGACATGTTTGGTGTCTATGAACTCGTAATGACCTGGAGAATCATAATGGCAGCTCAGTTTTAGCATTTAGTGAACCTACCGTATATACTCGAGTATAAGCCGACCCGAGTATAAGCCGACCCCCCTAATTTTGCCACAAAAAACTGGGAAAACGTATTGACTCGAGTATAAGCCTAGGGTGGAAATGCAGCATTTAACGGTGAATTTCAATAATAAAAATAGATCATTATTTCCCCATAGCTGTGCCATATAGTGCTCTGCACCGTTCATTATTTCCCCATAGCTGTGCCATATAGTGCTCTGCACTGTTCATTATTGCCCTACAGCTCTGCCCCATATAGTGCTCTGTACCGTTCATTATTGCCCTATAGCTGTGCCCCATATAGTGCTCTGCACCGTTCATTATTTCCCCATAGCTGTGCCCCATATAGTGCTCTGCACCGTTCATTATTGCCCTATAGCTGTGCCATATAGTGCTCTGCACCGTTCATTATTGCCCTATAGCTGTGCCATATAGTGCTCTGCACCGTTCATTATTGCCCTATAGCTGTGCCCCATATAGTGCTCTACACCGTTCATTATTTCCCCATAGCTGTGCCCCATATAGTGCTCTACACCGTTCATTATTTCCCCATAGCTGTGCCATATAGTGCTCTGCACCGTTTATTATTGCCCTATAGCTCTGCCCCATATAGTGCTCTGCACCGCTCATTATTTCTCCATAGCTGTGCCCCATATAGTGCTCTACACCGTTCATTATTTCCCCATAGCTGTGCCCCATATAGTGCTCTACACCGTTCATTATTTCCCCATAGCTGTGCCATATAGTGCTCTGCACCGTTTATTATTGCCCTATAGCTCTGCCCCATATAGTGCTCTGCACCGCTCATTATTTCTCCATAGCTGTGCCCCATATAGTGCTCTACACCGTTCATTATTTCCCCATAGCTGTGCCATATAGTGCTCTGCACCGTTTATTATTGCCCTATAGCTCTGCCCCATATAGTGCTCTGCACCGCTCATTATTTCCCCATAGCTGTGCCATATAGTGCTCTGCACCGTTCATTATTTCCCCATAGCTGTGCCATATAGTGCTCTGCACCGTTCATTATTTCCCCATAGCTGTGCCATATAGTGCTCTGCACCGTTCATTATTTCCCCATAGCTGTGCCATATAGTGCTCTGTACCGTTCATTATTGCCCTATAGCTCTGCCCCATATAGTGCCCTGTACCGTTCATTATTTCCCCATAGCTGTGCCATATAGTGCTCTGTACCGTTCATTATTGCCCTATAGCTCTGCCCCATATAGTGCTCTGCACCGTTCATTATTTCCCCATAGCTGTGCCATATAGTGCTCTGCACTGTTCATTATTGCCCTATAGCTCTGCCCCATATAGTGCCCTGTACCGTTCATTATTTCCCAATAGCTGTGCCATATAGTGCTCTGTACCGTTCATTATTGCCCTATAGCTGTGTCCCATACAGTGCTCTGTACCGTTCATTATTTCCCCATAGCTGTGCCATATAGTGCTCTGCACTGTTCATTATTGCCCTATAGCTGTGCCCCATATAGTGCTCTGCACCGTTCATTATTTCCCCATAGCTGTGCCATATAGTGCTCTGCACCGTTCATTATTGCCCTATAGCTCTGCCCCATATAGTGCTCTGTACCGTTCATTATTGCCCTATAGCTGTGCCCCATACAGTGCTCTGCACCGTTCATTATTTCCCCATAGCTGTGCCATATAGTGCTCTGCACTGTTCATTATTGCCCTATAGCTCTGCCCCATATAGTGCTCTGTACCGTTCATTATTGCCCTATAGCTGTGCCCCATACAGTGCTCTGTACCGTTCATTATTGCCCTATAGCTCTGCCCCATATAGTGCTCTGCACTGTTCATTATTGCCCTATAGCTCTGCCCCATACAGTGCTCTGTACCGTTCATTATTGCCCTATAGCTCTGCCCCATATAGTGCTCTGCACCGTTCATTATTGCCCTATAGCTGTGCCCCATATAGTGCTCTGCACCGTTCATTATTGCCCTATAGCTCTGCCCCATATAGTGCTCTGCACCGTTCATATTGCCCTATAGCTGTGCCCCATATAGTGCTCTGCACCGTTCATTATTGCCCTATAGCTCTGCCCCATATAGTGCTCTGCACGTTCATTATTGCCCTATAGCTCTGCCCCATATAGTGCTCTGCACCGTTCATTATTGCCCTATAGCTGTGCCCCATACAGTGCTCTGTACCGTTCATTATTGCCCTATAGCTCTGCCCCATATAGTGCTCTGCACGTTCATTATTGCCCTATAGAAAGCTCTGCCATTGTCGCTGCTGCTGCTACAGTAAAAAAAAACAAAAAACCACATACTCACCTCTCTTGCTTGTAGCTCCCAGCGTCCGGTCCCGGCGTCTCTGCACTGACTGATCAGGCAGAGGGCGCCGCGCACACTGTATGCGTCATCGCGCCCTCTGACCTGAACAGTCAGAGCGCAGAGACACCAGGAAGATGGAGCGGCGCCCGGCGGCTGGAACGGGGACAGGTAAATATGTGATACTTACCTGGTCCCGGCGTCCGGCTCCCTCTGCCTGTCACACGGTCTTCGGTGCCGCAGCTCTTCCTGTCAGCGGTCACCGGCACCGCTGACTAGAGAAATGACTATGTGGCTCCACCCCTATGGCAGGTGGAGCCGCCTATTCATTTCTCTAATGAGCGGTCCCACGTGACCGCTGATAGAGGAAGAACTGCAGCACCGAAGACCGTGGGACGGCAGGGGGAGCGTCAGGATCGCTGGAAGCAGGTAAGTATGCCTCAGCGCCCTCACCCGCCGACCCTGCCACCCACCTTGACTCGAGTATAAGCCGAGAGGGGCACTTTCAGCCCAAAAATTTGGGCTGAAAATCTCAGCTTATACTCGAGTATATACGGTAATAAAAAAAAAAAAAAAAAAACACAACAAAAAAAAACTAGTGTGGGATTGCACTTTTTTTGCAATTTCACCGCACTTGGAATTTTTTTCCCGCTTTCTAGTACACGACTTGGTAAAACCAATGGTGTCGTTCAAAAGTACAACTCATCCCACAAAAAAAAAAATAAGCCCTCACATGGCCATATTGACGGAAAAATAAAAAAGTTATGGCTCTGGGAAGGAGGGGAGGGGAAAACGAAAACGCAAAACAAAAAAAAAAAAAACTCTGGTCATGAAGGGGTTAAAGGTTTTTCACCATTTTCCTCTGTATGCTTCTAACCTTTTTATGTCATTTTCTTGAATGTTCTGAATAAATTGAATTATAGTAAAAAAATTCTTATGTTCTTATGGTACTTTGTGTTTGCTAACTGTGTAAGAAGGCTAATGGATGGTTAGAATACCCTTGGAAACCCTTGTGTAAGTATGTTAGCACAGCTGAAAACAGTTTGGCTGATTAGAGAACCTATAAACCTGACCTTCTTTTGAGCTAGTTGAAAATCTGGAGCATTACACTTGTTGGTTCCGTTAAACCATTAAAATGGCCAGAAAAATAGAACTTTCATATGACACTCGACAGTCTATTCTTGTTCTTAGAAATAAAGGCTATTCCATGTGAGAAATTACCAAAAAAAACTGGAGATTTCCTACAACGGTGTGTACTACTCCGTTAATTTTTATTTTCACGGCTCTGCGTTATAAATTTTAGTGAAACACTTGAGGGTTCAAAGTCGCATTCATCACTTCTTGTCACTTGGCGAGAGAGAGGGAGAGGGAGAGACTTCCACTGCAGACTAAAAACGTTTCTTTGAATGTTTTTTTCCAAACGACGGGCCGTCAAATTCCGCAGGATCTCTCTCTGCAAATCTTTTTGCGGGATCCTGTTTTCTCAACTACGTATTTCGACGGGAGCTCAAAGACGGAAGTGTGAAAGAGGCATAAGTAAACTTAGTGCAGCAGATGAAAGACACAATGTTACTTCCCTTCTAAATCAGAAGATGTCCAGCAGTGCCATCAGTTCAGGACTGGCAGTAATCAATGGGACCAACTACACACATCGACTGTTCAGAGAAGTCGCCTTATTGGAAGAATTGTGACTAGAAACGAGCTGATCAGGCAGAATTCCAATTAACCTATTGCCATGTTTTTACTGGGAAATTCGATGTCTACATTTAATGTCCCGCAGAGCCCTGACCTCACATCGTCCAGTCTGTCTGGGATCACATCACAGAGACAGAAGGATCCGCACAAGCCTCACACACAGAAGATCTGGGGTCAGGTCTCCAAGATGTTTGGAACAACCTCCAATAGAGATCCTACATAGAAAAGAAAATGATGATGTGCTATGAAGCCCAGCTTCATGGGAGTACCAAAATGGCAGTAATAGGGACAAGAGTAGTGAAATATGTATATGTATGGATGTATGACTAGAAGTAATTTAACATCTGTCCTGAGACTGCAGTTCTCACAGGGGTCACAGCATATGTTATCCTGAGAAGGCAGTCTCCTGTCTCCAATCTCTCCAGGGGATCTTGCTAAGAACCACGAAGTGGAAACATTTCACACCTTCTGGCTCTTTTGAAGAGAAATGCCAATTACAGCCTGACACTATCGATCTATGAGAAAAGTTACACAAAGTTTCAGAGAAAATAATATATTCATTGGTGGAGTGGACATGGTCCAGTCACAAACCACCAATTATAATATTAACATGAGTGGCTGGTCTAGAAATTTGACCTCCAGGTTGACTCCATAAATTAGGCCTACACACAAAGAAAGATGTTCGCATGTGAGGGCAGCCTGGAAAGCTGATGTGAGCCATTCCATATTTTCCCCACCCTCAGGGGGCAGAATACCAGAATGCAAAGTTCGACATTTCTGTAAGTTTATCCCTTTATTTTATCACTGTTTTTGCATATTTGTATGTCACTTTTTATTCCCATATTTTTATACCCTTTTTATTGTAAGCACTGTACCTTTTCTATTAAAGCTTAAAACTTTAATAAGTCTGAACCTTGTATGCTCTAAAAGAATCCGTAGCCTTAAAGTGTGTGATCCTTATGATTGGCATATAGTAGCAGTAATATTTCCGGGACTCATCGCCCGTGTGTTCGGTGAGTGGTGGCAGCGAGTATGAGCGGGGTGTGTGGCCTGTGTCGGTGTGTGATTTATGCTCCCATTACAGCATAGGACAGAGGTTGAATGCTGGACTGAGTGAGAGGAGATAGATTAACCTTTGCAGGCACAACCCCAAGTCATGTGCTGAGACGTGGGTACGTGACAAATTCAAGTAAGCCCCAACTACCATTGTAAGCTATTGGCACCCTTTGATCACTTAGAAAGCGGGACCAAAGCTACGGGGGGGCCAGAACGTGCCGCTGTCAGGGATTGACAGTGGCATTTAAGTGGTTAAATTGTTCCGATCGCTGAAGTTAGAGGCAGGTGCTGGCTGTATAGCACAGCGGAAACTGACGTGTATGGAACGGGCTCAGCTCCTGGAGACCAGATGTAGGAGCCAGAACATTGCATCTCTGTACACTGGGCAGTGGCCGTTCTCAGGCACCGCAGCTCAGCTCCTATTGACTTCAAGAGAAGCTGAGCTGCAGTACTCGATCGCAGCCACTACACAGTGTACGGCGCTGTCCTGTTTTGGCGCCATACACCGTACATAACCTGGAAGCTGCTAATATCTGATCGACGGGGTCCCTGGTGTCAGAAACAGAACGATCTTGTACTGATGGCAAATCACAACCATTTTTTTTCTTCCAGGAGGGAAATATCCCTTTAATTGTTGTATCTTCGAAAAATAAAATTAGGAAGTTAACGAATTTTCCAAGTCTCACATCTTCAATATATCTGAATTGGAACAAATCATTGACACCCAGAAGCTGTAGACCCCGTACAGACCTAGTACTTCTCACAGCGGAGGGTTTGTCCCATTGTATCCAGTCTAAACATGAAGATTCCGGGCTGATACAATGTAACACGAGCGACACATACAGGGTAAATGGAGGAGAGAGGAGAAGGCTCACCTCTACAGCGAGGAGCTCGAACTCCTGTTCAGGACGGAAGGAGCTCCAGCCGTCCTCGGTGACCTCGAACATCGGACGGTAGAAGAAAGGATACATCAGCGTGATGGAGTCCAGCGTGGATAAGGCCTGAGGAGAGAGGAGCGAGAGGCGAGCATGTGCTGGTGCTAACCAAATATCTTCGGAATGCTCAAATAGCGGGATCGAGTCCCCGCGGCTGCAGGTCTCGAGACCGACAGCTGCAACACATGCAGGGAGACTAACAAACAGGCCATCCTTGCATGCGCGGTGGCTGATAATGCAGCCGCGGGGATTCCAACATACTATTCGAGCACCCGAGCATGCTCAGATAACACCTTAACCGAGCACCTTCACTTATCACTAGTTATCACCCATTAAAACGATGATTGACGCAATAATGAGGGAGGATGGAGGACTCACCTCTATGGAGCTGGCGACGTTCAGGCTCTCGTCCATGCCCGTGATCTCCAGCTGGATTATACGCAGGTCCTTACATTTTATAGTTATGGTTCCAGAAGACCCAATAAACCTGAAAATGGAAAAAAATAAAATAAAATCAGCTTTACTATACCAGACACCATATCAGTGGATCCAGAATGATGGGAGTGGTAGTGGATAAAGTATGGAGTGCCAGCCCCCGATGTCCAACATGGATGGATGTACGATGTGACCATATTGCAGCCCTGGAGAGCAGCCACAACCAGAATCCATTAGAAAACCAGAGCTTCCTATTAAGACAAACTTATCTCAGCAGTGGGTGATGAGCCACTAACAGGGCGCACACATAGCCTCATATACTGGGGGACGGGGTATATAGGTCCCATGAGGGTATATGGACGTGGTGGTGCGGAGTAAGGTGCTCGGGATCCCACCTTTGAGACTGAATATTGTGTTTTCTGGAATGACTGGAAGATACGGCTGCAGTTTCTCTGCCCTAAGTTGTAGCCAAATATATAAGATGTATGTACTGTATAGACCGGACAGGATGGAACAATGGATAGAAAGAAGGACCGACAGGAAGAAAGAAAGACGGACAGAAAGGCGGACAGATAGAAGGATGGACGGAAAGAAAGACGGATGGATGGACGGACAGAAAGACAGAAATAAAGGCGGACAGACAGGCGTAAAGAAAGAAGGACAGACGGTTGTAAAGAAAGGACAGACGGACATAAAGAAAGAAGGACAGACGGACGGAAAGAAAAGGACGGACGGACGGACGGAAAGAAAAGGACGGACGGACGGACGGAAAGAAAAGGACGGACGGACAGAAAGAAAAGGACGGATGGAAAGAAAAGGACGGACGGACGGACGGAAAGAATGACAGACGGAAATAAAGAAGGACGGAGGGAAAGAAATGAATACAGCCACAGATGGCAGCTAATAATGAGTGGACCTCTTCTCTATGGAGTCGATGTTGGAGTGCAGCAGCCACAGCTCCTCACTGTTGTCCTGCCGGGAGCTCAGGATCAGGTGGTGACCCGTCAGACACAGGGTGCCGCCCACTGTCGGGTGGAAGGGTCTGTGCAGCAGCACCTTGTCCACCCTGGGCGTCTTGATGAGCTCAGCGAACTCCATGCTGCGGGCAGAGCGGCTCCTCCCTACACACGGGCAGCGGTGCTCATCCCCGGGGGCAGCACCAGGCCACAGCCTCAGCCGCTGTCACTGTCCGCTCCTCTCTCCTTCCCCGCCCTAACTGCGCCTGCGCACACTTCTCACCAGTGGCTATACAGTGTATCACGCTGCACTGCGCGTGCGCATGGACATCACAGCGAAGCGTAAGAAGCCAGACTGCGCATGCGTATGGTGGATACACTGTATCAAGTTCCTTATTTATTTTCGTTAGACACCGTCTGCTGCCAGCAGGTGGCGCTGGTTAGTGGGAAGTGTAGATAGCAGATGACTATGGTAACTGCTCATCATAGTCACAGTTCACACTTGGATTTTTAACCCCTTCATGACCGGGCTACTTTTGGGGTTTTTTTTTTTTTTCTTTTTCATTTTTTATCTTCCAAGAGCCCAGGGCCCAGCCATAACTTTTATATTTTTTCGTCCCCATAGCCATACGATGGCTCATTTTTTTGCGGAACGAGTTGTGGTTTTAATTGACATCATTCATTTTACCAAATAATATACCGAAAAAATTCCAAGAAAGGTGGAAAAAAAAAATCCCACTTTTTTTTTTATGGCATTCTTTGTGCGATAAAAAGCAGCTGACAACACGATTCCTCAGCTCAGTACAATTATGGCAATATCAATTTTCTATATTTTTTTTAATCCCTTTATTGGTTAAAAAAATTCAGAAATTTGTAAATTTGTATCGCTATTTTCCGAGACCAGTAACTTTTTATTTTCCCGTAGTTTTTTTTTTTTTTTTTCTGCTCGTTTAGTTGTCATTTTTATTGATATCATTTTGGGGGACATTTGACAATCGGATCGATTTTGTTACATTTTTCACTTTTTTCTGACTGGCCAAAAAGGTAATCTTTGTGTTCCAATTTTTTTTTTATTTATTTATTTTTTTACACAATTTACCATTTGGGCTTATTAATGTGATAGTTTCATAATCTGGACTATAATACTTTTTTTTTTTATTGCTTCCGAATTGGGAAAAAGAAGGTAATATAAGCTTTTATATTTAAAAAAAAAAGAAGTTTTAAAAACATTTATTAATTAATTTTCACTTTATATTTTTTTTTTTTTTTTAAACAAGAATTAATCTGGTTTTATGTATCTCTAATATAATTTACAGGTAAGTTACTACGCTACAAATACTTTATAAGTTATGGTTTTGTGTGCCACTGATATTATTTTAGCCCTTCCCTCAGGCGACTTAAAAGCAATCTCTGAACAGGGTTTTTCTATCTCATCTGGGAGAAGCATAATGTGGGGAAAGAGACCCTGATTCCAGTGATTTACTGGACCCGCCAACTCCCTGCACTGCAATACTCACTGCCGGCCAATCAGAGTCCCTGGCTTTCTAGGTAATTTCCCACGATCTATGAACAGCCAGCAGAGGGCGCCTCACCGCAAATGAAGCTAAATATAGATCATTGATCTATTTTTAGCCTCATTCCCTGGGGTTTTGCAGCGAGGAGCAGCCTGCATTAGCACAGCTCCTTGCTGCAAAATGTTTTAACCCCTTCAGAAGGATTTACATCGTTGGACGTTACAGATCTGCGGAGGGTAAGTATATTGTTGGTTTATTATGTTTTTTTACTCACAGAACGAGGGTCTTCAGTGACTGGATTGGGCGTTGAATAAAATACTGCAACAACCATTGTTTTTATTTCATTAAAATAATTTTAAATAATGTGTTTGTGTTTTATTTAACCCTTTCATTCAATTGGATTAATAATGGATAGGTGTCATAATTGACGCCTCTCCATTATTAATTAGGCTTAATGTCACCTTACAATAGCAAGGTGGCATTAACCCTTCATTACCCCATATCCCACCGCTACACGGGAATGGGAAGAGAGTGGCCAAGTGCCAGAATAGGCGCATCTTCCAGATGTGCCTGTTCTGGGGTGGCTGGGGGCAGATATTTTTAGCCAGGGGGGGCCAATAACCGTGGACCCTCTCCAGGCTATTAATATCTGCCTTCAGTCACTGGCTTTACTACTCTGGCGGAGAAAATTGCGCGGGAGCCCACGCCAATTTTTTCCGCCATTTAACCCTTTATTTTAAGAGCTAGAACGGCCAAATTTTGCAGATACACACTACTGACATTAGTAGTGTGGAATCTGCAAAAAAAATGGAGAGAAGACATGGTTTACTGTATGTAAACCATGTCTCAAACCATGTCGGGTTTTAGGAAGGAGAAGGAAAAAGCCGGTAATTGAATTACCGGCTTTCAAGCTGTATAGCGCTGGAATAAATAATAATATATATACATATATGTGTCTCACTGACATATATATATATATATACCTATTCTATGTGTACACATTTATTCTACCTATTCTACTGTAAGCTGTCAGTGTGATTTTACTGTACACCGCACTGAATTGCCGGCTTTTCTCTCTAACACCGCTGCGTATTTCTCGCAAGTCACACTGCTTGTCCGTGTGTAATCCGTATTTTTCACGCTTCCATAGACTTTCATTGGCGTATTTCTTGTGCAGTACGGTGACAAACGCAGCATGCTGCGATTTTGTACGGCCGTAGAAAGCCGTATAATACTGATCAGTAAAATACGGCAAATAGGAGCAGGGGCATAGAGAATAATTGTGCCGTATTTTTTGCGAGTTTTACGGACGTAGATTCTGCGCTCTTACGTCCGTAAAACTCGCATGTGTGACGGCGGCCTCACCTGGAAGAAGTACAGAGATATCCTGGATGAAAACCTCTTCCAGAGTGCTCTGGACCTCAGACTTGGCCAAAGGTTCATCTTCCAAC
The DNA here is from genome assembly GCF_032444005.1 of Ranitomeya imitator. NCBI lineage: Eukaryota > Metazoa > Chordata > Amphibia > Anura > Dendrobatidae > Ranitomeya > Ranitomeya imitator. The sequence continues at coordinate 682,269,111 of NC_091286.1, forward strand.
AAGACAATTGGAGCGCCCCCAGACGCAGGGCCGCGGGTACTTGGTACCGGTCCTCTCTGGCTCAGTTCTGGGGATGTCACGGTGGCTGGACCCGGTCCGTGACCCTGCTAAGGGGTGTCCAATGAAAGGTGATACGAGTCTGTCAAGGGTTCGTGACGCCACCTGTGGTGTTCGGTCAGGGTGACCGACACTGCCGTGGGGTCCGCTGGGGTGATGTGATGGCAGCTGGATGGTATACCTTCCCACAGGTGAAGTGTGTCCCCAGGGCTTCCCAGTAAGGTGGATGGTGATGGTGTGAGGTGCAGTCAATAACGAGGATACCAGGTTGCAGTCTCTTTACCTCTTTACTGAAGACTTCAGGATCCTCAATCCAGAGCACGGTTAACAGGGCTGTCTGAGACCGGCCGGTCCGAAGGCACATCCAGAGTTCCCTTTGCAGGTGGAAATCGTGGCCTACCACTAGCGCCTGTGTGTTGTAGTGCTACCCTGCTGAGCATTCGGGATAGTCCTCACAACTTCTATTCTCGTTCGTTCTAATTCGTTCCAGTTCTTTCTAGTTCTCTGTCCCCCAGTATGTTATGGCTAGGACGTACCCGTTTGACGGGTAGGCTCGGAGCTATTCTGGGACCCTAGAGATGCCCCTCTCCACGCGTTGCCCCCTATGTCTGCTTAGGTGATGTAAGGTAGACAGCCAACCTATAATTAAATGTCCTGCAGAGTTTGAAGTAAAGCATAAAGTCAGTCACCTCCTCGGTATTCCGGACACCGGCTACGCGCCTCAGTAGGATGTTGCCATTCTCCGGGCACGACTCCTACTGGCTCTCCTTTGTGCTTGATCTCGTTTCTCACTGTCCACAATATCCTTCGCTTCGTGTCTCTTTCTTAGGATACCGCCGCGGGTAGTGCAGGCGTGGTTCCGTAATGTTCTGTTCTTGTTGCTAGGTACCTGCCAGGTTCCCACCCCTGGCAGGGACCCCCCTGAATCTTCTCCCTGCAATACCCCCTGCCACGGGATGTTGCCTGAACAACTCTGACCATTCTTTACTGGCCCAGCCAGAGCCGTGACCTAAACCCAACTGAGCATCTCTGGAGAGACCTGAAAATGGCTGTCCACCAACGTTCACCATCCAACCTGACGGAACTGGAGAGGATCTACAAGGAAGAATGGCAGAGGATCCCCAAATCCAGGGGTGAAAAACTTGTTGCATCATTCCAAAGAAGACTCTTGGCTGTACTAGCTCAGAAGGTGGCATAACAACCTCACCCAAAAACTCCGACAAGCATCCAGGGTCGCTGAGCGGCGTTGTAAAAAAACACGCCTGCCAGACAACTTCAACACTTTCAAACAAGCTACACTTGCCTTCAAACTAGCCCTCACTTCTGCTAAACAGACCTATTTCACTAACCTTGTATCTTCACTATCCTTCAATCCAAAACAACTGTTCAGCACATTTAACTCTCTCCTCCGCCCACCAAAAACAAGATCGACCAAACAAGGCAAACCTTTACTTTTCCACCACCCCAACCACTCCATATATCAGACCTCTGCCCTTCTCCAATAACTTCCCTCTCCAACATCACTGAAGGAGAGCTTACTCACCTCTTTTCCAAATCACACCTCACCACCTGTGCACTTGACCCCATCCCTTCCCACTTGCTCCCCAACCTCACTAACACGCTCATTCCAGCCCTATTCCATCTCTTCAACCTATCGCTATCTTCTGGTACTTTCCCCTCACACATGCCACCATCACATCCATCCTCAAAAAAGCTAACCTTGACCCAACCGCTATGCCCAGCTATCACCCCATATCACTGCTCCCGTTTGCTTCCAAACTCCTTGAGCAGCATGTCCATGGTCAACTTTCCTCCCACCTCTCATCTAACTCTCTCCTTGACAACCTCCAATCTGGCTTCCTGACTTACAGCCAAAGCTAACACTCCTCCTTCTTAACCTGTCCTCTGCTTTCGACACAGTCGACCACCTCCTAATACTACAGATTCTTTCTTCCCTCGGCATCAAAGACCTTGCCCTATCCTGGATCTCCTCATACCTTTCCGAATGCACATTTAGCGTTTCCCACTCCCACACTACCTCCTCATCCCGCCCTCTCTCTGTTGGAGTCCCTCAAGGCTCTGTTCTAGGGCCTCTACTTTTTTCCATCTATACTCTTGGCCTAGGACATCTCATAAAGTCCCACGGCTTCCAGTACCACCTATATGCGGACGACACTCAGATCTACCTCTCTGGCTCAGATGCCTCTCTTCTGTCCAGAATCCCGGAGTCAGCCATATCCTCCTTCTTCACCTCTCGCTTCCTAAAACTCAATGTAGACAAAACCGAACTCATCATCTTTCCCACATCTCGTGTTTCCCCCCTACCTGAACTATCTATTATAGTAAACGGCATCATGCTCTCTCCTGCACCTGAAATCCGCTGCCTCTACCTGAACTATCTATTATAGTAAACGGCATCATGCTCTCTCCTGCACCTGAAATCCGCTGCCTCGGGGTAACTCTCGATTCTGCCCTGTCCTTCAAACCGCACGTCCAAACCCTTGCCACCTCCTGTCGCCTCCAACTCAAAAATATTGCCTGAATCCGTTTCTTCCTCAGCCCGCAATCTACTAAAACTCTTGTGCATGCCCTCATCATCTCCCGCCTCGATTACTGCAACACCCTCCTCTGTGGCCTCCCAGCTAACTACCTTGCACCACTCCAGTCTGTCCTCAACTCTGCTGCCCGGCTAATCCACCTCCCTCCTCGCTACTCCCCTGCTTCTCCCCTCTGCAAATCCCTCCACTGGCTCCCAATTCCCCAACGAATCCAGTTCAAACTACTAACACTGATCTACAAAGCCATCCACAACCTGTCCCCTCCCTATATCTCTGAACTAATCTCCCAATATCTTCCCTCACGTAATCTCCGATCCTCCCAAGACCTCCTTCTCTCCTCCACACTTATTCGTTCCTCACACAACCGCCTCCAAGATTTCGCCTGAATATCCCCCATCCTCTGGAATTCCATGCCTCAACACGTCCGATTATCTACCACCCTCGGATCCTTCAGACGGAACCTGAAAACCCATCTCTTCAGGAAAGCCTACAGCCTGCAATAACCATTCTGCAGCCTCACCAACTGCCTGAGCAGCCGCCACGTCACCGACCACCCGAGCTACCGCCACGTCACCGACCACCCGAGCTACCGCCACATCACCGTCCACCTGAGCTGCCGCCACGACCACCCGAGCTGCTGCCACGACCACCCGAGCTGCCGCCTCACCACCACCAGTGCTGCAACACACCAACCTCCTGTCTCTTCCCCACTATCCTGAAGAATGTAAGTCCACAAGGACAGGGTCCTCTCCCCTCTGTACCAGTCTGTCACTGTAAATTTGTTTATTGTTCACGATATCTATAACCCCGTATGTAACCCCTTTTCACATGTACAGCACCATGGAATTAAAGGTGCTATATAAATAAATAAATAATAATAATAATAATAATAATAAAAAGGGGCTTCTACTCAATCCTGAGCAAAGGGTCTGAATACTTATGACCATGTGATATTTCAGTATTTATTTTTTAATAAATTTGCAAAAATTTCTACATTTCTGTTTTTTTTCAGTCAGGATGGGGTGCAGAGTGTACATTAATGAGAAAAAAATGAACTTTTTTGAATTTACCAAATGGCTGCAATGAAACAAAGAGTGAAAAATTTAATGGGGTTGTGACAGATCATACAGAGGGAGGGGTGTGTCTATTTCATTCACTTCTGGGTAGGGGAGAGAAGGACCCAGCAGGGATCGGCTTTCTGGTGCCACCACTTACCCCAGGTCAGTCAGGGAACTGCACCGAGGCCAAATAATTGCAGGAGAGGCTTCCCTTATAGGTACGAGTTATTGAGGAGTTCCCAGTGAGGGGGGATATATATCACCACTCCAGGCTGGGGATATATATGTAAAACTCCTGGCCGTCACTGTCTGAGTTCCTCACTAACACGTACGTACGGTATGCTGCCACCAGTTCCTCGTTAGATATAAACCCCATCCAACAACAGGTTTATATCGGGTGAGAAACCATCCTCAGGTAGCATATAAATAACCGAGCGTGCGGATGTGGGGATTCGTGAATCGAGATAAAAGAGCAGCCCAAGATTAATTTTGTATTTAATCGCCAAAAGGCGCACGAGAAAGATACAGGTATATATATACGAGAACAATATATATAATTCTCTGTCCGTATCAGCTAACGGGCCTCCTGCCAGTAAAAAAAACTCAGTCCAAAATGAGGGGCTGCCTGTTATCCCCTAGGCTGCTCCCTCTCACATACCGCACCAACCCCTGGGCAGTGCTGCCTCTCTCCTGCCATATCTGAGAGCATGGTTTTCCAACCAGAACCGTGGATGCCCATAACTTTCCACCCAAAGCTCTAAATGGGACGGCGGCGGTGCCACTGGGTTGTGCTGGATTTTATCTGTTCAGGGAGACCAAACTCAATAACGCCTAGTTCTAGAGGTGGCTACATGGTATGGGCTTGTGGGGAAAGGAATGCAGATTCTGATTATGTACTCGGCTAGGTTCAGAGATATTGCATTCTTTTATTATAGGTCATTTTCTAGATTCAATATCTCAGAGCCTTGTGCTGTTGAGCCTCGAATCTGCGGTGCCAAAATATCTGCATATCAGCCTGAGTCCAACAAAGGAAGCAAGTCGGCTGGTAACTGCACAAGAGTTCGCATCCCTGTGATAATTGCTGGACTTGGTGCTGAGGGACACAGGGTCTATGCCTTTTGGCCCCTCCTGGGAAGCGTTTCAAAGGCCTTTTTGCTTGAACTAATTAAAAAAACCATTGGTACTGCCCTGTCCAAGGAAGTGTCTTCGCTGGATAATGAGGTCCCATTGTTTGATGTGTATTGGACTTCTCTTTTGGCCTGGTTATGGTCAATCTGGTCATGATTCCCCCAAAGCTCCAAGCCCCGGACGGTAGCCTAGATGGCCCTCATTACAATCCACCAGCGACTGGTAAAAGGTAAGGTAAAATGAAGGTGCAAAAATAAAACAATATTTGCTTTTATCCGTCCAGCCTCAGTAAAGACTAGAGCGGATGTAGATAAATTTGGGTTTGGTGATTCCAAGAGGACGTTACCCCCTGACTATATTGTGCCACTGTACAGATGGTGGATGATGATAATTCTATGGTAATGTTATCAGGGGTCAGCATTGGGCCATTATCAGGGGTCTGCATTGGGCCCTGTCTGCCGCTCCCCAGTGCAAGCCTAATAGCCCCATGTATCAGAGTGCACATCTCACTGGTAAATAGGAAGGTTCTTCACAGGGGCCCAGTATGAATTGGTGTCATAATAGCTGTTCTTTGATAACAATTCCTTGTGATTTATACACAAAGTTAAAAAAAATCTGCAGTAATTGTGCGCTCACTGGATAATATTAACTAAAAGAAAGTCTCTCCCGAGAATGAAAAGGAATATTTATAAAAAGTCGGCCATTTATATGTGCTTAAAGGGGATGTTCACTACTGGGACAATCCCTTCTCAATCAGCATGTTTGCCCCAGTATAATAACATCACTTTTCCGCAGCACCAGTGTTAGTACTCGCTGTTCCGGGACCTTGGTGGAATTGGGCGTTAGGTGAGTATAACTGTGTTTGCTATTTTTAAATAAAAAAGTAAAAGTGTGTCATGTTTTATTTCTAATAAAAGACTTTATTCTGGCTGTGTCTTTATTTACCATACAACTATAGGATTAGTAATAGATAGGTGTCTTATAGACGCTTTTCCATTACTAAGCTGTGGGCTTGATGTCACCTGACAATACAAAGGTGACATCAACCCCACAAATATGAACCCCACTTGCCACCGCTACAGGGCAAATGGGAAGAGCTGGGCAAAGCTGGGCAAAGCGCCAGAATTAGTGGATCTAATAGATGCGTCTTTTCTGGGCAACTGCGGGCTGCTATTTTTAGGCTGGGGTTCAATTTCTATGGCCCCTTACCAGCCTGAGAATTCCAGCCCCCAGCTGTCTGCTTTAGCAAGGTTGCTTGTCAAAAATGGCCATTTTTTAAAATTATTTAAATAAAAAAAAACAGTGTGGGGACCCCTTTATTCTTGATAACCCGCCTTGTTGACGCTGACAGTTGAGGGTTGGAGCCCCCATCTGTGAGTTTTGCCTGGCTGGTTACCAAAAATGCAGGGGAACCCACGCCATTTTTTATTTATTTATTTATTTACAGCGCAGGAGCGGCAGATGAATACTCCCATCAGCAGCTCCTGCTCTCGCTGTTATTAGCGGCAGCTGGCGTCGGATGATGGGAGTAGTAGTCCCAGTGACCGGAGGTAAACTTTATACCTACGATCACAGCTGAGCGCTCATGTTGTCTTTTGACAGCGTGGGAACAGTGGCTCTCTGACCGGCGGGGATGATTTCACTGCCGATCAAAAAATGTAGTTGCTGCACTGTGACAGCGCGACAAACACCCGGTGTTCAGGGGGCGAACCCAAACAATAACACAGACTTCCTGGTAAAGTCCAAGTTCGGTTTCCATGCCCGAACAGAAGATGTTCGGTATGGACGCCAAACTTTACTGTTCGGGTTTGCCCATCTCTAGTTATTGGTAAGTTTAGGTCGATATGCTTTGCGTTTATTTGTCAAAAATATCAGAATTTTGCTGACAATTTTTAACATTTTGCTATTTTCAAACTTTCAATTTCCTCAATGCTTAAATCAGTTAGTCAAGTTGTACAAAACAATTAATACATTACATTTCCCATATGTCTACTTTGCATCGGCATCATTTTTCAAACGTCATTTTATTTAGTTAGGATCTTAGAAGGGTTATAGGTTTAGTAGCAATTTTTCATTTTTTTCCCAAGAAAAACTCACAAAACCTGTTTCTTTAGGGACCAATTCAGATTTAAATGGACTTTGAGGGGCCTTTTTATTGGAAACTTTGCAAAAGTGATACCATTTAAAAAAAACCACACCCTAAGAATACTTCAAAACCGCTGTCAATAAATGTTTTTAACCCTTGAGGTGCTACACAGGAATTAATTCAAAGTGGAATTAAAAAAATGTTTGTAAATTTTCCTCTAAAATGTCTCTTTAACCCCATTTTTTCACTTTAAAAAAGGAGTAGCGCGAGAAAATGGACCTCACTATTTGTTACCTAGCTTCTCCTGAGCGCACTGATACCCCACGTGTGGTCAGAAACCTCTATTTGGACAAATGTCAGGGCTCGGAAGGGAAGGAGCACCATTTGAATTTTGGTTAAAAAAGATTGCAGATTGCATTTTTCTCCTCCTAAAATGTTGTTTTAGCCCCAAATTTGTAATTTTAGCAATGAATAATAGCAGTAAATGCACCCCATGATTTGTGATGCAATTTCTTCTGAGTGTGATGATACCCCATATTGGGTCAAAAACTGCTGTTTGGACAGATGGCAGGGATCGTATGGGAAGGTGCGCTACTTGGCTCTTGAATAGATTGTGGGCGCCATTAGCTGAGACCCTGAGGTGCCAGAACTGCGGAAACCCCCCAGGTGACCCCCATATTGGAAACTTCACTGCTTAAGGGGTGTAGCGAATATATTGAACCCGCAGGGGCATCACTGAATTCAATAACATTGAGGAGTGGAAATATGACATTTTAGTGGTACTATGGCAATGATTGGCACTAGGGATTACGATTGTGGGGGTCTTTTCTACCAAAAGGGGTCTTTTAATCCCCTTTTTGAACACTTAGGAGTCACTGTCACATTTGACAGTATTTAGGAATTTATTGGCGCTGATATATAGCTAAAAAGTCTAGGGCCAATACCGCAGGGTGAATCACTAGCTACACCGAGTCACTATTTTGAAGCAAATAGCATAGACAAAAATATACATTGATATCCTGTGAATAATATTTAACAGCTTTTGTTCCCAAAATGGACAAGTGCAAGATAAACAAGGCAGATACCATCTGTGTAATACAGCTAACGTCTGCCTCTAACTGAAATGATCAGAATTAACTAAGCAATTATCTCTTGATATTTTATATGCTGCCACACTTCCCTCCTCATTATCACAGAGCACGCAAATGTAGGGTACTGTATGTACGGTAAAATAGAGCAACGGAGGAAGATCCAAACATAACAGTGATTTCAATGTTACTTCTTACACAACTTATATTCTATAAGGTTTAATTGTGACTAATGTTCTACAAATGTCTATACACTGCATTACTGCTTCCACCAGACTATAACTACTATAATACTGCTCCTTATGTACAAGAATATAACTACTATAATACTGCTCCCTATGTAAAAGAATACAACTACTATAATACTTCTCCTATGTACAAGAATATAACTACTATAATACTGCCCCTATGTACAAGAATATAACTACTATAATACTGCTCCTATGTACAAGAATATAACTACTATAATACTGCCCCTATGTACATGAATATAACTACTATAATACTGCCCCTATGTACAAGAATATAACTACTATAATACTGCCCCTATGTACAAGAATGTAACTTCTATAATACTGCCCCTATGTACAAGAATATAGCTACTATAATACTGTTCCTATGTACAAGAATATGACTACTATAATACTGCTCCAATGTACAAGAATATGACTACTATAATACTGCTCCTATGTACAAGAATATGACTACTATAATACTGCTCCTATGTACAAGAATATGACTACTATAATACTGCTCCTATGTACAAGAATATAACTACTATAATACTGCCCCTATGTACAACTATATAACTACTATAATACTGCTCCTATGTACAAGAATATAACTACTATAATACTGCTCCTATGTACAGGAATATAACTACTATAATACTGCTCCTATGTACAAGAATATAACTACTGTAATACTGCCCCTATATACAAGAATATAACTACTATAATACTGTCCCTATGTACAAGAATATAACTACTATAATACTGCTCCTATGTACAGGAATATAACTACTATAATACTGCTCCTATGTACAGGAATATAACTACTATAATACTGCTTCCTATGTACAAGAATATAACTACTATAATACTGCTCCTATGTACAGTAATATAACTACTATAATACTGCTCCTATGTACAAGAATATAACTACTGTAATACTGCCCCTATGTACAAGAATATAACTACTATAATACTGCCCCTATGTACAAGAATATAACTACTATAATACTGCTCCTATGTACAAGAATATAACTACTATAATACTGCCCCTATGTACAGGAATATAACTACTATAATACTGCCCCTATGCACAAGAATATAACTATTATAATACTGACCCTATGTACAAGAATATAACTACTATAATACTGCTCCTATGTGCAAGAATATAACTACTATAATACTGCTCCTATGTGCAAGAATATAACTACTATAATACTGCTCCTATGTACAAGAATATAACTACTATAATACTGCCCCTATGTACAAGAATATAACTACTATAATACTGCCCCTATGTACAAGAATATAACTACTATAATACTGCCCCTATGTACAAGAATATAACTACTATAATACTGCTCCTATGTACAAGAATATAACTACTATAATACTGCCCCTATGTACAGGAATATAACTACTATAATACTGCCCCTATGCACAAGAATATAACTATTATAATACTGACCCTATGTACAAGAATATAACTACTATAATACTGCTCCTATGTACAAGAATATAACTACTATAATACTGCCCCTATGTACAAGAATATAACTACTATAATACTGCCCCTATGTACAAGAATAGAACTACTATAATACTGCTCCTATGTGCAAGAATATAACTACTATAATACTGCTCCTATGTACAAGAATATAACTACTATAATACTGCCCCTATGTACAAGAATATAACTACTATAATACTGCCCCTATGTACAAGAATATAACTACTATAATACTGCTCCTATGTACAAGAATATAACTACTATAATACTGCCCCTATGTACAGGAATACAACTACTATAATACTGCCCCTATGCACAAGAATATAACTATTATAATACTGACCCTATGTACAAGAATATAACTACTATAATACTGCTCCTATGTACAAGAATATAACTACTATAATACTGCCCCTATGTACAAGAATATAACTACTATAATACTGCCCCTATGTACAAGAATAGAACTACTATAATACTGCTCCTATGTGCAAGAATATAACTACTATAATACTGCTCCTATGTGCAAGAATATAACTACTATAATACTGCTCCTATGTACAAGAATATAACTACTATAATACTGCTCCTATGTACAAGAATATAACTACTATAATACTGCTCCCTATATACAAGAATATAACTACTATAATACTGCCCCTATATACAAGAATATAACTACTATAATACTGCTCCTATGTACAAGAATATAACTACTATAATACTGCCCCTATATACAAGAATATATCTACTATAATACTGCCCCTATGTACAGGAATATTCCTACTACAATACTGCCCTTATGTAGAAGAATATAACTACTATAATACTCCTTGCTCTTCTATTAACTCTCTATCTGCTGAGCTCCTCTCGCACTACAGTTTATTCAGGTTAATTGTTTTCTGTCGTTTTGCATTGATAGTAGAATCTGGATCTGTAGAGCCGCTCAGGGACTTGAGTGAGAATGTAATGAATCAGTCAGACGCTGGTGAGTCTGTCAGCTGGATTATCGTAGGCAGTTCGCCCAGAACGCAGGCAGTAGAGCCGCAGGGTCATATGAGCTACAAAATGCGCATCTCGTCTCATAAAACACAAGTGCTCGTCTCCAGCTGAAGTCAAGCAAACAGCGGAGGCGGCACGCGATCTTTCCTATTTTCATAAGAACCTATTATCTGAGCAATGGCAGCAGAAGAAAAATCGCAATATTCGATTAACTGCCATTTATGTGTTTCTGTATCTCTCCTGAACAGCAGACTTGTCTAGTGGTGCTGTGCTATTGTATCGGCGCATGCTGACAGTTTCCAAATCCCTTCCCCCATTCGCTCAAGAAATGCCACAACCTCTGAATAATGGTCATGCTCTGTACAGATAGAGGATAGACTCTCTGAATAATGGTCATGCTCTGTACAGATCAGGGGTGGATTAAGGGTAGCCAGGGCCCCGGGCTGTTCAGAAACTGTGGGCCCCCCCGGTCATGTGACGGGGGTCATGTGACGGGGGTCATGTGACGGGGGTCATGTGACGGGGTCATGTGATGGGGGTCATGTGACGGGGGTCAGGGTCATGATGTACCCAAACCAGATTATTCCAGAAAAATAGCCGAACCAGATTATTCCAGAAAAATGGCCGGGCCCTACTCTACTGTAACCTATTAAATATTTGTTAAAATCTGCAATACAATTTAGGTATATTTTGACCAATAATATCACATACAAGGAACAAATACCACCGCACCATGACCAGACCACAAATTACAACCACAGTGATCGAATAATATCACATACAAGGAACAAATACCACCGCACCATGTCAAGACCACATATTACCACCACTTGGTGACCAAATATCACATACAAGGGACAAATACCACACCACCATTTCCAGACCACATATTACCACCACATAGTGACTGAATACTACAATACTGATCAGTAATGAAAAAAAAAAACACAATACTATCACCATAAGTGCCAGTATTCACAGGAGATCTGTACTTAGTATGCAGTGTCTGTGTAGAGGTAATACTGAGATCACTGGTGACATTATACACAGGACCTCTATATAGTATACAGTGTATAGTGTCAGTGTATAGGTAACACTGACTCACCAGTGACGTCTCTAGGTGAAGTCCTTCATCTTTCATCCAGCACAGACCGCCATCATTCCTTCCAGCCAGGACTCGTTTCTGCAGGAAATAATAGTTATCTCGAGCTCCGCTTGCAGAACACATTACTTAATTTTTCACAACTTCTACATTACACCACATGAAGGCAATATAGTGTCACTCTGCACAGTAACAGGACCGCCCCCCATTTAAAACAGTATACTAAAAAAATAAAATAAATACATCACTGCAGTAATAATATCCCTTAATTAGCCCATATGGTAATAATATTCCCCACCCTGGCCCCGTGTGTCTCATTCCTGGCTCCAGCCATATGTTCTCGCATCCTGCACTCATGAGTATCCATTCTACCCCATATGATCTCCACATCCTGCCCCACCAGCCTCCATCGTATCCATCCTGCCCCATGATCCTGCACGATCTGTCTCCAATCCTGCCCCTGGTGTCTCCAATTCTGCCCCATGTCTTTCATTCTACCCCGTGTCTCCAATCATGCCCCGTGTCTACATTCTGCCCATGCCTCCAGTCCTGCCCCCAGTATGTCCAGCAATCTGCCCCAGTGTGTCCAGCATATTACCTCCAGTGTGTCCAGCAATCTGCCCCAGTATGTCCAGCAATCTGCCCCAGTGTGTCCAGAATTGCCCCCAGACAGTGTCTCCAGCATATTGCCCCAGTGTGTCCAGCATATTACCACCAGTGTGTCCAGCAATCTGCCCCAGTATGTCCAATTGTCCAGCATTGCCCACAGTGTGTCCTCCAGCATTGCCCCAGTGTGTCCAGCAATCTGTCCCAGTGTGTCCAGCATTGCCCCAGTATGTCCAGCATTGCCCCAGTGTCTCCAGCATTGCCCCAGTGTCTCCAGCATTGCCCCAGTGTCTCCAGCAATCTGCCCCAGTGTCTCCAGCAATCTGCCCCAGTGTCTCCAGCATTGCCCCAGTGTGTCCTCCAGCATTGCCCCAGTGTGTCCTCCAGCATTGCCCCAGTGTGTCCTCCAGCATTGCCCCAGTGTCCTCCAGCATTGCCCCAGTGTGTCCTCCAGCATCGCCCCAGTGTGTCCTCCAGCATTGCCCCAGTGTGTCCTCCAGAATTGCCCCAGTGTGTCCTCCAGCATTGCCCCAGTGTGTCCTGCAGCATTCATCTGCCCCAGTGTGTCCTCCAGCATTCATCTGCCCCAGTGTGTCCTCCAGCATTCATCTGCCCCAGTGTGTCCTCCAGCATTCATCTGCCCCAGTGTGTCCTCCAGCATTCATCTGCCCCAGTGTGTCCTCCAGCATTCATCTGCCCCAGTGCGTCCTCCAGCATTCATCTGCCCCAGTGTGTCCTCCAGCATTCATCTGCCCCAGTGTGTCCACCGTTATCAAAAAAACAAAACAAAAAAACAAACAGTCTCCTCACCTGACCTGTGCGCTCCAGCGGCGAGCTCCAGCAGCGCACACTCGCCGGCGACTGACAATGACGTCAGACGCCGGCGACGTGTGCGCTGCGGCCGACTTCAGCTGCCAGCCTCCAATTGGCTGGCAGCTGTTAACTATTGACGTGCGGGCGCACGCCCGCACGTCAATAGGAAACTGCCGCAGCGCCAAAAGGGGCCCGCTGAGCAGATTAGAAGGGGCCCGATGCGGGCCCCCTCTCTCTGATAATCCGCCCCTGGTACAGATGGAGGGTAGACTCTGAATAATGGTCATGCTCTGTACAGATGGAGGTAGACTCTCTGAATAATGGTCATGCTCTGTACAGATGGAGGTAGTCTCTCAGAATAATGGTCATGCTCTGTACAGATGGAGGGTAGACTCTCTGAATAATGGTCATGCTCTGTACAGATGGAGGTAGACTCTCTGAATAATGGTAATGCTCTGTACAGATGTAGGATAGACTCTCTGAATAATAGTCATGCTCTGTACAGATGGAGGGTAGACTCTCTGAATAATGGTCATGCTCTGTACAAATGGAGGGTAGACTCTCTGAAGAATGGTAATGCTCTGTACAGATGGAGGTAGACTCTCTGAATAATGGTCATGCTCTGTACAGATGGAGGTAGACTCTCTGAATAATGGTCATGCTTTGTACAGATGGAGGGTAGACTCTCTGAATAATGGTCATGCTTTGTACAGATGGAGGTAGACTCTCTGAATAATGGTCATGCTTTGTACAGATGGAGGGTAGACTCTCTGAACAATGGTCATGCTCTGTACAGATGGAGGTAGACTCTCTGAATAATGGTAATGCTCTGTACAGATGTAGGATAGACTCTCTGAATAATAGTCATGCTCTGTACAGATGGAGGGTAGACTCTCTGAATAATGGTCATGCTCTGTACAAATGGAGGGTAGACTCTCTGAAGAATGGTAATGCTCTGTACAGATGGAGGTAGACTCTCTGAATAATGGTCATGCTCTGTACAGATGGAGGTAGACTCTCTGAATAATGGTCATGCTCTGTACAGATGGAGGGTAGACTCTCTCAATAATGGTCATGCTCTGTACAAATGGAGGTAGACTCTCTGAATAATGGTCATGCTCTGTACAGATGGAGTGCAGACTCTCTGAATAATGGTCATGCTCTGTACAGATGGAGGTAGACTCTCTGAATAATGGTCATGCTCTGTACAGATGGAGTGTAGACTCTCTGAACAATGGTCATGCTCTGTACAGATGGAGGGTAGACTCTCTGAATAATGGTCATGCTCTGTACAGATGGAGTGTAGAATCTCTGAATAATGGTCATGCTCTGTACAGATGGAGTGTAGACTCTCTGAATAATGGTCATGCTCTGTACAGATGGAGTGTAGACTCTCTGAATAATGGTCATGCTCTGTACAGATGGAGTGTAGACTCTCTGAATAATGGTCATGCTCTGTACAGATGGAGGGTAGACTCTGAATAATGGTCATGCTCCGTACAGATGGAGTGTAGGCTGCTGTGAATTCCGTTCTTGGGCTCCCTCCGGTGGTTGTAAGTGGCACTTTTGTGAGTTCTGCTCTTGGGCTCCCTCTTGTGGTTTCAAGTGGTATGGCTGCTCCTTGGAGTTAGCTGTCTTCAGCTGCTTCCACTGATCGCCTTTTCTGCTCGGCTATTTATGCCTGGCTCTTTCCTTTAGCCAGTGCCACTTGTAAATGGATTCACATCTCTTTGGATTTCCCTGTTATCCTGACCAGTTCAGCAAAGCTAAGTTTTTGGTTGCGTGTTTCTGTTCACAGATTGTGGACTTATCCGTTCTGTGCTTTCTATGTTTGTCCAGCTTATCAGTATGAATTAATTCTGTCTTGCTGGAAGCTCTGGGAGGCAGATTTACCCTCCACACCTTTAGTCAGGTGTGGAGATTTTTAGTAAACTCTGCGTGGATTTTTGTAGTGTTTTATACTGACCGCACAGTATTCCATCCTGTCCTATCTATCAAGCTAGACTGGCCTCCTGTGCTCATCCTGGTTTCATTCTGTGTATGTCTTTTCCCTCTCCACTCACAGTCAGTTATTTGTGGGGGGCTAATCTATCCTTTGGGGATTTTCTCTGAGGCAAGATAGTTTTCCTGCTTCTGTCTTTAGGGGTAGTTAGCTCTTAGGCTGTGACGAGATGCCTAGGGAGAGTTAGGCGCATTCCACGGCTACTTCTAGTGATGTGTTTAGCTTAGGGTCTGCGGTCAGTACAGTTACCACTTCCTTCAGAGCTCGTTCTATGTTGCTCCTAGACCACCGCATCATAACAGTAGGCTACATGAATAATGGTCATGCTCTGTACATATGAAGGATAGACTCTCTGAATAATGGTCATGTTCTGTACAGATGGAGGGTAGACTCTCTGATTAATGGTCATGCTCTGTACAGATGGCAGGTAGACTCTCTGAATAATGGTCATGCTCTGTACAGATGGAGGGAAGACTTTCTGAATAATGGTCATGCTCTGTACAGATGGAGTGTAGGCTATATGAATAATGGTCATGCTCTGTACAGATGGATGGTAGACTCTCTGAATAATGGTCATGCTCTGTACAGATGGAGGGTAGACTCTCTGATTAATGGTCATGTTCTGTACAGATGGCAGGTAGACTCTCTGAATAACGATCATGCTCTGTACAGATGGAGGGAAGACTCTCTGAATAATGGTCATGCTCTGTACAGATGGAGTGTAGGCTACATGAATAATGGTTATGCTCTGTACAGATGGAGGATCGACTCTCTGAATAATGGTCATGCTCTGTACAGATGGAGGGAAGACTCTCTGAATAATGGTCATGCTCTGTGCAGATGGAGTGTAGGCTACATGAATAATGGTCATGCTCTATACAGATGGAGGATAGACTCTCTGAATAATGGTCATGCTCTGTACAGATGGAGTGTAGACTCTCTGAATAATGGTCATGCTCTGTACAGATGGAGGATAGACTCTCTGAATAGTGGCCATGCTCTGTAAAGCTTGTGACTGGAGTAGAGCTGGGGTGACACATTTTAGCGCCAGGGTTCTGCAGTCCTCAGACATATCCCCCACAAAAATCCATTTACCTCCTAGGATATTTTTGTCCATGCTTTTTCTTCGTCAGCTTCACGTTTCTCCCATGTCTGAAGCTCCGCCACTTCCACTCGTTACTAGAAATCACCGCCAGGGCCCACCAGCTGTCATTGTACTAAATATAACTTATTAAACATGTCACTGTCCTCATTTCACTTTTGTCTCTTTGATATGAAAACTAGGAAGCTAATTAAATGCGATGGCAGCGATTGTTCCTAATAAGGAGGCTCTGTCATACCGCTTGACGACCGCTAGATGGCGCCAAGCAACACATCAGATTTATTCCAAAGGCGTTTTATTCTTACTGGAAGGCAAATGGGATTCAATGGATTGGCAGAGAAAGGGTGTCTGATGGGGGAAACATCTGCTTGGCCGTGCTTTTGTATGATATGCCGCCTGCAGCAATATTGGATATATATTAACTAGCTATTGAACCCGTTCTACGCCCGGGTGGCGAGCATTTATATTGGTATATGGTCTCTGTCATGTGCTGCTCCCATCCTGCGCCCGTTCTGTCATGCGCTGCTGCCATCCTGCGCCCGTTCTGTCATGTGCTGCTCCCATTCTGCGCCCCCGTTGTCATGCGCTGCTCCCATCCTGCGCCCGTTCTGTCATGTGCTGCTCCCATCCTGCTGCCATCCTGCGCCCGTTCTGTCATGCGCTGCTGCCATCCTGCGCCCGTTCTGTCATGCGCTGCTGCCATCCTGCGCCCGTTCTGTCATGCGCTGCTGCCATCCTGCGCCCGTTCTGTCATGCGCTGCTGCCATCCTGCGCCCGTTCTGTCATGTGCTGCTGCCATCCTGCGCCCGTTCTGTCATGTGCTGCTCCCATCCTGCGCCCCCGTTCTGTCATGCGCACCTGCCATCCTGCGCCCGTTCTGTCATGTGCTGCTCCCATCCTGCGCCCGTTATGTCATGCGCTGCTGCCATCCTGCGCCCGTTCTGTCATGTGCTGCTGCCATCCTGCGCCCGTAATGTCATGTGCTGCTGCCATCCTGCGCCCGTTCTGTCATGTGCTGCTGCCATCCTGCGCCCGTTCTGTCATGTGCTGCTGCCATCCTGCGCCCGTTCTGTCATGCGCTGCTGCCATCCTGCGCCCGTTCTGTCATGTGCTGCTCCCATCCTGCGCCCCCGTTGTCATGCGCTGCTGCCATCCTGCGCCCGTTCTGTCATGTGCTGCTCCCATCCTGCTGCCATCCTGCGCCCGTTCTGTCATGCGCTGCTGCCATCCTGCGCCCGTTCTGTCATGTGCTGCTGCCATCCTGCGCTCGTTCTGTCATGTGCTGCTGCCATCCTGCGCCCGTTCTGTCATGTGCTGCTGCCATCCTGCGCCCGTTCTGTCATGTGCTGCTCCCATCCTGCTGCCATCCTGCGCCCGTTATGTCATGCGCTGCTGCCATCCTGCGCCCGTTCTGTCATGTGCTGCTGCCATCCTGCGCCCGTTCTGTCATGTGCTGCTGCCATCCTGCGCCCGTTCTGTCATGTGCTGCTGCCATCCTGCGCCCGTTCTGTCATGTGCTGCTGCCATCCTGCGCCCGTTCTGTCATGCGCTGCTGCCATCCTGCGCCCGTTTTGTCATGTGCTGCTGCCATCCTGCGCCCGTTCTGTCATGTGCTGCTCCCATCCTGCGCCCCCGTTCTGTCATGTGCTGCTGCCATCCTGCGCCCGTTCTGTCATGTGCTGCTCCCATCCTGCACCCGTTATGTCATGCGCTGCTGCCATCCTGCGCCCGTTCTGTCATGTGCTGCTGCCATCCTGCGCCCGTTCTGTCATGTGCTGCTCCCATCCTGCGCCCGTTCTGTCATGTGCTGCTGCCATCCTGCGCCCGTTCTGTCATGTGCTGCTCCCATCCTGCTGCCATCCTGCGCCCGTTATGTCATGCGCTGCTGCCATCCTGCGCCCGTTCTGTCATGTGCTGCTGCCATCCTGCTCCCGTTCTGTCATGTGCTGCTGCCATCCTGCGCCCGTTCTGTCATGTGCTGCTGCCATCCTGCGCCCGTTCTGTCATGTGCTGCTGCCATCCTGCGCCCGTTCTGTCATGTGCTGCTGCCATCCTGCGCCCGTTCTGTCATGTGCTGCTGCCATCCTGCGCCCGTTCTGTCATGTGCTGCTGCCATCCTGCGCCCGTTCTGTCATGTGCTGCTGCCATCCTGCGCCCGTTCTGTCATGTGCTGCTGCCATCCTGCGCCCGTTCTGTCATGTGCTGCTCCCATCCTGCGCCCCCGTTCTGTCATGTGCTGCTGCCATCCTGCGCCCGTTCTGTCATGTGCTGCTCCCATCCTGCGCCCGTTATGTCATGCGCTGCTGCCATCCTGCGCCCGTTCTGTCATGTGCTGCTGCCATCCTGCGCCCGTTCTGTCATGTGCTGCTCCCATCCTGCGCCCGTTCTGTCATGTGCTGCTGCCATCCTGCGCCCGTTCTGTCATGTGCTGCTCCCATCCTGCTGCCATCCTGCGCCCGTTATGTCATGCGCTGCTGCCATCCTGCGCCCGTTCTGTCATGTGCTGCTGCCATCCTGCTCCCGTTCTGTCATGTGCTGCTGCCATCCTGCGCCCGTTCTGTCATGTGCTGCTGCCATCCTGCGCCCGTTCTGTCATGTGCTGCTGCCATCCTGCGCCCGTTCTGTCATGTGCTGCTGCCATCCTGCGCCCGTTCTGTCATGTGCTGCTGCCATCCTGCGCCACTATTGTATTATATGCCCCCGTATGCTGCTGCCATATAAAAAAAAAAATACCATACTCACCTATCGTCCGGATCCACTGCAGGTGTGTCTTCAAGAAAATGGCGCCGGAAAGCGCGGACTGCACAGGCGCCGATTCCGGCAGCAGGAATCGGCGCCTGCGCAGTACGCGCTTTCCGGCGCCATTTTATTGAAGACACTGCCGGCACCAGGAGGAGAAAGAGAATGGCGGCGGAAATGCCGTAAGTAACAAATGGCTGTGGCATGAAGTGCCACAGCCTCATGGCACAGCAATTTGTTACTTACGCCAGTTCCGGCGCCATTGTCTTTCTCCTCCTGGTGCCGGAATCGGCGCCTGCGCAGTACGCGCTTTCCGGCGCCATTTTATTGAAGACACTGCAGTGTGTCTTCAATAAAATGGCGCCGGAAAGCGCGTACTGCGCAGGCGCCGATTCCGGCACCAGGAGGAGAAAGACAATGGCGCCGGAACTGGCGTAAGTAAAAACTTTCTGTGCCGGGCGCACATACGGCGCCCCAGTGCTCCCGACCCCCTGCTCTCGGCGGCATCTCCCCGTACTCCCGACCCCCTGCTCTCGGCGGCATCTCCCCGTGCTCTCGACCCCCTGCTCTCGGCGGCATCTATGATGTAATGCTGGGAGCGTCGCGCCTGCGCAGTCTATTAAGGCTTCGGACAGAGTGACGCTCCCAGCGTTATATTATAGATGCTTGACAGGTGGGAAGCTGGCTCACAATTTATGGATACAAGTAAGTGAACCTGGAGAAGAAAATGATGTGAGCACAAAGCCCGATCCCAAACCTGATGGAGACGTCATACAGTTGAAACCAGAAGTTTCCATACATTTCATTAGTATTTGGTACCAATGTCCTTAACCTGAATGACTTGGGTTAGACGTTTGGGATTTCCTTCCACAAGATTCTCACAATAGTTGGTCGGAATTTGAGCCCATTCCTCCTGGTGTAGCTGATCCCGGTCTGTAGGTCGCCTTGCCCGCAGCGGCCTTTTCAGCTTTGCCCATAAATTTTCACTAGGATTGAGATCAGGGCTTTGTGATGGCCGCTCCATAACATTGACTTTGTTATCCTTAAGCCACGTTGTTACCATTTTGGCAGTATGCTTTAGGTCATTGTCCATTTGCAAGACCCATTTCTGCCCAAGCTTTAACTTAGCTGATGTCTTGAGATGATGCTTCAGTGCTGCCGCATAATCTTTCTTTTCTCATGATGCCATCTATTTTGTGAAGTGCAGCAGTCCCTGCTGCAGCAAATCAACCCCACAACATGATGCTGCCTCCACCATGTTTCACAGGGGGGATGGTGTTCTTAGGCTTCCAAGACTCTCTCTTTTTCCTTCAAATGTAACGATGGTCATTATGCCCAAAAAGTTCAATTTTAGTTTCATCAGACCACAGGACATGTCTCCAAAAATTAAGGTCTTTGTTCCTATGTGCATTTGTAAACATTAATCTGGCTTTTTTTCTGTTTCTTTTGGAGCAATGGCTTCTTCCTGGCAGAGTGGCCTTTTAGCCCTTGTTGATACAGTACTTGTTTCACTGTGGATATTGGCACAATCTTACCAGCTTCCGCCATCATCTTCCTTCACAAGGTGCTTTGCTTTTGTCCTTGGTTTGTTATGCACTAGCGATGAGCAAATATACTCGTTACTCGAGATTTCCCAAGCACGCTAGGGGGTCCTCCGAGTATTTTTTAGTGCTCGGAGATTTAGTTTTTATTGCTGCAGCTGAATGATTTACATCTGTTAGCCAGCATAAGTACATGTGGGGGTTACCTGTTTGCTAGGGAATCCTCACATGTACTTATGCTGTATGTAAATCATTCAGCTGCGGCAATGAAAACTAAGTTTCCGAGCACTAAAAAATACTCGG
Organism: Ranitomeya imitator; assembly: GCF_032444005.1. Taxonomy (NCBI): domain Eukaryota; kingdom Metazoa; phylum Chordata; class Amphibia; order Anura; family Dendrobatidae; genus Ranitomeya; species Ranitomeya imitator. Next base: position 682,290,039 of record NC_091286.1, read on the forward strand.
AGGACCCCCGAGCATGCTTGAGAAATATCGAGTAACGAGTATATTCGCTGTTATGATAGGCAATTCAGTAACACAATGTACATAGCGATCAGAGCACATACAGTGATCTGACAATAACCCAAAATAATAGAACGAGCTCTGAGACGTGGAAACTCTGTAGACCGCAATTCCTGATCCTCTCCAAACACAACTAGAGGCAGCTGTGGATTGCGCCTAACGCTCCCTATGCAACTCGGCACAGCCTGAGAAACTAACTAGCCTGAAGATAGAAAAATAAGCCTACCTTGCCTCAGAGAAATACCCCAAAGGAAAAGGCAGCCCCCCACATATAATGACTGTGAGTAAGATGAAAAGACAAACGTAGGGATGAAATAGATTCAGCAAAGTGAGGCCCGATATTCTAGACAGAACGAGGATAGGAAAGATAACTTTGCGGTCTACACAAAACCCTAAAGAAAACCACGCAAAAGGGGGCAAAAAGACCCTCCGTACCGAACTAACAGCACGGAGGTACACCCTTTGCGTCCCAGAGCTTCCAGCAAAACAAATAGACAAGCTGGACAGAAAAAATAGCAACAAATAGCAAAGAAGCACTTAGCTATGCAGAGCAGCAGGCCACAGGAATGATCCAGAGAAACACAAGTCCAACACTGGAACATTGACAGGAAGCAAGAATCAAAGCATTAGGTGGAGTTAAGTAGAGAAGCAGCTAACGACCTCACCAGATCACCTGAGGGAGGAAACTCAGAAGCTGCAGTACCACTTTCCTCCACAAACGGAAGCTCCCAGAGAGAATCAGCCGAAGTACCACTTGTGACCACAGGAGGGAGCTCTGCCACAGAATTCACAACAGTACCCCCCCCCTTGAGGAGGGGTCACCGAACCCTCACCAGAGCCCCCAGGCCGACCAGGATGAGCCACATGAAAGGCACGAACAAGATCGGGAGCATGGACATCAGAGGCAAAAACCCAGGAATTATCTTCCTGAGCATAACCCTTCCATTTAACCAGATACTGGAGTTTCCGTCTTGAAACACGAGAATCCAAAATCTTCTCCACAATATACTCCAATTCCCCCTCCACCAAAACCGGGGCAGGAGGCTCAACAGATGGGACCATAGGTGCCACGTATCTCCGCAACAATGACCTATGGAATACGTTATGTATGGAAAAAGAATCTGGAAGGGTCAGACGAAAAGACACAGGATTAAGAACCTCAGAAATCCTATACGGACCAATAAAACGAGGTTTAAACTTAGGAGAGGAAACCTTCATAGGAATATGACGAGAAGATAACCAAACCAGATCCCCAACACGAAGTCGGGGACCCACACGGCGTCTGCGATTAGCGAAAAGTTGAGCCTTCTCCTGGGACAAGGTCAAATTGTCCACTACATGAGTCCAAATCTGCTGCAACCTGTCCACCACAGTATCCACACCAGGACAGTCCGAAGACTCAACCTGTCCTGAAGAGAAACGAGGATGGAACCCAGAATTGCAGAAAAACGGCGAAACCAAGGTAGCCGAGCTGGCCCGATTATTAAGGGCGAACTCAGCCAAAGGCAAAAAGGACACCCAGTCATCCTGATCAGCAGAAACAAAGCATCTCAGATATGTTTCCAAGGTCTGATTGGTTCGTTCGGTCTGGCCATTAGTCTGAGGATGGAAAGCCGAGGAAAAAGACAAGTCAATGCCCATCCTACCACAAAAGGCTCGCCAAAACCTCGAAACAAACTGGGAACCTCTGTCAGAAACAATATTCTCTGGAATGCCATGCAAACGAACCACATGCTGGAAGAACAAAGGCACCAAATCAGAAGAGGAAGGCAATTTAGACAAGGGTACCAGATGGACCATCTTAGAAAAGCGATCACAGACCACCCAAATGACTGACATCTTTTGAGAAACGGGAAGGTCAGAAATAAAATCCATAGAGATATGTGTCCAAGGCCTCTTCGGGACCGGCAAGGGCAAAGGCAACCCACTGGCACGAGAACAGCAGGGCTTAGCCCGAGCACAAATCCCACAGGACTGCACAAAAGTACGCACATCCCGCGACAGAGAGGGCCACCAAAAGGATCTAGCCACTAACTTTCTGGTACCAAAGATTCCAGGATGACCAGCCAACACCGAACAATGAACCTCAGAGATAACTTTATTCGTCCACCTATCAGGGACAAACAGTTTCTCCGCCGGACAACGATCAGGTTTATTAGCCTGAAATTTTTGCAGCACCCGCCGCAAATCAGGGGAGATGGCAGACACACTTACTCCTTCCTTGAGGATACCCGCCGGCTCAGATAAACCCGGAGAGTCGGGCACAAAACTCCTAGACAGACCATCCGCCTTCACATTTTTAGAGCCCGGAAGGTACGAAATCACAAAGTCAAAACGGGCAAAAAACAACGACCAACGAGCTTGTCTAGGATTCAAGCGCTTGGCAGACTCGAGATAAGTCAAATTCTTATGATCAGTCAATACCACCACGCGATGCTTAGCTCCTTCAAGCCAATGACGCCACTCCTCGAATGCCCACTTCATGGCCAGCAACTCTCGGTTGCCCACATCATAATTTCGCTCAGCAGGCGAAAACTCCCTGGAAAAGAAAGCGCATGGTTTCATCACTGAGCAACCAGAACCTCTCTGTGACAAAACAGCCCCTGTTCCAATCTCAGAAGCATCAACCTCGACCTGGAACGGAAGAGAAACATCTGGCTGACACAACACAGGGGCAGAAGAAAAACGATGCTTCAACTCCTGAAAAGCTTCCACAGCAGCAGAAGACCAATTGACCACATCAGCACCCTTCTTGGTCAAATCGGTCAATGGTTTAGCAATACTAGAAAAATTGCAGATGAAGCGACGATAAAAATTAGCAAAGCCCAGGAACTTTTGCAGACTTTTCAGAGATGTCGGCTGAGTCCAATCATGGATGGCTTGGACCTTAACCAGATCCATCTTGATAGTAGAAGGGGAAAAGATGAACCCTAAAAATGAAACCTTCTGCACACCAAAGAGACACTTTGATCCCTTCACAAACAAAGAATTAGCACGCAGGACCTGAAAAACCGTTCTGACCTGCTTCACATGAGACTCCCAATCATCCGAGAAGATCAAAATGTCATCCAAGTACACAATCAGGAATTTATCCAGGTACTCACGGAAGATGTCATGCATAAAGGACTGATACACTGATGGAGCATTGGCAAGTCCGAACGGCATCACTAGATACTCAAAATGACCCTCGGGCGTATTAAATGCAGTTTTCCATTCATCTCCTCGCCTGATTCTCACCAGATTATACGCACCACGAAGATCTATCTTAGTGAACCAACTAGCCCCCTTAATCCGAGCAAACAAATCAGACAACAATGGCAAGGGGTACTGAAATTTAACAGTGATCTTATTAAGAAGGCGGAAATCTATACACGGTCTCAGCGAACCATCCTTCTTGGCCACAAAAAAGAACCCTGCTCCCAATGGCGACGACGACGGGCGAATATGCCCCTTCTCCAGGGATTCCTTCACATAACTGCGCATAGCGGTGTGCTCAGGCACGGATAAATTAAACAGTCGACCTTTTGGGAATTTACTACCAGGAATCAAATTGATAGCACAATCACAATCCCTATGCGGAGGCAGGGCATCGGACTTGGGCTCATCAAATACATCCCGGTAATCAGACAAGAACTCTGGAACCTCAGAAGGGGTGGATGACGAAATTGACAGAAATGGAACATCACCATGTACCCCCTGACAACCCCAGCTGGACACCAACATGGAATTCCAATCCAATACTGGATTATGGGCTTGTAGCCATGGCAACCCCAACACGACCACATCATGCAGATTATGCAACACCAGAAAGCGAATATCCTCCTGATGTGCAGGAGCCATGCACATGGTCAGCTGGGTCCAGTACTGAGGCTTATTCTTGGCCAAAGGCGTAGCATCAATTCCTCTCAATGGAATAGGACACTGCAAGGGCTCCAATAAAAACCCACAACGTTTAGCATAATCCAAGTCCATCAAATTCAGGGCAGCGCCTGAATCCACAAACGCCATGACAGAATACGACGACAAGTAGCATATCAAGGTAACGGACAGAAGAAATTTTGACTGTACAGTACCAATGGCGGCAGACCTAGCGAACCGCTTAGTGCGCTTAGGACAATCAGAGATAGCATGAGTGGAATCACCACAGTAGAAACACAGCCCATTCAGACGTCTGTGTTCTTGCCGTTCAACTCTGGTCATAGTCCTATCGCACTGCATAGGCTCAGGTTTAATCTCAGGTAATACCGCCAAATGGTACACAGATTTACGCTCACGCAAGCGTCGACCGATCTGAATGGCCAAAGACATAGACTCATTCAAACCAGCGGGCATAGGAAATCCCACCATGACATCCTTAATGGCTTCAGAGAGACCCTTTCTGAAAATGGCTGCAAGCGCACATTCATTCCATTGAGTGAGCACGGACCACTTTCTAAATTTCTGGCAATATAGCTCTATTTCATCCTGAGCCTGACAAAGAGCCAGCAAATTTTTTTCTGCCTGATCTACTGAATTAGGCTCATCGTACAGCAATCCAAGCGCCAGGAAAAACGCATCAATATTACTTAATGCAGGATCTCCTGGCGCAAGAGAAAATGCCCAGTCCTGAGGGTCGCCACGCAAAAAAGAAATGACGATCCTAACTTGTTGCGCTGGGTCACCAGAGGAGCGAGGTTTCAAAGCCAGAAACAGTTTACAATTATTCTTGAAACTCAGAAATTTAGTTCTATCTCCAAAAAACAAATCTGGAATAGGAATTCTCGGTTCTAACAAAGAATTCTGAACCACAAAATTTTGAATATCTTGAACTCTTGCCGTGAGCTGATCTACACATGAAGACAGACCTTTAATGTCCATTGTAACACCTGTGTCCTGAACCACCCAAATGTCTAGGGGAAAAAAAAGACAAATCACAGTGCAAAGGAAAAAAAATGGTCTCAGAACTTCTTTTTTCCCTCTATTGAGAATCATTAGTACTGTTGGCTTCCTGTACTGTTATGATAGGCAATTCAGTAACACAATGTACATAGCGATCAGAGCACATACAGTGATCTGACAATAACCCAAAATAATAGAACGAGCTCTGAGATGTGGAAACTCTGTAGACCGCAATTCCTGATCCTCTCCAAACACAACTAGAGGCAGCTGTGGATTGCGCCTAACGCTCCCTATGCAACTCGGCACAGCCTGAGAAACTAACTAGCCTGAAGATAGAAAAATAAGCCTACCTTGCCTCAGAGAAATACCCCAAAGGAAAAGGCAGCCCCCCACATATAATGACTGTGAGTAAGATGAAAAGACAAACGTAGGGATGAAATAGATTCAGCAAAGTGAGGCCCGATATTCTAGACAGAACGAGGATAGGAAAGATAACTTTGCGGTCTACACAAAACCCTAAAGAAAACCACGCAAAAGGGGGCAAAAAGACCCTCCGTACCGAACTAACAGCACGGAGGTACACCCTTTGCGTCCCAGAGCTTCCAGCAAAACAAATAGACAAGCTGGACAGAAAAAATAGCAACAAATAGCAAAGAAGCACTTAGCTATGCAGAGCAGCAGGCCACAGGAATGATCCAGAGAAACACAAGTCCAACACTGGAACATTGACAGGAAGCAAGAATCAAAGCATTAGGTGGAGTTAAGTAGAGAAGCAGCTAACGACCTCACCAGATCACCTGAGGGAGGAAACTCAGAAGCTGCAGTACCACTTTCCTCCACAAACGGAAGCTCCCAGAGAGAATCAGCCGAAGTACCACTTGTGACCACAGGAGTGAACTCTGCCACAGAATTCACAACAGTACCCCCTCCTTGAGGAGGGGTCACCGAACCCTCACCAGAGCCCCCAGGCCGACCAGGATGAGCCACATGAAAGGCACGAACAAGATCGGGAGCATGGACATCAGAGGCAAAAACCCAGGAATTATCTTCCTGAGCATAACCCTTCCATTTAACCAGATACTGGAGTTTCCGTCTTGAAACACGAGAATCCAAAATCTTCTCCACAATATACTCCAATTCCCCCTCCACCAAAACCGGGGCAGGAGGCTCAACAGATGGGACCATAGGTGCCACGTATCTCCGCAACAATGACCTATGGAATACGTTATGTATGGAAAAAGAATCTGGAAGGGTCAGACGAAAAGACACAGGATTAAGAACCTCAGAAATCCTATACGGACCAATAAAACGAGGTTTAAACTTAGGAGAGGAAACCTTCATAGGAATATGACGAGAAGATAACCAAACCAGATCCCCAACACGAAGTCGGGGACCCACACGGCGTCTGCGATTAGCGAAAAGTTGAGCCTTCTCCTGGGACAAGGTCAAATTGTCCACTACATGAGTCCAAATCTGCTGCAACCTGTCCACCACAGTATCCACACCAGGACAGTCCGAAGACTCAACCTGTCCTGAAGAGAAACGAGGATGGAACCCAGAATTGCAGAAAAACGGCGAAACCAAGGTAGCCGAGCTGGCCCGATTATTAAGGGCGAACTCAGCCAAAGGCAAAAAGGACACCCAGTCATCCTGATCAGCAGAAACAAAGCATCTCAGATATGTTTCCAAGGTCTGATTGGTTCGTTCGGTCTGGCCATTAGTCTGAGGATGGAAAGCCGAGGAAAAAGACAAGTCAATGCCCATCCTACCACAAAAGGCTCGCCAAAACCTCGATACAAACTGGGAACCTCTGTCAGAAACGATATTCTCTGGAATACCATGTAAACGAACCACATGCTGGAAGAACAAAGGCACCAAATCAGAAGAGGAAGGCAATTTAGACAAGGGTACCAGATGGACCATCTTAGAAAAGCGATCACAGACCACCCAAATGACTGACATCTTTTGAGAAACGGGAAGGTCAGAAATAAAATCCATAGAGATATGTGTCCAAGGCCTCTTCGGGACCGGCAAGGGCAAAAGCAACCCACTGGCACGAGAACAGCAGGGCTTAGCCCGAGCACAAATCCCACAGGACTGCACAAAAGTACGCACATCCCGCGACAGAGAGGGCCACCAAAAGGATCTAGCCACTAACTCTCTGGTACCAAAGATTCCAGGATGACCAGCCAACACCGAACAATGAACCTCAGAGATAACTTTATTCGTCCACCTATCAGGGACAAACAGTTTCTCCGCCGGACAACGATCAGGTTTATTAGCCTGAAATTTTTGCAGCACCCGCCGCAAATCAGGGGAGATGGCAGACACAATTACTCCTTCCTTGAGGATACCCGCCGGCTCAGATAAACCCGGAGAGTCGGGCACAAAACTCCTAGACAGAGCATCCGCCTTCACATTTTTAGAGCCCGGAAGGTACGAAATCACAAAGTCAAAACGGGCAAAAAACAACGACCAACGAGCTTGTCTAGGATTCAAGCGCTTGGCAGACTCGAGATAAGTCAAGTTCTTATGATCAGTCAATACCACCACGCGATGCTTAGCTCCTTCAAGCCAATGACGCCACTCCTCGAATGCCCACTTCATGGCCAGCAACTCTCGGTTGCCCACATCATAATTTCGCTCAGCAGGCGAAAACTTCCTGGAAAAGAAAGCGCATGGTTTCATCACTGAGCAACCAGAACCTCTCTGTGACAAAACAGCCCCTGCTCCAATCTCAGAAGCATCAACCTCGACCTGGAACGGAAGAGAAACATCTGGTTGACACAACACAGGGGCAGAAGAAAAACGATGCTTCAACTCCTGAAAAGCTTCCACAGCAGCAGAAGACCAATTGACCACATCAGCACCCTTCTTGGTCAAATCGGTCAATGGTTTAGCAATACTAGAAAAATTGCAGATGAAGCGACGATAAAAATTAGCAAAGCCCAGGAACTTTTGCAGACTTTTCAGAGATGTCGGCTGAGTCCAATCATGGATGGCTTGGACCTTAACCGGATCCATCTCGATAGTAGAAGGGGAAAAGATGAACCCCAAAAATGAAACCTTCTGCACACCAAAGAGACACTTTGATCCATTCACAAACAAAGAATTAGCACGCAGGACCTGAAAAACCGTTCTGACCTGCTTCACATGAGACTCCCAATCATCCGAGAAGATCAAAATGTCATCCAAGTACACAATCAGGAATTTATCCAGGTACTCACGGAAGATGTCATGCATAAAGGACTGAAACACTGATGGAGCATTGGCAAGTCCGAACGGCATCACTAGATACTCAAAATGACCCTCGGGCGTATTAAATGCAGTTTTCCATTCATCTCCTCGCCTGATTCTCACCAGATTATACGCACCACGAAGATCTATCTTAGTGAACCAACTAGCCCCCTTAATCCGAGCAAACAAATCAGACAACAATGGCAAGGGGTACTGAAATTTAACAGTGATCTTATTAAGAAGGCGGAAATCTATACACGGTCTCAGCGAACCATCCTTCTTGGCCACAAAAAAGAACCCTGCTCCCAATGGCGACGACGACGGGCGAATATGCCCCTTCTCCAGGGATTCCTTCACATAACTGCGCATAGCGGTGTGCTCAGGCACGGATAAATTAAACAGTCGACCTTTTGGGAATTTACTACCAGGAATCAAATTGATAGCACAATCACAATCCCTATGCGGAGGCAGGGCATCGGACTTGGGCTCATCAAATTCATCCCGGTAATCAGACAAGAACTCTGGAACCTCAGAAGGGGTGGATGACGAAATTGACAGAAATGGAACATCACCATGTACCCCCTGACAACCCCAGCTGGACACCAACATGGAATTCCAATCCAATACTGGATTATGGGCTTGTAGCCATGGCAACCCCAACACGACCACCTCATGCAGATTATGCAACACCAGAAAGCGAATATCCTCCTGATGTGCAGGAGCCATGCACATGGTCAGCTGGGTCCAGTATTGAGGCTTATTCTTGGCCAAAGGCGTAGCATCAATTCCTCTCAATGGAATAGGACACTGCAAGGGCTCCAATAAAAACCCACAACGTTTAGCATAATCCAAGTCCATCAAATTCAGGGCAGCGCCTGAATCCACAAACGCCATGACAGAATACGACGACAAGTAGCATATCAAGGTAACGGACAGAAGAAATTTTGACTGTACAGTACCAATGGCGGCAGACCTAGCGAACCGCTTAGTGCGCTTAGGACAATCAGAGATAGCATGAGTGGAATCACCACAGTAGAAACACAGCCCATTCAGACGTCTGTGTTCTTGCCGTTCAACTCTGGTCATAGTCCTATCGCACTGCATAGGCTCAGGTTTAATCTCAGGTAATACCGCCAAATGGTACACAGATTTACGCTCACGCAAGCGTCGACCGATCTGAATGGCCAAAGACATAGACTCATTCAAACCAGCGGGCATAGGAAATCCCACCATGACATCCTTAATGGCTTCAGAGAGACCCTTTCTGAAAATGGCTGCAAGCGCAGATTCATTCCATTGAGTGAGCACGGACCACTTTCTAAATTTCTGGCAATATAGCTCTATCTCATCCTGAGCCTGACAAAGAGCCAGCAAATTTTTTTCTGCCTGATCTACTGAATTAGGCTCATCGTACAGCAATCCAAGCGCCAGGAAAAACGCATCAATATTACTTAATGCAGGATCTCCTGGCGCAAGAGAAAATGCCCAGTCCTGAGGGTCGCCACGCAAAAAAGAAATGACGATCCTAACTTGTTGCGCTGGGTCACCAGAGGAGCGAGGTTTCAAAGCCAGAAACAGTTTACAATTATTCTTGAAACTCAGAAATTTAGTTCTATCTCCAAAAAACAAATCTGGAATAGGAATTCTCGGTTCTAACAAAGAATTCTGAACCACAAAATTTTGAATATCTTGAACTCTTGCCGTGAGCTGATCTACACATGAAGACAGACCTTTAATGTCCATTGTAACACCTGTGTCCTGAACCACCCAAATGTCTAGGGGAAAAAAAAGACAAATCACAGTGCAAAGGAAAAAAAATGGTCTCAGAACTTCTTTTTTCCCTCTATTGAGAATCATTAGTACTGTTGGCTTCCTGTACTGTTATGATAGGCAATTCAGTAACACAATGTACATAGCGATCAGAGCACATACAGTGATCTGACAATAACCCAAAATAATAGAACGAGCTCTGAGACGTGGAAACTCTGTAGACCGCAATTCCTGATCCTCTCCAAACACAACTAGAGGCAGCTGTGGATTGCGCCTAACGCTCCCTATGCAACTCGGCACAGCCTGAGAAACTAACTAGCCTGAAGATAGAAAAATAAGCCTACCTTGCCTCAGAGAAATACCCCAAAGGAAAAGGCAGCCCCCCACATATAATGACTGTGAGTAAGATGAAAAGACAAACGTAGGGATGAAATAGATTCAGCAAAGTGAGGCCCGATATTCTAGACAGAACGAGGATAGGAAAGATAACTTTGCGGTCTACACAAAACCCTAAAGAAAACCACGCAAAAGGGGGCAAAAAGACCCTCCGTACCGAACTAACGGCACGGAGGTACACCCTTTGCGTCCCAGAGCTTCCAGCAAAACAAATAGACAAGCTGGACAGAAAAAATAGCAACAAATAGCAAAGAAGCACTTAGCTATGCAGAGCAGCAGGCCACAGGAATGATCCAGAGAAACACAAGTCCAACACTGGAACATTGACAGGAAGCATGGATCAAAGCATCAGGTGGAGTTAAGTAGAGAAGCAGCTAACGACCTCACCAGATCACCTGAGGGAGGAAACTCAGAAGCTGCAGTACCACTTTCCTCCACAAACGGAAGCTCCCAGAGAGAATCAGCCGAAGTACCACTTGTGACCACAGGAGTGAACTCTGTCACAGAATTCACAACAATTCGCTCATCACTATTATGCACATGTCAGACCAAATCATGCCCATCTCTGGGACACAGAACCCATCTCCTTCCTGAGCGGCATGATGACTGGACATTTCCATCTTGTTTGTACTTGTGTATAATTGTTTGTACAGATGAATGAGGCACCTTCAAGTATCTGGAAATTGTACCCAAGGATGAGCCAGACTTGTGCAAGTCCACAATTCTCTTCCTGATACCTTGGCTGATTTCTTTGGACTTTCCCATGATGCTACACAAAGAAGCAGTGTGTTTCAGGTGTGCATTAAAATACATCCACAGGTGTCTCTAATTAACTTAAACGTTGCCAAAAAAACAGAAGCTTCCAAACACTTGACCTCATCATATGGGCAGTCCAGTACAAAAAAGGAACAGCATCCCATCCAGGTGATGAGAAAGATTAAAAGAGCTTTATTCTGCCATCATGCAACGTTTCGACCATAATAGGTCTTTGTCAAGCATATACAAAACATAAAATGGTAGCCTTATATAGTGTGGTGGCACATGCACACCAATCACTCACAAGGTACTGCCCACTTTGCGTTACTACAAATATACACATAATAACCAATTATTTTTCCAAACTCCTTATTCCCACTATATAATCGAATACAGTCTTAGCATAGGACACATAAAAAGAAAAAAATACAACAAGAAATTTTGCGAAAAATCACAATGTCAGACAAACAACCAAATATAAATCTGAACACATTGTTATGGAAACCCAATCCCAATCAGGACTCACCCCATTGTTTGTTTACACCTCTAACCAATTGTTGCTCACACAACTCATGGCGCTCAAACCGGCCAATCTGAGCTACTCACACTGTTCTGGCATTTCTAACCCGGGACTCCATTGGCCATCACCCGATCTGTGTGTACGCGCTGCTTGGGCATGCGCAATAAAAGGGGTGGAGCAAGGAATCGCCCACATGATCAAATCACATGGCCGCTCACGGGCACCACGGTCCATGCGCCCGCACATCCTCTGGAATAAGCGTCCTGCCATCCCCATGGTGACATAATCACCTGACAGCATACAAAGGAAGCCACCCCTTTTAAAGGGCCACACTATACATCATAATATATGTTCATATTACACAAACACTTCAGACAAATCCATGTCAGTGAAAATATATATCTGTGGCTCCAACCCTAATATAAGAATTGTCTCATAGTCCTATATAAGGCTACATAGATTAAAGACGCTTATACGGGGAGGGGAAATCCATAAATGAAGGCGACAAAAAAAAAATCTCCATAAAAGCAGAAGTTTTGTCAGTTTGCTGGTCTGGAACATTTGATATTTTTTACACATCCAAAGGAAGGTTTTATTTTACATTCTCTGAACATATAAGCCACCTTCCAAAAATACAGAGCTCAGATCAGTCCACTAAACAAATACAGACTCCACCAGATCGCATAAGGTTAGACCCTTTAAAATACAAATGCAGACAACCTTAAATGAATAGATACGCAAAAAAGGGTCCCTAGATAAATGCAGCCCCTCACACCAGCCCTCTAAGTAACTATAGAGTCCAATGCCCATGAATCAAATATAAACCCCAGAAGAGACTCCATAAATAGATGTTCAGACCGGACCACCCACCTCCAAAGTAGACCACATAGGTTAAGTTTAATTCAAACCCAAAGAAGACACTATATATATATATATATATATATATATATATATATACAGTGGGGCAAAAAAGTATTTAGTCAGTCAGCAATAGTGCAAGTTCCACCACTTAAAAAGATGAGAGGTGTCTGTAATTTACATCATAGGTAGACCTCAACTATGGGAGACAAACTGAGAAAAAAAAATCCAAAAAATCACATTGTCTGTTTTTTTAACATTTTATTTGCATATTATGGTGGAAAATAAGTATTTGGTCAGAAACAAAATTTCATCTCAATACTTTGTAATATATCCTTTGTTGGCAATGACAGAGGTCAAACGTTTTCTGTAAGTCTTCACAAGGTTGCCACACACTGTTGTTGGTATGTTGGCCCATTCCTCCATGCAGATCTCCTCTAGAGCAGTGATGTTTTTGGCTTTTCGCTTGGCAACACGGACTTTCAACTCCCTCCAAAGGTTTTCTATAGGGTTGAGATCTGGAGACTGGCTAGGCCACTCCAGGACCTTGAAATGCTTCTTACGAAGCCACTCCTTCGTTGCCCTGGCGGTGTGCTTTGGATCATTGTCATGTTGAAAGACCCAGCCACGTTTCAACTTCAATGCCCTTGCTGATGGAAGGAGGTTTGCACTCAAAATCTCACGATACAATGGCCCCATTCATTCTTTCATGTACCCGGATCAGTCGTCCTGGCCCCTTTGCAGAGAAACAGCCCCAAAGCATGATGTTTCCACCACCATGCTTTACAGTAGGTATGGTGTTTGATGGATGCAACTCAGTATTCTTTTTCCTCCAAACACGACAAATTGTGTTTCTACCAAACAGTTCCAGTTTGGTTTCATCAGACCATAGGACATTCTCCCAAAACTCCTCTGGATCATCCAAATGCTCTCTAGCAAACTTCAGACGGGCCCGGACATGTACTGGCTTAAGCAGTGGGACACGTCTGGCACTGCAGGATCTGAGTCCATGGTGGCGTAGTGTGTTACTTATGGTAGGCCTTGTTACATTGGTCCCAGCTCTCTGCAGTTCATTCACTAGGTCCCCCCGCGTGGTTCTGGGATTTTTGCTCACCGTTCTTGTGATCATTCTGACCCCACGGGGTGGGATTTTGCGTGGAGCCCCAGATCGAGGAAGATTATCAGTGGTCTTGTATGTCTTCCATTTTCTAATTATTGCTCCCACTGTTGATTTCTTCACTCCAAGCTGGTTGGCTATTGCAGATTCAGTCTTCCCAGCCTGGTGCAGGGCTACAATTTTGTTTCTGGTGTCCTTTGACAGCTCTTTGGTCTTCACCATAGTGGAGTTTGGAGTCAGACTGTTTGAGGGTGTGCACAGGTGTCTTTTTATACTGATAACAAGTTTAAACAGGAGCCATTACTACAGGTAATGAGTGGAGGAAAGAGGAGACTCTTAAAGAAGAAGTTACAGGTCTGTGAGAGCCAGAAATCTTGATTGTTTGTTTTTGACCAAATACTTATTTTCCACCATAATATGCAAATAAAATGTTAAAAAAACAGACAATGTGATTTTCTGGATTTTTTTTTCTCAGTTTGTCTCCCATAGTTGAGGTCTACCTATGATGTAAATTACAGACGCCTCTCATCTTTTTAAGTGGTGGAACTTGCACTATTGCTGACTGACTAAATACTTTTTTGCCCCACTGTATATATATATATATATATACTGTATAGGGGTTGTGGGGGACATGATACTGTGGCTTTGATGACCATACTATACATGGCACTGTATAGGTGCTGTGGGGGACATATTGGGGGCTGTGAGGGACATCATACTGTACAGTAGCTGTGGGGGACATTATACTGGGGGCTGTGATGACCATACTACACAGGGCATTGTATAGGTGCTGTGGTAGACATTATCTTGGGGGCTGTGGGGACATCATACTGCATAGGGGCTGTGGAGGACATTATAGTGGGTGCTGTGATGTCCATACTATACTGGGCGCTGTATAGGTGCTGTGGGAGATATTATATAGGGGGACATTATGCTGTGGGGGACATTATATTGGGGGCTGTGGGGACATCATACTGTATAGGTGCTGTGGGGGATTATGCTATACAGGGCGCTGTGGGAGATATTATATTGGGGCTATGGTGACCATACTTTTAAGTGAGATGTGGGGGACATTATACTGGGGGCTGTGGTGACCATACTAAGTAGGGCACTGTGGAAGACATTGGGGCTGTGGTCACCATACTGTATAGGGGATGTAGGGGGCATTATACTGGGGGCTGTGGTGGCCATACTAAATAATGCACTGTGGGGGACATTATATTGGAGGCTATGATAATGATACTGTATAGGGGATTGTGGGTGACATTATACTGGGAGCTGTGGTGACGATACAATAAAGGGCGTTGTGGGAGACATTATACTGGGGGCTCATGGGACCATACTGTATAGGGGACTGTGGTGGACATCATACTGGGTGGGGGCCATCTTACTATATGCTGTGATTCTGAGCATACTATATATGGGGGCTGTGGGGGACATCATACTGTGTATGGAGGGCTGTAATGGTGATCATACTGTATGGGGCTGTGGTGGACAGCATAATGTACATTGGGGACTGTTGTGACCATACTCAATGGGGCGCTGTGGTGAACATCATACAGTATATTGGGGCTGTTGTGGATATCATACTGTGTGGGTATCTGTGGCGGACATCATACTGTGTATGGGGAGCTGTAGTGACGATCATACTGTGTAGAGGGACTGTGTGAAAAGGCACAGATCGGTGAAGGCCCCATGATGGGCAGCATGAGGACATCCTGTGAAGAATGGGCACAGTATGGATATGAGACTAAATGAAAACTAAATTTACCTTAGTGAACTGTATAAACCGGCACTTTTCATACACTACTTATATTTATCATGGAATTCATGAAAATGGGCTATATACCTATAGCGCAAAAACATGATGTGATAGAGAAATTATAAGATCAGATTTTAATGCTGTATTTCATGTACTGATGGCTCTGGTGACATATTCATGTACTGATGATGGTTCTGGTGCTTGATTCACCAAAACCATCATCACTACATAAATACATCACCAGAACCATCAGTAGTACATGAATCAAACACCAGAGTTACCATCAGTAAATTAATATTTTAATTGGTCTGTTTGGTGTCCATTATGGTACCCATCAAATGCTGGACATCTTAATTGAAACCATACGGCCCTCATTATAGTTAAGCAAATTTTTGCTTCCGATTTTACCCATACTAATAAGCGGGGAAAATTCAGCAACAAAAACGGATGTAAAAAAACACAACAAAAATGCGTCAAAAACACACATATTTTACACAGGTTCATACAACTGTATTTTAGGTCCGAGTGCTGAAAAAATTTGACATCACACAGACAGCACTAGGACCAATGTTAGTGAATTGGGCTGTTTGTTGTTGTTTTCTATGGATCAAATAGGTGCTAAAACAAATTTGCAGCATGCATGAGTCTCCTCCATATGTCCAATTAGAATTGCCCATTCAAGTCTAGGGATGCTAAATGTAAGTCTGCGGTGCCTTGTACTGCTGACTCATAGGCTAACATAGAATATGAAGAGCAATAATGACATCACTCAGAAGAAGAGAAGAACGGTGCTGGACACTGGAGAGAGCAGTAGTAGGTGAGTATATTAATATATACATACTACACTACATGCATATACACACATTTAATGATTCAAAAAGTTAGTGGGAAAGGCTTCTTTAATATATAGAGGGTGAAAAAAATATTGAACACATCACCAATTTTCTAAGTAAATATATTTCTATAGGTGCTATTGACATGAAATTCCCACCAGATGTCAGTAACAATCCTTCCAATCCACACAGTCAAAGAATTCAAACCATAGATGCCCATCAATTATGTGTAATAATTAGAAATGACTCAGGGAAAAAATATTGAACACATGAAGAAAGAGAGTTGTAAAAAGTCATGGAAAGTCATGACAGCAGCTGATATCTATCAGTAATTAGAAAGCAATCTTGCCACTTAGTGAATAATAGTATTATCTGGTTCAACTGATGGCCTATAAAAGGGTGTCTCATTACCAAGGTGCCAGACAACAAACATCTCCTGATGGATAAAACCAGTGAGCTGTCTCAAGACCTTTGCAACCTTATTGTTGCAAAACATATGGATGGCATTGGTTACAGAAAAATTTATAAACTACC
Organism: Ranitomeya imitator; assembly: GCF_032444005.1. Taxonomy (NCBI): domain Eukaryota; kingdom Metazoa; phylum Chordata; class Amphibia; order Anura; family Dendrobatidae; genus Ranitomeya; species Ranitomeya imitator. The sequence goes on from NC_091286.1 coordinate 682,306,757, forward strand.
GAAGGTTCCAGTGAGCACTGTTGGGGCCATAATTCAGAAATGGAAAGAACATAATTTCACCATAAACTGGTCATGACCAGGTGCTCCCTTCAATATTTCCTACAGAAAAGTGAAAAGAATTATCAGAAGAGTTGTCCAAGAGCCAAGGATCACCTGTACAGAACTACAGAAAGACCTGGAATCAGCAGGTACAATTGTTTTTAAAATAAGTAATGCACTCAACCTCCATGGCCGGTATGTACACTCACCATGCAAGCCTCCACTGCTGAACAAAAAAACATGTTCAAGTGTGTTTAAAGTTTGCTCAATGACATTTAGACAAGCCTGTGAAATGCTGGGAAAATTAGGTGAATCATCAACTCTTAGGATGCCATAGCACACACCATATTTGGAGGCCAAAAGGCACTGCATATTGCCCCAAAAGCACCATACCAACAGAGAAGTTTGGAGGTGAGACCATCATGATGTTGGGCTGTTTTCCAGCTTATGGCACTCTTAAACTTCATGTAATTGAAGGAATGATGAATGGACAAATGTACGGAGACATTCTTGATAAAAATCTGCTTCCATCTACCAGGATGATGAAGATGAAACGAAGGTGTACATTTCAGCAAGACAATGATCCCAAACACACAGCCAAGGAAACTCTCAGTTGGTCTCAGAGAATAAAATAAATCTGCTGGAATGACCGAGCTGATCACCTGCCCTGAATCCAATAGAAAATATATGCAAGGAACTAAAGCTCAGAGTTCATAGAAGGAGCCCACGGAACTTTCAGGATGTGAAGATTGATTGTGGTAAAAAAATAGGTCAAAATCACACCTGAGCAATGCCTGCGACTAGTTTCTCCATACAGAAGGTGTCTTGAAGCTTCACCACCAGCAAAAGCTTTTGTATGAAGTATTAAATAAATGTCAGTAACGTGTTCAATACTTTTTCCCTGAGTCATTTCTCATAATTACACATACCTTACGGGCATCTATGGATGATTTCTTTGCCTGTGTGGATTGGATAGAATTTGGTGAGAATTTACCTGGATGGGATGTTTTTAAAAATGGGAGCATTGACTGAAATTGCGTGAAAATCTGTATGTGTTTTTTTTTTTTTGCACACCAGAAAAGAAAAAACTCCTGACTTGTGAATTTTATCTTTTACTTCAGGCATTTATAATGAATATGATCACATCTAACGTCGGAGTGGTTGTGTTTTTTTCCTGCATTCTCCACAATATGTCATTACACATTTAATATTGTGTTCTGGTTTTTATCTTCGGATCTTTATCTTCCTCCAGCACACAATCCTCCTGGCGGCTCCATTGTCATAACAGAAAAACATATTTTGTTTTTTTTCAGAGCAGGATGGTGATTCACGGAGGCCTCCAATTCTTAGACTAGTAGTCTCTGATCTCCAAACTGTGGTAAAACTACAACTCCCAGCGTGCACTGGCAACCAATCAGAGCACAGCTTTCATTTTGACGTAACTGTTTCAAAAATGAAAGCTGAGCTCTGATTGATTGTGAGAGGCAACAAAGGTTGTTTTCATAAATGGGGTCTAAAGTATGAAGCAATAACGACCACTGGGATGTTATAATCACGATAGTTTACATTAATGGGGTTCTTTGGTTAAAACAAGTTATCACCGATAAATGGGCTCCACAGGATAGGTGATCGCTTAGGTCCGACCATTAGAAACTGCCCCGATCGGAAGAATGAGGAAGTTTTATCATTGATAGGACACTTATCCCATTTTAAAATGGAGCGGCAGGTGGGATGTCTGACCGCAACTCCATTCATTCTCTTTGGGGCTTCCAGAAAAAAACAAGTGCAGCCACTGATGGAATGAATAGATCAGTGGTCAAGTCGAAGTTCCACATTCTGCCAATTGGGTCCAAGTAGTCAGACCCCCCCACCAATCAATATGTTATCGCTTATCCTGTGGAGAGGTGATTACTTTTTTTTCACAGGAAACCCCCTGTAAGTGCATCACCGATGCTGTGTACAAAGCATTAAAACTAATGGAAATAAAGAATCTTCTCCTAATTAATATCAGAGAGAACAAATGTCCGCCATACACAACACAATCCACTATACCAAGACCAATATTACCACATTCAGGAAGAAATACCACCACACCATGACCAGATCACATAGTGACCGAATAATACTACATACAAGGGACAAATACTGCCACACCATGACCAGATCACATATTACCACCACATAGTGACCGAATAATACTACATACAAGGGACAAATACTGCCTCACCATGACCGGACCATATAGTGACCGAATAGTATCATATACAAGGAACAAATATGCCACACCATTATCAGACCATATATTGATAGTGACCAAATAATATGACATATTACCAGCATATAGGGATGAAATAATACCACATACAAGGAGAAATACTGCCATGCCGTGACCAGACCACAAATAACCACCACATAGTGACCGAATACTACAATACTGATCATGAATACAAACCACAATACTAACACTGTTATTACCACCAGTGACATTATACACAGGAGCTCAGTATATAGTGTCAGTGTACAGGTAACACAGTGATCACCAGTGACATTATACACAGAAGCTCTGTGTATCGTGTCAGTGTAAAGGTAATACAGTGATCACCAGTGACATTATACACAGGAGCTATGTATATAGTATCAGTGTACATGTAATACAGTGATCACCAGTGACATTATACACACGAGCTCTGTATATAGTGCAGGGGTCTCAAACACACAGCCCGGGGGCCGCATGCGGCCCCTCCGGCTGCTTCATGCGGCCCACCGGCACAAAGGCCCCGTAACGATCACGCTCGCTCCAGCAGCCGCCGACATCCGTGCTGTAGTGCAGTGTATTGCCGCGCAGAGAACGGCTCTCGGCACAGCAATACTAGTGTCAGCCGCCGGCCTATCAGAGCCCAGCAGCTGATATCTGCGCATGGCAGTGACATCATAAGCCGCTGCGCCGGGATGCAGATATCAGCTGCTGCCCTCTGATAGGCCGGCAGCTGACACTAGTATTGCTGTGCCGAGAGCCTATCTCTGCGCGGCAATACACTGCACTACAGCGCGGATGTCGGCGGCTGCTGGAGCGAGCGCAATCGTTATGGGGTCTATGTGCCTGTGGGCCACAGGAGCAGAAAGGACGCCGATGGAACGGAGGACAGGTGAGAAGAATCTTTTTTTTTCTCTCTGTTATGTCTATGTGAAAATGGGGGGGGACCTGTCTGCAATATATGGGGGGGGGGACCTGGAAGGGGCACATGTCTAATATATGGGAGGACCTGGAAGAGGCACATGTCTAATATATGGGAGGACCTGGATGGGGGACCTGTCTGCAATATATGGGGGGACCTGGAAGGGGCACATGTCTAATATATGGGAGGACCTGGATGGGGGACCTGTCTGCAATATATGGGGAGACCTGGAAGGGGCACATGTCTAATATATGACAGGACCTGGATGGGGGACCTGTCTGCAATATATGGGGAAACATGGATGGGGCATATGTCTGCAATATGGGGACATAGATGGGGGACATAACGACAAGAATGGGACCAGGATGGGGCACATTACTATAAGACGAGGACCAGCATGGGGCATTACTACAAGATGGGTACTAACATGGGGCATTAAAACAAGATAGGGGCCAGCATGGGGCATTACTACAAGATAGGGACCAACATGGGGCAATACTACAAGATGAGGACCAGCATGGGGCATTACTATAAGATGGGGACCAGCATGGGGCATTACTACAAGATGGGGACCAGCATGGGGCATTACTACAAGATGGGGACCGGCATGGGGCATTACTACAAGATGGGGACCAGCATGGGGCACATTACTACAAGATGGGGACCAGCATGGGGCACATTACTACAAGATGTGGACCAGCATGGGGCATTACTACAAGATAGGGACCAGCATGGGGCACATTACTACAAGATGGGGACCAGCATGGGGCACATTACTACAAGAGAGGGACCAGCATGGGGCACATTACTATAAGATGGGGACCAGCATGGGGGATTACTACAAGATGGGGACCAGCATGGGGCATTGCTACAAGATGGGGACCAGCATGGGGCATTATTACAAGATAGGGACCAGCATGAGGCATTACTACAAGATGGGGACCAGCATGGGGCATTACTAGAAGATGGGGACCAGCATGGGGCATTACTGCAAGATGGGGACCAGCATGGGGCATTACTACAAGATGGGGACCAGCATGGGGCATGACTACAAGATAGGGACCAGTTCAAAAGGTGTATAGAGAAAAAAATGGTATCACTAAAAATATCATTTTGTCATGTAAATAATGTGGCCCCCGAAATTAAATGTTTTTCTGTGTGCGTCCCCATATACTCAGCCGAGTTTGAGACCCCTGATATAGTGTATAGTGTACAGGTAATACAATGATCACCAGTGACATCATACACAGGAGCTCTGTATATATTGTCAGTGTACAGGTAATACAGTGATCACCAGTGACATTATACACAGAAGCTCTGTATATAGTGTCAGTGTAAAGGTAATACAGTGATCACCAGTGACATTATACACAGGAGCTATGTATATAGTATCAGTGTACATGTAATACAGTGATCACCAGTGACATTATACACATGAGCTCTGTACATAATGTATAGTGTACAGGTAATACAGTGATCACCAGTGACATTATACACAGGAGCTCTGTATATAGTGTCAGAGTAAAGGTAACACAGTGATCAGCAGTCACATTATATACAGGAGCTCTGTTTATAGTGTACAGGTAATACAGTGATCACCAGTGACATTATACACAGGAGATCTGTATATAGTATGCAGTGTATAGTGTCAGTGTACAGGTAATACAGGAATCACCAGTGACATTATATACAGGAGCTCTGTATATAGTGTATAGTGTACAGATAATACAGTGACCACCAGTGACACTATACACAGGAGCTCTGTATATAGTGTCAGTGTACAGGTAATACAGTGATCACAGCAACATTATACACAGGAGCTCTGTATATAGTGTACAGGTAATAGTGATCACCGGTGACATTATACACAGGAGCTTTGTATAGTGTACAGGTAATACAGTGATCACCGGTGATATTATACACAGGACCTCTGTACACACTATATAGTGTGCGTGTATATGTAATACACTGACTCACCAGTGACGTCTGTAGTTGAAGTCTTTCATCTTTGCTTTTCTTCTTCAACCAGCACAGACTGCCATCACTTCTTCCATCCAGAACTCATCTCTGCAAAAATAACACATTCATTAATAGCTGATTGCTTCCAGAGCACATTCCCCACTTTTTTCCTGACTTCTACACTACGTCAGATGAAGAAAAAAATTGACGTAGTGCTGCCCTGCACAGTAACAGGACCTTCATTTTTCTCCCTCCGTGGAAAAGTTTCCTAAAACGTAAATTATATTACAGTAGTAATAATGTCCCTAATTGGATGCTAAAGAAATTATGTTCCCCACTTGTCATCATAAACTAATATAGCATGTTTCACATTCTGGCCCTCAAACAGTAATTTAGTCCCTCATCCTGGCCCCCTTTATTTAATAATCTCGCCCAGCCTGCCCCTTTATTTTGTAATATGCCCTAGCCTGGTCCCCTATGTCCCTTGTCCAGCCTGGCCCCCATATATCCATCCTGCCCCCCCAGCTCTACATACTGGCCCTCATATGTCCCTTTTCCTGCTCCCTATATCTTTCCTGGACCCCCATATATCCTTCATGATCCCTTGTCCTTGCTGGCTGGCTCCCCCATATATGCAACCTGCCCCCATATATCCATCCTGGCCCCTCCCCATATATATCCATCCTGGCCCCTCCCCATATATATCCATCCTGGTCCCCTCCTCATGCGTCTCCATCCTGGTCCCCCACTCATGTGTCTCCATCCTGGTCCCCCCTCCCCATGTGTCTCCATCCTGGTCCCCCCCTCATGTGTCTCCATCCTAGTCCCCCCTATGCGTCTCCATCCTGGTCCCTCCCCATGTGTCTCCATCCAGGTCCCCTCCTCATGTGTCTCCATCCTAGCCCCCCCTCATGTGTCTCCATCCTAGTCCCCCCTATGCGTCTCCATCCTGGTCCCTCCCCATGTGTCTCCATCCAGGTCCCCTCCTCATGTGTCTCCATCCTAGCCCCCCCTCATGTGTCTTCATCCTGGTCCCCACTCATGCGTCTCCATCCTAGTCTCCCCCTCATGTGTCTCCATCCTGGTCCCCCCTCCTCATGTGTCTCCATCCTGGTCCCCCCTCCTCATGTGTCTCCATCCTGGTCCCCCTTCCTCATGCGTCTCCATTCTAGTCCCCCCCATGATTCTCCATCCTTGTCCCCCCAAGCATCTCCATCCTGGTCCCCCCCATGTCTCCATCCTTGTCCCCCCTCCCCATGCGTCTCCATCCTGGTCCCCCCTCCTCATGCATCTCCATCCTGGTCCCCCCCCATGCGTCTCCATCCTGGCCCCCCTCATGTTTCTCCATCCAGGTCACCTCCTCATGTGTCTCCATCTCCTCATATGTCTCCATCCTGGCCCCTTAGAGGTAGAAAGAAAAAAAAATTCCTCTTACCTTCCTGCGCTCCCAGTGCCGTGCGGGGTCCTCGCCCTCCTCCTCTGCAGGTCGGCGCGCACATAGAAAAATGGCCGCTGACATAGCAGAGGCTGGCAATGAATGTGTGCGCACGTCGTATGCGGCGCTTGACACTGACGTCATACGCCGGTGACTATGGGCGCACACTGTTCAGCAGTGAACGGGATGCGCACCGCGGCGGTTCAGGTAATGAATGCGTGCATGCGTGCGCGCACCACTGCACAGACTCTGTCTGCAGTTTTAACCCCTTTACCCCCAAGGGTGGTTTGCACGTTAATGACCAGGCCAATTTTTACAATTCTGACCACTGTCCCTTTATGAGGTTATAACTCCGAAACGCTTCAACGGATCCTGGTGATTCTGACATTGTTTTCTCGTGACATATTGTACTTCATGATAGTGGTAAAATTTCTTTGATAGTACCTGCGTTTATTTGTGAAAAAAACGGAAATTTGGCGAAAATTTTGAAAATTTCGCAATTTTCAAACTTTGAATTTTTATGCAATTAAATCACAGAGATATGTCACACAAAATACTTAATAAGTAACATTTCCCACATGTCTCCTTTACATCAGCATAATTTTGGAACCAATTTTTTTTTTTGTTAGGGAGTTATAAGGGTTAAAAGTTGACCAGCAATTTCTCATTTTTACAACACCATTTTTTTTTAGGGACCACGTCTCATTTGAAGTCATTTTGAGGGGTCTATATGATAGAAAATGCCCAAGTGTGACACCATTCTAAAAACTGCACCCCTCAAGGTGCTCAAAACCACATTCAAGAAGTTTATTAACCCTTCAGGTGTTTAATAGGAATTTTTGGAATGTTTAAATAAAAATGAACATTTAACTTTTTTACACAAAAAATTTACTTCAGCTCCAATTTGTTTTATTTTACCAAGGGTAACAGGAGAAATTGGACCCAAAAAGTTGTTGTCCAATTTGTCCTGAGTACGCTGATACCCCATATGTGGCAGTAAACCACTGTTTGGGCGCATGGGAGAGCTCGGAAGGGAAGGAGCGCTATTTGACTTTTCAATGCAAACTTGACAGGAATTGAGATGGGACGCCATGTTGCGTTTGGAGAGCCACTGATGTGCCTAAACATTGAAACCCCCCACAAGTGACACCATTTTGGAAAGTAGACCCCCTAAGGAACTTATCTGGATGTGTGGTGAGCACTTTGACCCACCAAGTGCTTCACAGAAGTTTATAATGCAGAACCGTAAAAATAAAAAATCATATTTTTTCACAAAAATTATATTTTTGCCCCCAATTTTTTATTTTTCCAAGGGTAAGAGAAGAAATTGGACCTCAAAAGTTGTTGTCCAATTTGTCCTGAGTACGCTGATACCCCATATGTGGCAGTAAACCACTGTTTGGGCGCATGGGAGAGCTCGGAAGGGAAGGAGCGCAGTTTGACTTTTCAATGCAAAATTGACAGAAATTGAGATGGGACGCCATGTTGCGTTTGGAGAGCCACTGATGTGCCTAAACATTGAAACCCCCCACAAGTGACACCATTTTGGAAAGTAGACCCCCTAAGGAACTTATCTAGAGGTGTGGTGAGCACTTTGACCCACCAAGTGCTTCACAGAAGTTTATAATGCAGAACCGTAAAAATAAAAAATCATATTTTTTCACAAAAATTATATTTTTGCCCCCAATTTTTTATTTTTCCAAGGGTAAGAGAAGAAATTGGACCTCAAAAGTTGTTGTCCAATTTGTCCCGAGTACGCTGATACCCCATATGTGGCAGTAAACCACTGTTTGGGCGCATGGGAGAGCTCGGAAGGGAAGGAGCGCCGTTTGACTTTTCAATGCAAAATTGACAGGAATTGAGATGGGACGCCATGTTGCGTTTGGAGAGCCACTGATGTGCCTAAACATTGAAACCCCCCACAAGTGACACCATTTTGGAAAGTAGACCCCCTAAGGAACTTATCTGGATGTGTGGTGAGCACTTTGACCCACCAAGGGCTTCACAGAAGTTTATAATGCAGAGCCATAAAAATAAAACAAAATTTTTTTCCCACAAAAATTATTTTTTAGCCCCCAGTTTTGTATTTTCCCTAGGGTAAGAGGAGAAATTGGACCACAAAAGTTGTTGTCCAATTTGTCCTGAGTACGCTGATACCCCATATGTGGGGGGGAACCACCGTTTGGGCGCATGGGAGGGTTCAGAAGGGAAGGAGCGCCATTTGGAATGCAGACTTAGATGGAATGGTCTGCAGGCGTCACATTGCGTTTGCAGAGCCCCTAATGTACCTAAACAGTAGAAACCCCCCACAAGTGACACCATTTTGGAAAGTAGACCCCCTAAGGAACTCATCTTGATGTGTTGTGAGAGCTTTGAACCCCCAAGTATTTCACTACAGTTTATAACGCAGAGCCATGCAAATAAAAAATATTTTTTTTTCCACAAAAATTATATTTTAGCCCCCAGTTTTGTATTTTTCCAAGGTTAGCAGGAGAAATTGGACCCTAAATGTTGTTGTCCAATTTGTCCTGAGTACGCTGATACCCGATATGTGGGGGGGAACCACCGTTTGGGCGCATGGGAGGGCTCGGAAGGGAAGGAGCATCATTTGGAATGCAGACTTAGATGGATTGGTCTGCAGGCGTCACATTGCGTTTGCAGAGCCCCTAATGTACCTAAACAGTAGAAACCCCCCACAAGTGACCCCATATTGGAAACTAGACCCCTCAATGAACTTATCTAGATGTGTTGTGAGAACTTTGAACCCCCAAGTGTTTCACTACAGTTTATAACGCAGAGCCGTGAAAATAAAAAATCTTTTTGTTTTCCCACAAAAATTATTTTTTAGCCCCCAGTTTTGTATTTTCCCAAGGGTAACAGGAGAAATTGGTCCACAAAAGTTGTTGTCCAATTTGTCCTGAGTACGCTGATACCCGATATGTGGGGGGGAACCACCGTTTGGGCGCATGGGAGGGCTCGGAAGGGAAGGAGCATCATTTGGAATGCAGACTTAGATGGATTGGTCTGCAGGCGTCACATTGCGTTTGCAGAGCCCCTAATGTACCTAAACAGTAGAAACCCCCCACAAGTGACCCCATATTGGAAACTAGACCCCTCAATGAACTTATCTAGATGTGTTGTGAGAACTTTGAACCCCCAAGTGTTTCACTACAGTTTATAACGCAGAGCCGTGAAAATAAAAAATCTTTTTGTTTTCCCACAAAAATTATTTTTTAGCCCCCAGTTTTGTATTTTCCCAAGGGTAACAGGAGAAATTGGTCCACAAAAGTTGTTGTCCAATTTGTCCTGAGTACGCTGATACCCCATATGTTGGGGTAAACCCCTGTTTGGGCACACAGGAGAGCTCGGAAGGGAAGGAGCACTGTTTTACTTTTTCAACGCAGAATTGGCTGGAATTGAGATCGGACGCCATGTCGTGTTTGGAGAGCCCCTGATGTGCCGAAACAGTGGAAACCCCCCAATTATAACTGAAACCCTAATCTAAACACACCCCTAACCCTAATTCCAACGGTAACCCTAACCACACCTCTAACCCTGACACACCCCTAACCCTAATCCCAACCCTATTCCCAACTGTAAATGTAATCTAAACCCTAACCCTAACTTTAGCCCCAACCCTAACTGTAGCCCCAACCCTAACCCTAACCCTAATCCTAGCCCTAACCCTAGCCCTAACCCTAACCCTAGCCCTAACCCTAGCCCTAACCCTAGCCCTAACCCTAGCCCTAACCCTAGCCCTAGCCCTAGCCCTAACCCTAGCCCTAACCCTAGCCCTAACCCTAGCCCTAACCCTAGCCCTAACCCTAACCCTAGCCCTAACCCTAGCCCTAACCCTAGCCCTAACCCTAGCCCTAGCCCTAACCCTAGCCCTAACCCTAGCCCTAATGGGAAAATGGAAATAAATACATTTTTTTTTATTTTTCCCTAACTAAGGGGGTGATGAAGGGGGGTTTGATTTACTTTTATAGCAAGTTTTTTAGCGGATTTTTATGATTGGCAGCCGTCACACACTGAAAGACCCTTTTTATTGCAAAAAATATTTTTTGCAATACCACATTTTGAGAGCTATAATTTTTCCATATTTTGGTCCACAGAGTCATGTGAGGTCTTGTTTTTTGCGGGACGAGTTGACGTTTTTATTGAAAACATTTTTGGGCACGTGACTTTTTTTATCGCTTTTTATTCCGATTTTTGTGAGGAAGAATGACCAAAAGCCAGCTATTCATGAATTTCTATTGGGGGAGGCGTTTATACCGTTCCGCGTTTGGTAAAATTGATAAATCAGTTTTATTCTTCGGGTCAGTACGATTACAGCGATACCTCATTTATATCATTTTTTTATGGTTTGGTGCTTTTATACGATAAAAACTATTTTACAGAAAAAATAATTATTTTTGCATCGCTTTATTCTCAGGACTATAACTTTTTTATTTTTTTGCTGATGATGCTGTATGGCGGCTCTTTTTTTGCGGGACAATATGACGCTTTCAGCGGTACCATGGTTATTTATATCTGTCCTTTTGATCGCGTGTTATTCCACTTTTTGTTCGGCGGTATGATAATAAAGCGTTGTTTTTTGCCTCGTTTTTTTTTTTTTTTTCTTACGGTGTTTACTGAAGGGGTTAACTAGTGGGCCAGTTTTATAGGTCGGGCCGTTACGGACGCGGCGATACTAAATATGTGTACTTTTATTGGTTTTTTTTTTTATTTAGATGAAGAAATGTATTTATGGGAATAATATTTTTTTTTTTTTTCATTATTTTGGAATATTTTTTTTAATTTTTTTTACACATTTGGAAATTTTTTTTTTTACTTTTTTACTTTGTCCCAGGGGGGGACATCACAGATCAGTGATCTGACAGTTTGCACAGCACTCTGTCAGATCACTGATCTGATAGGAGTGCAGGCTGCTTCACAGTGCCTGCTCTGAGCAGGCTCTGTGAAGCCACCTCCCTCCCTGCAGGACCCGGATCCGCGGCCATCTTGGATCCGGGGCTCGAGCAGGGAGGGAGGTGAGGAGACCCTCGCAGCAACGCGATCACATCGCGTTGCTGCGGGGGGCTCAGGGAAGCCCGCAGGGAGCCCCCTCCCTGCGCGGTGCTTCCCTGTACCGCCGGCACATCGCGATCATCTTTGATCGCGGTGTGCCAGGGGTTAATGTGCCGGGGGCGGTCCGTGACCGCTCCTGGCACATAGTGCCGGATGTCAGCTGCGATAAGCAGCTGACACCCGGCCGCGATCGGCCGCGCTCCCCCCGTGAGCGCGGCCGATCGGCTATGACGTACTATCCCGTCCAGGGTCAGATAAGCCCAGGGCACCTCGACGGGATAGTACGTCTAAGGTCACAGAGGGGTTAAAGGGCCCGCGCACCTAAAAACCGTAGACACTTTTTTTTCTTCTTTCCATCCATCTTCTTCTCCTCCTCTCCTACCCCCAGAGACAAGGGCCCACCGGGGATTTCCCTGATACCCCACCAGGCCAGTCCGGCCCTGTATATATATATATATATATATATATATATATATATATATATATATACATATATATATATATATACATATATATATATATATATACACTGCTTAAAAAAATAAAGGGAACACTTAGACAACAGAATATAACTCCAAGTAAATCAAACTTCTGTGAAATCAAACTGTCCACTTAGGAAGCAACACTGATTGACAATCAATTTCACATGCTGTTGTGCAAATGGAATAGACAACAGATGGAAATTATTGGCAATTATCAAGACACCCTCAATAAAGGAGTGGTTCTGCAGGAGGGGACCACAGACCACATCTCAGTACCAATGCTTTCTGGCTGATGTTTTGGTCACTTTTGAATGTTGGTTGTGCTTTCACACTCGTGGTAGCATGAGACGGACTCTACAACCCACACAAGTGGCTCAGGTAGTGCAGCTCATCCAGGATGGCACATCAGTGTGAGCTGTGGCAAGAAGGTTTGCTGTGTCTGTCAGTGTAGTGTCCAGAGGCTGGAGGCGCTACCAGGAGACCGGCCAGTACACCAGGAGACGTGGAGGGGGCCGTAGGAGGGCAACAACCCAGCAGCAGGACCGCTACCTCCGCCTTTGTATTTTGGCCAAAATATCAACCAATAACTCACTAATTTTGTATATTTTTGTACTATATTTTTCGGGATGCAGCCAAGCCCAAACACGTTCGGTCTCGCATGAGGGGTGTTCGCACTGGGATGCATTGTGAGTGTGCTGGCCAGCCCGCCTAATCGAAAAGTAGGGGCGTGACTAATAGGCTGTGAACCAGACACTATGCAGTACCATTGTGTGAACAACGCCCTATGTGGGCCTTTATTGTGCACTTGTATACTGGGCAGTCACCCCCTCCAGGGTGGGTATGTGGAGAGTGGCTGTTGATCTGGTATTTTGCACCTGTGTTGCTAACATCTTGCTTTATGGGCTGGCTGCACCCTGCAGTGCATTTGTTCCAAGATCTGGGAAGGTAAGTGTTGCTGCCTTTTTTTTTCTGCTGTTGAAAATTGAATTTTTGTAGACCTTGAGTCTCTAGTGGCCTTGCTATTTAGTTCAGGTTCACACTGAGCATGTGACAGACGTGACAGAGTCTGGAGACGCCGTGCAGAGCGATCTGGTGCCTGCAACATCCTCCAGCATGACCGGTTTGGCAGTGGGTCAGTAAGGGTGTGGGGTGGCATATCTTTGGAGGGCCGCACTGCCCTCCATGTGATCACCAGAGGTAGCCTGACTGCCATTATGTACCGAGATGAGATCCTCAGACCCCTTGTGAGACCATATGCTGGTGTGGTTGGCCCTGGGTTCGTCCCAATGCAGGACAATGCCAGACCTCATGTGGCTGGAGTGTGTCAGCAGTTCCTGCATGATGAAGGCATTGAAGCTATGGACTGGCCGCCCGTTCCCCAGACCTGAATTTGATTGAACACATCTGGGACATCATGTCTCGCTCCATCCACCAACGTCACGCTGCACCACAGACTGTCCAGGAGTTGGCGGATGCTTTAGTCCAGGTCTGAGAGGAGATCCCTCAGGAGACCATCCGCCGCCTCATCAGGAGCATGCCCAGGCGTTGTAGGGAGGTCATACAGGCACGTGGAGGCCACACACAATACTGAGCATCTTTTCCTTGTCATGAGGCATTTCCACTGAAGTTGGATCAGCCTGTAGTTTGATTTTCCACTTTGATTTTGAGTATCATTCCAAATCCAGACCTCCATGGGATATTCATTTTGATTTACATTGATAATTGTTATGTTTTATTGTTCTGAACACATTCCACTATGCAATGAATAAAGATTTGTAACAGGAATATTTCATTCAGAGATATCTACATAGGATGTGGTATTTTAGTGTTCCTTTTATTTTTTTGATCAGTGTGTATATATATATATATATATATATATATATATTTGTTTGAAAAAGGAAGAAAATAAGTATTTGATACGCTGCCGATTTTGCAACTCATCCCACTTACAAAGACTGGAGAGGTCGGTAATTTTTACCGTAGGCACACTTCAACTGTGAGAGACAGAATCTAAAAAAACACTACAGAAAATCACATTGTATGATTTTTAAATAATTAATTTTCCTTTTATTGCATTAAATGTTTGATACAATAGGAAAACAGAACTTGATATTTAGTCCAGAAACTTTTGTTTGCAATTACAGAGGTCAGATGTTTTCTGTAGTTCTTGACCAGGGTTGCACACACTACAGCGGGGATTTTGGCCCCCTCTTCCATACAGATCTTCTCCAGATTTTTTCAGGGTTCGGGCTATCGCTGGGCAACATTGAGTTTCCGCTCCCTCCAAAGATTTTCTATCGGAGTAAGGTCTGGAGACTGGTTAGGACACTCCAGGACCTTTAACCCTGCTGTTGTCTTCGGTCTGGGGAGACCTATTTTGAACTTTGGTATTTTTGGGGGTGTTCAAGATGCGGTTCTGAAACTTGTGGTTGATTGACTTAAATGAGGATGGGTCGGTCGGCCATGGGTTTCAGAGCCGCATCTTGAATATTTTAAAGAATATTGAAGTTCAAGGTCGGTCATTTTTGACCGAAGACAACAGCAGGGTTAAATGCTTCTTATGGAGCAACTCCTTAGTTGCCCTGGCTGTGTGTTTCAGGTCATTGTCATGCTGGAAGTCCATAAAGGATTGTAATATGTAATCCCTGCATGTGTTGGGGTTGCCTAACAGCCAGGAGACATGCAGCCGGGGAGGTCAACGCTTGAGTCACTGGGTTAGCACCCAAGCATGGTCAGAAAACCCTTATCCGAGCACGGTCTCTCATCACTAGTATCGCCCCTTTTACCGTGCAATGAGTTGGGTCTGGAGAGGACAACGCGGCGTATAATGATGGCACATCTAATTACAACTATAGTAATTGGTTAATTCCAGCTGACGACGAGCTCAATTCATTCGCGGCTGAGTCTGAAAACACGATAAGGAAGGCGCTGGAGAACCTGGCGTTCCCGAGTCTGTCCTGGACAATGTGCCAAGTCAGATTGGTTCGGCGCTAGATAATCAGTTGTATTCAGAGGAATTAAAATTCAGCGTACCGCCTGGATGACATCGCTGGAAACTCATCCCCATAACAGCAAACAACACGAGACAGTCCTACAAACGGCTGCCTAATGAGCACGCGGCTGCTGCTGCTTCTCGGCAGAAATATTTCAACAAATTAGTTGCGTGTGAAGACTAAACACATATGTCTACAAATATGTCAGCGACTGATGGCGAACGAGACAGTCGCGTGATTGTGGGGGTTCGTTTGATAATTACTGTGAGCCGCACAATATGGCTGCGAAATGCACACCGATCTCAGTGTGTATGAGACCCCCCGATGACAGATGGTGGTAGTAGTAGAAATACTCCCCCAGGGGCGCCATTCTCATCATTGGCACCTCCTTCCTTTTACCTTCCTTCACGGTCGTAAACCAGTGGCACCATAGTAACATTTTTAATGGTGTCCCATCCCACGGAATAAAGAAGTGCTGAGTGTATGACTATTATGGGGTCCCTGTTGTATGAGGGGTCCATTATTATATCACAGTGTGGGCCCTATTGAGGATCCCAGGTACTATGGCAGGCCAGTGTTAATCTACAACTTCTATTCAGACCAAGTGGATCCCAGCTTCCACCCAACTATGTACTGTATGTAGGACGCTTTGTAATATGGGATCACTGTGTAACTAGAGTCCGATGGGTCCCGCTGCAAAATGTGGACCAGCATGTTGGTAGAATGTATGGGAGCCTACAGCATTCTAGATCCCATAAAGACATATGTGTAAACTCCCCCTCCCCATTTAAAAAAATCCACTACAGATAAAATATATAAATCTCATAGAAAACACGGCAATGCAATAATTTTCTAAGTACCGTAATACTTAAAAATAGTGATGATACAGTTACCAAATAACAGATATCTCTGTCCTGTTACCAAACAGATCCGCTATGCCAAAACTAATATACCAATAATAAACCACATATAGGGGATAAATACCGCCACACAATGACCATATATTATTACCAAACAGTGAATGAGTCGAGCCACCATCCTGTTCCTGAGCAAAATACACTATGCAAAGACCAATATTTTTATTTTATTTATTTTACTCACTTATATAGAGCCATTAATTATTCTACAGCGCTTTAAAGAGATTATTGGCACTTTCCACATTGGGGCTCACAATCTAGTTTCCCTATCACTATGTTTTTGGAGCATGAGAGGAAACCGAAGAATCTAAACCAACGCAAAAACGGGGACAACATACAATCCCACATGCAAGGGATAAATACCGCCACACCATGACTAGACCACATATTACCGCCACATAGTGACCGAATAGTATCATATACAAGGTAAAAACACTGTGATCGGACCACATATTACCGCCACATAGTGACCTAATAATACAGCGATACTGACCATTATAAAAAATCCACAGTACTAACTCTGTAGATCGTATATATTATATAGTGCATCCAAATCAAGTCATCCATTTTTGCTTTTCCTCTTCATCCAGCGAAGACCACTATGACTTCTTCCAGCCAGGACTCGTTTCTGCAGAAAGTAACACACAGACATGTATGACTGATCATTTCTACAGCACCCACCACACTTTTCACCCCATTTCAACAATACACCAGATGAAGAAGAAAAGTGCAATAGTACCACAGTGGTGACCTGCACAGTAACAGGACCTCACTTTTGTTTCTCCCGATAGTAAGAGGTTGAGGATAATGACACTGACACTCGGGGTACTGAATAATGACACTGACACTTGGGTAATGACACATTAATAAAGGAGGGGGACAAGACAAAAATTTGGCTAATGTGACCTGTGCCACAGCGCCTAAGAGCTGCCACTATACAGTGCATCTGTCATGCTGTGACAGTCTTCAGGAAGGAAGGGGGGCCTCAAACTGTCCCTGAAACTGGGACCCTAACTATCCCTATCCCAGGGATACTCTTAAAGGTAGAGAGGTCTGAGTCTCCGACCTCACTATGCTCCTGTTATACACTAAGCTGTCCCCTCTCCCTCCCCCAGGAGGCCTGGGACAGATATGTTAGTGTATAAACACGTATGACAAACAGGGATAACAGAAAGCAACTTACATACAAAAACACTCACCAAGAGTAGAGAGGAATAAAGAGAAGGATAGGAAAGTGCAAATCAAAAGGGAATAGGATAGTGGAGAAAGCATACACCCAAAAACAGCAGACACTCTCCAGCAGCAACTGCGAACTCCAACTCCAGCAATCCAGGAAGTAAACTTTCACTGGCAGATACGAGAAGGTTTGGCCAGGTTTTATAGTGAGATAAAACAGGTCAGGATCAGCTGTGAGATGGAGCTGCATGTCTCTAACCAGGATACAAAGAGTCGCTAACATCTTCAGCACCAGAGAAAACAAAGTCCATTTAATATGAGGAACAAAACACATAGGCTAAATGGAAGATCTGTGATTCACAGTACGTAAAGATCACCTAACCCCAAATCTCCCAGAAGAACATGACACACTAGTGACAGTATCTCCACCTCGTCAACCATGTGTATCCAGCCAGGGCTGTAGCTTCAAACAGTTGACCATCCGAGGATGTTGGACCCCCCCAATCTGATACTGATGACCTATCCTGAGGATCATTACCTAAGCAGTGGACAACTCAGTCGCCCGCCAGGGCCGTGGGGTACCTGGAGCCGGGTGCGGTGTTCACAGGGGGATGTCACGGTGGCGACCCGGTTCGTGGCCCTGGGCACCCATGTAAAAGAGGAAAGTCTTTAAAGGGATTTAGTGAATAGAGTTTATGTTCGTGACGCCACCTGTGGTATTCGGTCAGTGGAGACCGACGCTGCTTTAAGGGGTCCGCTGGGGTGATGTTATGGCAGCTAGATGGTATACCTTCCCACAGGTGAAGTATATCCCCAGGGCTTCTGGTGTGTAGTTGGAAGATGGTGAATGGTGCAGAGAAGAACGAGGACACAGGTTTGCAGTCTCTTTACCTTGTTTACTGAAGTCTTCAGGCAGCCACAGTCCAGGGCACCAGATCACAGGATAGGCAGGGTCCGGCCGGCTTGGAGGCAAGTTGGGAGTCCCCTTTTCCAGGTGGAGATTAAGAGTCTTCCCTCTAGCGCGGTGGTGTTGTAGTCCCTTACTGCCTATGGCTTCAGATAAGGTCCTCACAGTTCTTCTCTCTGTCCCCTATTTAGGATAGGACAATACCTTCATAACAGGTAACTCGAGCCTTTTTACAGTGACTCTATCACACCCCGGGCTCTATGTGTTACTGTGTCTCAGGTGTGCGTGGCAGACAGGTAACTTGCAGTTCAGCTGTCCTGCCGATTTCTGATGTAAGTCTTAGAGTCCCTTACAACCTCGGTGGTCTGGCTACCGGTTATCTGCACTTTGCCAGGGAGACAGTCTGCTCGCTGCTGTCTTCCCCCTGGTGCCTCCTCTCCTGTGCTTTGCTCTACTGCATGCTCACTGCAATATATTCGGCTTCCGATGTTGTCTCTGTCCAGGAGCTGCAGCACTCTGCCGTAGCTGCACGGCTCCTCATGCGTTCCTCCTTCCTCAGACTGCTCCAGTCTGCTGTCTGGCACTAACTCACTAACTTTCCCTCCAAAACTACCATATATATGGGGAGTCACCTAGTAAATAGGATCAAAAGCTTCCCCTGGTGGCCTGGAGTGTGAACATGTTGAATGCTTGTGTTTACCTGGTGACAGTTGTCCTTCCTTGCCTCCAAGCGTAACATCACTCTCCCCGTGGGGAAAGCAATGTTACTGTAACGACCAGGACCCTGGGGCACCACACAACCATGTTAAGGGAGCAGTGATTTTGATGGTTTTGGTTGTACCTGTGATTATTGTGACCCCGATGGCTCAGATATGTTGTCGTCCTAGTTTCTCCAATGTTTGGAGACTCTGGTTTTCACCCGGTTTGCTCCTTTGGCAGCTGAGCAGACATCTGCTTCTCCTTTGTCGCCATCACAATACATCTACAATCTGTGAGCCTTCTCTTTGCCTACAAAGCATTGCACATCAATGGGAGGATATCACAGAGCAGGAGCGGATCCGAGCTCCGGATCACATTCATACGGCGCGCGCCTGGCTCTTTCACACTCCATCAAACAATCACCGGCTACAAACGTTTCAGCATCTTGTTTCCTTCGGCGGATGATGTGATGATAAGTAAGTGAATTAGCATTGTTTCTCTACAATCTCCGCCTGTCTGAGCTCCGGGTAAGATACAGTCAGGACATGTTAACCTTCTACGTCAAGCCTTCATGTATTATTCACTCTCCGACTCAGCCACAGAATCCACGGGAGCTCATTCATCCATCCATACCGGTGATATTGGGGCCGGACTCGGGGGGAGCTCTGGTCTTAGAGTAAGGACATTCTCAATATTCATAAACCCCTTCCAATTTTTGTTTTTTCTCACCTATTCTAAAAGCAAAAAAGTATTATTTTTCCATCGAGTTGCAGCTTTGAACGACACCATTAACCCAACATATAATGTGCTGAGAAACAGTAAAAAAAAATGAAACTTGGTGTGAAATGGTGAAAAATATGCAATTCTGGAATTGTCTTTTGGTTTTTTTTTTAAGATGGTCAATGTGCAGTAAAAATCACCTGGAATTCTCAACGGAAGGACAATCATGGCAATAGCCCATCGGCACCCGTTCATTAGATGTTTGGATGCCCCCCCCCACATCACTATCACACCGTACGGTTTATATGGTAATCGTGCTCTCTAAAAGATAATGTCATCCATCATTTACGTATACAAGCTGTTTCTCACTGACTGATAAATCGATATTTTAATTGGCTTAAGTGCTATAGGCGTGACCAGAGCACTTCCCAAGATTCTGCCACGCTGACTTTATTCTCTCTACAGCCCCATTAACAGCTCATTGATTTGTGTAGACAAGCCAATGAGCCGTCAAGCAAAGGAAGCTGTCACTGGGCAGGGCAGAGGCTTGGGAAGTGCTCCGGTAACACCTAGAGCACTTAAGCCTCAGTAAAGGTGTGGATTACATTACATGTCAGAGAGCAACATAAACATAAAAACAGTTTAGGGGGCGAAAATCTGGATCCTTCTGACAGATTGACTTCAAATTTAACTTTTTAATCTTAGGCTATGTTCACACTGAGTTTTTCAAGGAGTTTTTGGAACAGAAAATAGGTATTTGGTCACAAGGTTTTTCCTCAGGCGGTTTCCATTCAAAAGACCATGCAAAACAACGAACAAATGCATATCTATGTAAAAACTAATTTTTCAGTATTTTGTTACTTCTTTTACCCACTTCAGAGTTTGGAAACCGTGAAGCAATTAAAATACCGATCGGTAAATTCTTCTGGCGTGAAAGCTTAAAAGACGCCCAGAAAAAGGACGGACGTTTTTTGGAGCGTTTTGCTTAAAAAAAATGCTACAGGCTTTATTCATTCAATGGAGTGAAAAAAAAAAGTCCAGAAAATGACAGTTAATTAAAAGTTCACAAAAGTCATGGGAAAATTCTCCCTTTAAAGGGGATTTCGCACTTTTTTTTTTCTTCTGGTATGGATCCGCTCCGTAGTTTGGCGGACCAAGTGGCTAACCTTACTCAGTGATGCGGGAGTTATCTGTGGAGCACAGGGCCTTGGTTACTCCTCAGAAGCAGGTGCAGAGGGAGATGGCTGAGACAGTTAAGTTAACCGGGGGGAATCCCTCCTTCAGTAAGTCTGGTGAGGTGACTGACGCGTCTCTGCACTCTCTTGAACCTTCGGTGAAACTCCCTGACACCTTCTCTGGTGAGAGGGACAAGTTCAGGGAGGGTTGCAAATGATTATTTTCCCTTAAACCCCGATCTTCAGGGGAAGAGAGTGAGAGGGTGCGGATATTTATATCTGTACTGAGGGAGGGTCCACAGTCATGGGCTTTTTCCTTACCCCCGGCCGCCCCTGAGAGAATGTCTGTTGATATGTTTTTTGAGGCTCTGGGCCTCATCTATGATGAACCAGACCGTGTCAGATTGGCAGAGGACACTATTATGGATCTATTGCAAGGAAAGCTCTCTGCCGAATGGTACTGTTTGGAATTTCGGAGATGGTCCCTAGAGGTGTCCTGTAATGACTCAGCACTCAGGCGTCAGTTCCGGAGGGGACTGTCTGATCTTTTAAAGGACGCTCTGGCTCTTCATCGTCCTCCCAGCTCTCTGGAGGAGGCCATGCCTCAGGCCATTCGCATGGATCGGAGGTTACAGGAGAGAGGAGTAATGCAACAGGAAGCCCCTTTCCTTCCAGTTAAACTGGAACCTTCACAACCTGCTGAGTCCATGGAAGTAGGGGCCATCACCTTCAAGGAAAAGGAGAGGAGACGTCGACCTGAAGGCAAACTTAGATTTTACTGCGGTGCTCCAGGACATTCGAAGAAGGACTGTCCCTCCTGTCCTCCTACTCCCAAGGTGTCGGGAAGCGCCTAAGTCTGGGTAACTACCAAGGAGGCTGCCCAGACTCACAGGTACCATTTTCCACATTCCTTAAAGTACTGTTAAAAGTGGAACTTGGTGTTGAGAACTGCTTCATTCCCACTTTGACCTTTGTGGACTGTGGGTCATCCATAAACCTGATTGACTCTAAACTGGCGGCCAGCTGTAAGTTGGGGATAGTTAAGTTGGGGACTCCTATTAAAATCATAGCCATTGACTCTACACCCCTCGCCAAGGGCGGGGTTAATTTCATATCTAAAGAGTTCACCCTCAAGGTGGAGGCCCTACACCAGGAGCATATTTCATTTTTTTCTTGGATAATCTCCCTGCTGGCCTGGTGTTGGGGTTTCCTTGGTTGCAACGTCATAACCCAGTTATTGACTGGTGGTCCCAGGATATTGTGAAGTGGGGACAAAATTGTTCTGAAGCTTGTATTATTACAAAGTCTATGTCATCCGTCAGTCTGGAGGGTTTTCCAGAGTACCTTAAGGACTGTACGGATGTGTTCTCTGAAAAAGAGGCTGAGGTTTTACCACCACACCGCCCATTTGATTGTACCATTGATCTTGTTCCTGATGCTAAATTGCCCAAGGCCCGTTTGTATAATTATTATTATTTTTAATTTGTCATTTTTTTATATGTCACAATCTTTATTAAAACAACAAAATTAGTAATCGTGCCGTTTTTACACTGGCCACTAGTGATAGATTTATAATCCCTGTGCTTTCAGTAAAAGATTACAGCAGTTTTCTTCTCATCAGAGGCAAAATTACAATGACTGATAACCTCTATATACAGTAAATAACACAGGATCCACAATCCACAATAGGTGATGTCACAGCACACCTCCTCCTCCTGTACAATGACTGATAACACCTCTATATACAGTAGATAACACAGGATCCACCATCCACAATAGGTGATGTCACAGCTCACCTCCTCCTCCTGTACAATGACTGATAACACCTCTATATACAGTAGATAACACAGGATCCACCATCCACAATAGGTGATGTCACAGCACACCTCCTCCTCCTGTACAATGACTGATAACACCTCTATATACAGTAGATAACACAGGATCCACCATCCACAATAGGTGATGTCCCAGCTCACCTCCTCCTCCTTTACAATGACTGATAACAGCTCTATATACAGTAGATAACACAGGATCCACCATCCACAATAGGTGATGTCACAGCACACCTCCTCCTCCTGTACAATGACTGATAAGACCTCTATATACAGTAGATAACACAGGATCCACCATTCACAATAGGTGATGTCACAGCACACCTCCTCCTCCTGTACAATGACTGATAACACCTTTATATACAGTAGATAACACAGGCTCCATCATTCACAATAGGTGATGTCACAGCTCACCTCCTCCTCCTGTACAATGACTGATAACACCTCTATATACAGTAGATAATACAGGATCCACCATTCACAATAGGTGATATCACAGCTCACCTCCTCCTCCTGTACAATGACTGATAACACCTCTATATACAGTAGATAACACAGGATCCACCAATCACAATAGGTGATGTCACAGCTCACCTCCTCCTCCTAAATAAATAAATAATAAAAAAATAAAACAAATCTCTGAAAAATAGGGATAGGTACGAGGCACCAAAACCCAAAAAGTTCTGCAAGTTCCCCCCTTCTGTTTTCCAGTTCAGTACAAACAGCCTTTCAAAGACATTTACCGATAAGCAAAAAAAGAAATTCCCAGAAATATTAATTAGTTTCTTGTGAACTTCCTCTGAAGTTTTCCACTTCTTTGCTCACGTAGATTTTCACACCTCGGAGGTTAATTAGTTTTTGCATTGTCAGTTGTGAATATTTGGTTTCTGCCGTTTGTATCTTGGCTGGAAACGTTGCGGTAAGACAATGGCGGAGTCCTATCTCTACCTTTCTGTTCCGAGCTTCAAAAATGATTCATATTGTGAGATTGTAACGTTTACTGTGCCGGAATAATACCGCACTCCTCAGCGAGCCCCGCACTAATTATTTCCCGCTGCCGAGCGATTCTGCCGTTTTACAGATGAAAAGCTTTGCATGTTTCAATAGATACAGGATTCTTCTGGAGACAAATACTGGAAGAGAATGTAAAAAATTCTCAAAAACATCAAGACCCCTTCATCTTCCCATCGTGCCAGTAATACTCGTCTGAACTGAACGACAGTCAGGGGAGGTCAATGAGTGATCCGGGTCCTCAGACTCCGAGAGGCTGCGAGGGCAAAGCTTCAAAAAGAAAGAGCAGAAACCGAGCAAAGATTCTTCTCCAGGAAATCCCATCCAATGTACGGTAATAACCGGCAGCTCAGACTCTGATGATGACAGTACAGGATCAGTAATGTAATGTATGTACACAGTGACTGCACCAGCAGAATAGTGAGTGCAGCTCTGGAGTATAATACAGGATGTAACTCAGGATCAGTAATGTAATGTATGTACACAGTGATTGCACCAGCAGAATAGTGAGTGCAGCTCTGGGGTATAATACAGGATGTAACTCAGGATCAGTAATGTAATGTATGTACACAGTGACTGCACCAGCAGAATAGTGAGTGCAGCTCTGGGGTATAATACAGGATGTAACTCAGGATCAGTACATGATCAGTAGAGTAGGTACCCGTCTCCTTGCAAAAGTAAGGACATATGTATACAGAATTGTGTAAAGCAAATGTCATGCCATTTATGGCGATAAAGGGGCAGGACGGCGTACTGGGACCTGTACCTGTCCCTGCCTCTATAAAGGGGCCCTGGCTTTCCCTTATCTCAGGGGTACCTATAATGGTTAGGAGGCCTGAGCTGCCAGCGTATCCCTGTCTCCTGTGTAGGCCCTATCAGTGGCCCCCTCTTCCCCCAGGGAGGAGGACTGCACCAGTGTATAAATATGACAAGTAAACAGGGTATGCAGACAAGGTAACTAAAAGTCTCAAACTCACCAAATGCTCACACAGCCACAGAGGAAACACAGAGAAGGGAAGAGAAGGAAAAAACTAGGAAGGAAAACAGGTTTAACAAGCAACCAAAACAGCAGACATCAATCTCTGTAGATAAACCTCCAAGCTCCAAATACTACGCTCCTTCACACTCCAAGTCAGGCAGCAGAACTGACCACTGACAACAGTTGTAGTCAAAGCTGAGTCTATATAGGAGCGGAGATTACAAAAACCAATTTAGCTGAGAGACCAAGCTCTCAGCAACTTCAGCAACAAGGTTGAACTTCTGCCCTGCTGGCACAAGACAGTCAGGTCAGAATTCAGGAGAAGAGCTTCTGTTCATCATGTGTGAACGAGGCCCAGAACGCTGCGGTTCTCTGGAACCTCTCTGTCATGGTAGCCCCGTGACAGCAGGTTTTACAGCTGTTGACATGCACAGACTTGCATAGAGTACATGCATAGTTACACTATACAGCAGATGTCATTGAAGACAAAGATCGGGCATGCCAAATTTCATTATGCACAATCAAGGGCGTGACACTTACGATCGCACAGTAGCATCCTATAACAGGCCCACAGGGAAATGGAGTCTCAGGCAGGCACTGCTTTTAACTGTATCTGTGCTTTGAAGATGCAGATATAGTCAAAAACAGAAGCGGAGCAGGGAGTGATTGGCTCCCAGCTTCATCAATGGCTGCAGTAAGTCACAGCCTGCAGTTTAACAAAATTCAGAAGGGCGCAGAGGACATCAGGATTTAACATCACTGTGTCGCCTACACATGCATCTGGCCTCAGCCTGCAGGAAAAAAGAGAATTTTGAAGCAGAGTGGGGTATAATTAATATGTGAAGACACAAAGGGGACATCATTAGGGTGTGGGGGACAAAGGGGACATCATTAGGGTGTGGGGGACAAAGGGGACATCATTAGGGTGTGGAGGGACAAGGGGACATCATTAGAGTGTGGAGGAACAAAGGGGACATCATTAGGGTGTGGAGGAACAAAGGGGACATCATTAGGGTGTGGAGGGACAAAAGGGACATCATCAGGGTGTGGAGGGACAAAGAGGACATCATTAGGGTGTGGAGGAACAAATGAGACATCATTAGGGTGTGGGGGACAAAAGGGATATCATTAGGGTGTGGGGGCAAAGGGGACATCATTAGGGTGTTGGGGACAAAGGGGACATCATTAGGGTATGGGGGACAAAGGGGACATCATTAGGGTATGGGGGACAAAGGGGACATCATTAGGGTGTGGGGCAAAGGGGACATCATTAGGGTGTGGGGGACAAAGGGGACATCATTAGGGTTTGGGGGACAAAGGGGGACATCATTAGGGTGTTGGGGACAAAGGGGACATCATTAGGGTGTGGGGGACAAAGGGGACATCATTAGGGTGTGGGGGCAAAGGAGACATCATTAGGGTGTGGGGGACAAAGGGGACATCATTAGGGTGTGGGGGACAAAGGGGACATCATTTTGGTGTGGAGGGACAAATGGGACATTATTAGAGTGTGGGGGCAAAGGGGACATAATTAGAGTGTGGGGGGACAAATGGGGACATCATTAGGGTGTCGAGGGACAAAGGGGACTTCATTAGGGTGTGGAGGGACAAAGAGGACATCATTAGGGTGTGGAGGAACAAAGGAGACATCATTAGAGTGTGGAGGGACAAAGGGGACATCATTAGGGTGTGGGGGGCAAAAGGGACATCATTAGGGTGTGGGGGGCAAAGGGGACATCATTAGGGTGTGCAGGAACAAAGGGGACATCATTAGGGTGTGGAGGGACAAAGGGGACATCATTAGAGTGTGGAGGAACAAAGGGGACATCATTAGGGTGTGGAGGGACAAAGGGGACATCATTAGGGTGTGGAGGGACAAAGAGGACATCATTAGGGTGTGGAGGAACAAAGGAGACATCATTAGAGTGTGGAGGGACAAAGGGGACATCATTAGGGTGTGGGGGACAAAAGGGACATCATTAGGGTGTGTGGGGCAAAGGGGACATCATTAGGGTGTTGGGGACACAGGGGACATCATTAGGGTGTGGGGGACAAAGGGGACATCATTAGGGTATGGGGGACAAAGGGGACATCATTAGGGTGTGGGGGCAAAGGGGACATCATTAGGGTGTGGGGGCAAAGGGGACATCATTAGGGTGTGGGGGCAAAGGAGACATCATTAGGGTGTTGGGGACACAGGGGACATCATTAGGGTGTGGGGGACAAAGGGGACATCATTAGGGTATGGGGGACAAAGGGGACATCATTAGGGTGTGGGGGCAAAGGGGACATCATTAGGGTGTGGGGGACAAAGGGGACATCATTAGGGTTTGGGGGACAAAGGGGACATCATTAGGGTGTTGGGGACAAAGGGGACATCATTAGGGTGTGGGGGAAAAAGAGGACATCATTAGGGTGTGGGGGACAAAGGGGACATCATTAGGGTGTGGGGGACAAAGGGGACATCATTAGAGTGTGGAGGGACAAAGGGGACATTATTAGAGTGTGGGGGCAAAGGGGACATCATTAGAGTGTGGAGGGACAAAGGGGACGTCATTAGGGTGTGGAGGGACAAAGGAGACATCATTAGGGTGTGGAGGCACAAAGGGGACATCATCAGGGTGTGGAGGGACAAAGGGGACATCATTAGGGTGTGGAGGGACAACGAGTGCATTAATATTGGATGGGGGAGCATTATTATTATATGGAGCACAAAAGCAGCTATACTATTGTACGAGGGCACAAATGGGGAATTTTTATTGTATGGAGTCACAAAGGGGACAATATTATATGGAAGCACAATGAGAACATGCTAATTGTATGGATGCTTAACAGATGCATTATTTTTGTTGGGGGACACAAAGGGGGCATTTGTGGATGCTGGAACAAAGGGGCATTGTTATTGTATGGAGGCATAACAGTTGCATTGTTATTGTTTTGGGTCTCAAAGGGGGCATTATTACTATATGGAGAAACCAAGGGGGACTTTATTTTTTGTATGGAGGTACAACGGGTGCATTACGATTACACGTGGGCCCAAAGGGGGCATTATTATTGTAAGGGGGCACAACGGGAGCATTATTGCATGGGGGCCCAAAGTGGCATTATTACTGTGCACTCGTGTTGTATAGAGGCACAAAGAGGGCATTATTAATTCATGGATTCATAACAGAGGCAATATGTAGAGGCACAAAGGGGTCATTATAATGGCATTGCATGGCACAACAAGGGGAGCATTATTACTGTTTGTAGGCACTTTGTGCATTATTATAATTTGGGGACAATATTAT
Source organism: Ranitomeya imitator (assembly GCF_032444005.1). NCBI lineage: Eukaryota > Metazoa > Chordata > Amphibia > Anura > Dendrobatidae > Ranitomeya > Ranitomeya imitator. The sequence goes on from NC_091286.1 coordinate 682,334,617, forward strand.
TGTATGGGTGCACACAAAGGGCGTTATTATTGTATGGAGCCACAAGGGGGACACTTAAATTGTATAGTGGCTTAAAAGGGGCTTGATTATGGGTGCGCAAAGCAGGACATTGCAAAGGGAACATGACTTCTGCATGGGAGCAGAAAAGAGGCACAATCACTTTGAGGAAGTAGAAGAGCTGAGCAGTTAGTTGTGTATGGGGGGCTTATAATTGGCTTATAATAATGGGGGGTTGAATTATTACTATGTAAGGCACTTTGTGCAGCTTAAAATGGAGAATAAATGAGGAGCCAAAACTTTCTGTGTTTAACATTCTGCAGAAACAAGATGTGGATGTAATGACATAGCCATGGTGGTCCGGGCCGGGTGGAGGACAGGAAAACTGAACCACTTCAATCAGAGAGAAAGTCACCAATGAGTTACTATATTTATCTGTGCAGGCACAGTACAGGGTCTACAGTTCACCTGTCTACACCCGGTAACTACCACTTTAGGGTCACTATCTAATGATATTATTGGTCTTGGTACAGTCGTTACCCACTTTTTACAAACGGGGGAAAATATATTTTCGTAAATCATGGCAGGCCCACACTGAGTATTTCAAGTCCAACAGCCCATAAAAGAATTTGAACCAAAGTCTTGGCAGGAAAAACACTGCATAAAATATGTACGTGTGGTTTTTTTATCCCCTTTACCCCCAAGGGTGGTTTGCACGTTAATGACGGGGCCAATTTTTACAATTCTGACCACTGTCCCTGTATGAGGTTATAACTCTGGAACGCTTCAACGGATCCCACTAATTCTGACACTGTTTTCTCGGGACATATTATACTTTATGTTAGTGGTAAAATTTCTTTGATATTATCTGCGTTGATTTGTGAAAAAAATCGAAAATTTTGAAAATTTTGCAATTTTCCTACTTTGAATTTTCATGCCCTTAAATCATAGAGATATGTCACACAAAATACTTTATAAGTAACATTTCCCACATGTCTACTGTACATCAGCACAATTTTGGAACCACATTTTTTTGTTAGGGAGTTATAAGGGTTAAAAGTTAACCAGCAATTTCTAATTTTTACAACACCATTTTTTTTAGGGACCACATCACATTTGAAGTGACTATGAGGGGTCTATATGATAGAAAATACCCAAGTGTGACACCATTCTAAAAACTGCACCCCTCAAGGTGCTCAAAACCACATTCAATAAGTTTATTAACCCTTCAGCTGCTTCACAGGAATGTTTGGAATGTTTTAAAAAAAATGAACATTTAACTTTTTTTCACAAAAAATTTATTTCAGCTCCAATTTGTTTTATTTTTACCAAGGGTAACAGGAGAAATTGGACCACAAAAGTTGTTGTACAATTTGTCCTGAGTACGCTGATACCCCATATGTGGGGGTAAACGACTGTTTGGGTGCATGGCAGAGCTCGGAAGGGAAGGAGCGCCGTTTGACTTTTCATTGCAAAATTGGCTGGAATTGAAATAGGACGCCATGTTGCGTTTGGAGATCCCCTGATGTGCCTAAACAGTGGAAACCCCCCACAATTGACACCATTTTGGAAACTAGACCCCTTAAGGAACTTATTTAGATGTGTGGTGTGCACTTTGAACCCCTAGTTGTTTCACTAAAGTTTATAATATAGAGCCGTGAAAATTAAGAATCATGTATTTTTCCACAAAAAATATCATTTCGCCCCCAATTTTTTAATTTTCCCAAGGGTATCTGGAGAAATTGGACCCCAAAGGTTGTTGTGCAATTTGTCCTGAGTATGCTGATACCCCATATATGGGGGAACCACCGTTTGGGCGCATGGGAGAGCTCGGAAGGGAAGGAGCGCCATTTTGGAATGCAGACTTAGATGGATTGGTCTGCAGGCGTCACGCTGCATTTGCAGAGCCCCTGATGTACCTAAACAGTAGAAAACCCCCACAAGTGACACCATATTGGAAACTAGACCCCCAAAGGAACTTATCTAGATGAGTTGTGAGAATTTTGAACACCCAAGTGTTTCACTACAGTTTATAACACAGAGCCGAGAAAATAAAAAATGTTTTTTTTCCACAAAAATGATTTTTAGCCCCCAGTTTTGCATTTTCCCAAGGGTAACAGGAGAAATTGGACCCCAAAAGTTGTTGTTCAATTTGTCCTGAGTACGCTGATACCCAATATGTGGGAGAAAACTACTGTTTGGGCACACGGGAGTGCTTGGAAGGGAAGAAGTGGCGTTTTGGGATGCACACTTTGATGGAATGGTCTGCGGGTATCACGCTGCGTTTGCAGAGTCCCTGATGTACCTAAACACCTAAACAGTAAAAAAAAACCACAAGCGACCCCGTATTGGAAACTAGAACTCCAAGGAACTTATCTAGATGTGTTGTGAGAACTTTGAGCCCCCAAGTGTTTCACTATAGTTTATTATAACGCAGAGCCGTGAAAATAAAAAATATTTTTTTCCCCAAAAAATGATTTTTAGTTCCCAAATTTTTATTTTCCCAAGGGTAACAGGAGCAATTGGACCACAAAAGTTGTTGTCCAATTTGTCCTCAGTACGCTGATACCCCATATGTGGGGGTAAACCACTGTTTGGGCGCACGTCGGGGCTCGGAAGGGAAGAAGTGGCGTTTTGGAATGCAGACTTTTATGGAATGGTCTGCGGACGTCACGTTGCGTTTGCAGAGCCCCTGATGTGCCTAAACAGTGGATACCCCCCAATTCTAACTCCAACCCTAACCCCAACACACCCCTAACCCTAATCCCAACTTTAGCCACACCCCTTACCCCAGCACACCCCTAACCCCAACACACTCCTAACCCTAATCCCAACCCTAACCACACCCCTATCCCCAACACACCCCTAACCCCAACACACCCCTAACCCTAATCCCAACCCTAACCACACCCCTAACCCCAACACACCCCTAACCCTAATCACAACCCTAACCACACCCCTAACCCCAACACACCCCTAACCCTAATCCCAACCATAACCACACCCCTAAACCGAACACACTCCTAACCCTAATCCGAACCCCAACACACCCCTAACCCCAACACACCCCTAATCCTAATCACAACCCTAACCATAACCCTAACCACACCCCTAACCTTGACACGCCCCTAACCCAACCGTAAACGTAATCCAAACCCTAACCCTAACTTTAGCCCCAACTCTAACCCTAACCCTAACGGGAAAATGTAAATAAATACATTTTTTTATTTTATTATTTTTACCTAACTAAGGCGGTGATAAAGGGGGTTTGATTTACTATTTATAGTGGATTTTTATAGCGTTTTTTTAAAAGACACTTTTTATTGTAAAAAATAGTTTTTGCGTCACCATATTTTGAGAGCTACAATTTTTCCATATTTTGGTCCACAGAATCATGTGAGGTCTTGTTTTTTGCGGGACAAGTTGACATTTTTTATTGGTACCATTTTCGGGCTCATGACGTTTTTTGATCACTTTTTATTCCGATTTTTGTTAGGCAAAATGAAAAAAAACCATCAATTCATGAATTTCTTTTGGGGGGGGGAGGGGGCGTTTATACCGTTCCGCATTTGGCAAAATTTATAAAGCGGCTTTATTCTTCGGGTCAGTACAATTACAGCGATACCTCATTTATATCATTTTTTTATGTTTTGGAGCTTTTATACAATAAAAACTATTTTATATAAAAAAA